>NC_080165.1:87798376-88488419 GCF_950295315.1 Erinaceus europaeus
TATATATATATATACACAAATCTGTATACATATACATATGTGTATGTGTATATGTATATGTATGCATCACATACCACATAAACACAAATGTGTATAGTAGAGGAAAGGCACTTACGCAAACATATAGGGGCCTACTCTTCACTTCACATTTTGCTGATATTATGATTGATTGGCACATAGCCAAGTGTTTTAACTTTTTATAATTATAATAAATTGATAAGTTGACTAATACTACTTTTTCAGTGGGAGATGGGTGGTAGCACAACATGTAAAGCGCAGGTGGTGCCAAGCGCAAAGACCCTCATAAGGATCCTGGTTTGAGCCCCTGGCTCCCCACCTGCAGGGGAGTCGCTTCACAAGTGATGAAGGAGGTCTGCAGGTGTCTTTCTCTCCTCCTCTCTATCTTCCCTTCCTCTCTTTATTTCTCTCTGTCCTATCCTACAATGATGACATTAATAACAATAACAATAATAACTACAACAAAATAACAAGGGCAACAAAAGGGGATAAATAAAAAAATACTACTTTTTCAGCACAAGTGATGCAGGGCATAAAAATTGGGTTCTCACATTTGAGAATCCAATGCTCAATACACTGCACCACTTCCCATGTTGTTATATATATATATATATATATATATATATATATATATAAAATAAAGATTTTATTGATTAATTGCTGAGAAAGATAGGAGGTGAGAGAAAGAACCAGACATCACTGGCACATGTGCTTCTGGGGATCGAACTCAAGACTTCATGCTTGAGAGTCTAATACTTTATCCACTGTGCCACCTCCCATACCACTTCTCACATATTTTATACATTGCTTCTAAAATAATCTTCTAGAAATAGTTCTTTGGAGCTTCCTCTTGCTGTTGAAAAAGTCTAGAAACATTGACCTGCTCTTTAATATTACTCACATCTGTTCCCTTCTTTCCTTCCTAGGGATAACTGTCATTTCCCCATGCAATTTTTCTGCCAAACGTGCTTTTGTATGCCCTGTCTCATAGCTATGTGGCACTGCCTGCTAACTTGTATACATCTCAATTTCTGCATGCTCAGCAGTAGAAATGGAAAAACTTTTACCCACCAAGGAGAATTTGGCTATTTATAACATCATTTTGGGGCCATACAAACTTGTCAACGTAATGTTGCTATGGAAAAATTTTCTATGATTAATATATATATATATATATATATATATATATATATATATATATATATATATATATCCCCTCCAGGCTTATTGCTGGAACTCAGATGGCACTACAGCTCCTGGTGGCTATTTTTTCCTTTCTTTTTCCCCATTTTATTAGCTAGGACACAAAGAAATTGAGAGGGGAGGGGGATATAGAAAAGAGAGAAAGAGAGACAACTGCAGACCTGCTTCACCATTTGTGAATTGTTTCCCTGCTCTGAAGGTGGAGAGCAGGGACTTGAACTCCAGGTCCTTGCTTGGATCCTTGTGCATAGTATGTGTGTGGGAGTAGCACAGTGGGTTAAGCACAGGTGGCGCAAAGAGCAAGGACCTGAGGAAGGATCCCAGTTTGAGCCCTGGGTTCCCCACATACAGGGGAGTCACTTCACAAGCAGTGAAGCAGGTCTGCAGGTGTCTTTCTCTCCCCGTCTCTTCTTCCTTCTCTCTCAATTTCTCTCTGTCCTATCCAACAACAACAACATCAATAGTAATAACTACAACAGTAAAACAAGGGCAACAAAAGGGAATACATTTTTTTAAAGCATAGTATTATGTGTGCTTAACCAGTTGCATCATCGCCTGGTCCCCTAAAGCTCCTAAATTTGTTGAATTTTTATTCTCACCTCTGGTTGCCTTGGCAGGGAAAACTAAATAATATGGAATGCTGGGTATTCCCCCCACCACTCTAAAGAACTTAATACAAGGCATTAGATGCAACAGAAGTCACAGTAAGGTTAGTTATAAAATCAATAGTGCAAGTTATATATTATTTCAACATAGTATTCAAACACCAAAATTACTTCTCATTAGTGGACTAACATTTCTTCATTCTACTTGTCACTGTTTATAATGATATGTATATATTTTGTAAATATTTGAAAATATCTTTTCAGTTATCTGCTTCTTAGATTATAAGCTATCTAGAAGGAATGAGCCAGCTCTGCTATGTTTGTGAACCAGGATTGAGTTATGCTCCAACTGCAGTGGAGGAAGACTCCTGCTGGACTGGAGGTGCTATGGCATATCTTCTTTTCTTTGTGTCTGTCTCTGTTTCCTTATTTGAAAAAGTCAAATGGGAGCAGGGAATCCCCAGTGACAACAATAATAAAATCATATTTTTATTCATTTCTAGTATTGTGTAATAAAATGTCACAAGGAACATATTTCTTCGGCTTTCCTGTTTATTGGTATTTTTCACTAACCCTCAATGGTCATCACTGTATCCCAAATGTTTGGCCATTTAGTGAGTATATAGTAAATAATTGTGAAATGAATAATGGCTCAGCCAACCTGAGATACTATGCCAGATTACTTTCAACTTTTTAAGGCTATATTTTTCCTTTGGTAAAATTAATCTTTTTTTTGTATTTTTATTTTGTAAAACTCTAACAAGTATTTTATCAGCTGTTATTAATTTTAAGGGAATATGAGACTCTTTTTGAAGTTATCTTTTAACTTTTTATAAAATTTCCTCTGTAGTGTCGGCTGGGCAGTAGCGGCCTGTGTGCAACACACATAGTGTGAAGCTCAAGGACTGGCTCAAGGATCCTACTTTGAGCCCTGGCTCCCCATCTGCAGGAGGGTTGTTTCACAAGTGGTAAAGCAAGTCTGCAGGTGTCTGTCTTTGTCTCCTTCTCTCTGTCTTCCCCTCTTCTCTCCATTTCTCTCTGTACTGTCTAACAACAACAGCAATATCAGCAACAACAATATCAACAACAATGGAAAAAAGATGGCCACCAAGAGCAGTGGATTCGTATTGTAGGCACTGAGTCCCAGTCATAACCCTGGAAGCAAAAAACAAAAACAAAAGAAAATCCTTTATATTTAATTGAGTCAGTTCTCATTTCACATATTTGACTGTTATTGGCGATATTCTGGGTTTATTGGTATAGAGTTGGTGTTTGGAAAGAAGATAGTTCTTAGTATTGTAAATAGATAATCAAAATCATATTTAATATATTTTCCTTTTTTATTATTTTATGATAGACACAGAAAGACTTCCTCTCCTAAAGAGAGATAGGAGAGGAAGATAAAAAGAGAGATACCTGCAGCTTGTTCCATTGCTTGTGAAATTTTCCCTCTACTTCACTGTACTGTGCCAACATGTAGCCCCCTATTATTTTACTAGTCTTCTTCAATATACTATTATTTTTACAAGATCACAGAAAATTGTCTACAAAATATGCTCATGGTGATGTTCTCTTACATAATACTAGAAACTAATCAAAATATTATTTTATTGTTGTTACTGGGGTTTTGCTTCTTCAAGCTGACTTTTTCAGATAGGAGACGGAGACAGACACAAAGAAGAGAAATGATACCACAGCACCTACAGTGCAGTATGACCCTTCGTCCAACGCAGTGGGAGCATAACTCAGACATGGTTCACAAACCATAGTTTTGCTATTATCCAGGTGTGCTATTTTTCCATCTCTAGATCATTATTTAGATTGATCTTTGACACAAAAATGATAATTAGAAGGTTGAGACTAGAACCACTTCTAGAGAGCTATGTTTCTTGTTAAACTAGGTGAGAGAAAAGTTGTATGGAACAGGAAGATACTGTCTGTAAATAGTATAAGTTGCATATTATGTATAAGAATGTGAAAGAATTTTAACACAATATGACTTACTATGTTCTCATCCTGATTTGAATTTGGCACTTAACCTCAATGAACTCATTCTGGACTCAAAGTATTACTGAATAAGTGACAGAATTCTTCACATAAATCTTGAGGATTGCTGTAATGATGTACAAGTATGCCTGATACAGTATGGGATGGAGTTCAAGAGATAACAAGGGAAATAAATGAGGCCCTGTGTATAAATGCCCGTAGTTCAGAGCATCTGGTTTCTGGCACTTCAGAGTGTTTTTTTTTTAAATTTTTTATTTAAGAAAGGATTAATGAACAAAAACATAAGGTAGGAGGGGTACAGCTCCACACAATTCCCACCACCCAATCTCCATAACCCACCCCCTCCCATGATAGCTTTCCCATTCTCTAGCCCTCTGGGAGCATGGACCCAGGGTCGTTGAGGGTTGCAGAAGGTAGAAGGTCTGGCTTCTGCAATTGCTTCCCCGCTGAACATGGGCATTGACTGGTCGGTCCATACTCCCAGTCTGCCTCTCTCTTTCCCTAGTAGGGTGTGTCTCTGGGGAAGCTGAGCTCCAGGACGCATTGGTGGGGTCTTCAATCCAGGGAAGCCTGACCAGCATCCTGGTGGCATCTGGAACCTGGTGATTGAAAAGAGTTAACATACGAAGCCAAACAATTTGTTGAGCAATCATGGATCCCAAGCTTGGAATAGTGGAGAGGAAGTGTTAGGGAGGTACTCACTGCAAACTCTAGTGTACTTCTGCTTTCAGGTATATATTTTGCAGTAGTTTATGGATACGTGTGCACATAAGCTCTCTCTCATAGAAACTGGTGTATATCTAGGTTATGGGTCTTTGTTAGAAAGTGAACTACCTGAGATGAAATTAGAATGTACTATAAAAGGAAAGGTCTCACCCGAGTAATGAAGCTGAAGGGTGGTCATTCCACACATGAAGTCTCTGGACAGTCTGAAGTGAAGCATGTTGAGGTGGCAATCGTTGTGTTGGTTAGGTTGTGATCGGTGGATGCAATATTATTTGGTTTGGATTGGGAGATGCATACGGGAAAGTGGGCCCTATCCAAGGGTTCCAGGACTGGGGGAAGTAGGGGGTCTATAGTGGAGATGTGAGGTTCCTGCTGTCTTAGGGTTCAAAAAGACAATCGATAGTTAATGTTATCATCACATTATTTGTTAATTGGGTTAACTTTGAAAAGTCCTTTTGTTATGGTTTGCTGTACAGTATCCAGTATCTTGTATATAGCTGTGCTATTGGATGCTTCTAATCTACTTGGTCTAGGCTTTTGAGAGAGTCTGCGTATCAAATACACAGCCTATATATTAAGAGGATTCAATTTGTGTTTTGAGAAACTTTGAGACATACAATTGATTTTCCCCCTCTCATATTAATTAACTACTGATTTATATGTCTACATTTTGCTAAGAGTGTACATAAACACCATTCCCACCACCAAAAGACTGTGACCCATCCCTCCCACCCACTCCCACCCCCCACTGGCCCAGGAAGCTGCATGTCTACCCCTCACCACTGGGTTTTTACTTTGGTGCCCTACTTACAATTTGATCAGGTCCTGCTTTTAGTTTCCCTTTCAGATCTTCTTAATCAACTTCTGTTGATGAGTGGGATCATCCCATACTCATCTTTATCTTTCTGACTTAGCTCACTTAACATAATTCCTTCTAGCTCTGTCCAAGATGGGTCAGAGAAGGTGGGTTCATTGTTTTTGATAGCTGCGTAGTATTCCATTGTGTATATATACCACAGCTTTCTTAGCCACTCATCTGTTGTTGGGCACCTGGGTTGCTTCCAGGTTTTAGCTATTATGAATTGTGCTGCTATGAACATAGGAGTACACACCTCTTTTTGGTTGGTTGTTATGGAGTCCTTGGGGTATAACTCCAGGAGAGGAATTACTGGATCATATGGAAGGTCCATGTCTAGCCTTCTGAGAGTTTTCCAGACTGTTCTCCACAGAGGCTGTACCAATTTACATTCCCACCAGCAATGTAAAAGGGTTCCTCTGTCCCCACATCCTCTCCAGCATTTGTTGCTGCTGTCCTTTTTGATGTATGCCATTCTTACAGGAGTGAGGTGGTATCTTAGTGTTGTCTTAATTTGCATTTCTCTGACAATCAGTGACCTAGAGCAGTTTTTCATATGTTGTTAGCCTTTTGGATCTCCTCTAAGGTGAATGTTTTGTTCATATCCTCTGCCCATTTTTGGATGGGGTCATTTGCTTTTTTGATGCTAAGTTTGCTGAGCTCTTCATATATTTCGGTGATTAGTTTCTTGTCTGATGTCTGGCATGTGGAGATCTTCTCCCATTCTGTGAGGGGTCTCTCTGTTTGTTTAATAGTTTCTTAGGATGTGCAGAAGCTTTTCAATTTGATGTAGTCCCATTGGTTTGTTTCTGCTTTAGTCTTCCTTGCAATTGGGTTTGATTCTTCAAAGATGTCCTTGAGGTGTAGGTGGGAAACTGTTTTACCAATGTTTTCCTCTAAGTATTTGATTGTTTCTGGTCTAACATCTAGGTCTTTGATCCATTTGGAGTTGATTTTTGATTCTGGTGAGATAAAGTGGTTCAATTACATTCTTCTGCATGTTTCAACCCAGTTTTCCCAGCACCATTTATTGAAGAGAGCCTCCTTTTTCCATTTAATCCTTTGGGCCCCCTTATCAAATATTAGATGCCCATAGGTGTTGGGATTTACTTCTGGGCTTTCAATTCTGTTCCACTGGTCTGTGTGCCTATTTTTGTTCCAGTACCATGCTGTTTTGATGATGATGGCTTTATAATATAGTTTAATGTCTGGGAGTGTGATGCCTTCATTTCTGTTTCTTTTCCTCAAGATGGTTTTGGCAATTCTAGGTGTTTTCAGGTTCCAGATAAATGATTGTAGTGTTTGTTCTATTCTCTTAAAGAAGCTTGGTGGAACTTTGATGGGTACTGCATTAAATTTGTATATGGCTCTGGTGAGAATATTCATTTTGATGATATTTATTCTTCCAATCCATGAGCATGGGATATCTTTCCAATTCTTGGTATCAGTTTCTATTTCCTTGAGTAGCGACTCATAGTTTTTAGCATACAAGTCTTTCACTTCTTTGGTCACTTTATTCCTAGGGATTTGATTGATTTAGCTGAAACAGTAAATGGGAGTGATTTCTGGATGTCTTCTTCTTCAGATTTAGTGTTTGTATACAGAAATGCCACTGATTTTTGTACATTGATTTTGTAGCCTGATACCTTGCTATATTGCCTAATAACTTCCAGTAGTTTTCTACTGGATTCTTTAGGTCTTTCTATGTATACTATCATATCATCAGCAAATAGTGAGAGCTTGACTTCTTCCCTTCCAATCTGTATTCCTTTGATTTCTTTCTCTTGCCTGATTGCTATGGCAAGAACTTCCAATACTATGTTGAAGAGTAACGGTGACAGTGGCCAGCCCTGTCTAGTCCCCGATCTGAGGGGGAATGCTTTCAGCTTCTGTCCATTGAGTATGATGTTGGCTGTAGGTTTGCTATGTATAGACTCCACTATCTTGAGGAATTTCCCATCTATTTCCATTTTTTGTAGAGTTTTGAGCATGAATGGGTGTTGGATTTTGTCAAAGGCTTTTTCTGCATCTATTGAGATAATCATGTGGTTTTTGGCTTTGCTTTTATTGATGTGGTGAATGACATTGATTGACTTACGGATGTTGAACCAGCCTTGCATTCCTGGGATGAATCCCACTTGGTCATGATGAACAATCTTTTTGATGTGTTGCTGTATCTGGTTGGCCAAGATCTTGTTTAATATTTTGGCATCTATGTTCATCAGAGATATTGGTCTGTAGTTTTCCGTTTTTGTTCTGTCCCTATCAGCTTTTGGTATCAGAGTGATGTTGGCTTCATAAAAGATGGAAGGGAGTATTCCTGTTTCTTCAATCTTATGGAATAGCTTAAGAAGTATGGGTACTAACTGTTTCCTGAAAGTTTTGTAGAATTAGTTTGTGAAGCCATCTGCTCCTGGACTTTTGTTGTTGGGGAGATTCTTAATGACAGTTTCAATTTCTTTGTCTGTGATTGGTGCATTTAGATTTTGTAGTTCTTCTTGGTTCAGTTTTGTAAGTGCATAGGTTTCTAGGAATTGTTCCATTTCTTCCAGATTCTCTAGCTTGGTGGCATATAGTTCTTTATAGAAGTTTCGCAGGATTCTCTGGATTTCTGTGGTGTCAGTTGTGATATCTCCTGCATCGTTTACAATTATATTAATTTGAGTCTTCTCTCTTTTTTGTTTGGTGAGTCTGGCTAGTGGTTTGTCAATTTTGTTTAATCTTTCAAAGAACCAACATTTGGCTTCATTGATCTTTTGTATGGTTCTTTTATTTTTGATGTTGTTTATTTCTGCTCGAACTTTAGTGATTTCTGTCCTTCTGGTTGCTTTAGGGTTTCTTTGTTCCTCTTCCTCTACGTCCTTAAGGTGTGCAGAAAGGTCGTTCATTTGAGCTTCTTCTTGGTGTTTAATATGTGATTGTATGGCTATAAGTTTCCCTCTCAGTACTGCTTTAGCTGTGTCCCAAATATTTTGATAGGTTGTGTCTTCATTTTCATTAGTTTCCAGGAACATTTGAATTTCCTGTTTGAGTGAGTCTCTGACCCAGTGGTTCTTAAGGAGCATGTTGTTTAGTTTCCAAATTCTGTGTCTTTTACTAATTTTCCGTTTGTTGTTAAATGTTAGTTTTACTCCACTGTGGTCTGAGAAGATACTTGGGATTATTTCAATGCTCTTGAATTTATTGATGCTGTCTTTGTGGCCTAACATGTGGTATATCCTTGAGTATGTGTAATGTGGATTTGAAAAGAAGGTGTATTCCAGTTTTTTGTGGTGGAGGAGTCTGAAAATGTCCAAGAGGTCTAGTCTGTCGATCTCTTCATTCAAAAATCTACCCATTTTTTTTTATTTATGTGTTTCTTTTTTTTTATGCTCTGTTGTTCCTCAGTTGTTGTGTCTTGAGTACAAGTAACACTGTATTAAATACCTTTATGACAATTGCACTCACCAACTTCTGGAATTACAGTAGCAACTGAAGTAGGTATTGAAATAGTTTAATCGTTAACAGTTAGCCAAACAATTTCTCCAGTCCATGAAAAAATAGTAACCAAATCCCAGTGAAGAAAGAGAAAACAAAGAGAGGATAGCAAGAATAGACAGTTATGCAAATCTCCTATCCACCGTATATTCTAGGGGTAACAAGAAGGGAAAGGGAACTAGAGCAGAGATACACACATAGAGAGTCCGCTCTGAGTCATATTTCTTCCCCAAAGTAATTCACAATTTCAGAAAGGCAAAGAAGAAGGAAGAAGTGTCTGACAAGATAAAAAAAAAAAAGAGAGAGAGAGACAAGAGAGAGAAGAGGGAGAAGATAAGAAAAAGAGTTGTAATTAAAGAGCAGTGCAAGGAACTTCCCAAATGTGTATCAATGAATTCAAAAAAGCACCCTGTTTGGTGGTGTGGGGTGCTGTGCTAGGAGCTGGTCCCCAGGGACTGTTTATGTGGGGGTGGGGGGTGGGGAGGAGGTATGCTTGAAAATTAAAAGGAAGAAAAAAGAATTTTTTCCCCTACTCTAATTCTTAACCCAAATTAAGTTATAGTCATCTCCTTGTCACCGCTATGACACCTTATTGGCTGGCCTGCTAAAGGCAGAAAATCCTATTGTTTCCGGGGATGTGTTCGGAGCTCAGCGGCTAGCAGCTTCTCAGTCCGCCATCTTCCGGTAAAACCCCCCCTCCAGACCTTTTTAAAGGATTTCTCGAAAATGAAAACTAGCTCCAAGTCCTTTGATCCAACGAGAGCTATACTTAAGAAGTCTTTGGATCCGCCCTCAGAGTCGCGGTGGTCCCTGGAGACTCCCAAGAGAAAGCAAAAACGGCAGTTAGATGCCATGAAGTAGGTGGCAATGCCTTAACCGTATGTGTGTTGCAGGCCGAAGCCTCTTCCATCCTTGTCAAGGGGAGTGCTAACCTTCTCTCCTTTCATACAACACACTTCAGAGTGTTTTCTAACTTAGAACCGAATGAATGATTTATTGTAGACTCTATGTAAGTTAACTGACTTCTCTTTCTCCTTAAAAAATAAATTATATGGGAGGTCAGGCGGTGACGCACCTGGTTCAGTGCACACATTACAGTGTGCAAGAACCTGGGTTCCAGCCCCTGGTCCCTACCTGCAAGGGGTAAGATTCACATGTGGTGAAGCAGGGCTGCAAATGTCTCTCTGTCTCTTTCCCTCTCAGTCTCCCCCTTCTTTATCCATTTTCTGTCTCTGTCTAATAAACAAACAAATAATTATATGTGCAGCTTAAATATCAAATTAGGTCTAACCTGAATAGAGGTATTCATCTTATTAATAACTAATATTGACTTAGTTATATGCCTTTCAAACCAAAAGTCCAGTCTTTTTTCAAATCAAATATTAGTTAAAAATTGTTTCTGAACAAAACATAGTATGGATAAGACATATAAAGTATTTGTCAGAGGGCAATATTGAGAATATCTGTATTTTGCAGTTTAATTCCCGATAGTTTGTGCTTTATATTTCATCAAGTATGCTAGCGCAGATTTTTCTTTTCATGGACTTGATAATTTTATTTTGTTTTTTCATGCTAAAGTCTTAAATCAGTAGAGCTAACTCAAATAAATCGCTTTTAAATTTTTTTCTAATTTTTGAACATAATGTCATATCTCAGATTTGTGGTAAAAAATGCAGTACAACATTTTACATGAATATATCTGAAGTAATGTTTTGCTTCTAAAAATGAAGGTAGCTTTAAACTGGTGTTCTACTCATTCTGTGCTTCTTTTATTTCTTTTCCTTAAACATAGGTCATGGGAATAGTTCTCTGGTTTATGTTTAGATTGCTGCTTGTTCACTTACTTCTTTTTTTAGCATTTAAAGGCATTTTTACTGTTTCCCTCCTACTGTTTTGTTTGGCAATGGCTTTCTAACTAAGAAGCTAAAAGAAAAGTTCCAAAGTAGCAGGGTGCCATATAAAACAGGATCCCACACCTATAATCTAAATGACTAGAAATGATAAAGCACTGCCCATTAAAAAATACATGTTCTTTACAACTTATCTGGAAAAAGATGTCCTTAGAATTATTTGTAAAATAAGAAAATTTGACATGAGTTCAGATACTCTTTCACATCAATGTAACAAATAATAATAACAGAATGAATGCATACTTATAAAAAAAAGATAGGGTTATTTCAACTTTGGAGTGTGTATATTAAGTAAAAATCTTTCAGTATTTAAGCTATTATAAAAATAATAACTTTTAAACAGTAATCTAGAATTTGGCATTCATCTTCAGTATAAACATTTAGTGATTTTCAATATATTCATCTCACATGAGTCATCCATGTGAACATTATAATTTAAAATAAGTATTTAACAGTGTTTTTGTATCATATAAGAACTATCAATTTGAAATATTAGTTCTCTGGTTAATTTTTAACTATAGACATGAGTGGGTTACAAGTTGTAATTTGTGAGAAAGGGGTTGGCACCTGTTTTCTCTATAAAATTTGAAATATATATATGGCTAACAGTTATCTACAAACTAGTCTAGTTTTTTTTTTTTTTATTTAAGAAAGGAGACATTAACAAAACCATAGAATAAGAGGGGTACAATTCCGCACAATTCCCATAACCTGATCTCCACATCCCACCCCCTCCCCTGATAGCCTTCCCATTCTCTGTCTCTCTGGGAGTATGGATCCGGGGTCATTGTGGGTTGCAGAGGGTGGAAGGTCTGGCTTCTGTAATTGCTTCCCTGCTGAACATGGGCGTTGACTGGTCGATCCATACTCCCAGTCTGTCTCTCTTTCCGTAGTGGGTGGGGCTCTGAGGAGGTGGCGTTCCAGTACACATTGATGGGGTCTTCTGTCCAGGGCAGTCTGGTCAGCATCCAGAACCTGGTGACTGAAAAGAGAGTTAACACACAAAGCCAAACAAATCGTTGAATAGTCATGGACCTAAAGACTGTAATAGTGCAGATGAAGTGTTGCGGGTATTCCCTGCATGCTCTTATGTACCTCTGCTTTCAGATATATATTTTTCCCCTAGTCTAGCTTTTTAAAATTATAGTCAAAACACAACGTAGGGAAGGAGGAGTGTATATATCTTTTTCATAGTCTTCTTTTACTATGTAATACAGCTAACTCTTTACTGGTGACCAACACATTTATTGGATTAAAGTGTAAGATTTAGTTTTACTTTGGTGAGATACAGCAGACTGCTGCCTACACTACTGAGTCCTCTCCTGGTTTCATTCACTTCCTTGCTCTGCTCTTCTTCATCGGAATGGGTGTGTGGGAAGAAGCAAAAAAGAGAATGATTATGAGTATACGTTCAACGTTTTTTAGTATATGTGTGCTAGATAGAAGAGTCGAAATATACAACAACAATAATAATAACTACAATAACAATAAAAATCAACAAGGGCAACAAAAAGGAAAATAAATAAATATATATTTTTTAAAAAGAGTCGAAATATGAATACAGAACCATCAAATTATTTTGCTTGTGAGGCATATGATGCACAGTAATATTGTAGTCTGGGAAGTTTTCCAGGGGGAGCTTCATTCATTATATAGCCCAGATGAGTTGGCCTCCACAATATCCCAAGAGGGTCCTGGTGAAATTTACCAAGACCAGAGTTCTCATCTCACAAAGTTATAGGAATTATTTCACACAGATAGGTTGGCATAGTGAATTGAAAGGGGAGTGAGATTTCACCCGAACTTTCTTTGAAGGAAATGGACTTGGAATGTGGAACTCTCTGCTTAGTACACACACTGTTTTCAACTAAAAATAAAGATTAACTGATAAACCGCTTATGCACTCTTGGCTCATTGGTTATGTCTCCTTTTTACCTGAAGGGCTAGAAACATGCATTAGTGCTTCTTTTAATGACGTAAGGAGATTTGAGTATATATATATATATATTATGCCTCATTTTGTTCCAGACATTAAATGGCATACACTGTAGACTCCTCAGATTTCTGCAGTATGTTCAATATTTCTTCATTGATTCTATAGCTTGTGGCAAATGCTCTAGATTAATGTTTGTGCAGATCTGTGTGCATGTATGTACAATAGCCACATATCCCTGAAACCGAGTAAAAGGGCTGATTCTTTTAATTCTCTGTGTAACAATGCTTAAAATATCAGCAATAGTTGTGTTTGCTTATAGTTTCTGTGGATAAAGAAATCAGGAATATGTGCTGGGGAGACAGAATTATGGCTGTGAAAAAAGATGTCCGCGGCTTGATGTAGAAAAAGGGCCTAAGTTTGGAATTGAGAGTGTTCTGCAAACACCTAGCATGGGGAGATGAGAAAATACCCATATGTTAGCAGCGGTGTTGTCAACCATCAACCCCTAAAAAAAAAGATTAAAAAAAAAACAACTCATGCCTGAAGCACCAAATGTCTCTGGTTCAAGCCCTAGGGCTATCATACACCAGAGTTGAACAATGCTCTGGTAGGAAAAAAAAAGTCTCAAATGATTCAATTTACCCCCACTAGCTAGAAGATTTTCAAAGCACATGGTGAGAACTGGATCAGTGGAGTCTAACTAAGAGGCTGAGGCAACTGTGGGCCTGTTAGATCCCTCTTTCTTATAATGTTCTCAGAGTCTCTCCATGTGGTCCTTTGCAAAGGCTAGTCTGGATTTACCTCACAGCTGGAGAGTCTTAGACATATAAGTGACTCAGAGCTGTATAGGTGATTGTTCCAAGAAGTAAGCAAAAGTGGCATACCATTTCTAAATAAGCCTTATAAAATTTTTAGCATTGAGTTTTACATAATTTTAAAATCTTTTTTTTTAAACTGTCAACTCTATTTGGGGAAATCATGGCTTACAATTGTCATATGTGCACTGTTTCTTATATCCCAGTGGTAACTCTGCACACCACATTTGCTACCAATGAAATTTTCCTCCACTGGCAGCATAGTGGTTATGCAAACAGCTGTTCTTGTTACTCTTTCATGCTCCCTTATGGTGAGTAGCTCCCCAATATGGGAAAGGGGTAGAAATATTGTTGACTGTACTACTACTACTAGCATTTGCCCTTCTTCTGTAGCCAGTCAACAGCGTCAGGTTGAGCCTGATGTAAAGTTTCGAGACCTCCTTTGAATCTGGAGAGGTGGCAGTCGTTGACTATGTGGGTCATAGTCTGTCTGTAGCCGCAGGGGCAGTTCGGGTCGTCTCTGGCTCCCCAGCGATGGAACATAGCGGCGCACCGGCCATGGCCTGTTCAATAGCGATTGAGGAGGGCTCAATCATAACGTGCTAGGTCAAAGCCAGGTTGACGCTTGCAGGGGTCTGTGATGAGGTGTTTGTTCTTTACCGCAGCTGACTGCCAACTCTGTTTCCAAGAGTCTGGAACAGAGAAGTTCAGTGTAGGCGTAGGGGACCAGATTGGGTGACGAGACTTCAAGCGTTGGACAGGGTGGGCGAAGATATCCGCGTATATTGGCAGGTCCGGTCGAGCATAGACGTGGGAAATGAACTTAGATGATGCCGCATCCCAACGAATATCTGGCGGGGCGATGTTGCTAAGAACTGGCAGCCATGGAACTGGGGTGGAATGGATGGTTCCAGAAATTATCCTCATGAAGGAATATAATTTGGAATCGACCAAGTGGACATGGGGGCTACGGAACCATACTGGGGCACAGTATTCTGCAGTGGAATAGCATAATGCCAGAGATGATGATCGTCGTGTGGAAGCGCTCGCGCCCCATGAGGAGCTGGCCAGTCTTGCAATGATGTTATTCCTCGCGCCCACCTTTGCTGCAGTTTTTATGAGATGTTCATGAAATGACAGAGTGTGATCGAGAGTAACGCCAAGATAGACTGGCTGGACTTCATGCCGGATTCTCGTATCGCCAAGTTGCACATTAAGCTCACGCGAGGCCGAGGCATGGTGTAGATGGAAAACAGATGATACCGTTTTTGCAGTGCTAGGGATTAGTCGCCATTTTTTACAGTAATCAGATATCAGAGACATGTCTTTCATGAGTGTTTCCTCGAGGATGTCGAACTTTGATGCCTGAGTTGCACAGCAGATATCATCGGCGTAGATGAACTTCCTTGAAGAAGTTTCTGGGAGGTCCTTGATGTAAATATTAAATAGCATAGGAGCCAGAACAGAGCCCTGGGGAAGGCCACTTGAGACAAGTCTCCATCTGCTAGACTTGTCACCCAGATGCACCTGGAATCTTCTGTTTTGGAGAAGAAACGATATAGTGTTGGCCACCCATGGAGGCAGGCATCTTGAGATCTTGACTAGGAGACCATGTCATAGTCTGCAGTGAGATCAACAAAGACAGCACCCATCTTTAAATTCTTCTGGAATCCATTTTCAATGTAAGTTGAGAGGGCCAGGGCTTGTTCGCAGGTAGATCTTCCTGGGTGGAAACCAGCTTGGGCGGGTGATAGGAATTTCTCTGTAAGAGGAGAAATATGTGACAGAAGCAGCCTCTCAAGGAGTTTGTAATACACGGAGAGGAGAGAAATTGGTCTGTAGCTGGCGGCCAGTGTTGGGTCTTTCTTTGGTTTCAAAACTGCTATTATCTTCGCACGACGCCAAATTTTGGGCATAGATTCAGATTCCAAGATGTGGGACAGGAATGAAGTGAGCCACTTCTTTGCCGCGGGGCCCAAGTTAAGAATGAGTTTTGGGGTGATGTTATCATAGCCAGCAGCTGTTCCCGGTTTAACCCTCTTCAAAGCGTCTTCCAGTTCAGACAGTGTAAAGGGAGAGGGTTTTGGAGATGGACAAGATAACCGGAAGTGGGATGACCACTCATGGGAAATTTCTCTTTTCCAGACTGGGTCGATCTTAGCACGTCCAACTTGAGTTAGGTGACTGGCCACTGTGTTTGGAGATACGGGAGGATGGGAGACGGGAGGGGGTTGTCTACCAGCACCCAGTCTGTGAAGAAGCTTCCAGGCATTCCTACATGAGTGGGTGAAGTTCAGACTTTCCGTGAGTTGTTGCCAGTGGGCTTGGCATGCTGCATCCAGGGAGGCAATGAGATGGTCAGCCACATCTGGGTCGCCCGACTCATCATACTGCTTTAGTAGTTGCTCGCATTCAGCATCAAGACAAGGCGCATAGTTAGCACGTCTCCCACGAGGAATAGCTTGGGAAGCTGCTTTGAAGATGGCTTGGCTGTAAACCCCATCGATTTGATGTGATCTGGGGCCCGCCCCTACTAAGCTTAAGAGTCTATGTGGTCTTTGCATCCCTGTAGATCCAAACTCACATTTTGTGGTGGTGAATAGGAACATTCCAAGCAGCCCCAATTTCAGGAACCATCTTCCTCAGGTGGAGCATAGAGTATATTGTCCAGCCTTCCTTTAGAGAATGAAACATTCTCTACCGTTGTTGGGGTTTTTTTCTATATTTTTCTATTACCTTGAATAGTAACTCAATTTCCAGTATACAAACCCTTCACTTCTTTTTTTATATATATATTTATTTTATTTATTCCCTTCTGTTGCCCTTGTTTTTTTATTGTTTGAGTTATTATTGTCATCGTCATTGTTGGATAGGACAGAGAGAAATGGAAACAGGAGGGTAAGACAGAGAAGGGGAGAGAAAGATAGACATCTGCAGAACTGCTTCACTGCTTATGATGCGACTCCCCTGCAGGTCGGGAGCCAGGGGCTCAAACCTGGATCCTTACGCCATTACTTGCGCTTGGCAACACCTGCGCTTAACCCACTGCGCTACCGCCGGACTCCCCAAGCCCTTCACTTCTTTTGTTAGTTTTAGTCCTAGATATTTTTGTTTGTTTGTTTTTGCTTCTGTAGTGAATGTGATGGATTTCTGGATTATTTCTTCTGGCTTACTGTTTGCATAAAGGAATTCCACTGACTTTTGTATGTTATTTTTAGCGGCTGGACAGTGGTGTACCCGGTTAAGTACATACAGTACTATGTCAAGAACCCATGCAAGGATATGGGTTTAAGCCCCGTTCCCCACCTGCAAAGGGCATGCTTCACATGCAATGAAGCAGATCTACAAGTGTCTTTCTTTCTCTCTCACTCTCTGTGTCCCTTCAATTCTCAATTTCTTTTTTTAAAAATTTTATTTATAAAAAGGAAACACTGATAAAAACCATAGGATAAGGGGGCTACAACTCCACACATTTCCCACTAGAACTCCATACCCCATCCTCTTCTCTGATAGTTTTCCTATTCTTTATCCCTCTGGGAGTATGGACCCAGGGTCATTATGGGGTGCAGAAGGTGAAAGGTCTGGCTTCTGTAATTGCTTGCCTGCTGAACATGGGCCTTGGCAGGTGGATTCATACTCTCAGCCTCTCTCTCTCTCTGCCTCCCCAGTGGGGTAGAGCTCTGGGGAAGCGAGGCTCCAAGACACATTAGTAGGATCGTCTGCCCAGGGAAGTCTGGTTGGCATCATGGTAACATCTGGAACCTGGTGGCTGTTTCTTTCTGTCCTATTGGGGGGGTGAAAATGACCACCAGGAGCTTTGGATTCAGTGCTAGGGCACTGAGCCCCAGCAATAACCCTGGAGATAAAGGAAAAAAAATTATATTAATATAATTTATATTATATTAATAATATAATATTTAATATATTGTTTGATGATTTTGAGGAGGTCCCTGCTGGACTCTTCAGGTTTTTCTAAATATGCTATCATATCATCTGCAAATCATGACAGTTTAACTTCTCTTTCAGTCTGTATCCCTTTAATTCATTTATTTTGCCTACTTGCTATAGCAAGAAATTCCAGCACCATGTTGAATAGTAATGATGATAGTTGGCAGTTTTGTCTAGCACCTGATCTAAAAGGAACTTATTTCATATCTCACCATTGAGTATGATGTTGGCTATAGGTTTGCTGTATATGAATGCTAACAGATTAAGGAATTTTCCACTTCTCATTTTTTGTAGTGTTTTGATCATGAAGGGATGTTTGCATTTGTCAAAGGATTCCTCTACATCTATTGAGATAATCATTTGGTTTTAGGTTTTTATTTTATTGATGTGGTGGATCACATTTATGATTTACATATATTGAACCAGCCTTGCATTCCTGGAATAAATCCCACTTGTTTGTGATGTACAATCTTTTTAATATACTGATTTATCTGCTTGGTTAGAATTTTGTCCAGTATTTTAGCATCTTTGTTCATCAGAGATATTGGTTTTAGTTTTATATTTTTATTATGTTTCTGCCTGCTTTTGGTATCAAGGTGATCTTAGCTTCATAGAAAGTGGGAGTATTCCAGTGTCATCAATATTTGAAAGAACTTAAAAATTATAGGTACTAACTCTTTCTTAATGGTTTTATAGAATTCATTTGTAAAATTATCTTGGCCTACACTTTTATTGCTGAGATGGTTTTTGGTAACTATTTCAATTTATTTGGCTATGATTGGCCTGCTTGTATTTTATAGTTCCTCTTGGTTCAGTTTGGAAGGTTATATATTTCTCCTGCTACTACTGTGTGGCTATAGGTATATTTTTGCAGATCTTTAAGTAGATGTTTGATGTGTTTTGATGACCCGTCAATGGGTGCTTAAATGTTAATAATTATTACGGCCCCTTGGTTGAATGTTCCTCAGAGCATTATGTAATGTCCATACCTATTTTTTTTTTTTTTGCCTCCAGGGTTATTGCTGGGGCTCAGTGCCTGCACCATGAATCCACTACTCCTGGAAGCTTTTTTTTTTTTTTTTTCCCTTTTGTTGCCTTGTTGTTTTATCATTGTGTTTATTATGGTTGTTGTTATTGATGGCATTGTTGTGGAATAGGACAGAGAGAAATGGAGAGAGGAGGGGAAGACAAAGAGAGGGAGAGAAAGATAGACACCTGCTGACCTGCTTCACCTCTTATGAAGCGACTCCCCTGCAGGTGGGGAGCCTGGGGCTCAAACTAACATCTTGATATCAGTCCTTGCACTTTGTGGCATATGTGCTTAACCCACTGTGCCTGACCACCCCCCATACCTATTTTTAATATTGGATTTTGGAATTTGTGTAGAGAGATCTGCTCTTACTCCACTGGATTTTCCTCTGTATGTGCCTTTCTTTTTCCCTTGCAGCCTTTAGGATCCTTTCTTTATCCTTATGCCTTTCCATTTTAACTATGATGTGTCTTAGTGTATGTAGACATATTCTATTTGGGACTCTCTGGGATTCTTTAATCTTTGTATCCTTCCTCTATTTAGATTGTGAAGTTTTCTTCTATTATCTCATCTACTATGCTTTCTCCCCTTCCTCTCTTTCTTCCTCTGGCAAACCAAATGTGTATAATACTTCTTTTGGAGCCATACCATATGCCTCTGTTGTTTTTTTTAATATCTATTAATCTCTTTTTTAGTTCTTTTACTTCTCAGTTTTCTATAATTCAGTCTTGATCTGGCTAATTCTGTTGTCTGCCACAGTTTTTCTGCTCTCACTTTACTCAGCTCTATTCCTTAGTCTGGCTATTCCTTACCATACTCAGTGTATTAGCTTGTTTAGCTATTTGAGTGCTCTCTCTCTCTCTCTCTCTCTCTCTATCTATCTCTATCTTTATTTATTTTATAGAGACAGCCAGAAATCAAGAGAGGGAAGAGGGAGATCAAGAGGGAGAGAGACACAGGGACACCTGCAGTACTTCTTCAACACTTGCAATGCTTTCCCCCTGCAGGTGGGGACTGAGGCCTTGAGCCCAGGTTCTTGTACATCATAACATATCTGCTCAACAAGGTGTGCCACCACCCAGCCCCTAGTTGAGCTCTGAATTCAGCTATTCTGGCTTTGAACTCTCTAATTACTTTAAGTTAGTTTGTGTTTTCTTTCACAGTCTCATATGTTGTTTTCCTATTTCTCATAATATTTCCATCAAAGACTTTTCTCACTCCTGTGATTATCACATAGATTAATGTGTAATGTTTTCATCGTTTTTATTTGTTTCAGGTCTTTTGGATTCCCGCCCTCCCCCCCCCCTGAGTTTCTGGCCTTGTTCATTGCTGCATAATTTTCTTTCTTTCTTTTTTTTTTTTTTTTTTCGTTTGACCATTATATTTGGTGTCTTTTGAAATTTATGCCCTGATGTTTACCTATGTTGGTTTGCACAGATGTTCTCTTTAATGTATTTAACTCTTTTCAGGATGTGTGTTGCCTATTTCCTCTACAGATACAATTGAGTTCCAAGAAAGAGTGTTATGGGAACCCCACAGAGCTAGGATTTTGCCTTACTTACTTGAGTCAAGTTTCTCTTACATCAGTGTACACATTTTGTGGCATTTGCCATTGAAATCTATGTCAGGTTTTAGATTCTGTGTGCAGGAGCAGTAGTAACTTCAGTAACTTCAGTAGTCAGTGACGTTCCTCTATGGCTTTCAGTCACTTTAGTGTGTAGATACTGCCTGAAATTTCTGGTAAGAATCCACTGTAGGACTTGCTTATTTTTTATTTTTTTCCTCGATTGTTTTGTGTTGTTTCGGTTTATCTCTTTTTCTCCCTTTGAGAGTCTTTACTTGCCTTATTAGTCCATTTATTCCTTCTCTGTCTATGCTCTTTCTATTGTGGTAATTGAGGTTTGATTTGTTCTGTTTTTCTTCTTCTCCTCCTCTTCCTCTTCCTTCTTCTTCTTCTTTTAGATGTGTGTGTGTGTGTATTGTAATTTTGCTTGTTTTTGTACTCCCGAGTTTGTCAGTGTCTCTCTACTATTTGAACATAGGAGTCTCAGTGGTCATTGTATCAGCTACCCATGCCCTACATTTCAGCTACTATTGACAGGGGTGTCATCATCCTGAGCAAAACTCCTAAGAACATCATAAAGTGACTGGATATATGGGACCCAAAACTCTCTTTTTAATCACCAGGTTCCAGATGCCATCAGGATGCTAGCCAGGCTTCCCTGGATTGAAGACCCCACCAATGTGTCCTGGAGCTCAGCTTCCCCAGATACACACCCTACTAGGGAAAGAGAGAGGCAGACTGGGAGCATGGACCGACCAGTCAATGCCCATGTTCAGCGGGGAAGCAACTACAAAAGCCAGACCTTCTACCTTCTGCAACCCACAATGACCCTGGGTCCGTGCTCCCAGAGGGATAGAGAATGGGAAAGCTATCGGGGGAGGGGGTGGGATATGGAGATTGGGTGGTGGGAATTGTGTGGAGTTGTACCCCTCCTACCCTATGGTTTTGTTAATTAATCCTTTCTTAAATAAAAAAAAATTAAAAAAAAATTAGCAAGTATGAGTATATGGATTTGCACATACTTGACAGTGGTAGAGGCAAGGACAAATCTCACAGATCTCCTATGTTTTCCTTCAGCATTCTTAGTTTTGCTCTTCACATAATGTTACGAGACTCTTTTGTGGCTTTTTTGCATCTTATTCTTGAAGTTCCTTGAAATATCTGTGTTCTCCTTTCTGGACAGATAAATCAGAATCTGGAGAGATTTTTTTTGTATTTATAAAATGGGAATGTTAACAAAACCATGGATAAGAAGGGTACTGGAGAGATTCTTGAGGAGAATTTCCCTAGGCATTGCTTCTGACTGCCATTTTAGCTCCACTGGAGCAGTTTTCTTTGAGAAGTAGAGTATGGTTTGTGGGACTAGACTCAAAAGAACTAATATTCTTAAAGTATATTATTGTTAAGATTCTCATATGGAGAGTAATGTATAGTACTTTAACGTGTATAGTGTTAATATTTTAAATGTTAATGGAATTGTGCAGTAGTTTTAATGTTCAAAAATCACTTATTTTTAGTAATCCATAACCCCTGTATACTGAGTATTCACAATGAAACATATAAATTATTTTTATTTTTTTAATTTATTTTTTATTTAAGAAAGGATAAATTAACAAAACCATAGGGTAGAGTGGTACAACTCCACACAATTCCCACCACCTAATCTCCATATATCCCATCCCCTCCCCTGATAGCTTTCCCATTCTCTATCCCTCTGGGAGCATGGACCCAGGGTTGTTGTGGGTTTCAGAAGGTGGAAGGTCTTGCTTCTGTAATTGCTTCCCCACTGAATATGGATGTTGACTGGTGGGTCCATACTCCCAGTCTGCCTTCTCTTTCCCTAGTAGGGTGGGTCTCTGGGGAAGCAGAGCTCCAGGACACACTGGTGGGGTCTTCAGTCCAGGGAAGCCTGGCCAGCATCCTGATGACATCTGGAACCTGGTGACTGAAAAGAGAGTTAACATACAAAGCCAAACAAATTGTTGAGCAATCATGGACCCAAAGGTTGGAATAGTGGAGAGGAAGTGTTAGGGGGATACTCACTGCAAACTCTAGTGTACTTCTGCTTTCAGGTATATATTTTGCAGTAGTTTGTGGATACGTGTGAACATATGCTCTCTCTCACAGAAACTGGTGTATATCTAGGTTTGGGGACTTTGTTAGAAAGTGAACTACCTGGGATGGAATTAGAGAATACTATGAAAGGAAAGGTTTCACCCAAGTAATGAAGCTTAAGGGTTGTCATTCCAAACCTGAAGTCTCTGGACACAGTCTGAAGTGAAGCATGTTGAGGTGGCAATCATTGCGTTGATTAGGTTGCGATCGGCTGATGCAATATTATTTGATATGGATTGGGAGAGGCATGCGGGATAGTGGGCCCTATCCTAAGGTTCCAGGACTGGGAGAAATATAGGCTCTATAGTGGAGATGTGAGGTTCCTGCTGTCTTAGGGTTCAAAAAGACAATCGATAGTTAATGTTATCATCACATTATTTGGTAATTGGGTTAACTTTGAAAAGTCCTTTTGTTAGGGTTTGCTGTATAGTACCCAGTATCTTATAAATAGCTGTGCCACTGGTTGCCTCTAATCTATTTGGTCTAGGCTTTTGAGAGAGTCCGTGTATCAAATACACAGCCTATCTATTAAGAAGACTCAGTCTGTGTTTTAAAAACTTCGAGACATACAATTAATTTTTCCCCTCTCATATTAATTAACTGGTGATTTATATTTAAATTACTTTTAAACAGTCATAAAAGGTATGTTTTGTTATGCTTACAAAAATTGTACTTTCTAGTTTCTTTCTCAAATCATAACTGTTATAATTTGGTGGTACACACACAAACATACACAGGCACACTTACATAGATCTAAATCATCTGGTTAAATTTTGTAATTATCTCTATAAGTAGTAATAAATAGCAAACTCATTAGGTATATATGACTGTTAAATGTAATATTTTAACATATTCCTTACTTTTTGTATAAAAATTGAGAGGAATCTAAAGAGTTGGGGAGAGAGAGACCTACGGTAACATTTCACAATTTGTGAAGTTTCTCAACCTACAGGTGGGAAATGGGGGCTTGAACCCATGTCCTTACGCACTGTAATGTATGTACTCTACTGGAAGTACTACTGCCTTGCCTCTAAATGTAATATTATAGCTCAAAAATAATAGAATACTTTATAATATCTCAGGTTCAAGTAGTTGTTAGTATGCAAGACATTCTTGAAGATTCTAATTTTTTAACTATGGACAATTTCAAATTTATCATTGTGTAACTTCATACGTTATAGTTCAGGAGATTGGTTGTTCTTGGTGCTGACATTCATGTTTACTTTTAAAAGGACAGTAACGTGTTATGAAAGTCAATATGTTGAAGCAAATTCGTGCTAACAACTTCATAGCACTCATACTACTTATTCTAGACTTGGTATTACTGTCATGTGGAAATCACTAACAAATTGTAACACTACTCTTATGCATGATTGGTAAATTTTGAAATATATATATATATATATATATATATATATATATATATATATTCTTGTATCCCCCAAATAGTCATACTTACCTCCAGAATTCTTCAGGTTGCAGGTTGACTGAGCTTTTGATAACATTATTAGCTCTGTTCTTTGGCTATAATAACATGTAAGAGAAATTTTGAGGCCTCTATATTGTTTTCTTTATTTTTAACTGCGTGGTTATGTTAGCCTGGACCTTGACACCTGACTCTTATTTGGAAAAGTATCTTCATATTTCCGTGTCTTGGATCCTTTCTGTTTATTCATTCATCTACTCATTACTTTTATTGAGTTCAACTACATTATTTCCTGGGACCAGAAATGGAATACCATATAGTTGTGAATGGTAACCACGATATCAACCAGATAAGCTAAGTGTAAAGTTAAATTAGAAAAAATAAATAAGTCATTAAAAATGTAAGACTCATTTAAAGAAGTTTAAAAATCAAATGCTTTTTTTGTGCTTTAAATAGCTTTATTTGTTTTTTCTACCATTATAGAGTAGTTTTAATATCAGCTAATAGCAATAGGTTTCATCCATAAACCTGGAGAAGTTACCTCTGGCTTAAGGTGGTATAAGGAGCTGATCCTGGGACTTTGGAGCCCCAGGCATGAGAAACTCTGCATAACCATCATGCTATCTTCCCTGCCCTTCAAGTGAATATCTTTAAAATAATTATAATAAAGTATAACTAGTAACCAGAAAATTTTTAAAAGTTTGTCATTGCTCACTCTGATCAACTTTTTAAAAAAGATTTATTTATGAAAGAGAGAGAGAGAGAGATGGAGAGAATGAATGAATGGGAACCAAAGCACTGCTCAGCTCTGGTATCAGATTGTGCTGGGAATTGAAACTGGCACCTCTTAAGCTTCAGATGTATGAGTTGATACTCTTAACTATCTAACTATTGCCTCAGTCCTTGGTCAACCTTATAAGTTTTGCCTTCAATACAGTTTACCAAAAGTAAAACCTCCAGATTCATATGGTAGCTTAATCACTGTAGTTTTATCATGCTCATACTAGCTACTGAAGTGATGACGTTGCTTGTAGCAGTAATAATAAACTCTTTTTGTTACAGGTATTTTTTGGTTCCAGTATTTCATTATCAGTGACTTAGCCTCTTGAAAACTTAAATTACTTTTTTCTTATTATATCTTCTATAATATGTACAGAAGGGAATTAACATTTAATTTAGTAGGATGAGTATACTTAGATGTGGTGTTTTCAAAATTACTTCTTCTATATGGGGAAAAATAATGTTGACAGCATTACTGTAAAATACAAAAATATGATATATGAAGGTGGTAACAGACTTGAGTGGAAAGAAAATTAGACTGGGAGCTTTGAGACTTCTTGCCCCTACTTTAGACTAATGTTGAGAACATGATTGTTTTGACACAGGAAGACGAGGAGGGTGGTCATAGAAGGCAGTGACCTGAGCAAAGAATAACTGATGCATATTTGCTGTGTTTATCTTCAGAAACTGGGAATGGTACTGAATAAAATGACTGGTTTCTCTTCCTATATCATTGGCCTTCCAGTCTCTCATGCATTCATTGGGTATATTGAGTCTATTTTATAATTTTAAAATGAGTATTTACATATATATAGTAAATTATAATAAATATGCCTTGCATGCATTCATAGTCAGATAGTCAAGATCAAATGCTATATGCTTTGGTCATTCTTAAGAAGCATGTGCATTCCATCCAGTAGAGGGCTTTGCAAGATACAGGGAATGCAAAGGTAATGTTGAATAAGGAAGTACAGGAAATTATATATCACACAAAATTAGTTTTAAGGCTTCTGGACTTATGAAATTTTGTTGAGTATAGTGTCAGACTATTTTAGCTGTGGCAGCCAAGACAGCATATTGGGTATGGAAAAAAAAAAACTGGATGTTCAATTTTCCAGAGATTTCCTGTGTTTATTATTGTAAGGCTGTGATTTATTAAAACTGTCTTACTTCTTCAAGCAGACCAAGATTTCCTCTGTGCTACTGAGGCTAAGATATATGAGGCTTGTGCATAGTCTGTGAATGAGACCGGGTTATAGTACCCAGACTACAATGCTTTTCATAGCTGAGTAGAGCATTTTTACCCTGGGTTGTCAAGAAGAGCTCTGGTCTCATTTTTTCTCATTACTGAATTTATAAATGTTCTACTTTTAAGAAGAGTTACTGCTCAACTTGAGTTTTGAGTTATAAGCTCTGAAACCATATTATTTCCATTTACATAGTAACTGATGGAAATGCGTTGAAGAAAATGTGTGTGTTGTATCCATCTTTCAGTTGCACTCTTGCATCTAGAAAGTAATAATGTCAGCCATATCTCATCTAGCTAGTAGACATTATAAGGCAAATACTTTGAGATATTTTCTGCTTATTTTAAAAAGAGAAGACTTAGACCTAGATAGTGCATATAGAAAGTGATAATTTCAGTTATATCTCATCTAGCTAGTAGACATTATAAGGCAAAATACTTGGAGATATCTTCTGTTTATTTTAAAAAGAGGTAAGTCTTAGAGCTAGATTAGTGGTGGTATATCCACTAAAGTACACACATTTCCATGAGCAAGGGTTTGGCTGAAGTCCCCAACTGCAGGAGGTGGAGAGAGAGCTTTACAAGTGGTGGAGCAATGCCACAGGTTTCTTTCTTTCTCTTTCTCTTTCTCTTTCTCTTTCTCTTTCTCTTTCTCTCTCTTTCTTTCTCTTTCTTTTCTTTTCTTTTCTTTCTCTCTCTCTTTCTTTCCTTCTTTCTTTCTTCCTTCCTTCCTTCTTTCCTTCCTTCCTTCCTTTCTGCTTTTCTTTCTTTCTTTCTTTCTTTCTCTCTTTCTCTCTCTACCCTTCTCTCTTCTTTGTTTCTCTCTATATCAGAAAAAAGGAAAAGGAAAAAAATGTGAGTAGGAATAGTGGACTCACTGTGCAGGCGCTGAGCCTCAGTGATAATGCTGTTGGAAAAAAAAAAAAAGGTATGACGTTTGTCCTAGTATCAGTGGTAGTGGGAAGACCAACAGAAGCAAATAATTCTTCATTGGTGTCACAGATCTGATCCCTGACACCAGATTCCAGAACCCAGTGATGGCCATGTCTCTCTCTCTCTGTCTCTCAGAAAACTAGCCCTCCAAAAAATGTTTTCAGCTACTCAGCAAATTCTATGAATGATCAGGGAAAATGAAAGGTTATATGTAGGTCTACAAGTCTAGGTGTATTTCCTGAAAAAGTTTTAAATAGTTTGTTAAAAAGAGAGTTTATGCACATAGACATATTTATAAATATTATGGATTTTTCACAGATAATGCATGACAAATTGATATTTCTTCTTTCTTGATAGTGCTTCCAGAATGGTGAGGAAAATGAATGTTATAGACACCATGAGTATGTCCTTCAGAAAGATTAGTTTCGAAGAGTCTTAACAAAGAAATCTTACTAAGGCTAGGAAAGTATCTCAGTGATAGAACACATTGCCATGAAAAATACTCCACTTAACATTACAAAAATGCACATTAAAACTACAATGTGATACCACCTCACACCTGTGAGACTGGGCTATACGAGCAAAGTGGGAAAGGGAAAGCCTTAGAGATATTAGAGGTATGTGATACCTTTGGTGGGTATTTGTATGACTACTATGGAAAGTAGCATGGAAATTACTTACATAAAAATGGAAATGTGATCTTGCAGCATAACTGTTAGACATGCATCTAGAGGACATGAAAACACTAACATTCGCCACTATATTCACAGCTGCACTACTCTCAGTCTCTAAAATACTGAAGCAACCTAAATGCCCAATAATAGCAGATTACTAAATAAAGAAATTGTGGCACATATACACAGTGGAAAATTCCTCTGAAATTTTAAAAAGATGAGATTATATCATTTGGGACAAAATGGAATTGGAGGTGTTTATGCTAAATGAAATAAATAAGGAAGGAAAGACAGCTACTAGGTGGTTTCACTCACAGTGTGGATTATAGATTATTAAAGTGAACAGAATTGCAAAATGGGCCTGGCAATGGTGCACCTAATTAATAAGCACATGTATCACCCTACATCAGACCTGGTTCAAGGCCCCACTTCCCACCTATAGAGGGTATGTTTTAGGAGCAGTGAAATAGGTCTGCAGGTATCTATCTTTCTATCTCCCTCTCTGTCTCCCCACCCCTCACAATTTCTGTCTATCCTGTTGAATAAAATAGAAAGAAAAAAAAGGAAAAATGGTCTCACTGGGAGTGGTGGATTTATTGTGCAGGCACCAAGCCCCAGCAATAAACTGTGTGGCAATAAAATAAATTAAAAGAAGAGAAAAGAATTGCAAAACAAATAGTAAACAAACTAACTGTTTCTTAGATTTTGTGAGAACTATGGTGGCTATGGGGGAGGGGGCTTATTGAAGGAGGGTGAGTTGGTTATTGGGCGTGGAAACTTACACACAGCATGCATAAATGTTAAATTATATTCCTGAAGGCCTAGAATTTTATCAACATTGTTAAATCACTAGTAATAAAAACTTGTGAAAAAAAATAAAGAATCGGGTGGGGACTTTGAATGACTCCTTTGGTCTCTGTCAAGTGTATTTGTAACTAAACCCACTGAAATTCCCAGTCTATCATTTCCTGAGAAATTCAGAATCTACAGATTCTTGGGTCCTATGTTAGAATATAATTGCAATCTATACAAATAAGTGTTCACCAGGCTGATACTTTATATATATTTTATATATTAATAATTTGTTAAAGATGTTTATTTAATTTTTATATATTTTATTAGTGATTTAATATTGATTTACAAAATTGTGAGATAGTGGGAGTACAATTCAATATAGTTCCCACTACCAGAGTTCTGTGTCCCCACCCCCTCCATTGGAAACTGCAGGAATTCTCCCAAGGTCACTGATATGGACTAATTCTATAACTATCTATATATCTGTATCATCTCTATATTTTCCCCATTTCATTTCACATTGATAAAAAATGCTTCTTTTATTTAATATATATATACATATATATATATATAATCTCTTATGGAGAACACTTAATATATTAGTTTCAGGTTCTGTATCTTTTGAAATGTGTTTCTCTGCAAACATTTACATCATTCTGGTGCTAGTATTGTTGAGGATGGTGTATATAAATCCTTGGTTAGTGTTAGAACTACATTTTTTATCAGTGTTCTTAAAACTGTGTATGTTACATTTTCCCATATTTGGGAGCTACTCTCTTCCCTGATCCAGCTGTCTAGCCCTTTTTCTAGTCATGACATAATCTCCCCAAACAATAACTTGTGTCCACCTGCATATCAGATGTCAGGCTCAGGCAAAAACTAGTGAATTCATGGGCCTTTTGGAATAGACCTTAAATAGACCTACTAGCTATTTCCAAAACGGAGACTCCAAATCTTCATCTGCAATATTCTTGGCTTTAGGTTCGTGATTAGTCAACATTTTGTTTGGCTTTATATATTAACTCTTTTTTCAGCCACCAGGTTTCAGATGCTACCATGATGCCAACCAGACTTCCCTGGGCAGATGACCCCACCAATGTGTCTTAGAGCCCTGCTTCCCTGGAACTCTGCCCCTCTAGGGAAAGAGAGAGAGAGGCTGGAAGTATGGATCGACCTGCCAACACCCATGTTCAGCATGGAAGCAATTATAGAAGCCAGACCTTCCACCTTCTGTATCCCATAATGACCCTAGTTCCATACTCCCAGAGGGATAAAGAATAGGAAAGCTATCAAGGGAAGGAATTGGATACTGAGTTCTGGGTTGTCAAGAAGAGTTCTGGTGGTGGGAACTGTGTGGAAATGCACTTCTCTTATCCTATGGTCTTGTCAGTGTTTCTATCTTATGAAAAAAGAAAGAGAAAGAAAGGAAGGAAGGAAGGAAGAAAGAGACAACAACAACAAAAAAAAACCTTTATTTTATGTAACATGGTTCATATATATATAGGACAATTTTTGCACAATTTTTCTTAAGAGCATGACACTTATGAGCTCACCCAAGTAGAGGATTCATACATAAAAGAAATATACCAATTTTTAAAAAGTTATTTTTTTATTGATTTAATTATGACCAACAAATTCATTGGATAAGAGAGGTACAATTCCACACAGTTCCCACCACCAGAAAGCTGGAGTCTAGAAAGTCTAAAAATCTGGATCAGGGCAGAGAGCAGCTCCCCAGTATGGGAAAAATATACAAATACCATTAATTATAACCCCCATGGATCTGACCTGGGACCCATATTAAGCACAGACTCCTATATAATCTCTGCATCCCTGTAGGTCTGAGCTTACATTCTGTGGTCATAGTTAGGAACATGGTAGGCTGCACTCATTTCAGCACCAGCCTTCTTCAAATGGCAGAGTGTGTTGACCCAGTCTCCCTTCAGAGACTGGAGCAGTCCCCACCATTATTGTTCCACATTGAGGGCAAGGCCCCTGAGAGACCCACAAGAGGGTCCATGAGCCTGTTCATGATGGAGATGACCAGAGATAGTGGAGAGAGGGATCTCCCAGTTGTCTAGGCCCATCATATCTAGAAGAAGAACATACAAAAATCAGTGTGATAATATTGTCAAAATGCAATGTAAAGAAATGATTTGAGCTCTCTTGAGCAGGCAGATGAGAGCAAAGAAAGAAATAGTAGGTTAATAACTCACCAAATTACAGTTCTCAACTCAGTCACACTGACTGGTCCAAGGAAGACAGCAAATGAGAAAAAGCAGAGTTCATATTTAGGCTATAATATATAGTTTTAAGAGAGATAATATATATATATATATAATTTTATGCATATGTATATAATTTTATGCATATTACTTTACAGAGTTCCTTATAAAGATGTGCTATCTTAATTTTTCCTCAAATGTACTCTGGATTCTACTCTAAATATTTATGCCATTTAGTAACAGCTTGAAGATAAACTCTTGATTGTCTTGCCCTATCAAACACTCTGTCTCATCAATAAACTACAAAAATATATAATTTTGTGGTGGTATCATTCAGTCCACAGCAATCAGACTGGGAGATAGCATAATGTTATGCAAAAAAAACCCCAAAAACAATGGGACTATATAAAATTGAAGAGCTTCTGCACCTCAAAAGAAACCATCACTCAAACAAAGAGACCCCTCACAGAATGGGAGAAGATCTTTATATGCTATACATCAGACAAGAGACTAATCACCAAAATATACAGAGCTCAGCAAACTTAGTAACAAAAAAGCAAATGACCCCATCCAAAGGCAGAGGATATAAACAGAAAATTCACTACAGAAAAGATCCAAAAGGCTAACAAACATGAAAAATTGCTCCAGGTCACTGCTTGTCAGAGAAATGCAAATAAAGACAACATTGAGATACCACCTCACCCATGTGAGATGGTATACATCAAAAAGGACAGCAGCAGCAAATGCTGGAGAGACTGTGGGGGCAGAGGAATCCTTCTGCACTGCTGGTGGGAATGTAAATTGGTCCAGCGTCTGTGGAATGGAGTCTAGAGAACTCTCACAAGGCTAGACATGGACCTTCCATACAACCCAGTAATCCCTATCCTGGGAATATACCCCAAGGACTCCATGATGCCCAACCAAAAAGATAAGTGTACACCTATGTTCATAGCAGCACAATTGGTAATGACTAAAACCTGGAAGCAACCCAGGTGCCCAACAACAGATGAGTGGCTGAGAAAGCTGTGGTGTATATACACAATGGAATACTATGCAGCTATTAAGAACAATGAACCCGCCTTCTCTGACCCATCTTGGATAGAGCTACAAGGAATTATGTTAAAAGAGCTAAGTTAGAAAGACAAAGATGAGTATGGGATGATCCCACTCATCAACAGAAGTTGAGAAAGGCTATCAAGAACAATGAACCCACCTTCTCTGACCCATCTTGGACAGAGATAGAAGGAATTATGTTAAGTGAGCTAAGTCAGAAAGATAAAGATGAGTATGGGATGATCCCACTCATCAACAGAAGTTGACTAAGAAGATCTGAAAGGGAAACTAAAAGGAGGACCTGACCAAATTATAAATAGGGCACCAAAGTAAAAACCCTGTGGTGAGGGGTAGACATGCAGCTTCCTGGGCCAGTGGGGGGTGGGAGTGGGTGGGAGGGATGGGTCACAGTCTTTTGGTGGTGGGAATGGTTTTTATGTACACTCCTAGTAAAATGTAGTCATATAAATCACTAGTTAATTAATTTGAGAAGGGGAAAATTAATTGTATGTCTCGAAGTTTTTCAAAACACAAACTGAATCTTTTTAATATATAGGCTGTGATTTGATATGCGGACTCTCTCAAAAGCCTAGACCAAGTAGATCAGAAGCATCCAATAGCACACCCAGTACAAGATACTGGGTACTGTACAGCAAACCATAACAAAAGGACTTTTCAAAGTTAACCCAATTACCAAATAATGTGATGATAACATTAACTATCGATTGTCTTTTTGAACCCTAAGACAGCAGGAACCTCACATCTCCACTATAGAGCCTCTACTTCCCCCAGTCCTGGAACCCTTGGATAGGGCCCACTTTCCTGTATGCCTCTCCCAATCCATATCAAATAATATTGCATCTGCCGATCACAACCTAACCAATGCAATGTTTGCCACCTCAACATGCTTCACTTCAGACTGTGTCCAGAGACTTCACATGTGGAATGACAACTCTTCAGCTTCACTACTCAGGTGAGACCTTTCCTTTCATAGTATACTCTAATTTCATCTCAGGTGGTTCACTTTCTAACAAAGTCCCAAAACCTAGATATACACCAGTTTCTGTGAGAGAGAGCATATCTTCACACGTATCTATAAACTACTGCAAAATATATACCTGAAAGCAGAAGTACACTAGAGTTTGCAGTGAGTACCTCCCTAACACTTCCTCTCCACTATTCCAACCTTTGGGTCCATGATTGCTCAACAATTTGTTTGGCTTCCTATGTTAACTCTCTTTTCAGTCACCAGGCTCCAGATGCCATCAGGATGCTGGCCAGGCTTCCCTGGATTGAAGACCCCACCAATGTGTCCTGGAGCTCAGCTTCCCCAGAGACACACCCTGCTAGGGAAAGAGAGAGGCAGACTGGGAGTATGGACAATGCCCATGTTCATTGGGGAAGCAATTACAGAAGCCAGACCTTCTACCTTCTACAACCCACAATGACCCTGGGTCCATGCTCCCAGAGGGATGGAGAATGGGAAAGCTATCAGGGGAGGGGGTGGGATATGGAGATTGGGTGGTGGGAATTGTGTGGAGTTGTACCCTTCCTACCCTATGGTTTTGTTGATTAATCCTTTCTTAAATAAAAAAAAAAAAGTTGAGAAAGAAGAACAGAAAGGGAAACTCAAAACAAAATCTGATTGAGTTTGTAGTAGGGCACCAAAGTGAAAATCTCTGGGTTGAGGGTGAGGGTAGATGTTCAGCTTCCCTGATGGGGGGATGTGGGGGTGGGGGGTGGGGAGCACACACAGACCTTTTGTGATGGGAATGGTGTTAATATACACTACTATTAACTTACAGACTCACAAATAACTATTTGATTCAAAGAGAGGAAAAAAATGGATTGAATGTCTCAAACTTTTGATGCATAGGCCATAGGCTGAGTACAAGTTCTTTCAGTCTAGCCTTCTGAGAGTTCTTCAGACTACTCTTCATAAGAGCTGGGCCAGTTTACATTCCCACCAGTGGTGCTTTGCCCCAACAACCTCTCTAGCATTTGTTATTGATATCTGAAATATGTTTTAAGAATTATTTTCATTAAATTGCTATCATATTTTTAAAAATAACATTGGTTTCTTCTGTTAGGCAGTCATATTTATTTATAAAACATAATTTAAGCTACTACTATTTTCCTTTACAAACTTGTGAGAAACTAGCCATCATTGCTTATATTTACATACTCAATACATTATCTTCAAGCTTCCTTAATCTTGAGGAATTTGGATAAGTCACTTACACTATCCTTAATTTGTCTAAATATGCTGACTTTTCAAATGTAAGCATTCATCTTATTAGCAAACAAAACCAAACCTATAAAGAAAATTCTTATTAAATGCTATCCTTGTTGTTTTATCCGGGCTGGCTTCACGGGCGGGTAACAGAGACGACCAGAGACACGCGGCTGGGCCGGGAAGCTGTATTTCTTTATTCACGAACAACGATTCATAAACTAACCCAAACTAATCACCAAACAGAACTCTCCTGCATCCTTCTCACATGGCGGCACCAAGAAGTCTCAAACTCTGTCGGGGTTCTTTGGGGCGGGGACAAGCGGCCCGTGAAACTGCCAGGACTAAACCAATTTTCCTGGCAGGGGGAGAGCTAGACCAAACCAATGTAAAGCATACAACACCTTGTGACCCTATGTATAACTTTAAAATTTGCAGATTGAGCCACAAATACTTCCTTGAATTCATAGAAAAATGTGGATACCTAAAAAATTGATTAATTATGGTGTAGCTTGTTTTGTTTGCTAGATAGACATAAGTATTGCTGTTCCCATACTGTGGCCAGATGATGACAAAGTATGTTACCAGCAAAATCATGAGTAATTTTTTATTATATTAAATGAAAAATCATAGTAAAGTCCTAAAAATATGCTAAATCAAGCCAGATGTTGAAAATTTTGTGTTAAAATGTCAAAATATCAGAGTAATGAAACAATTCTTTATTGCTGAAAAATAGTTAAACCTTAGACATTAGAATCACATCAAAACTTAATGTGACTGATGTTGGAAGAGAAAAAGAAAAGTAGAAAGGCAAGTATTTTTTTTTCTTCAAAAAGTGTTGTTCTTTATATTCTCATTGTTTTATTTGATGTGTTACATTTTGTTAAATATAAGATGTACAGTATATTACTTTGATGTAGTCTACATATTGTGATATGTTAGTAGTTGTCATTTAGGCAATAAGGACAATGTATATCACATCATATCACCAGAGTACACTCTTATTGTCTGTATTTATAACATAGCACATTAAATCCCAAAACTTATTTGTGCTTGTTTCAAATCTTCACTGTTTAATACTATCTATCTTCCCTGTTAATCTCTCTCTTCCTTTCCTTTGGTGGATACCATTTTTACAGTATGTTTTTCCTTTGGGTTTGATTTTTTAAAAGAGTTATTATTGAGAAAGATAAGGGTTGGAAGAGAATGAGAGCAAGAATTATCATAATACTGCAACATATGATGCTGGTGATCAAATTTACTTGACACATATGAACCTCTTTCTGACTTAAATCAGTATAATGTGCTCAAAATCTATTCATCTGCCTCAAGTGAATGTTATTTCTCAATCCCATGCATATATTTCATACATTTTATCTATTAGTTTCTGGTATACCTGATTTGTCTATATACATTGAGTATTATAAAAATGGTATATTAAATATGACCATTAGGCTGGGAGATAGCAACATGGTTATGCAGAAGACTCTCATGCTTAAGGCTCTGAGGTTCCCAGTTCAATCCACAACACCACCAAAAGCTAGAGCTGATCAGTGCTCTGATGTTTCTGTGTATTTCTCTATTTATCTCATTAAAATAAATAAAATAAATGTACATAAAATAAAAGTAAATAAAATTTTTTTAAAAGAATTTAAACAAAAAAGCATGAGAATCAAGTATTTCTGGTATCCAGATTTCATTCCCTTTAAGTATATACTCAGATGTTAAATTATTGGATAATATAACCAATCTATACATCTTTGAGGAGCAATCATGCTTTTCCACATTCCCATCAACAGTAATTAATGGTACATTTTTCATCAAATGCTCATCAACAAATCTATTATCTCTTCTGACATGAGTAAGATGATATCTAATAGTTTCAAATTCTATTTCCTTAATGATTAATTATATTGAGCATTGTTTCATGTATTTCTTAATCATTATGATGCCCTCTCTAGAAAAATATCAGTATAGTGTCATTCCTCTCTCTCTTTCCATCACCACAAGGGTTATTTTTGGGACTTGATGCCTGTATGAGGGCTCCATCACTCAAGATGGTCATCTTTTTATTATTATTTCTGATAGAACTGGGGGGAATGAGAGGCAGGGAGATTTAAAAAAAAGAGAGAGAGAGATGCCTTTAGCATTGCTCCATTACTTGTAAAGCCCCCCTCCCAGTCAGGAATGGGGGCTAGGTTGGTGTCTTGAACCCAGGTCCTTGTGAATGGTTATGTGCATGCTACTGCTGGCTCTCTTCTTTCCTTTTTTAACCTGTGAGTTTCAGAGTTCATTATATATTTTCTACATAAATATCTTACACAATGAATGCAAAATATTCTCCCACATTATAGCTTGTCTTTTCATTTATTTAGATTATTTTACTTTGCTATTAATATTTTAAATATGATGTAGTCCCATATATTGATTATTGAGTTGCTTGTTTTTGTAACTGGCATCATGGCTATAAGAACTATTGCCAAAACTAATATTGAGGAATTTCTTGTTTACAATTTTCCCCAGGAATTTTATGGTATCAAGCCTTATGTTTAAACCTTTAAAACATTTTATGTTAACTTTATGAGGTTTATGAAAGGAGGGTTCAATTTAATTCTGCCAGTGTTTCTATAGTTTTAATAGCACTATTTTTTTATTATTTAAGAAAGGAGACATTAACAAAACCATAGAATAAGAGGGGTACAATTCCGCACAATTCCCATAACCCGATCTCCATATCCCATCCCCTCCCATGATAGCTTTCCCATCCTCTATCTCTCTGGGAGTATGGATCCAGGGTTGTTGTGGGTTGCAGAGGGTGGAAGGTCTGGCTTCTGTAATTGCTTCCCTGCTGAACATGGGCGTTGACTGGTCGATCCATACTTCCAGTCTGCCTCTTTCTTTCCCTAGTAGGATGGGGCTCTGAGGAAGTGGAGCTCCAGTACACATTGATGGGGTCGTCTGTCCAGGGAAGTCTGGTCAGCATCTTGCTGGCATCCGGAACCTGGTGGCTGAAAAGAAAGTTAACATACAAAGCCAAACAAATTGTTGAACACTCATGGATCTAAAGACTGGAATAGTGCAAGTGAAGTGTTGGGGGTATTCCCTGCATGTTCTTGTGTACTTCTGCTTTCAGGTATATAGTTTTCCCTAGTTTATGGGCATGTGTGAATCTATGCTCTATCTCAGGGGACCTGGTCTATATCTAGGTTTGGGGACTTTATTGGGGAGTGGAACACCTGGAATGGAATTAGAGAATACTATGAAAGGAAAGGTCTCACCCGAGTGATGAAGCTGAAGGGTTGTCATTCCATACCTGAAGTCTCTGGTCACAGTCTGAAGTGTAGCATGCTGGGGTGGTACTTGTTGCGTTGATTAGGTTGTGATCTTCGGATGCAATATTATTTGATTTGAATTGAGAGCAGCATGCAGAAAAGTGGGCCCCACCCTAAGGTTCCAGGACTGGGGGAAATACAGGCTCTATAGTGGAAATGTGAGGTTCCTGTTGTCTTAGGGTTCAAGAAGACAATGGATAGTTATTGTTATCGTCACATTATTTGATGATAGGGTTAACTTTGGAAAGTCCCTTTGTTAGGGTTTGGGGTATAATACCCAGCATCTTGTATATAGCTGTGCTACCGGTTGCTTCTGTTCTCCCTGGTCTTGTGGGAGGCTTGTGGAAGAGACAACATATCAAAGACAGCCTATGTATTTAAAAGACTCAGTCTGTGTTTTAAGAAGTTCTAGACATATGATCAATTTTTTGCCTCTTATATCAATTAAATAGTGGTTTATATGTTTACACTTTAATAGGATTGTACATAAACACCACTTCTACCACCAAAAGACTGTGTCCTATCCCCACCACCCACCCCGCCGTGCCGGGAAGCCCAATGGCCACCCTCCCCTTCACTATTTTAATAGAGGGACAAATATATTTCCTTTTTATCATTTTTTTGGTGATTAATGGTTTACAGTACAGTTGTTGACAGATGGGTAAAATTTATCTCTTAATGATAAATGCCTGCAAAACATTCTCAGTCCCATCTTAGATCCTTTTCCTCCACCATACACCAGGTTCTCAACAGCCTATCCATCCACTCTCCTTATCATCTATGGACACTGGATCTTTTCAAAAGCTTTCCTTACATCTGTTAATATAACCATGTAATCTTTGGCTTTCCTTTTGCTGTGTTGATTTGCATATGTTGAACTAGTCTTACACCTCTGAAGAAATTGAAGTTGATGTACAAACTAGTTAGTAAACAGTGTACCTTTCTTATTTCACTATTCAGGGCCACTCTTTCATTCAGATAGAAATATATAGAGAATAAGAAAGACCACAGCATTGGAGATTACTCCATTGGAATAACACCTCCCATGTGACTCTGGGGTTTCAATCTGAGTTCTATACTTGGTAGTAGAGATTACTCCATTGGAATAACACCTCCCATGTGACTCTGGGGTTTCAATCTGAGTTCTATACTTGGTAGTAGAGGTACATGTATAGAGATGAACTATCTTTCCAACCCTGTGATTTTTTTTCCCCTTTACTAGGAACATTAATGGTAAAATACAATAGTTGTTACATGTGTAACATTTTAAAATATATTTTTATTTGTTCTTAGTTTATTACATGATTGTAAATTTACAGTATATATTTCCCTACCATGCCCATCACCAAAGTTCTGTATCCTTACCCCCAACCTCCCAAAGATAACCACCATCATTCTTTTTTTAAAAATTTTTATTTATTTATTTTTTATATTTATTTAATTTATTTATTCCCTTTTGTTGCCCTTGTTGTTTTATTGTTGTAGTTATTATTGTTTTTGTCGTTGTTGGATAGGACAGAGAGAAATGGAGAGAGGAGGAGAGAAAAATAGACACCTGCAGACCTGCTTCACCACCTGTGAAGCGACTCCCCTGCAGGTGGGGAGCCGGAGTTCGAACCGGGATCCTTATGCCGGTCCTTGTGCTTTGCGCCACCTGCGCTTAACCCGCTGCGCTACAGCCCGACTCCCAACCACCATCATTCTTACAAATCTTACATTTTCCTTGTTTCTGTTTTGTTTGGGTTTGGGAGGGTGAATTTTTCATGCCAGTCAGAACTCTAGATTCCACATATGAGTTTAACCATCTTGTAGTTGTCTTTAATCTCTTTACTGATTTTATTAAGCATAATCACCTCCAGTTCTATCCATTTTGTCCCAAAGGACAAAATGTCGCCCATTTTGATCCTGCAATCTTTTAATATGAAACTGCAGCCAATTTGCTCAGATATTGCCAATGATCTAAGCAGTTATAAATCTTTAGAGAGACTTTTCTGTAGTTTTGTTTCAGCATTGCCAGCTTTTAGTATCCAAATAATATTAGTTTCACTGAACAAGTATGGAGTATTACCTTATATTAAGTATTTCTGAAACACTTAAAAGTGAGAAGTATTAGATCACAATAAAAGATTTGGTAGAATTCACTGGTAAAACATCTGTTCTGGGGCACTGATTTTTTTTTTTTTTGGCTGGGGAAAATTTTAATTACAGTGTTAATTTTCTGCTTGTAATTGGTCTTTCAGGCTTGCTGTTTTTTTCCTTATTAAATCATGGGAGAATATATGTTTTTAATAATTTTTAGGTTTTTCATTTCATTCTCCAGCTTATTGGCATAATTCTTGAAAATAGTCTCTCAATGTTCTTTGTGTTTCTGTGGTATCCATTGTAATTTCTCATCTTTCTTTCCAGATCATATTAGAGTCCTCTCTTTTTTTTATTGATCTAGCTAAGGATCTGTCAATATTGTTTATCTTTCTGAAGAACTGTTCTTGGTTTAGTTAATCTTCATTTATTTCTGTTCTCATGTTTTATCTCCTTCTAAAAACCTTGTTCATCTAACAAGATATTTCTATATTAATATATTAAAACACAGACCTGTTACTGAAGTCTACTTATCTCTAGCCACATAAACAGGTTTTTCTTCATTTCAAACATTTGTTACTTCATCGAATATAATTGCTTATGTATCGGTAATTTTAATAACCTACTGGAAAAACTAAAAGCATGCTTAATAGGCTATTTATAAATAATCAACTTATATTAAAGATGGCAGATCACACTGAAGTACTGAGAGGAATTTATCGATATCCAGGAGTTCGATATCCTGTCCTTACTCCAAATCTCCAGGGTTTTCATCGTGCTGTGAGTATGCTACTAATTTTTCTGAACACTACTAATAGTTTTATATATCTTTATAGAGTTCTAGCTATCATATGTAACTGATTTACCATCCTACATAAATTCTGTGTTAATACTAATGGTAACATGTAAAGATAATCTTAGGGCATAATTTTGTGACTATAGTCTTTCCTTATGTGGTTCTTCCAGTTTAACAAAACACAAAGTACAAGTATCCATTTTGAAGTTCTATTTTGTTTTTCCTTCTTAGATAAGGACTATATAATATAGCATATAATTATCAACTTAATATTATTATTATAATATGTTCTCTTGTCAGCTGTCTTCCTGTTACCATTATTTAATTTTTAAAAATCTTTTATGTATTTAAAATAGAGATTTAAAATTTTTAGAATTGATAATTTAGAATAGAAGCTTGAAACTTAAATCGAAGACATAGACCTTCAGGGATCATTTCTATAGTATGTTACTAGAGAAGCTTAAATCAAAAGGGAAGGAGGAAACAGATACCTGTAGAACTGTTTCAACACTTGCAAAGTTTCTCCCCTGCAGGTGAGGATTGAGAACTGAACCTAGGTATTTGTGCACTGTAATGTGTGTGTTCAGGTAAGGCACTGCCTAGCTCCTATTACTATAATTACTTAATTACTTTAGGTAGAGCTAATAAGTGTATTTTATCTGTCTCTTTAACTAACTGAATGCTACCTGAGCACCTGGCCTGTGATCAAAGTGACTTGAGTTTTGGCACCCCCAAGGTATCTGAAATTTTGAAGAGATAAATTGTGGAACCCATCAAGAAGAAAAATCAGGCAGGGAGCACTAGTGATAGCTCTACTGATAGAGGAAATGTTATGTGAATAGAACCAGGTTCAAGTCTGTGGTCTTTAAATAGAAGTATATGCACAGGGGAAGCCTCAAGAGTGCTGTGACAGTGCTGTGGTGTCTTTTCCTCTCTCACTTTCTATCTTAAATGACAAAAAAATAAAGTATTTTTTGAGGAATGGTAGAACCATGCAGGTGTGAGGTCCAGAGAAAACTCTTGTGGCAAAAATAAATAAATAAATAAAATAAACTCAGACTGCTAGACTGTCACAATTGTTTGAGAAACAACAAGAAGAAAGGACAAGATTAAGTAATAAAGTTCACTTTATACATGTAACTCTTAAGAGAAATGACTGTTTTGCTTTTGAAAGCGAATGCATGGAAAGAAAATGTCAAGTAGAAAGTCAGAATAATGTTCTGAAAAAATTTTTAAAAAATAATAATTTATCCCTCAGTAGTGGTCATATATATGGTCAGTGAACTCACAAGTGTAAGTGAGGTTCATCAAATAATACAGTAATAACTAAAAAATATCACCAGTAAGCACAACAGCAGATCAGATTGAGCAGAGAACAGCAAAAGGAAAAATGGAACTTTAAAAAGAAAAAATAAGAAAGTATGGAAATGCATTTTGTGGAATAACATTCTCATTCTAAAAGTTGAGAAGAGAGAAAGGTAAGAAGTTAGTCTAGAGAGGTGAAGCTGTGGAGACTAACAAGAAATATCTTTTTTTTTTCAAAATCATTTTGTTTCAGGGCTAGTGGTTTACAGTACAGTTGTGGACACGGTATAATTTCTTTTCTCCCTGTGGTAAGTGTCTGAAAAACACTATTGCACCCCAACTTAGGCTCCTTTTCAATATCATACAACAGGACCTTAGCAACAGCATCAATAGAAAAAAGAAGAAAAAGGTACCCAGCTAATAATAAACCCAACAAAGCTTTGATTCAGAAATGATGGAATTAAGACTGAGAAAAAAAATTGGAAACAATATCATTTAAAATTTTATCAAAAAGAATAAATATCCAATCAATGAATTTGACCAAAGAGGTGAAATAGCTGCATACCGAAAACTATAACAATCATAAGAGAAATTTAAGACATAAATGCACACATATTCTGTTCTTATGAACTTAGGATAATAGTTTAAATGTTCATGTTACTCAGAGTGATTATAGATTCAATAAAGTGTTCACTAAAATGCCTGTGACATCTTCACAATTTTGAAATTTGCATTAAATCATAAAAGACTTGAATAGCCAAATCCAAATTGAAAACAATAAAGAAAAAAACTGAAAACATAACCTCCTCGATTTCAACTACATTACAAAGATACGGTGTTCGGTCAAATTGATATGAAAATAAACATGTAGATTAATGGACCATAGTAAGTGATCACACCAGTGTATGGTCAATTAATTTATGGTATGGGTTGTAATAATATAGACCATGGAAAAGGTACTATCTTAAATAAATTTTGGGATAACAGGATAGCAGCATTTGTAAATTTTTTATTAGTGATCTAATACTGATTTACAAAATTACAGAATAATAGGAGTACAATTCTGTTGGTATGCATGAGACCCCTTCTGTTTCATTTGGTTTAAATCCCCCCTGCTTAACACTATTCTATTTACATAACCACTTCATTCTATTTATATAACCGCTGTTAACAAGCACCTCCCTCCAGGGCATTGGTTCAATCCCCACTGTTTCATGATATGTTTTTGCTCCACCCCCCCTCCTTGTCACACTCTGATTGTCACCAGTCACTTTTCTCTCCACCCTCTCTATGTCACACCCTGTTTCCACCCTACTTGTCAAGTATATATAAAGACAGCATTGTGAGTTTTAGAGTACTTTACCTTTAGTTTAGCTCAGCTCGGCTTAGATTGTGCTGCGTCCTGCATGAATAAAGAGATACTGCCTACAGCTCAACTATGAGTCCCTGGTCGTCTGTTACCTGCCCGTGAAGCCAGCCCAGTGAAAACAACCTAACCCGTCGAAAACGACATATGGCGCAACAACGTGGGACCAGACCTGCGCAACTCCCAGATAAGTGAAGACTTTGCCTACCTATGCACTATGGTCTTCTCTTTTACTTACGAAGAGGTTTGCCAAAGCCTCTACTGTTTCATCATGAGACAGTTAGTCTGTCTCTGGAACATTTTACTCTGGGCCACATTTCGGTTCCCTGACTGGGAACTTTGGTTTCTTATGACCGGGATCATAGAGCCTGGGAGATGCACGGAGATTTCTCCTTGGACTTTCTGGATTCCCTCTCCCATGTTTCCTGAGGAAAAGGACTACATTTTGCTCCGGGCCACAATTTGGTTCTTTATGACTGTGATCATAGAACTTGGGATATGCATGGGGATTTCCCCTGGGACTTTCTGGACTTCTTCTCGAATGTTTCCCATGGAGAAGGACTCTAATTTGAAGAACATTCTCGAGTACCCTGGCAGTTCCCAAGTATGGAGACATGTGGTTAGTTCTACTCTCCTGATTGGATACTTTCTTCGATGGGAAGACACTTTTAAAAATGGGTGCCTGAAGCAATCCAGCAGGAACAGTCAGAAACACCCTAAATGGAATTTCGAGGACCTTTTTGGACTAGGTCGCCCTCCGGGGATTCTTAATCCTACATGGTGAGATCTTGATAATCTGGTTCAAGTTGCGTTTCATAAGAGAATGATTTGAATGACTGAATTTTTGTTTGACATTGACTTAAAAAAAAAATGCTGGACGCAGCCATGATTTCTAGAGACATCCAGAAACAATGCAAAAAATTGTTTTTTCCCTCCTTTGATTTCTCTTTTACGTCTTGACATGAATCTGAAACATTTAATCCTGAAAACTGTATGAGTTATGGGTGGGGCAGATAGTGCAATGATTATGTTAATTATTCTCATGCCTGAGGCTTTTAACCGTGGTTCTTCTGTTTACCTTTCCACATTTTATTGAGTTTAAACTGTTTAAACAACCTTAAAATCATACTAGAAAGGACTTCCAATTTTAATGGAGTTATCAATTATAGTAAACTTCTAATCTGCTACAAGTTTTGTTTGACAAGTAAGTGAATTTCAGCTGTCAAAGTCTTCACATGAAAAAGCATCTACTCAAATGGAAATTTCTGGAAATCCATTTGGACCCCTGTTCTCTGACATCGCCCCCGGAAACCAATGATGAGACCTGGCATGACCTGAAGAAACAGATTCACAGACTCCAAAGCTCACTCTCTACAGAAAAGCAGAATTCTGGTGGCCGACATTCCCCATCAAGACAAGACGTACAGCGTTTCATCCCTTGGCATTTTCTTCTGTGGTCAGCTACTTTGGACTGACACCTCCATCGGACTTACTGGTACACGCTGCTGTGTTTCTCAAAGACTAACTTCAGCCAGTTGCCTTGAGACTTTATAGACCATGTCCCCTCGCCTGCAGGCTCTGTCCCAGAGGCAGAAAACTCCCCCTCCTTATTAGGTTATGCCCACAGAGGCGTGAAGCGCCCCAAGAGGCAAGAGATGCCCACAGAGGCAGGAAACGCCCTTTGAGGCAAGAGATGCCCCCAGAGGCATGAAGCGTTCCCAGAGGCAAGAAATGCCCTTTCGCCTGCTAGGCCTTGCCCTTTGAGGCAAGAAAAGCTCCACTTGGCATCACACTGGTTATTGCTGCTCGCCTATTTTGTTTTCCATGTCTTATGCCAGTTCTTTTGAAAACGCCTGTAGGATATACGTTTCTGTTCACCCCACAATGGCCATTAGTTAAAAAGAAAGGGGGAATTGTTGGTATGCATGAGACCCCTTCTGTTTCATTTGGTTTAAATCCCCCCTGCTTAACACTATTCTATTTACATAACCACTTCATTCTATTTATATAACCGCTGTTAACAAGCACCTCCCTCCAGGGCATTGGTTCAATCCCCACTGTTTCATGATATGTTTTTGCTCCACCCCCCCTCCTTGTCACACTCTGATTGTCACCAGTCACTTTTCTCTCCACCCTCTCTATGTCACACCCTGTTTCCACCCTACTTGTCAAGTATATATAAAGACAGCATTGTGAGTTTTAGAGTACTTTACCTTTAGTTTAGCTCAGCTCGGCTTAGATTGTGCTGCGTCCTGCATGAATAAAGAGATACTGCCTACAGCTCAACTATGAGTCCCTGGTCGTCTGTTACCTGCCCGTGAAGCCAGCCCGGTGAAAACAACCTAACCCGTCGAAAACGACACAATTCCATGCCTTTCCCACCGCCAGAGTTTTGAGTTTCCATCCATGGGAAAACACACTAGTTCTCCTAAGATCACAGATGGGGGTTGACTATTATTTCTGTAACTATCTCTCTATATTTATATAAATTTGCCTCCCCAGATCCCTACCCCACTAGGGAAAGAAAGAGACAGGCTAAAAGTATGGATTGACCTGTCAACACCCATGTTCAGCATGGAAGAAATTACAGAAGCCAGACCTCCCACCTTTTTGCACCCCATAATGATTCTAGGTCCGTATTCCCAGAGGGACAAAGAATAGGAAAGCTTTCAAAGAAGGGGATTGGATACAGAGTTCTGGTGGTGGGAATTATATGGAAATGTACCCCTCTTCACCTATGGTCTTGTCAATACTTCCATTTTATATATATTTAAAAAATGCGGGAGTTGGGCACACTTGGCACGAAGAGCAAGGACTTGCATAAGGATCCCAGTTCGAACACCCTGCTCCCCACCTGCAGGGGAGTCGCTTCACAGGCAGTGAAGCAGGTCTGCAATGTCTATCTTTCTCTCCCCCTCTCTGTCTTCCCCTCCTCTCTTCATTTCTCTCTGTCCTGACAATGACAACAACAATAATAACTACAACAACAATAAAAACAACAAGGGCAACAAATGGGAAAATAAGTAAAATTAAAAAAAAAAGATTTTAAAATGCCCATTTATTTTCTATGGTCCCGCCTTCTCTTCCTAAGTCACATCTATGACTTATGAGTGTCCTACCTTTTTTATTTCCCTCTTCCCTCTCTGTGCCCTGATAAAGTTGGAGTTCAGAGCCTTCTGGTTATCTTTCCCTAACATTTCTTCCCCTCTGGGAGTGTGGACCAAATTTCTTTTTGGGATGAAGAAGGCGGAAGGTCTAATTTCTGTAATTGCTTCTTTGCTGGGCATGGGTGCTGGCAAGTTGACCCATACATTAACTTTCTTTAGTGGGGTAGAGCTCTGGAGAAGTGAGGTTTTGGGACACATTGGTGAGATTGTCTGCCAAAGTAGTTCAGGATAAAGTCATTCACAACTTGGTGTCTAAAAGGCAGTTGAGATATAAAGCAGGACAAAATGTTTAATAAACAAGAACCAAAAGGTAGGGATAGAGTAGATGGGAATAAGGATTTTAGCATGAAAAGAAGCTAGAAAGTCTATTTTCGGTATGTTCCTTGGGGCCCATGATGATAGCAACAATTTTACATTCAGAAGAAATGAGACCACTATTTTCACCAGACACATTACCTCAAAGTAAAGACTTACCTATAAGACTTAGAATCATAAAACTTTTATCAGTTCAAGTGATTTCGTGGATAAGGTTTCAACTCAAGTGTAACAAGAGCAAAATTAAACAAAAATGACCTACATCAGACTAAAAAGCTCCTGTACAGAAATGAAAAGACAGAAGAATGAAAGGGAGAAATAATCTGCAAAATATATGAAGAATGCATACAGCTTAACCAATTAAAAATGGGTAGAATATTTTAATATTTTTCCAAAGACACAGATGACCAACAATTGTATGATAATCATCAAGGAGATCTGAGTCAAAAACCCCAAAATCATCTGACACCTGTCCGAATAGCTAGTATCAAGATGAAAAAAAATTAACAAGTATTACTGAGGATGTGACAAAAAGGCATCTTTTGCCCTGTTAATGTAAATGTAAATTGATACAGCCACTGTGGTAAACAGCATGGTGGTTGCTCAAAATATTAAAATCAGAAGTACTATATAATCCAGCAAATCTACTTCTGAGTATTTATCCAAATAATGCAAAAACCCTAATTTGAAAGGCTATATTCATATGTATAATCATTGTAGTATTATATATATATATATATATATATATATATTCCCTTTTGTTGCCCTTGTTTTATGTTGTAGTTATTATTATTGATGTTATTGATGTCGTCTTTGTTAGACAGGACAGAGAGAAATGGAGAGAGGAGGGGAAGACAGAGAGGGGGAGAGAAAGATAGACACCTGCAGACCGGCTTCACCGCCTGTGAAGTGACTCCCTGCAGGTGGGGAGCCAGAGGCTCTAACAGGGATCCTTACACCGGTACTTGCACTTCGCTCCACATGCACTTAACCTGTTGTGCTACCGCTGGACTAACCAAGAATTGGAAATATTTTACTGATAGATGTATAGAGATAAAAGCAGTGGTATGTACACATGTACATGGATATTATTAATATTATTCAGCCACATAAAGTAATGAAATCTTATTATTTATGTCTGTATAGATGAATCCTAAGGGTACTTAGCTAAATGAAATGCATAATAGAAAGAGATATAAATATGAATCACTTACATGTGGAATCCAAAAATCAAGACTCATAAAGAAAATTGTTTTTTTTTTTTTTTTTGCCTGATAAGATTTGGTAGTGTTGTGAGGCAAACTGAGCACAAAAGAACCCATGAGGGACTGAAATTTCAGTTATAATAATTCAAAGGACTATAGTATATAACTTTTATATTTTGATTAATAATACCACAGTAGGGCCAGCTAAATAGACACTTGGGTAGGGCAATACTTTGTCATGCTTACTACCTAGGATCAAGGCTGACCCCTACTTTATTGAAGGAAACATTTGGTTTCTAGTCTCACTCACTCACTGTTTGTCTCTATCAAAAAAGTAATAACATTACAATATGAATTTGAAGGTTGATAAAGCAAATCTGAAACATTCTCACTGTGGAAAAGATACCTTTGGATGGTGACAGGTGGTAAATATGACATTTTTAAAAGATTTAAATTTTTAAAGATATATGTTTTTTTTTAATTTTGGATAAAGAGAAAAATTTAGCAGGAAGGGGAGACAGGGAGAGAGAGATACCTGCAGTACTGTTTTGCCATTCATGAATCTCCCTTCCCTTTGCAGGTGGGGGCAAGGGGCTTGAACCCATGTCCTTGTACACTGTAATGTGTGTGCTCAACCAGGCGAGCCACCACCAAGCCACTATGGTGATCATTTTGAAATGTTAATAAAAGTTGAATATATTGTACATTTTAATTTTGTGTGATGTAAAGTCAATTATACTTCAACAGAATCTGAAGACTACGTTTTTAAGTGAAGGTCTAAAGTGATATGAATATGTGGTCTTATAGAAGTTTTGCTATAGCTGTTTCTGCTATTAATTTTTCAAGTATATATTTGGGACTATGTTGTATAAACTTGAGGTTGTCAGTGTTATTTGACTGTATCTTGTTTAAGCTGTGATTTTAGTTATGTAGAATTATAAATTAAAAGGAATCTTACTTTTTTAATTTGAAGATTTATTGAATGAGTAAGAGAGTTTGTGAGTGAATATGAAAGAAAGGCCCAGATTATCACTTTGAATATGCAATTCTGGGGATAGAACGCAGAACCTCACACATACGAGTATTGCCTTTTGCCTCTGAATTGTTCTTTGAGTGCATAAAAGTATTTTAAAAATGATTATATAGAGGGCTGAGCGGTTGCACAGCAGGTTAAACACACATGATGCAAAGCACAAGGACTGTTGCAAAGATCCCGGTTCAAACTCCCAGCTCCCTACCTGCTGGGGAGGTTGTTTCACAAGTGATGAAATTGGTCTGCAGCTGTCTTTCTCTCCCCCTCTCTGTCTTCCCCTCAACTCTCCATTTCTCTCTGTCCTATCCAACAACAACAACAACAGGTGTAACAACAATAACAATAACAATAACAACCAAAAAAGGGCAACGAAATGGGAAAAATGGCCTCCAGGAGTGGTGGATTCATAGTGGAGACACCGAACCCCAGTGATAACCCTGGAGGCAAAAATAAAATAAATAAGTAAAAAATTTAAAAAAAGGAATTATATATATATTGTTGCCATCTAGTCCTAATAATAAAGAAAATATATCTACCTTCAAAGAACAACATTTGATAGAGAATAAGAAATAGAGCTCATGAATCAAGGCACCTTGGCTCATTGTAGCTCCAGAAGTTTTTCTAGTTTGTAACATAGTGCCAGCTAGCTACTTAACCTCTTTCTTTTTCTTTTTTATTTTTATTTATTAAAAAAAGGAGACATTAACAAAACCGTAGGATAGGAGGGGTACAACTCCACACAGTTCCCACCACCAGATCTCTATATCCCATCCTCTCCCCTGTTAGCTTTCCCATTCTTATCCCTTTGGGAGTATGGACCCAAGGTCATTGTGGGTTGCAGAAGGTGGAAGGTTGGGCTTCTATAATTGCTTCCCTGCTGAACATGGGTGTTGACTGGTGGATCCATTCTCCCAGTCTGCCTCTCTCTTTCCCTAGTTGGGTGGGTCTCTGGGGAAGCGGAGCTCCAGGACACATTGATGGGGTCGTCTGTCCAAGGAAGTCTAGTCGGTATCATGCTGACATCTGGAACCGGGTGGCTGAAAAGAGAGTTAACATACAAAGCCAAACAAATTGTTGAACAATCATGGACCTAAAGGCTGGAACAGTGCAGATGAAGTGTTGGGGGGTACTCAGTGTAGACTATTGTGTACTTTTGCTTTCAGGTATATATTTTGCCCTAGTTTATGGATACTTGTTAACATATGCTCTATCTCAGGGGACCTAGTCTATATCTAGGTTTGGGGACTTTGTTAGGAAGTGAACCACCTGGAATGGAATTAGAAAATACTGTGAAAGGAAAGGTCTCATCCAAGTAATGAAGTAGAAGGTTTATCATTCCACACCTGAAGTCTCTGGAGACAGTCTGAAGTGAAGCATGGTATGGTGGCACTCATTGCATTGATTAGGTTCTGATCGGTAGATGCAATATTATTTGATATTAATCGAGAGAATCATGCAGGAAAGTGCACCCCACCCTAAGGTTCCAGGACTGGGGGAAATATAGGCTTTATAGTGGAAATGTGAGGTTTCTGCTGTCTTAGGGTTCAAGAAGACAATGGATAGTTATTGTTATCATTACATTATTTGGTAATTGGATTAACTTTGAAAAGTCTCTTTGTTAGGATTTGCTGTATAATAGCCAACATCTTGTATATAGCAGTGCCACCAGTTGTTTCTGTTCTCTCTGGTCTAGGCTTTTAAGAGAGTCAACATATCAAAGACTCAGCCTATGTATTAAAAAGACTCAGTCTGTGCTTAAAAAAGTGCAAGATACAATCAATTTTTCCTCTCTCATATTAATTAAATAGTGATTTGTATGACCACAATTTAATAGGAGTGTACATGAACACCATTCCCAACACCAAAAGACTGTGTCCCCCCCAACCCCCCCACCGCCCCAGAAGCCAAATATCCACCCACCCCTTACAACAGGGTTTTTACTTTGGTGCCCTACTCTACATTTATTTAGTCAAATCTTGCTTTTCGTTTCCCTTTCTGTTCTTCTTTCTCATCTTCTGTTGATGAGTGGGATCATCCCATACTCATCTTTGTCTTTCTGACTTAGCTCACTTAACATAATTCCTTCTAGCTCCATCCAAGATGGGTCAGAGAAGGTGGGTTCATTGTTATTACTAGCTGCGTAGTATTCCATTGCGTATATACACCACAGCTTTCTCAGGTACTTATCTGTTGTTGGGCAACTGGGTTGCTTCCAGGTTTTAGCTATTACCAATTGTGCTGCTATGAACATGTGTGCACATATCCTTTTGGTTGGGCATTATGGAATCCTTGGGGTATATCCCCAGGATAGGAATTACTGGGTCTCCAGACTGCTCTCCACAGAGGCTGGACGAATTTACATTCCCACTGTCTCCACAGCCTTTCCAGCATTTGTTGTTGCTGTCCTTTTTGATGTATGCCATTCTGACAGGGGTGAGGTGGTATCTCAATGTTGTCTTTATTTGTATTTCTCTTACAATCAGTGAACTGGAGCAATTTTTCATATGTTTGTTAGCCTTTTAGATCTCCTTTGATGTGAATGTTTTGTTCATATTCTCTGCCCATTTTTGGATGGGGTCATTTGCTTTTTCGTTGCTAATTTTGCTGAGCTCTTTGTATATTTTGGTGATTAGTCTCTTGTCTTATGTATGCCATGTGAAGATCTTCTCCCATTCTGTGAGGGGTCTCCTTGTTTGTGTGATAGTTTCTTTGGCTGTTAGAAGCTTTTCAATTTGATGTAGTCCCATTGGTTGGTTTCTGCTTTAGTATTCCTTGCAATTGGGTTTGTTTCATCAAAGATGTCCTTGAAGTACTTAACTTCTTTAAACCACAGTTGTTTTTATTTATTCACAACTACAAAATGATCACCTCATTTATGTGATCTTGGATTAGAAAGCAGGATATACAAATGATAATTAGTGATAATACTGGCATATAGTTAAGTAATCAATAGATAAATATTTTTAAAAATTAATAATTTGTCTTGGGTAGAGGTCTAGAAATTAATATTTCTAAATGTTAAATTAAAGATAACAGGTCTCCTCTCCCCTAGATAGATACAAGAGGAAGAGACTTAGAGAAAGTGTGAAATAGATCACAGCACCAAAGCTTTTTTCAGTATGGTAAGATGTCTTTTGAACCTGGGTCCACACACATGACCAAGCAAGATACTATGCTGGTCCAATAGTTTCTTTCCTAATATTATTAGGGATTCATTAGGGCATTAGTATGGTATCAGCACAGTGCTAAAGATATATTAATAGAACACTTTAAGAATTGGATGTAAATTTAGGAAACTTTACATTTGAAAACAAAACATCTGAGATGTGGGTTGGGAAGCTCTATGGAGAGTAAAGGAGGCACAGGAGGAAACTGATTTAATTAACAGTTTCAATGTAAATAGTGGCAAGGGAGTGAAAAGAATGAGACACACTGGAGTATGTTACAGAAGTTGAAGTATGAAACTGTGGAAGTTAGGTTAAGTAATACATATAAAATTTAAAACAAAAAGTAAATGAGATGGAATTTATTTTTTTACTGACTATAGTAAGAGAAATCAGGAAGTATTTGGAATATTATAGTTTATAATTAGCCTAAAATAATGTCTTCCTAGTACTAAGGTGTTTTATTATAATGATGATATTTTCTCTTTTTTAAAATTTTTTTTATTTAAGAAAGGATTAATTAACAAAACCATAGGGTAGGAGGGGTACAACTCCACACAATTCCCACCACCCAATCTCCATAACCCACCCCCTCCCCTGATAGCTTTCCCATTCTCTATCCCTCTGGGAGCATGGACCCAGGGTCATTGAGGGTTGCAGAAGGTAGAAGGTCTGGCTTCTGGAATTGCTTCCCCACTGAACATGGGCGTTGACTGGTCAGTCCATACTCCCAGTCTGCCTCTCTCTTTCCCTAGTAGGGTGTGTCTCTGGGGAAGCTGAGCTCCAGGACACATTGGTGGGGTCTTCAATCCAGGGAAGCCTGGCCAGCATCCTGATGGCATCTGGAACGAGTAATGAAGCTGAAGGGTTGTCATTCCACACGTGAAGTCTCTGGACACAGTCTGAGGTGAAGCATGTTGAGGTGGCCATCGTTGCGTTGGTTAGGTTGTGATCGGCGGATGCAATATTATTTGGTATGGATTGGGAGAGGCATATGGGAAAGTGGGCCCTATCCAAGGGTTCCAGGACTGAGGGAAGTAGGGGCTCTATAGTGGAGATGTGAGGTTCCTGCTGTCTTAGGGTTCAAAAAGACAATGGATAGTTAATGTTATCATCATATTATTTGGTAATTGGGTTAACTTTGAAAAGTCCTTTTGTTATGGTTTGCTGTACAGTATCCAGTATCTTGTATATAGCTGTGCTATTGGTTGCTTCTGATCTACTTGGTCTAGGCTTTTGAGAGAGTCTGCATGTCAAATACACAGCCTATATATTAAAAAGATTCAGTTTGTGTTTTGAAAAACTTTGAGACATACAATTGATTTTCCCCCTCTCATATTAATTAACTACTGATTTATATGTCTACATTTTGCTAGGAGTGTACATAAACACCATTCCCACCACCAAAAGACTGTGACCCATCATCCCTCCCACCCACTCCCACCCCCCACTGGCCCAGGAAGCTACATGTCTACCCCTCACCACAGGGTTTTTACTTTGGTGCCCTACTTACAATTTGGTCAGGTCCTGCTTTTAGTTTCCCTTTCAGATCTTCTTAGTCAACTTCTGTTGATGAGTGGGATCATCCCATACTCATCTTTATCTTTCTGACTTAGCTCACTTAACATAATTCCTTCTAGCTCTGTCCAAGATGGGTCAGCGAAGGTGGGTTCATTGTTCTTGATAGCTGCATAGTATTCCATTGTGTATATATACCACAGCTTTCTCAGCCACTCATCTGTTGTTGGGCACCTGGGTTGCTTCCAGGTTTTAGCTATTATGAATTGTGCTGCTATGAACATAGGAGTACACACCTCTTTTTGGTTGAGTGTTATGTAGTCCTTGGGGTATAACTCCAGGAGAGGAATTACTGGATCATATGGAAGGTCCATGTCTAGCCTTCTGAGAGTTTTCCAGACTGCTCTCCTCAGAGGCTGTACCAATTTACATTCCCACCAGCAATGTAAAAGGGTTCCTCTGTCCCCACATCCTCTCCAGCATTTGTTGCTGCTGTCCTTTTTGATGTATGCCATTCTTACAGGAGTGAGGTGGTATCTTAGTGTTGTCTTAATTTGCATTTCTCTGACAATCAGTGACCTAGAGCAGTTTTTCATATGTTTGTTAGCCTTTTGTATCTCCTCTGTAATGAATGTTTTGTTCATATCCTCTGCCCATTTTTGGATGGGGTCATTTGCTTTTTTGGTGCTAAGTTTGCTGAGCTCTTCATATATTTTGGTGATTAGTTTCTTGTCTTATGTATGGCCTGTGAAGATCTTCTCCCATTCTGTGAGGGGTCTCTCTGTTTGTTTAATAGTTTCTTTGGATGTGCAGAAGCTTTTCAATTTGATGTAGTCCCATTGGTTTGTTTCTGCTTTAGTCTTCCTTGCAATTGGGTTTGATTCTTCAAAGATGTCCTTGAGGTGTAGGTGGGAAACTGTTTTACCAATGTTTTCCTCTAAGTATTTGATTGTTTCTGGTCTGACATCTAGGTCTTTGATCCATTTGGAGTTGATTTTTGATTCTGGTGAGATAAAGTGGTTCGATTTCATTCTTCTGCATGTTACAACCCAGTTTTCCCAGCATATTTATTGAAGAGAGCCTCCTTTTTCCATTTAATCCTTTGGGCCCCCTTATCAAAGATTAGATGTGCATAGGTGTGGGGATTTATTTCTGGGCTTTCAATTCTGTTCCACTGGTCTGTGTGCCTATTTTTGTTCCAGTACCATGCTGTTTTGATGATGATGGCTTTATAATATAGTTTAAGGTCTGGGAGTGTGATGCCTCCATTTCTGTTTTTTTTCCTCAAGATGGTTTTGGCAATTCTGGTGTTTTCAGGGTCCAGATAAATGATTGTAGTGTTTGTTCTATTCTCTTAAAGAAGCATGGTGGAACTTTGATGGGTATTGCATTAAGTTTGTATATGGCTCTGGGGAGAATATTCATTTTGATGATATTTATTCTTCCAATTCATGAGCATGGGATATCTTTCCATTTCTTGGTATCAGCTTCTATTTCCTTGAGTAGCGATTCATAGTTTTCAGAATACTGAAAGGCCAGAGGTTTCAGAAGGGTATAGACTTAGAATTAATGATACTCCCTGGTGGGACAGGAATTTGGTAAAGAAAAGGAGCTCCTAGCAAAAAAGGAGCTGGTCCCCAGGGACTGGTTATGGGGGTGGGGGCAGGGAAGGAGGTATGCTTGAAAATTAAAAGGAAGAAAAAAAAAATTTTTTTCCCCTACTCTAATTCTTAACCCAAATTAAGTTATAGTCACCTCCTTGGTGTCACCGCTAGGACCCCTTATTGGCTGGCCTGCTAAAGGCAGAAAATCCTACCGTTTCCAGGAGATGTGGTCAGAGCTCAGCCACTAGCAGCTTCTCAGTCTGCCATCTTCTGGGACACCCTCCCCCCCCAAGCTTTTTTAAAGGATTTCTCAAAAATGAAAACTAGCTCCAAGTCCTTTTGATCCAATGAGAGCTGTACTCAAGATGTCCTCGGATCTGCCCTCAGGGTCCAATGATATTTTCTTACTTAAAGTTAATAATAGCATATAATTAAAGAAAACAGCATTAAATTATAAGATTTGAGTGCTGTATGTAAAATTATTCTAATTGTATTTTTGTACTTCACAGACGGGTCTGGCAATATTAGAGGAACCTAATATTAAATCAGAAGCAGATATTAGATATACAAGTCTGTCTTTATAGAATAGTTAATAGTATTCTTACCAGTATCATTACATTTTTGAAATTATTGCCTTTTGTCTTTAAATTGTTCAGGTTGCAGCTGGAGCAACGGAGATATCAGTTTTTGGTGCTGCATCTGAATCTTTTACTAAGAAGAATATTAATTGTTCTATTGAAGAAAGTATGGAAAAATTTGAAGAGGTTGTTAAGTCTTCACGGCAAATGAATATTCCAGCACGAGGGTACTTAAGCATTTTCAAAAATTCTCTTTATGTAATATCTATTGCAAACATCACTTCTAAATTACTTATATCTTATTTTTGCCATTTACATAAATTTATATAGAGAGAAGTCATAGAGTATCTAAGTTGTACTTTTATGATGAGGACTGTCGTATTACAGGAACCAGGACTCTCACCTTCTGTTTCCCATAAAGAATTTTGGTCCATATTCCCAGAGGGGTAAATGTTAGGGGAAGATGACCAAAGGGCTCTGAACTCCAGTTCTATCAGAATCATAGAGAAGAGGAAAAAAGGAAGAACATTCAGAAGTAGTAGTAGGTATTGGTGTTACTTAGAAAGGAAGAGAAAAATTGGTATAGACAGATGTTACATTCTTCAATAAAATTTATTTCTTGAAGAACAATTACTGGATATTTTTAAAAACTTCCTATTTTTTACTTAAATCTTGTTTTTGTATTTATTTATTTGATGATATGGAGAGAAATTGAAAGAGGAAGGGATATACAGAGGGAAAAAAGAGCAACCACTGATTCATAACTGGTGAAACTTCTCCTCTGCAGATGGGGAGTGAGGGCTTGAACTTGGGTTCTTGTTCCACTGACCAGTCCCCGCACTTCATATTTTTAAACAGGAGTTTCAATATATGAGTTCACTATTTGTGTAGTTGAAAATGATCTTCATCCAACTCAAACATTTACAGAGCTTAGATTAGATTTTATTTTTCATTAAAGTCTTGTTTTTCAGGTACTATTATTTTAAATCACAGGCTATTGATGCTCATTTAAGGAAAAGACAACCATGTTCAACTACTTGAAAATGAAGTAGATGCCTCCGCAAGTCTTAGCATGGCAATGGCTGCATCAACATGTACTTAATCATTAGCCAGAAAACATATGTTGTCAGCTGTCTGACTTAAAGTTCGTGAGGCAACGTTTTCGAAATGCTCATTAAAACCATTTACATTTTTACAAAACGATAAAATTTCAATATGTTACAAATAACAACTTTTATTAAAGATGTGAAAACCATTGTTTTATTCTCCTGCCTTAAACACACATTCATGCGTATGTATATCTTTATACATGCTCAAAACTATATAACATCTGTGACACATTGAGAAAAGATACCATGCCTAATCATTGACATAAAATGCAGAGTAAGCTAACTACTGCCCATCTACCAATATATGAGTGAGCAGTGAAATGTCCACATTTTAACATCATCCTTTAATGTGTAACTCACATGACATATTTTTTTAATCTAGATTATTTTATATGATCTCTCTAAAGTTTTAAACAGTTAAAAAAGGAAAGAAAAACAAAACCTGGTGATTGATGAAATCATTTTCTCTTCATAGCAATAACATTTATATCTTGGCTTGTCAGGACCTTTAAAATTTGAAATGATGAGATACAAGATAGGGGTCTAATTTATAAGATAGTCATATTTTTCTCTTCCTGTCTGAGGTGATTAATGAGATCACATAGATATCTTTTGTGGATTATTAAACTAAAAAATAAAACTGTCACTGAGGTACCATTATGATTTTCACTATTAAAATGCTCATAGATGTATATTACAAACCCACAGTGTTAGTGACTACATATATCAAAGCATAAACAGACTAGCTTTGATCTATTGCAGCAGATACCAACACTGTAAATGAGAAGATAGAAGAGGGTAGGTAGAAGGGTGAGGACCTATGAAAGATGGTAGAGGAAAATGTTAGGTGGTGGGGAATAGTTGTGCCGACACCTATCATTTGGGAGAGAAGAAACTGTACATATATGACAACAGCTTTCTTATAAGTCATTATACTCCCCCAATAAAATGAGAAAGATTGTCTTACATAAAGTTTAATTATAAAGGCCCCTCCTATAAAACCACCTTGAATGGGAGAAAATAACTGACAATTTTACTCATGTAGAAAAAACAAGGGAACAAATAGGGTGAAATATGCATAAGCCTTCAGCCCCTTGCAGATCTGTGGTCACAGAGGGGACAGAAGAAAAGTGTAAAAGAGGTGAGAAAGCCCATTGCCCTATAGTGGTGGTGAGTGATGACACTTTGGTGATGAGTGAGATGTTTGAAACAGAATCTTGGAGAGACTACAGCAGATTTGTAAAAACAACATGTCCTCTATTTAAAATCAAAAAGTAGGAGAAAATCGCTTTGAACGATTGATTTAATCTATGATTGATGTCCTGAATGTCTGAGCCACCTGGTAGTTAAAAGGATAATTTTTAAAAGGATAATTCTTAAAGTCTGAATATTAAAAATGACATATGAAAAATTATTTTAACTGCTTGATTTCTCAAATTCTGATAAAGAGCAAAAATGTAAAATAATAAAAACAAGTAGTAAGCGACAAATTAAAATCTAATTTATCGACAAACATTTATTTTAGCAGAAAAAGACAGTTTTAGAATGCAATAATGCTTACTTTGATCATAACTTTTGTATAAAATATGATTAATATTATAGTTAACTAATATTATAGATAATTCAATTTTACTAGAGTTGTAAAGTATCAGTAGTATACATTATACATTTCTTCAACTACTTTCACTTCTCATCATCTACTTTATTCATAATCAGTAAAGATCAAATCTGTTTGAAGGTCATCCAGAGAAGGCTGCATGATAAATATTAGTGAACAATGTATTTGATAAAAAAACATTCAGCAGTGGGAGGAGGGGGTGGTAAACATTAGTATTGATAATGACACTCTTACTAAGTAGTATGAAGAACCAGTCTTTCTCCTCTAAGTGGTTAATCTTAACTGATTTTCCCTTTGAGAAATAATTTCCAACTCAACACATTTACTCAGAAACTTTAAGCCAGCTTATTGCTTTCTAGGTTATGTTGCAGCAATTTATTTCCTGTTCTTTCCCTGTCCAATGCTGCATGTTAGGGGCTGTGATCTTAACCTTGAAGGTCATAGCAGTCTCACTGAGTGAGATAATGACCCTGCTTACTTAGAAGTTGGTTTTAGGTTTTTTTTTTTTTTTTTTTTAAACACACAGCCAGTATTTTTCATGACTAGCGTCATAATAATATATATTACATTGGATGATCTCCTCCAGGGGGATTTATATACATATTTGACATTGTCTTCCTATCACTGGGCAGCTTATTCAGGTTCCTTTCTAGTATCTATGGCTCAATTCAGGGTTTTGTGTTGGCCTCAAAGAGTAAATTAAAAAAAAAAAAAGATTAACCAAAACATAATACATAATACTCTAAAAATGAGGCATTTGTTTTACATTCTGGTTTTACATTCTGCATATGGTTTGCTTGATAGTTCATAATTGTTTAACTTGATGTATTATTCCAGAATAGCACTATGCCAAGATAACAAATACCCAGCAATATCTAATGTTTAAGCTGTGCTTTTGCATTATTGTTGAGGGGGTGTTTCTGTTTGTTTTTGTCTTCATCAAGACTTGACTTCAAAATGACTTTTTCTGATAGAAGGACAGACAAATGAAAAGGGGAAGACACCACAACACCAAAGCTTCCCTCACTGCAGTGGAGGCTGGGCTCAAGTCTTGGTTGCACTTATAGAAACACAGGAGCCCTTTCAAAAAAGTTGGCATGCTGGTCCCCTGTGGAACTTTTTTTTTTCCCCCATGTGGAACTCTTAAAGGGAGAATGTGTTTTATCATTTCTCATTAAATTAGCATTCTATAGCAAAAGGAGAACCTTAGCATATTTATCCTTGAGTCCAAGGGGCAGTATTTTTTATATTATCCAAGGTAATATGTATATAATAGACTCTAAATATTTTTCTTTAGCTTATTAATAATGGGACACTATGTAGTTTTCTTTATTGTTGTTACATTTTGCATGGTTACATTAAAGCAGATCCTATATTTAAACGTCTAAATTACCTTTACCATAACATTTCATAATTTTTAGAATAATTTTTGTCTTCTTAGGATAACAGTGAGCAATACTTTCCACTACAAGTGTATGTGACATTCATTCAAGACTTTTACTCATCCTTTCTATTTCTTTTTTCCTCAGGGCTATTGTAAGGCATGATTTAATTATAGGAAAATAGATTTGGAAAATGCTTGATGTTTTAATTATTTAGTTCTAATTAGAAAATCTATTAAATATTTTAATGTTTTAAGAAGAACAAATGATATCATAAATTAGTAGGAGAGAAATAATAGAAGTTGAATCTGAAATAAATGAGACTAAGGAGAGACTGTACAAAGATCGATGAAACTGAGAGATGATTATTTTGAAGTTTAAATAAAATTAGGATTCATTAAGTCAATAAGGGAGAGAGTCCTGGAAGAATTATAAATGAAAAGGGGGACATTAGAGTATATACCTCAGATACAGAAAGGATAATAGGAAAGATACTCTAAGTAACTTTACACCACTAAATTGGTGAGCCCAGGAGAAATAGGTACAATCTAGACTTGAACAACCTCCCTAGAATGAATCAGGGAAAAGGTAAAAAGCTGAAGAAAATCAATAAGTCAGGAAATTGAAGCAGTAATAAAGAATCTCCCTCACATCAAAAACTAAGGACCAAAATGGTGTTATTAGTGAGCTTTAGCATACTTTTAAAGAGGAACAGATAACTGCTTCTCAAAATATTTCAAAACATTTAGAAATAGTGAATTCTCCAAAACGATTTATGAAGTCACATTACCCTAACTTGAAAAGTTGGCAAACACACTACAAAAAAAAAAAAAAAGTAGACTAATGGACATAAGTTCAGCAATCTGCAAATAGATCTCCGCTGGTAAACTTCAACAACACATTGAAAGGTTCATAAGTCATGACCAAATGGAATTCATTCCAGGGATTCAAGAATTGTTCAACATAAGCAAATCAATTACTGTAATAAATCATGACAAAATTAAAGATAACAGTCATATGTTCATATCAGTACATGTGGAGAAAGCATTTGACAATATTAGTCATTCATGATGAAAGAATCTCAGTGAATTAGCGCCAATATGTACATATTTTAACATAATAGATTGTATATGTCAGGGATGGGTGGTGGCACAACTGGCTAAACACACATATTACAATATACAAGGATCCAGGTTCAAGCCCCTCAGTCGTCACCTCTAGGGGAAAAGCTTCACAAATGGTGAAACATTGCTGCAGGTGTCTCTCTCCCTCTCTCCCTCTCTGTATCTCTTCTTCTCAGTTTCTGGCTATCTCTATCCAATAAATAAATAAAGATAATTTTTAAAATTTAAGGTTTGTATATGTTAGACACACAACAACCATCATATTCAATGGTGAATTGGTCTTTTTCACCTGTGAGAATACCATGGTCATAATGACACTCTTACTAATTAGTATGAAGAGCCAGTCTTTCTCCTCTAAGTGTTTAATCTTAACTGATTTTCCCTTTAAGAGAAAATTTACCACCCTAGCTCCCATTGGAAGAAGTTGAAGGATGTGATATCTTTCCTTCACTCTCTCTATCACTCTCTCTTGTCTGAAAAAAAAGCTTGTTTAGAGAGGTAAAACTCCAGTAACAACAAAAAAATCATGTGGGGTCTTGACATAGCCTTTTTGCACTGAACATTTAAGAAATTCATAGAAAAGTATGGATGATCCCACTCATAACAGAAGTTGAGAAAGAAGAACAGAAAAGGAAATGCAAAGCAGAATTTGACTGAGTTTGGAGTATTGTACCAAAATAAAAAACTCTGGGTGGGGGGTAAAGGTAGATTTTTTTTTGCTTCAGTATAGGGGTGTTGGGGTAGGGACACAGACCTTTTTTTGCGGGAATAGCATTAACATACATGTCTATTAACTAAAATTAATTAATTAATTAATTTTAAAAGAGAAAAAATATTCAGACAGTGAAAATGACTTCCTAGCTAACATATCTGTGGATTAATTATATAAAGACACATTGAGTGTTCAGTATGGAAAATGAAAATTAAAAAGTGGTTTGTCTTCAAGTAGTTTCCTTAGAACGATGGGAAATATGTATGCAAATAACTATGATGTTGTCATCAAAGTCCAAGTATATGAAGAGAGTTATAGATGAGTCCTATTAGAGTTTAAAGTAATATTATGAAATTTCCCTGGGGATATTTAAAGTAACTTTATGGAGTATTGTAAATTTAGATAATTTAAGATAACTTTTTATATAGGAACAATAACCTTTTCAAGTAAGATTATTTATAAAAAATAAAGTCATAGTGAATAGAAATATCAAGGGTATTGGGTAACACAAAGTAGTTTTTGTTATGACTGTACTATGGAAAAACATGTATATTATAGAGATGGAGGCCTTTAATTCTCTGTAATAAAAGACAGAATATTAGATTGAATTTTCACATTTTCTGAACATGAATACAATGTCTATGTGGTAGACAATGGTAAGTCATTAAAGTTTTTCAAAGCTTAAAAGTTGTTCCTGTATGATAACAAGAGAATTTATGGAGGTGACTAAGCTAATACAGAGTTTCCCTTTTTTTTTTTTTTTTTTAATTTTTTATTTAAGAAAGGATTAGTGAACAAAAGCATAAGGTAGGAGGGGTACAACTCCACACAATTCCCAACACCCAATCCCCATAACCCACCCCCTCCCCTGATAGCTTTCCCATTCTCTATCCCTCTGGGAGCATGGACCCAGGGTCGTTGAGGGATGCAGAAGGTAGAAGGTCTGGCTTCTGTAATTGCTTCCCCGCTGAACATGGGCGTTGACTGGTCGGTCCATACCCCCAGTCTGCCTCTCTCTTTCCCTAGTAGGGTGTGACTCTGGGGAAGCTGAGCTCCAGGACACATTGGTGGGGTCTTCAATCCAGGGAAGCCTAGCCAGCATCCTGGTGGCATCTGGAACCTGGTGATTGAAAACAGAGTTAACATATGAAGCCAAACAATTTGTTGAGCAATCATGGATCCCAAGCTTGGAATAGTGGAGAGGAAGTGTTAGGGAGGTACTCACTGCAAACTCTAGTGTAGTCCTGCTTTCAGGTATATATTTTGCAGTAGTTTATGGATACGTGTGCACATAAGCTCTCTCTCACAGAAACTGGTGTATATCTAGGTTATGGGACTTTGTTAGAAAGTGAACTACCTGAGATGAAATTAGAGTGTACTATTAAAGGAAAGGTCTCACCCGAGTAATGAAGCTGAAGGGTTGTCATTCCACACGTGAAGTCTCTGGATACATTCTGAGGTGAAGCATGTTGAGGTAGCAATCGTTGCCCTTTTTTAACATTACAACTTCTGAAAACACTTATCAAATTTAAGAAGACATATTCTGAGGTTTGAAGTTAGTTTACCTCAGAGTGATAAGGTATACATACATGCAGCTTGGGCTAGAGCCTGACACCACAAGAAAGTGTCATGAAACTGGGAGAAGATCTACTGTGTGATGGATTCCACCATGCACGTGTGTGTGTGTGTGTGTGTGTGTGTGTGTGTGTGTGTGTGTGTGTGTAATGAAAACATGAAAAAAATGTTGACCCAGTGTGGTGAACTTGTACATGAACTTGACCAGAGTGCCCCCACAACCACATATATGCTTATATACAGATAACTGCCCAAATTTACCAAAGATAGTATGGTAAGCACGCAAGCTGATGTCATAGTAGCATATGGGGTATTACCTTAGATATGTCTCTTGGTGGCTTAGAGATATGATTTGAAAAATCTATGTGGGGATGGATACCTATACTTAGAAAACATGCATTTAGAACTAAATATTCTTGGAGGATTGATGACCCCCCTCAAGAATGAAACCTGTGCCAGGTATTGTTATATGTTGACAATTTATGGAATGAATCTTTAAGAACTCAAGTTGAGAAGCTAGAACACTTAGCAGGAACTGGAAATATATGCAGGGAAAGAAAGAGATGAGTTATGTCTAGTTTATAGACATATTTAAATAACTCAAAACTTAGAATCACCAGGAAAAATACAGAAATAACCTAAGTTGGGGATGAGAGCATTTTATAGGCACATTTAATGGGAAGATGAGAATTGTAGCTATATGACAACAATTTATCTGTAAACCATTAAGCAACCCCCACCAAAATAAATTAATTTGGAAAAAATAGGTAACTATAAATACTTCCAAAAATAATTGAGAGTTCTTGCTGTATGTTTAGATTCAATCCGGAAAATATTTCACTTAATTGAGACATCTCCCCTTTAATGTTTCTATGACTCATAAAGTAAGAGAAAACATGTATGTGGTAATGATATCTCATTTCTTAGTGTCTTTAAATCTCCAGGTACTAATAGGCAATGATATTAATAGTTAAATGATTAATGCAAAATATGATGACCTTTGTGATCATCAATAAGGAGCTAACTCTAGCTGAATGTCAGTTTTCTCAACTGTAAAATTAGGAAATTAAAAAAAAAATTCAGGGACTGGTGGTGGTACACCTTGTTAAGCACACATAGTACTAAGCTCAAGGACCCACCAAGGATTCAGAATTAGGTCCCCAGCTCCCGAGGTGCAGGGGGGACATTTCACAAACAGTGAAGAATGTCTGCAGGTAACCATCTTTCTCTATTCCTCTCTGTCTCCCCCACCCTTGTCAATTTCTCTCTATTCTATCTAATAAAATGGAAAAAATAGTGGCCAGGAGCAGTGGATTCATAGTGCTGGCACTGAGCACCAGTGATAACCCTGGAAGCAAAAAGTAAATAAAAATTTACATTTTACTATTTCTGAAATCATTCTACATCATATATATATATATGCTAAAATCTGTCATAATTTTCACTAGTCAAGGAATATGATATTATCATCTCCAGTATTTTTATTTTCACCTCTCCTCTTGATGACCACTTCCAGAGTTATTCCAGAGCTACATTTATGGAAAAGTGTTTTCTTTGTCACAACTTACCTAATATTTTGACTAGTTTCAATTAATATTGTGATTTCAAAGATAATATTCCTTGGCATGGCCTTCAAGTGTCTTGCTATCTAAAACATTTGACAGTCTGTCCCGAAGACCTGGACCACCAGGATCATTCCCCATCACTCATTTCTACTCATGTGAATTGTTTTATTCCTGAAAATCAGATACAGAAAGATTTATTTTAATGCAATTGTGAAGTCTTTGAGAAAAGCTTCACAAAAATTGATGTTGAGCTGAAAATAACTAAAATGGGTTTTCCCCAAAACTTAATACTTTAAGGTGGAAATGTTACATTGTCCTTGTAAATTGTTGAATTCTATAAAATATTTTTATATGGTGCCTTTTATACAGACTAGACATTCTTCTTTGTTGAATGATTTAAGTACATGATTGGTAAACAAGGTGAAGTTATGGTCATTTTTTGAAGTTTGGGTGGTGATTAATGACTTTTTCTAAATAAGGTCAAGACATCCAGATGTGAATAAAGAGAGAAATTCAGTTGTCATCTACATGTTCTTTCTATATTAATCCAAATACATGGATGTATGTACTTACTTGAATAAAACTATATAATTCATGGATATTTTCTGCTTTGGATGTTTATAGTTTTGATAGTGTAAACAACTACTTAAGAGAAATATCTGCTTTATTATCCCCATCTGTCATCAATTAAATTTAAATTTTAATCACTACAAAGAAAAAACAAAGTGAGATAAACTGAAAATGCTAGAATTGGGGGGTTTGAAATAAAATGATACTGAAAGAATGATATAAAATAAATTTTCTTTATGTGTTTTTGTCTACCTTATATTTGTATGAAATTAAACTTTAGTGATAACTTATCCAAATCCCAAACATATATCTCTCTATTTTAATTTTAGGTATGTATCTTGTGCCCTGGGCTGTCCATATGAAGGAAATATCACACCTCAAAAAGTGACAGAAGTAAGTAACCTCCATTTTTCTAGTTCATAGTAAATATTTTGCATTATTTCAGTGCATTATTTTTCTTAGTGTTTATTGCATCTGCACAATAAAGACTAATTAAAACCATATAGTGGGAGACTACATTTGAAGATATGTTTTGCCACTTACTTAAGTTTTACTTTATCTCTAAAGGCATATATATTCTATTACTATTCAAACTTCAATAAGATTTATGTGTTACTATCATTTGGATGTAAAAAGGTACATGGAATAGTATGATCACTTCCATATTCTCTGAAGTGACTATTTCAGACTGTGTTCCTATTTGTAGTTCTTCCTCTCATGTCTCCTCTTTATATACAATGGCACAAAGTTCTGTCTATTTATACTTAAACATGTTGATTCACCTTTCATTTGAACACTTCTTAATCTTGCTGAATTTAGCATCTTCTCTTTATTGACTATCTTCATTTCAAGAAGTTGTTTGTAGTAGTGATTTTCATTTCTTGTATACCATCAACTCTCTATCATATAAAACTTATGCTACTCATTCTAATGAAATATCTATCAGTTGCACAAATAAATGCAAGACCAGGGGCCAGGTGGTAATGCACCTGGTTGAGCACACACATTACAATATGCAAGGGCCTAGATTTCAGCCCCTAGGTCCACCTGCAGAAAAGAAGCCATGCTGCAGGTGTCTATCCTCTCTCCCTCCCACTTCTCTCTCACTGTCTCGCTATGCAAATAAATAAATAAATGTTTTTTTTTCTTTTTAAATATTTGTTAATTTTTTTAATTTACTTAAGAGAGGAGGCATTAACAAAATCATAGGATGGGGGGTACAACTCCACACAATTCCCGACACCCAATCTCCATATCCCATCCCCTCCCCTGATAGCTTTCCTATTCTCTATCCCTCTGGGAGCATGGACCCAGGGTCATTGAGGGTTGCAGAAGGTGGAAGGTCTGGCTTCTGTAATTGCTTCCCCGCTGAACATGGGCATAAATAAATAATCTTACTTGAAAAGGTTATTGTTCCTATATAAAAAGTTATCTTAAATTATCTAAATTTACAATACTCCATAAAGTTACTTTAAATATCCCCAGGGAAATTTCATAATATTACTTTAAACTCTAATAGGACTCATCTATAACTCTCTTCATATACTTGGACTTTGATGACAACATCATAGTTATTTGCATACATATTTCCCATCGTTCTAAGGAAACTACTTGAAGACAAACCACTTTTTAATTTTCATTTTCCATACTGAACACTCAATGCAGCAGGTTAAGTGCACCTGGTGCAAAGCAAAGCACAGGACTTGTGTAAGGATCCCAGTTCAAGCCCTGGCTCCCCACCTGCAGAGGAGTCACTTCACAGGTGGTGAGCAGGTCTGCAGGTGTCTCTCTTTCTCTCCCCCTCTCTGTCTTCCCTTACTTTCTCCATTTCTCTCTGTCCTATACAACAATGACAACACCACCACCAACAACAATAAAAAAAACAAGGGCAAAAAAAAAGGGAAAATAAATAATTAAAAAAATCTTATCACATGCCGTCATTCCTGACTGGGATAGCCGTTGGGTGGCTCTCTGGGATGAGAGTCATCTAGGATCAAACCCAGTTATGTGAAAATTCCCAGGTAAGGGCTAAGACCATTTGGACCTTTAACCCAGCTAGTTACCTGCCTGAATACAAGGGCAACCTGGTACATGACTGTGAAGAAGTGGTCAACAAGGTCTATTCTTTGCACCCAGGCTTAAAAGATCAGCCCTTGGCAGGACTATGATGTAGAACTCTTCACCTACTGGAGCAGTTTTAAGAAGACCAGCACCTCCATTAGAGAGAACATAATAGACCCCTTTGTGGGCCCCTCTACAACCTTGTCCTCAATGTGGAACAACAATGGTAGGGACTATTCCATTCCCTGAAGAGAGGTTGGATAACATACTCTGCCACCTGAGGAAGATGAATCCTAAAATTAGTTCAGCCTGGAATGTTCCTAGCCGTCACCACAGAATGTGAGCTCAGGCCTACAGGGATGCAGAGGCTACATAGGCTCCTGTGCTGAATATGGGCCCTAGATCAAATTGATAGGGTTTACAGTTAACAATATTTATATACTTTCCCCCATGTTTGGGAGCTGCTCTCTTCCCTGATCCAGCTTTCTAGGCCGTTTTCCAATTATGATGCCATCTCCCCAGACAGTAACCTGTGCCCACCTGCATATTAGATGTCAGGCTCAGATAAAAACTAGTAAAGTCACAGGTCCTTGGAATAGACCTAAAATAGACCTACTAGCTTTTTCCAAAACGGAAACCCCAAATCTTCATCTTCAATATTCTTGCCTTCAGGTTCATGATTAGTCAACAATTTGTTCAGCTTTATATCTTAACTCTTTTTTCAGCCACCGGGTTCCAGATGTTACCATGAAGCCATCATGATTTCCCTTTGCAGATGACCTCACCAATGTGTCCTGGAGCCCTGCTTCCCCAGAGTTTTTGCCCCACTAGGGAAAGAGAGCAAACTGGGAGTATGGATCGACCTGCCAACACCCATGTTCAGTGGGGAAGCAATTACAGAAGCCAGACCTTCCACCGTCTGCACCCCATAATGACCCTGGGTCCCTACTCCCAGAGGGGCAAATAATAGGAAAGCTATCAAGGGAGGGGATGGGATACAGAACTCTGGTGCTGGGGATTCTGTGGAATTGCACCATTCTCATCCTATGGTATTTCCTATGGTATTGTCAGTATTTCCATTTTATAAATAAAAAAATTAAAACAGCAACTATGAATCAAACCCTAACAGTTCACTAGACTGTCCAGAACTTCACCAGATATACAGTGACTTCAGCAACCAAGGTTCTACCAACAGAATTTCTCCCATTTCACTGGTTTTTTTAGGGTGATAAACTAATGGCTTTGAGGAGAGCCTTCAAATTAAGACAAGAGAAACAAGACGATATCTACATGGACTACAGGCATGCCTTTACTACCCTGCACATCCAGAAGACAATTTGCAATGAGCCAGGAATGCTCACAAATGTAGGCAAATAAAGCAAAATTATAAGAAATTTTGGACCTCTTAGAAGCTGTGTGAGCCCTAAGCAAAGTATCTGTTATCCACTGCCAAGCTCATTAAAAGGACCCAACAAAATTGCCCTGGCTGACAGTGTAGCCCAAGAGGCTGCCAAAGAAGCATTCAACTCAGCCACTTTTGATTCCAACCACCATGACCTGCTGTTCATCATGAAACAATGCAACAGGTCCTGACTTACAGCCCTGATAAGAAAGACTTAGCTCAGACCTTCTACCTTCTGCAACCCACAATGACCCTGGGTCCATGCTCCCAGAGGGATAGAGAATGGGAAAGCTATCGGGGGAGGGGGTGGGATATGGAGATTGGGTGGTGGGAATTGTGTGGAGTTGTACCCCTCCTACCCTATGGTTTTGTTAATTAATCCTTTCTTAAATAAAAAAAAAAAAAAAAGAAAGACTTAGCTAATCTGAAGACAGGAATACTGCTTAATTTCACCAAGTAAAAAGCTGGAGACACAGATCCAAAGTTGTTTTTCAGTACTTGCAGGGCAGTAGACTCCTTATAGAACAGTTACAGGTGTCCAAGAAGTAGCTAGAAAATTATAGCAGCACATAAACTCCTTGGCAGAGGTAGTCTTCCCAAACAGATGGAGAGTAGACCTGCTCTACATTCCCCAAGGGTTAGTTATGTCTAGCCAAAAGAGAAAAGTGCTGGGTCTATCTATGCCAATCATCAGGCATAGTTCATGAGACTTTAGACTAGTTGAGAGATTGCTTTGGCCTTGAAGATTGAGCCCTGGCAGCTGATGGGACAGAGTCCTGGTGGGTCCACTTAGTTCTGTGACTGGTACCACTGACAAGGCCCCTAGTCTCTATTCTCCTGATGCTAATGTTTGTCCCCTCCTGCTTAACTGCCGGACTTGCTTCATCGAGTTTCAGATCAAAACAGTAAAGATGAGGATGGTAATGGCAGAGTATAAGCTGTGCCATGGGGACTCTGGAAGAATTCAGAGATACGTGAAGAGGATGGAATGGGGCAGAGGCACAGAGAAGTCAAGACACTACAGCCATAATAAACTGATTCTGGGAGAAATTAAAAGCAACCTGCAAAGTTTGAAAGCCTACATCCTAACAGCTGAGTTCTGCTTCTATGAAACTGCCTGAAGCTTTTTCCTACCAGCAGCGCCCCACAAGCAGTGAGCCCCTCCTCTCTGCTGACCACAGTTAAAAGGCTGCTTCTAACCCCATCTGGAGTTCTGGTTTTTCTGGAGAACTGGACCCTCTAGTGTAAATAAATACACTCCTATTCTCCCAGGTGTCTCTTGGTCTTGCTGTTTGTCTTTAGTAACTGAGGAGCAGCCCTGCTTGCTGCAAAATAGTTTCATTCCTCTCCAGTTTTTGCTTTTTCAACACATTGCCCATTGAATTTTATTTCTTCTCCAACCATTGCAGTTTATTTTCCACCTGCTACATCCCTCTAATTTCATCCCTTGTCACCTTTTCAGTAAGTTCTTCTTCTTTTTTGTTTTTATCACAAGCTATCACTTGAATCCTTCTTGTTTGACAGAACTATGTCAATATCATTTGTTCTACATGCTTTTAGAGCCCTTTGACTTTGCTCTGAATATATTTTAGCTTGTATTCACACATTCCTAAGTGGAATTAAGTTTGTCCTCATTTAATATCTGGCTCAGTGACATTATGAGCTGCTTCTTCTTTTGTATCATACTGACAGCACCCAACAGGGTTCCTGGCATAAAATTGACACTGAAGAAATACAAAATGAATATATTTATGGTCGACTCTACATTATATTTGTATCAGTTTTTATTGTTATTTTGCATATCTTGATCCTTGATTTCACCACTCTGAGCCACTTTTTCCTTCAGAGAGAGAGGGGAAAAAAGAGAGAGAATAGAGCATAGTGCCTCCAATATTGTGTCAAAGATTGAGCTGAGCCTCAGCCACAAGTATTGCAAGGCAAATATCTTACCTGATAATCTACCTTTCTGTCTTGATAAGAGCTTTATGTAGATTATCATATATTTTCATTTCATACCTACAACTAAACATTTGTAGGGCAAGTGGTGGTTGAGATTTAAATCAGGCCGTTATGATTCCAGAATCCCTGTTTCTTGTCAATATACCAGGCTTCTTTCTTTGAAAGGAGCACTAGTATTCAACTTGTAGGAACCTTGTTATATACCTCACATAATCAGAGTAGTTTTGAAGCAGGAAATATATCCAAAAATTATAAGTGACTCAAGAAATTGCAGCTACTAGTGACAGAGTTAAACTTAGTATTAATATTTCTTGACCTTTAGCTTAAGAATAGGTAATACTATATCCAAAGAGAATGTTATACTTCTGTTTAAAGAATGGTGGGAAGTAAGCCTCCCATAATTGAATTGGACCTTATCATTTCATAAATGAACTTTGATAGGCATGACTTTATGGCAGATTGAATATTTAAAAAGATAATTACATTAACTTCATCAAAGTTTTATTATGCTTGGGGCTTAATGAGCAAGGGAAAGAACCATAAAACTGAATTATAAGTTTTCCATGGATGTATAGCTGATCTCAGTCTTGATGTTTTGCTTCTAGAATATGTTTTCTAAGGACCAGCAGGGTTTGTACCTACTCATTTCCATTGTTTGACAGTCACTTTGTTTTCTTCAATAGGTATCTAAAAGATTGTATGGTATGGGTTGTTATGAGATCTCCCTGGGAGATACAACTGGAGTGGGAACCCCAGGAAGCATGAAGAGAATGCTGGAAAATGTCATGAAAGAAATTCCACCAAGCGCTCTTGCCGTTCACTGTCATGATACGTATGGACAAGCCTTAGCAAATATACTAATGGCCCTTCAGGTATTTTCTTCTATTTGCAATATAAAACTATTAAGAGTTTTGTTTAGACTGTGTTTCTATAATGTTTAAACATTGCTGGCACATGGCAAGCACTCAAGAAACATTGTAAATTGCACATATTACTTATGACAGTGATATCTCTTATTACTCTTAACTTGTTTTTATTGATGAATGTCACTAAAATTGTTACTTTAAGGACCAGTCTAAGGATCCCAGTTTGAAGCCCCAGCTCCACACCTGCAGGGGGGTTGCTTCAGGACTGGTGAAGCAGGTCTGCAGGTGTTTATCTTTGTCACCCTTCTCTATCTCCCCCTCCTCTCTCCATTTCTCTCTGTCCTATCCAACAACAACAACAACAACAGTAATAACAACAACAATAATAGCAACAATGATAAACAACAAGGGCAACAAAAGGGGAAAATAGCCTCCAGGAGTAGTAGATTCATAGTGCAGGCACCAAGCCCCAGCAATAATCCTGGGGTCAAAAAAGAAATGTTGCTTTAGAAGTATCAAACATCTGGGACTAACAGGCAGCTCCCAAGGTAAAGTGCACCTGAGGACTCAAGTTTGAGCCCCTGACCACCACATGGGAACACCCTCAGAGGGAAGCTTCACAAATGGCAGAGTGGTGCTGGAGTGATTTTCCTTCTCATTGAGTCTTTGTCTCTCTCTATCTGTCTCTTACTCCCTGGGAAAAAGAAAAAAGAAAATATATTAATCCTCACAGAGATGTATGTCTTCTTTTTGTCAACCTCTGATTTAATCATTCACTGAAATACTGTGACAGGTTGTACATGTCACAACAAAATACAAATAAAGCAGTGTACTATTATAATCATCAAATTAATGCTCTTTGATGATTTGCCGATCGATAATGAGACTCTATAGTATTGAAATTTAACGTATTTTGTTAAAAGTATCTTCCTAATGTTGGCAAGCATGCATGTGAATGAACTACTGTTTTAAATAAGTATTTTTTCTGTTATATGATCAAAATAAAAAGTTGTAATAGACAAAGGATTAAGTATTACTTCAGGCTAATGCTATATAGTTATTTTGAATGTTTTTATTTGAAAGAATAGATATAAATGTATATAAGGCTATTTTTTTAAAACTAATATTACAATCTTAAACTGCCTAAAATAGATTCGTTTGAGGTTCATAGAATACAAGATTTTGAGAACATTGTGTAAAGCTTAATGTCACAGCCTCAGTGTATAGTTACTTGGCAGAACTTAAAACAACAATGTAAAGATCAAGCCCCACACGGGCTTATTTTGACTTTGTAACACATGTGCACAGACCCTTATTTGTCTCCTGGAAGGAGGCAGAAAATGTTGTATTGAATTAGAGGCCAGAGAAAATGATATCCTGTGGACTTTTAGGCATGAGAATTTTAATAATTTTCCTCCCTCGGTATTCCAGTTTCTAAAACAATAGAAACCTAGCCATCACTTCAGTATTTTGTGTTTAGCTGTAACTGTAACTTATTAGGTGCTCTCTGACCAGTAAGCTCCTAAAGAGGTCTTTCTCTTTTCTCTCTTTTATGTCTGTTTTATGCCAGTTATGTTTTAGGTAGCATATTTATTACATAATAGATGAGTGTTTAGTTCTTTGGAACAAAGGAATTTACTGTAAAACATAGGAACCCAAACACTTGCTCTTGGACACTGTCTGACTTAAAAATATGCTAAAGCAAAATCACTGTTAATACTCCCCTGCAATTGTAAGGATTAAGGAAAGTCTGTCAAAGAAAAAAGAATCTTAAAATCAGATTAAAATAATGACAGTCTAATTTCAATAAGGCATATGGATGTATGTGTGCATATGCATGAAAGAATAGTTCTAGTAAGTGGAGAAAAGAACACTTAGGCAAAAGGCTTTGAGAGAAGAGAGGATCATGCCCTATGCTTTGGAAGAAAACTAATATAATTAGAGAAGAGAAAAACTAAACTTAACAATACTGGGTGCATTAGTTGAATTGCACAGTTTCTATTTGCAGAGAGATGAGAACTGAAATTGTGGGGTATGCTTCCATTCTTTTAATAGTCCTGGAGGGAAACAGAAAACATACCTGGGCCCAACCAAGATGGGGAATATTGGTGAGAATCTGTATAAAGCTAAACATACATGCCCCACCCCTACCCCTACCACTACCCCCAAATCATACATTTGGTCAAAGGATGACCTGACAAAACTTAACCTTGACAAAGGGGAATGTGAGCATATTCATTCTCATGACCTCGGTTATGTGAAGAAAAATTTCAGGCTTCCTTTGTACTTCATAACATTTTGGAGGCTGTAATATAGGCTAAAGGCTCAACTCTACATTGCCTACAGAATTTAATATACTCAAGGAGATCCATTATTTTCTAATGGTTGTAGACCATCAGGTGCCAAGAAGAATGATAGATCTTTTCTCAAGGAAGACAGATTCAATTTGAGATGTATTATTTGGTGTGCTTTTGTGCTGGTAAGGTGGATACTTAGCTTTTCAGAAAGCCCTTGTGGTTGTTAGTGGGAAGTGTGTCTATGTGTAGCTGTAATTATATTTTTTATTTTATAACTCAGTGCAAAAATTCTCTGTGGACTTTCAAGCTTTTTATTTTTTTTTAAATTCATTTAATCATGTTTATTTATTTATTGGATAGAGACAGTCATAAATTGAGAGGTATGGGGAAGATAGAAAGGAAGAGAGACAGAGAGAGATCTCCATCCCTGCTTCACCACTCACAAAGTATTCTCCTTGGAGGTGCGGACTGGGGGCTCGAACCTGGGTCCTTGTGCATTGTAACGTGTGCGCTCAACCAGGTGTGCCACCACTCTATCTCTCTATATGGGCTTTCATAGAGGAAGGATGCCATGTACTTCTAGGTTGGTATTATATTGTCCCATAGCTTAAATAAGTAGGTGGGAAAAGACAGAAGCAGTGTCTTTTATAATTAGCAAAATAGCATGAAGCTAGAGAGACTAATATAAATGAGTTATTGAGGAAATGGTGAAAAAAAAAACACAGACTTCTGAGAAAGCTGAAAGTTATTGTGGAGAGTTTTGTTTTTCTTTTAACTTTTTTGTGTTCTGCTTTTATCCAGTTACATTAGCCAGTGACAACATAAGAAAGGCATATACACTTTTGCTGTCTTTGAAATTGAGTTGCTTATGTAATCTTTAAATATTTTTGGAACTTTTCTTTTTGTAAAGACAGTCCAATGTAGTACTGGCATGCCGCTGCAAACACACATGTAGAACGGTCCCAAGCAACACCAGATAAAGCAGAGTCCACACCGCTTTATTTTCATTTTCTTAACTCTAGTTCCTTTACCAACAATAGCAATAATAACAATAATAATAATAGCCTTTTTTTTTCTTTACTGTTGGGTGAAAAAATGTCTAGGAAACAGCGGCCTGTGTTTAAGTAGAAGGGAAGTCTGAGAAAGTCCTACTTGATTATGAGCAGGCTAACCTTGGTTTCAGGAAACAGCGACCATACTCATTTTGTAAAATGGAATCTTTGAAGTGGCTTCTAGTAAAACTTATGTTGGATGTGGAGTGAATATCACTTGCTTTAATCTACTGGTAGAGAAAAATGGTTTACAGTGCTCTGAACTGGAAGTTAATATTAAGGCAAGGAAACATATAATAAGTGGAAAGTTGGATACAATGGTAGGAAACAAATGAGAGTTATAAATGAAACATCCTCCTGTGTCTGGAAGCATATACTAATTATGTAGTAGAGGGATCTTTCTTGGGTTCCCAGTTTTATTGTAGTTTTTATTACTTAAACATATGACTTATAGGAATGTAGGCTACTGAAGTCAAGAATTCACAACTACCAGATACTAGTTAATATAGCAAAATAACACTTGGGCTATAGTTTTAAGTGTGGGATATGTCTCGCCATTCAACCAAGAGAACAAGAAAATGAAGTGACATAGGTATAATATTTTAGTAATGGCAGAAACATGCATGACTGAATATACTTGTCTTAATATTACATTAAAAAATGAGCCTTAACCTCCTGCATATCCTTAATAATTAAGTTGTGCACTAGTTATAACAAAAAGTTTAATCTACTTAATACCAAATGTTTGCAGTTTATTTTCCTCCACTTGAAATAGTGTGACTCTTCATAACTAGGCAAAGAAGAAAATACAAATTATATTGAACACTAAAATAAGGATATCAAGTTAATTGGTAGCATAAAGACAAAACAGAACAGACAGCATTCATTTGACCCCTAAACAGATAAAATTTTTACTTTTTTTTTCATTGTCAAGCTAATGAAGTCTTAGCTAATATGACTTTCATTTTTATTTCATATGTCTATTATTATCTTTAGAGAGCAAACTGTTAACTAGTTTTTTTCATCAAATATATTTTATATTGGTACTTAAATAGAACCAAATAGAAAATATATTTACATGTATTTATTTGTATAATTTGTTTAACTTCCCAAAAAAATTTTGGAATTCTAATCACTAACCAAATGTTTCTTCCTGTTCCTCAATTTTATTATCAGTTGAATGGATGCAGTGAGGTATATCCTTTCAAATTAAGCAAATTTGAGAGTCAGGCAGTGGCAAATCTAGTTAAGTGCACATATCACAATAAGGATGTAGGCTCAAGCCCCCAGTCTCCATGTAGAGAGGTAACACTTCAGGAACAGTGAAGCAGTACTGCTAGGTGTCTCTTTTTCTCCTCTTCCCCTCTCAATTTCTCTGTCTCTAACCAATAAGTAATAAATAAAATTGTATATGGTAAAAAATCAAATCAGACAAATTTAAAATGAGATGAAGTTACTAAAACAGTAACCTTGGTAACAGTACTCTTGGTTAGTTGAACCATTAGAGTCATTACAACTCAAACCACTACTTTTTCTTTCTTTTCTTTTCTCCCCCTCCCCTCCATTGGTGCTATTACTGGGCTCAGTGCCTTCACAATAAACCACCACTATTATCAGCCTTTTTTTTTCTTTCTTTTTTTTTTTTTAATTTCATTTCTTTCTGATACAGAAAGGCAGTGTAAGGGGAGAGATAAGGAAATAAATACCTGCAGCATTGCTCCATCACCCATGAAGCTTCCCCTGCTGTCAGCGAGAATAGGGAGCTTGAGCCCTGGTTGTGGCACATGATAATATATATACTCTACCTGGTATGCCACAACCCAGCCCTTCTAACTACTACTTCACTTTGAGACTATCCTGTTATATATCCTGTTATATATCCTGTTACTTCTGTTATAATTGAAAGCACTCCTAAATAACAACTTTATAATTATCGAAGAACAGAGGCAGGAATACAAATATATATATTTCTCTTTATTTATTGGGTAGAGATAGCCAGAAATTGAGAGGGAAGAGGGTGATAGAAAAGGTGAGAGACAGAGACACCTGTAGCTGCTTCACCATTTATGAAGCCTCCCCCCTACAGGTAGGAACCAGGGGCTCAAACCTTGGTCCTTGTGCATTGTAACATGTGCACTCAGCCAGGTGCACCACCATCCATCCCCAGAATACAAGTATATTTTCAGTAAATGTATTCTATAGTTTTAATTTCTAAAACACTTATTAAGACATTAAGTGTAATATTGAATAAGAAAGAGCAGTGTTGAAAATTGGGTGCCCATGCAGAGATTTTATAAAATACTATCATTAATTTATTAAACAGATATCTTGTCAGACAAAATTGCAAATGTTAATGTTCATAATTAATACACCTTTGAAGAGAACTAGTTTAGTTTAACTAATTTTTTTTTCAAAAACTTTCAGGTTGTGAAAGAATTTTTCTTGCTTCTGTGAAATAGTTTTTCTTGCTAGAGGAAGCTGACTTTCTCTAGCATGGTGTTCTATTGAAAATTGCCGTCGTAAGAGGGTAAGGTAATGCGTATATTGTCAAGTAAAATTGAGAGAAGATGTATAGTTCCTACAGATCTTTAAGGCACTTAATACTTACTAGTACTTATGGAAGTAAAAAAAAAAGACTCCCAAGCCATAAAATCCAGTGAGGATGAACAAAAGTATATTGCTGCATATACTTTTGTAAATTATATTTCTGTATTTGCTTTAATGAATTCAATTAAATCAGTCTGTAAACAAAAATGAATAAGTGCTTGAGCAGTTGTTTATCTTCAACATATTAGGAAGTATAGAGATATTTATAATAGTTGAACAGTTGGTTTTGTCTTTAGAGATAATATAATTTTATGAATTTCTCTATACCCGTAAGTATTTAAAGAGTGGTTTTTAAAAGATCCATTTCTAAGTCCTCACACCTATGCTCATCTAGTTTTTGACAAGGGGGTCAGAGTATTCAATGGAAGAAAAGTCTCTGGAGCAAATGGTGTTGACAAAATTGGGCAGAAACTTGCAGAAGAATGAAACTGAACCACTGAATTTCACCATGCACAAAAGTAAGCTCTAAATGGATCAAGGGCCATTATTAGACCAGAAACTATCATGTATTTAGAAGAAAATATTGACAGCACTCTTCTTCATTTAAATTTTATAGGCATCTTCAATGGTGTAAATCCAATTGCAAGGAAGACTAAAACAAAAATAAATAATGGGACTACATACAATTTAAAAGCTTCTGCACAACAAAGTAAACCACCACCTAGACAAAGCTACTCCATAGAATAGAAGGTCTTTACATGATGTACATTAGCAAAAAGGCTGCTAATAACCAAATTATATAAAAAGCTCACCAAAATCAGCAATAAAATAGCAAATGACCCTATCAACAAATGGGGCGAGGTTATGAACATAATATTCACCAAAGAAGAGATCCCAAAAGCCAACAGACATGAAAAATGCTCCAAGTCTAGAATGCAAATAAGGACAACAGTGAGATACAATATCACCCCTGTGAAAATGTCATTCATCAGATACTATTACAACAGCAAATGCTAGAGTGGTCTTAGAGGCAAAGGAATCCTCCTGCACTGCTGGTGGGAATGGAAATTGGTTCAACTCCTGTAAAGAGCAGTTGGAGAACCCTCAGAAATCTAGAAATGTACTTATACTATGTCCTGAAATTACTCTCCTGGTGATATATCCTAAGGAACCAAACACACCCATGCAAAAAGATATCTATCTATCTATCTCTATAGATAGAGATATCAGCATGATTTGTAATAGATAAACTTGGAAGCAAGCCAGGTGTCCAACAACAGATGAGTGGCTGAGTAAGTTGTGGTATATATACACAATGGAATAATACTCAGCTATTAAAAATGGTGAATTCATCTCCTTCGCCTCATATGGGATGGAGCTTGAAGGAATCATGTTAAGTGAGATAAACCAGAAAGAGAAGGATGAATATGATATGATTTCACTCATGGACAGATATTGAGAAATAAGAACAAAGGGCAAGCACAAAGCAGAACTTGACTGACTTTGGTGTATTGCACAAAAGTAAATGACTCTCAGGAGGGAGGTTTAGGTCCTGGAGTATGATGGTGGAGGAGGACCTAAGTGGTGATGGGAGTGGGGATTAGAGTGCTATACAGACAACTGAGAAATTTTACATATATACCAATTTCTGTATTTTTTACTTTATTTTTTAAAATAACTTATTTATTTATGAGGAAGATAGGCAGAGAGAGAAAGAACCAGACATCACTCTGCCGGGGATTTAACTCAGGATCTCATGCTTGAGAATTCAGTGTTTTATCCACTGCACCACCTCTTGGACCACACTCTGTACTTACTGTCAACTGCAATTCATTAATTCCCCCAACCAATAATAATAATAATAAAGTAAAATGAAGGCCCATTTCTGAGCAAGAGGCTATTTTATACTAGCAGTAAATTAACCTTTTAAATTAACACGTGAATTCTCTTGTAACATGCCAATATAAAATTATTTAATATTTATGGACCTTATTACAGTTATATCATGTTTTCAGCTCATCAAGAATGAAAACACATCCAGAATAGTCCTGCCACTCCTGTAGCAATTCATCGACGCTGTGGAAGACATCACCATAGCATGGAGTGAGAGCACCAAGAGGTCACTTTTTATTTTGGTTCCCCTCATAAGAATTATCAATAACAACTAGTCTTCAATATAACCACTAGTGAGAGAATCTCAGAACAAAGGAAAGATAATGAGCCACTATCTTTTACCAGAAGACAGACAGACTACTTTAAGAATGTCAGAAGAATGACTACCACATTGTTGTATCCCCAGCTCAATGCAGCACCAACCTCAAGCTGTCTTCCATAAGTCTTTTATTCCTATAGTGAGAGCCCAACAGTGAGGACCTACTCACCCAGAACTTTGGGTCACTACATGAAAATCCCTATTTTAATTTTTACCTATGGAGATGACAGGAATCTACCAGCACAACCACTGGAATCTGTTTGTGGTGGCAAAGGAAGAGCTTCTAATAACCAGTGCTGATTTGGGATGATGTTAGGGGGTTTAATTGTCCCTGGAGCCTGGTCTACCCACACCCAGGCAGGAAAGTTGAGTCAGAGCTTCACCAACTACATGTCAAGACTCCTGACACCTCCTAATAAGTGCTTACAAAGATGTGAGGAAAGAGTTCCTCTACAATGTTGGTGGAAATCTTCATTGGTTCAACCCCTGTGGAAAATAGTCTGGAGATTCCTCAGAACACCAGAAGTGAATTTATCCAATAAAATGACATTCCACTTCTAGGGATCTATCCAAATATCACAAATCTATACAAAGAGACCTATTTGTACGTATGTTCATAGCATCACAGTTTTTCATAGCCCAAATCTGGAATTAACCTAGATGTCTAGTGGGCAGATGATCCATTAAGATAGTTGTGGTATTTATTAACACTAGAGTACTACTCAGCTGTAAGAAGTAATGGAATTTTCTCCTTTCTCATATCTTGGATAGAACATGAAGCAATCATCATAAGTGAGATAAGCCTGAAGGACAATTTCACTCATACATGGTATTTAAGAGACAAGGCAGGAAAAGGGAAGCACAAGGTGAAACCTGGACTGATCAAGGTATACTGCAACAAAGCAAAATCCTCTGGACTATAAGAAGATTGAAAGATGGCATAGGGGAAAGTATCAGGTACTCAGAACAGCATGGTGAAAAGAGACTTGGATGGATGGTGGGAGTGGTGTACAGACACCTATGAAAGGAGATAAGATAAGAAACTATTAATGGGGAGTCAGGCAGTAGTGCAGCGGGTTAAGCGCACAAGGTGCAAAGCGCAAGGACCAGCTGAGCTCCGGGCTCCCCACCTGCAGGATAGTCGCTTCACAGGCGGTGAAGCAGGTCTGCAGGTGTCTGTCTTTCTCTCCCCCTCTCTGTCTTCCCCTCCTCTCTCCATTTCTCTCTGTCCTAACAATCAACAACAACTACAACAATAATGAAAAACAAGGGCAACAAAAAGGGAAAATAAATTTTTAAAAAAAGAAACTATTCATGTATCAATAACTGTCCTATCAACCATTATTACCCCCAATAAGATGATTTGGGAGAAGAAAAAGACAAAACAATGTGAGTTTCCTGATGTACATTCTCCCAGTCCCAACTTATAAGAATTGAATTATAGTTGCATCCATTTGAAACATGGGTCCCAGTCCAATAAAAGTATAACCTCCAGCAAGAACTGGAACCTGCATATCCACATTCAAGCCAAATAGAAACTAGGCAGAGTTGACTGCTCTCAGACCACAGTACAGGAAATTCCTCAGACCTAACATACAGCATGAACCTTGTGTCCCTTTGGATAGAAGAGTGGTAGGAATATTCATAAACTTCTGTGTAACCTAGAAACACTTGAGCAGGGAATGGATTAAGCAGAACTAATCTCCATTCAGGAGCCCAGTGAATGGCCCTATTCCACCAAGGAACATAGCTGATAGGAAAGACTGAGTCAAGATTGTAGAGTTGTGGTGGTCTTGAAGCTAATTCTATTATGTCTAGACAGGGAATCCTTATTCATTACAATTAGATCACTTATTTATTTTTATAAAATTATTTTTTATTTTCCAAAAGCAGAGTTATAAATTAGCATCAGTAAAGGTTAGAATCAAGGCCAAAAGATAATGGAGGATGAGGATCTTGGTAGGTTCAAGACAAATATGTAGAATCCCTATCATAGATTCTTTAGGTAGATTGTAGGACTGGCATGCATGGAACTCTGGACTTGAATCAAAGCATTACATGTGCTAGTGTGGTGCTTTTTATCTCTTTCTCTTAAAAATATTATTAAGGGGGTCGGGCGGTGGCGCAGTGGGTTAAGTGCATGTGGCGCAAAGTGCAGGGACCAGTGTAAGGATCCCGGTTCGAGCTCCCGGCTCCCCACCTGCAGGGGAGTCGCTTCACAGGCGGTGAAGCAGGTCTGCAGGTGTCTATCTTTCTGTCCCCTTCTCTGTCTTCCCCTCCTCTCTCCATTTCTCTCTGTCCTATCTAACAACGAGTTGCGTCAACAAGGGCAATAATAATAACCACAATGAAGCTACAACAAGGGCAACAAAAGGGGAAAAAAAATGGCCTCCAGGAGCGGTGGATTCATGGTGCAGGCACCGAGCCCAGCAATAACCATGGAGGAGGAAAAATAAAAAAAAAAAGAAAAAAAATATTATTAAAATGTTTAAACTATAATAACTAAAATTATATAATGCATGCATACTATTCCAGCTGACAAATTAAGTAAAACCATTTTTGCAATAATTGTGTTTTTCTTCTCATGTAACTTTACAAAATTACCAAAATGTGTGAAAAATACACTATCTTTGTTATCTATCTTCTAATACTATTTTGTGTTTCATTTCCATCTAACACAAGCTCCTTTCTAGCTTTAAACTTAATTTTCCACCTCTCTCATTTCTTTTACTTTGATCTTATAAATAACTACAGATAACTACATAAAGCTCACATTCCTAGTGAAGTGTTTTAAGTGCAGTAAACATTCTTAAAATAAACATTTGCTTCAATAATCGAAGCACGGTTTTCTCGGAAGGTTGAAATTTAAAAAAATACTTTTTCTATTCTGTAAGCAAGAAAATCTTACTTATTTTTCTGCATAGATATTTTGAGCCACTTCTCCTTGACTTTATAGGTAACAGGCTTTAGACTGAAAAGGATTTAGTACCCAGTTCAGCTGTAAGAACAGCTATATGTAGTCAAATCTACTAAAATATGAAATATTTAAAAAGAAAAATGGTTTATAAGATATAACTTCAGGGGCTAGGTGGTGGTGCACTTGGTTGAGTGCACATGTTACAGTACGCAAGGACCCAGGTTCAAGCCCCTGGCCACCAACTGCAAGGGGAAAGCTTCATAAGTGGTGAAGCAGTGCTGCAGGTGTCTCTTTGTCTCTCCCCTTCTCTATCACCCCCTTCCCTCTCAATTTCTGACTGTCTCTATCCAGCAAATAAAGATTTAAAAAATTATAAAAAATAAGATATAACTTCAATAAATTCCAGATTTTATTCCATTTTATTGGTATCTTATTTCTTTAAAAATAAAAGACACAGAATTCCCCTATAATATGTATATGACTGTGCTGATCAGAGTAATTGTTATTTGGAAATGATAAACTGTCTCCTACTATGATATTTGTATCTAACTGTGGCATCAGGAAAATAATAATATTGGGTTGTCAGAAAAATCATGGTATATTTTTGCATAGAAAAATATGTTATCGGGGCTGGGTGGTGGCACACCTGGTTAAGCACACACGTTATAGCAGGTTTGCAGGTGTCTATCTTCCCCTCCTCTCTTGATTTCTCTCTGTCCTATCCAATATCAATGGCAATAGTGGGAAAAAAATGGCTTCCAGGAGCAGTAGATTTGTAGTGCAGGCACAGAGAGCCCCAGCAATAACCCTGGAGGCAAAAAAGAAAAAAAAAAAGAAAAAAATCAGTAGTAGTTGAAAAGTACAGAAGAATAAAACTGGACCAACACATTTTACTATGTACAAAAGTAAAGCCCAAATAGATTAAAGATTTGGATGTTACAAAATGACTTTGTCTATTTAAAAGCAACTCAGAATTTCAGCATACAAGTTTTTCACCACCTTTGTTAAGTTTATTCCTAGTTACCTTATTGCTTTTGCTGCTATTGTGAATGGGATTGAAATACTCTTTCTAATTATACTATACAGGCTTATTAAATATCTACTAAAAGAATAATAGACTCTTGTAAGAAAAAATATTTGCATGTTAGGCCAGACACCATCAAATACTTAGAGTAAAAAAACTTAGAAAAAAAATCTGGTTTTGATGTAAGTTTTCAAAATATCTTCAGTGATTCATATCCAGTTGCAAGGTAAACAAAAGCAAAATAAACCATTTGTACAACATTAAGCCAAAAAGCTTCTGCTTAACAAAAAGAATTTTTCTCCCCCTGGAGAGAGGATCTTTATGTATCATATATCAGACAGAAGGATAATAACCAAAATATACAACTTATCAAACTCAACAATAAAAGGACAAACAACCGCATTCAAAAATGAGGGGGAGGGGAAGGAGATATGGGCTCAGTCATTTCCAAAGAAGAGATCTGAAGGGCCATAAAAAACATGAAAAATGCTCAAAATCACTGGTGATCTAGGAAATTCAAATAAAAATAACACTGGGTTACCACTTCACACCTGTAAAAATGTCATACATTAGAAAAGACTGAAACACCAATTGTTGGAGAGGTTATGGGGCAAAGGAGTACTCATAGGGATCACTTAGTTTTTTTTATTAGTGATTTAATAACAGTTGACAAGATTGTGGTATAGAAGGCTTTAATTTCATACAGTTCCCACCACAGTTCCATATCCCTTCCATTGGAAGGTTCCCTATTCTTTATCCCTCTGGAAGTAAGAACCAAATATTTTTGTGGGGTGCTGAAAGTGGGAGGTGTGGCTTCTGTAATTGCTTCTGATCTGAACATGGGCATTGACAGATCAGTCCATGTCCCCAGACTGTTTGTATCTTTTCCTAGTGTGGGAGGGCTTTGAAGAGGTGAGGTTCCAGGACACATTGGTGAGATCCTCTGCTCAGGGAAGTCAGTTGGCTTCTGCAACTTGGTGGCTGAAAATTAAGATATAAAGCAGTTTTACTTTAAGGTATACATATTCCTCGAACTTGCGGATACATGTGCATATATGTCCTTGTGGGGAATGGGCCCACTGTCCAGGAAGTCCAGGCCATTGTTTCCATGAGAGTCTGAGTGGGTTGACCTTGAATTCACTTCCTTTCCTGGGGGAGAAGTTAGGCAGGTCCCTCCTGACCTCATGAACTTACGATGGATGGGCTTCCCTAAATGGGTCACCCTTTCTGCACATGCTCCTCCATCCCCTTAAAACAAAGGGCGTGAAACAAAGGTATGGCTAACTTGAAACTCAACGCAAATATTCTGGTTTTACTCAACTGCTCCCTCCCCTGCTTCCCTGAAGTGCCTGTAATTTACCTTCAGAGGAAAATGCATTGTAAACTCATGACCAAGCCTTACATGGTAACATTCCAGTTGTGATCAAATACTTTGTAGGTCAAGATGTAACTAACTGTGTAAAGATGTGCTGTGTTTGGGTTAATGATTACCTCAACCTTCTCTCTAGACTATGGGTATTTCTGCTTGCTTGTATCTGTGAATATACGAGGTGACCCTCAGAAGCTTCTCCCGGAGCTGACTGGCTGTGTGTGTGTGTGTGTCTTTCCCTATGATGCCCAGGGGCTGCTTGGATCCACACCACCAGTGACCAGGGAGGCTGGCTATCTGGAGTGACCCGCAGGCCTGGTTTATATCTAAGCTCTGTAACTTTGTTAGGAAACGCACCACCCAAAATGGACTTAAGTAATTCTATGAGCTGGAGGGTTGACATCCCACACCTGGTGTCTCTGGACAGAGTCAAAAGTCGAACATGAAGAGGTGGCACTGGTTGCATTGGTTTGGTTGAGATCTCCCACTATTAATGTATTACTATTGATGTATTTTTGTAATTCTTTCAGTAGGTGTTTTATGTGTTCAGATGGTCTCTCACTGGGTGCATATATGTTAATAATTATTAAATCTTCTTGGTTGATTGATCCTCTAATCATTATGTAATGTCCTTGCCTGTCTTTTATTACTTTATTTAATTTAAATTATATGGTGTCAGAGATGAGAATGGCTATTTCTGCCCTTTTTTTGTGGTCCATTATCCTGGAGGATATCTTTCCATCCTTTCACTTTAAGACTGTGTTTGTCTTGTTGGGTCAGGTGGGATTCTTGCAAGCAGTATATGGTTAAGTTGTGTTTTCTGATCAATCCTCCCACTCTGTGCCTTTTAATGGGTGAATTTAAGCTGTGGACATTTATTGATATTATGAATTGAATGTATTGTAGTGCCATTATTCAACAATTTTTTATTTTCTCTGATATATTGCAAGTATTTTAGCGATGTTCTTCTTTATAAGAGATCTTTTAGAACCTCTTTCAGGGCAGGCTTGATGATGGTTGCCGCCTTTAACTGTTGTCTGTCTGAAAAGGTTCTGATCCCGCCGTCTAGTTTTTATGAAAGTCTAGCAGGATATATTATCATTGGTTGAAATCCTTTTTCATTCAGTGCTCGATAGATATCTTGCCATTCTCTTCTGGCTTTTAGAGTTTGAGTGGAGAAGTCTACTGATAGTCTTATGGGTTTTCCCCTGTATGTGACTTTTTGTTTCTCTCTTGCAGCCTTTAGGATCCTTTCTTTATCCTTGCTTCTTTTCATTGTAACTATGTAATGTATCTTGGTGTCTTCAGGTCTGGGTTGATTCTGTTTGGGACTCTCTGGGCCTCTTGAGTCTTAAGTCCTTTCTATTGTTTAGGTCTGAGAAGTTTTCTTTCATTATTTCCTCTAGAATATTTACTTCCCCTTCCTCTCTTTCTTCCTCTGGTAGGCCAATTATAAGAATATTACTTCTTTTAAAATCATATCATGTGTCTCTGTTGTTGTTTTCAGTGTCTTTCAATCTCTTTTTGAGCTCTTTTAGCTCTTTCTTAGTTTTCTCTAGCTCATCCTCTGTGTGGCTACTTCTGTTTTTTGCTTCTGTTAATCTGCTTTCCCTTCCCTCAGCTTCTTTCTTCAGTTCAGTTATATATTAGCTTGTTCTGCTAGTTGTCCTTTTAGCTCAGCTATTTCAGCTTTCATTTCTCTGTTTACCTCAAGGTGCTTGTATTTTCTGTGAGGCTCTTCTCTGTTGTTTCCCTAATTCTGATAACCCTTTCCTCCATAGTTGTCTTCATTTCTGTGATTGTTAGGTTTACTACTGCTTGCATACTTTTCTTATCTATGGTTACTTCTGACTGATTTGGAGTTTCTTCTGGGCTCCTTTCCTGAATCACTGTGGTAGTAGTTTTATTTGCTGTTAATTTAACCTTTTTTTTTCTTATTGATGTGTTTTTTATTTTTCTGTTCTGTCATTCTTCAGTTGCTGTGTTTTGAGTACAAGCCAGACTGTACTAAAGACCTTTATGACAAGTGCAGTCACCAACCTCAGAAATTACAACAATTGAAACTGAGGCAAGGATTGATTCAGTTCAGCCAGTACCATTTAGCCAAACAACACCTCCACTCCAAGAAAAAATATCAACTAAACAAAAGAAAAAGAAAGAGACAGGGAAAAGGGGAAAGAAGAATAGACAGTTATGCAAATCTACTGTCCACTATAAGTTCTAGGGATATAAAGGGGAGAAAGGGAAGTAGAGAAGACACACACACATAAATTCTACTCCAAGTTAGATTTCTTCCCCAAAATAATTAACAAGCGAGTATCAGTGAATTCAGAAAACAAAAGAAGGAGGAAGAAAAGAATTTAAAAAAATAAAGGAAGAAGAAAAAACGAAGAACAGTGAAAGGAAAGAGTTTTTTATTTTTATTTATTTATTAATGGGTAAGATAGGAGGAGAGAGAAAGAACCAGATATCACTCTGGCACATGTGCTGCTGGGGATCAAACTCGGGACCTCATGCTTGAGAGTCCAAAGCTTTATCACTCTGCCACCTCCTGGACCACCTGTTTTTTTGTTTGTTTGTTTTGTTTTTAATTAGGAGGAGGGAAAAAGGAGAGTGGAAAGAAGAGGTAGAGAGAAACAAGTTCCTCTCACAATGGATAGGACACCTAGTCACCTACCAATGGTAAAATACAACAATGGTTAATTTTGGTCAACCTGAAGAAGGTGGATGGAAAAGGGACACGTGTATATAATAAAGTAGTAATAAAATAAAATTTAAAAAAATAGAGTAGAAAACCCCTAACAGTAAGTCTGCAGCTTGTACTGCTAGATTGGCTGCAGGCAACCTGAGCAAAGATAGCCAATTGTAAGAAGTATCCAAAAAAAAAAACAAAAAAAAACAACCTTCTAGGTAGTTAGTCTTTCCCTTTCCCAGGCAGGGATGAGGCTCTAATTGGTCAGGTATTTTTATCACTCAAATAGAGTTCCAGCCACTTATTAAAAAGAAAGAGAGAGAGAGAAAAGTTAAAGAAACTTGGAATGACACTCTTGGTGAGCCAGGAATCTTGGTAAAGAAAATAGCTCAGCAGGGAGCCTGCTAGGAGAGGCTGTGCTGCCCCTGGGGGCTGGTACTGGGCTGGGGGGTTGAGCTCAGAAATAATCAAAGGATTTTCTTTTGTCAGCCTGACCTCCCTTTGTCAGCCCAAGAGAGAGTTATAGGACTGTATGTAGGTATCACTCTGACCAGCCCATGTTCACCCTCCTACAGAGAGCCCAGTATCCTACCCTATCCAGCAGATCCGGGTTGCAAGCTGCTGCCTCTTGGAGCTCAGGCCAGCTGCGGCTCCAAAGTCTCCATCTTGTCTCAACTTCTTTTTATGAGTGGGATCATCCCATACTCATCTTTCTCTTGCTGTCTTATCTCACTTAACATAATTCCTTCTAGTTTCATCCAAGATGGGTCAGAGAATGTGGGTTTATTGTTCTTAATAGCTGAGTAGTATTCCATTGTGTATATAAACTGCAACTTTCTTGGTCATTCATCTGTTGTTGGGCACCCAGGTTGCTTCAGTGTACAGTAGTCTGCAGTGACTCAATAAGTGCAGCAAACAAGTAGAAAGACCTAAATAAGACAACACAAGGTACTTAATCAAATAGTTTCTACTTCGACCTATATACCCTCCTCACCTATTCCTTTTATGTAAAGTAAGGACTACAAAAGCTGAATAAGGGCAAGAGACTGGCACACATTAATGATGGCCCTTTTGGTCACTACCAGATCACCCCATCATCTGGGGCCCTAGTCAGGAAATCCTTGGATTCCTATACAGATGTGATTGGCCTAGACCTCTAACAGATCCATCTCTCCACCATCACTGATCATCTCCATCAGGAACAACATCATAAACCCTCTTGTGGGCCTCTGAAGGACCTTGCCCTTAATGTAGAACAACAGTGATAGAAATTGCCCCACTTGCCAGAGGGAGGCTGGGTCAGTATACTCTGCCATTGAAGAAGGTTAGTTGTAAAATGAGTGCAGCCTAGAATGTTCTTAGGTATGACCATGGAATGTGAGTTCAGACTGTCAGGGATACAGAGGTTATACAGGCTTCTGTGCTAAATATGAATAGACATGGGCCCAAGATCAGATTGATGGGTTTACAGTTAAGGTATTTATACTTTTCCAAAATTTTGCAAGCATCTCTCTGCCCTTATCCAGCTTTCTGGTTCTCTGCTCAACTCTGATGCCATCTTCCCGGATAATACTCCTAGTTAATTGTTGGGATCAGGCAAAAATTAGCAAAGTTATGGGCCCCTTGGAATATACCTAGCTAGATTTTCTAACTCCTTCCAACATGAAGACCACTAATTTAATCTGCTATAATTTTAGCTTTTGGTTCCTGGTGATTTAAAAAATATTGCTCTGCTTAATGCTTTTCAGCCACCAAGTTACAGATGCTGCCATGATACCAACATGACTTCCCTGGGCAGATGACCTCACCAGTGTGTCCTAGAACCTCATGTCTCCAGAGCCCTGTCCCACTAGGGAAATATAGAAATGGGTTGTGGGTACAGATCAACTTGTCAATACCCATGTTCACTGGAGAAGCAGTTTCGGAAGCCAGACCTCCCACCTTCTGCACCCAATAGAGATCTTTGGTTCATACTCCCAGAGGAATAAAAATAGGGGACCTTCCAATGGAGGGGAGGAGATATGGAACTTTGGTGGGTATTGTATGCAATTGTACCCCTCATACCTCAATATTGTCTATCATTAAATCACAAATAAAAGTAATTAAAACAAAAAAATATAAGTCAGAATAAATTGTTTAATAATCAGGAAACAAAGCTGTTGGAACTCAGCCAAAAATTAATAAAGTTATGGGCCCCTTGGAATATACCTAAAATAAGCTTCCCAGCTCCTTCAAACATGAAGACCCAAAATTTCATCTGCTTGCTTGATTTTCATCTTGTTTTATGACATCAAGGTTCTTGCTTATGATGACTACTGTATATGCTGTATATACCACTCCCTCTTTTTCTTTATATCAGAAATCATTCAAAGTAACATAAGAATAGAGTACGATATTTAAAGAAAGACCACCAGCCTATATATAATACTGCATGCAAGAAAATTATACTTCAAAAGTATAAGAGAAACTAGTCCTTTTTTCAGACAGACTCTGGAAAATTTTATCATCAGTTGATTTTCCCTACTAGAAATGATAAAAGAAAATCTTCATAGGTAAGAAGGTATGTATGTGTCAGAAAACCTGAAAGAAGTTAAGGATATAAGACTCAATAAATGGAGGTAAACTCCATTCTTAAATTCTTAATTTGTCTACAATACAACTGAATATTGAGAGCTAAGAATATAATAAAATTGAAAGTATAATTTTTATTCTAATATAAAAGATACAATAGAATCATATGAATAATTAAAATAAAATGCTTAATTCTATGAAGAATGTACTATTCATTCATAATATAATCAACACTAGTGAAAAATGTAAATGGGAAAATTGATATAGTAATTGAATATGGTTAATATAGCAATTTTCTGTACTATTTTCAGGAAATCTAAAGCTGTCTTTAAAAGTTTATTAAAACAACAACAGCAAAAAGATAAAATATGAATGTGGGGATAAGATACTTGCAATTTATCTGGCAAAGGGACAGGATGCAAAATACATATGGGACTCTGACTAGTCTATTAAAAATTAAAAAATAGTAATTAATAAACATACAAATGGCATGAACATAATTCCACAAAAATATAATGCTCATCAGCAATGTTTATAAAGAGGTACTCAACTTCATTAGTCATTTTCTAATTTACATTAAGAATGTAATAAGATACTACCACAAGCAATGAAAGTGGAAAAATTGTAAATTCTGGCAATATCAAACACTGGTAAGGATATGGAACATATGTTAATCTCATACACATGCATTGTTGGTGGAAGTTTAAGTTGGACAACTACTTAGTAACACATATATACTCTAGGAACCAGAGCTCCATTCCTAAATATATAACTAAAAAGTATTTACACATATTCACCAAAAGATATGTTTATATTTGTTATAAATTAAAACTAGAAGCAACTTGAGTAATATTAATCATAAACTTTGCAGTTTATGCTACATACACTTATATGAAAATTAATAAATTAATAAGTGCAGTGTAACTGATTTTCAGAAAAATGTTGAATTAGATAAATGAAACATGACACCTTTACATAGTATAGTACTTACTTTCATATAATAGTCAAACACTTATCTAGTTTATGGTAACAGATACTCAGAAGTAGAATAATGTGGGAATTGGAATTAGAAGGAAATTTATTTAATCTGAAATGGGTAGTATTTTTCATGTAATTGATTTTCATTGATCATATAATTTGTGCTCTCTCTAGCTGTGCATTGCACTTGAAAAACACCAAAGCAAAGGACTCTGGAGAAGGAGAGGGGGAGAGAGATAGGAGTATGGGTGTTGGTGGGCATTGGGATCCTGGTACATGTGGGTCAAAAAGAGCCCATGTTGGAGTTGAGAGTATTTTGCAGACACCTATGACAGGGAAATGAGAAATTGTACTGTGTCAACAACTGTACTGTATGTAATCCACTAGCCCTTCCAATAAAGAAGAAAAAAAAAGAAATCAGTAAGAAAATGGTGGAAGAACTTAACTAGTTATATACACTGAAAAGCATACAAATGTTACACATTTGTAAAGTATATTCAGCATTTTTATTAATCAAAAATGCAAATTAAAGTGTATGTTTCAACTTTATTTCTTATTATACTAGCAACTATTTGACTATCAGAAAGTATTTATTGTTGATAGTGATCTATGTTTACATAAAATATCATAATCTGATTGTGATATAAATTGATACAATAACTTTGAACAAGGTTGACTGTAATAATTTTTTTATTTATTCCCTTTTGTTGCCCTTCTTGTTTACTGTTCTTGTTACTGCTGCGTTGTTGTTGGATAGGACAAAGAGAAATCAAGAGAGGAGGAGAAGACAGAGAAGGGAGAGAAAGATAGACACCTGCAGACCTGCTTCACAGCAGGTGGGGAGTGGGGGGCTCAAACTGATCTTTCAGCATATCCTTGTGCTTTGTGCCACATGTGCTTAACCCGCTGAGCTACTGCCCGATTCTCGACTGTAATAAATTTTCACATATGCAAACTCTTATGATCCGGTAATTCTTCCCTTTGTGTATGCTTGAAAAAAATCCTATGTGTACAGCAGAAGGCACAGAAAACCAATTTAGCCAAAAATGTCAGAAAAGAAAAAACTGAAATGGTTCAGATTTCCATCTCAAGTGAACTGGAGTAAAGTGTAATATATTTACATAATGATTTTTTACATTTTAAAAAATACACATATCTATAGTTACATGGATTGATCCAAGAATCTTAGTAATGTGTGGAAAAAAAGTTTGTTGAAGAATGCACAAAATATGGTTGTGCAAAGTTCAAAAACAAATAAACTCATCAAAATTTTATAAAATGAAAGAAAATCTAAAGAATGATTTATGAAAGTTTCTAAAGGAAAGAGAACATTCAATCAAGGATAGATTACAGAGGATTTTAAAATATTGGTGATCTATCCTTTAAACTATGTGGTAAATAGAAGTATGCCCATTCTGTTTTTTAAGCCATATATTTTAGTATTTTTACATTAACAAAAACAATAAAGTTTTAAAAAATGAGTTATGTCAGAATAACCACATATACATTTTGATCATGATTTCCTGGACTAAAGCTGTCAATTAAAATTTAAAAAAAACATTTTAATGTTACCTCCTGTAGTTATTTTAGAAAGTGTTCATCTGATATTTTTTAGCCGGCAGTCATTTGAGAACACAGTGGAAGGGACCTATAGGGTAAATCACCAAGACTTGTTTACACAACAAGAAAAAATGTGGCTGGTAAAATATTCTCTACTGATGTTTTTGAAACCAGAGACCGGAAACACAGTGGAAATGAAACCCTTTACTTTTCTTGTGCCAACACAAACAACAATTATAGCACCATGTGAGAAAAGTTGTAAGAAATATTGCTGGGTTTCAGTGGTTCAACCATGTCAGCAGATTTCTGTAATTATGGCAGATTGGGCCCCAAACTTTATAGTCTTCAGCAAGAAATGGCTCTCAGGCATTAAACTGATCCTTGATAAAACAACCCTGGGGTCATGAGAAGGCTACTCTGCCAATTTTATTTCACTGTGGGACCCATTGACATCTGGCTCAGCTGCAGAAGCTGGAAAACTTCTTTAAAATTCTCTTGACAGTAAAAATGGACATGTGGAAAACATTCTAATCTGTTAATCTTTGGTGCTCCTGAAAAAGGACATTTGGCATTATACTTCATGATGATAAATATGAAACCTCCAGATCTAGTTGTAAATAACTTAATAGTATTTGAATAAAAAATAGATTTTTTTATTTCCCAAATGTGCCCCCAAATGAATCTATACCTGCCTCAACTACGTGACATAAGAAGTTCCCAGATTCCATGTTTTCACTTGGGTTTTGTAATTTATTCCTATTCACATTGGTTCCACTTGGCTAGCAGAAATTAATGAACAGTAGCAAGAATGTGTTTACCTCTCCTCTCCTTTCCCTTCTCTATTACTCTTTTGTCTGTCCCACCTTCTTGTTAACTCAGACTTTCTCTTCTACCATTTCTCCCCTTTCAGTATATAGTTCAAATCATCTCACAATTAAGACAAAAGAATTTTTTCCATACCTGGAATTCCTTGTTATCAGTAACTGTTAGATTTGTAGCATAAATGTGTCTTCAAGATGAATAAATTGTAGAAGCTGCCTCTATATAGCAATATCCACATGTTAAATATAGACATGATTTAAGTGTCTCATTAGTAACTTCAGTTTCCAAGCTGATTTAGTCTGCCCACTGATTCCTACTTCATATAGCATGTATCCTTGTCTCAAACTGCACCATGAGGTTTATTTCTTTAAGTCTTCTCCAGCAGTTTTAACATCTACTAAATTCCTCTTAACATAAACATATCCATTACAATTTCAAAAGGCTCTCTTAAAAAAATACCTATATTACCATCCTCCAAAGGGAAGATGGACAACATACTCTATGCTACACCTGAGGAAGATGGGTTAATATTGGGGCAGCATGGAATGGTCCTACTCATGATCACAGAACGTGAGCTCTGGTCTATGGGGATGCAGAGGTCACATAGGCTCCTAAACTGAATATGGGCCCCAGGTCACATCAAATCGATGGGGTTTACAGTAAACAATATTTATACCCCGATCCCCTATTAGAGAGATACTCTCTTCCCTGATCCAGCTTTCTGGTCCTTTTTCCAGCCATGGCATCATCTCCCCAGACAATAACTAGGATCTACCTGCATATCAGATTTCAGGCTCAGGGAAAGAAAAAAAAAACTAGTCACAGGCCCTTTGGAATATAACTAAAATATGCCTATTAGCTATATACAAAATGGAGGACCCCCCAACTCTTCATCTGCACTATTCCAGCCTTTAGGTTCATGATTGGTCAACAATTTGTTTGGATTTGTACATTAACTCTCTTCAACTACCAGATGCCAGATGCTAGCATGATGCTGACCAGACTTCCCTAGATAGACAACCCCACCAGTGTGTCCTGGAGCTTCTCTTCCTCAGAGCCCCACCCCACTAGGGAAAGAGAGAGACAGGCTGGGAGTATGGATTGACCTGTCAATGCCCATGTTCTGCAGGGAAGCAATTACAGAAGCCAGACCTTCCACCTCTGCATCTCACAAAGACCTTGGGTCTATACTCCCAGAGGGTTAAGGAATAGGAAAGCTGTCAGGGGAGGGGATGGAATATGGAGTTCTGGTAGTAAAAATTCTGTGGAGTTGTTCCCCTCTTATCCTATGGTTTTGTCAACGTTTCCTTTTTATAAATAAGAAAAAGAGAAAATAAAATAAAATTACAAAGCAAAAAATACCTATATTCAAACCTACAACACAAATTATAGTAATACAATATGCACAAAAATATGTACATCTATTTAATTCCTCCTAAAATGTTAGCCACTTCAAAGTTGTTTTTCTGATCCTAAACATATCGAATGATTTCTAGTCAAAATAAGTGAGAAAATACATAGAAAATTAAGTAAATATGTAATAGCACTGCTATTTTTATTTTTTATTTAATTTTTATTTATAAAAAGGGAAGCAATTACAGAAGCCAGACCTTCTACCTTCTGCAACCCTCAATGACCCTGGGTCCATGCTCCCAGAGGGATAGAGAATGGGAAAGCTATCAGGGGAGAGGGTGGGTCATGGAGATTGGGTGGTGGGAATTGTGTGGAGTTATACCCCTCCTACCTTATGGTTTTGTTAATTAATCCTTTCTTAAATGAAATTTAAAAAAATAAAATAAAAAGAAATAACTACAAAAAAAAGGAAACATTGACACAACCATAGGATAAGAGGGGTACAACTCCACACAATTTCCACCACCAGCTCTCTGTATCCCATCCCTTCCACTGATAGCTTTCCTATTCTTTATCCCTAGGGAGTATGGACCCAAGGTCACTGTGGGTTGCAGAAGGTGGAAGGTTGGGCTTCTGTAATTGCTTCCCCGCTGAACATGGGCATTGACTGGTCAATCCATAGTACCAGACTGCCTCTCTCTTTCCCCTAGTAGGGTGAGGCTCTGGGGAAGCGGAGCTCCAGGACATATTGGTGGGGTCCTCTGTCCAGGGAAGTCTGGTCAGTATCATGCTAGCATCTGGTACCTGGTGGCTGAAATGAGAGTTAACATGCAAAGCCAAACAAATTGTTGAGCATTCATGGACCTAAAGGCTGGAAGAGTGCAGATTAAGTTTTGGGGGTTAATCACTGCAGACTATTGTGCACTTTTGCTTTCAGGTATATATTTTGTTCTAGTTTATGGATACATGTGAACATATGTTCTATCTCATGGGACCTGGTTGATATCTAGTTTTGGGACTTTGTTAGGAAGTGAACCACCTGGAATGGAATTAGTGAATACTATGAAAGGTAAAAATCTCACCTGAGTAATGAAGCTGAAGGGTTATCATTCCATACCTGAAGTCTCTGGACACAGTATGAAGTGAAGCATGGTGGGGTGGGACTCATTGCATTGATTAGGTTGTAATTGGCGGATGCAATATTATTTGATATTAATCGAGAGAAGCATGCAGGAAAGTGCACCCCACCCTAAGGTTCCAGGACTGGGGGAAATATAGGCTTTATAGTGGAAATGTGAGGTGGTTCCTGCTGTTTTAGGGTTAAGAGGACAATAGATAGTTATTGTTACAATCACATTATTTGGTAATTGGGTTAACTTTGAAAAATCCCTTTGTTAGGATTTGCTGTATAATACCCAACATCACCATAATTTATGTCCTTTAGACTCAGCCTATGTATTAAAAAGACTCTGTGCTTTAAAAAATTTGAGACATACAATAAATTTTCCCCTCATATTAATTAGATAGTTATTTATATGACTACAAATTAATAGTAGTGTACATAAACACCATTTCCACCACCAAAAGACTGTGTCCCATTCCAACCACCCACCCCCACCCCCAACCCCCCCACCGCTCCAGGAAGCCCAATGGCCACCCTCCCCTTCACCACAAGGTTTTTACTTTGGTGCCCTGTCTCGATTTAATCAGCTCCTGCTTTTAGTTTCCCTTTCTGTTCTTCTTTCTCAACTTCTGTTGATAAGTGGGATCATTCCATACTCATATTTGTCTTTCTGACTTAGCTCACTTAACATAATTCCTTCCAGATCCGTCCAACATGGATCAGAGAAGGTGGGTTCATTGTTCTTAATAGATGCATAGTATTCCATTGTGTATATATACCACAGATTTCTCAGGCACTCATCTATTGTTGGGCACCTGGGTTGCTTCCAGGTTTTAGCTATTATGAATTGTGCTGCTATGAACATAGGTGTACAAATATCTTTTTGGATGGGTGTTAATGGAGTTCTTGGGGTATATCCCCAAAAGAAGAATTACTGGATCATATGGCAAGTCCATGTCTAGCCTTGTGAAAGTTCTCCAGACTGCTTTCCACAGAGAGTGGACTGATTTACATTCCCACCAACAGTACACAAGGTTTTCTCTGTCCCCACAGCTTATCCAGCATTTTTTGCTACTGTCCTTTTAGATATATACCATCCTTACAGGAGTGAGGTGGAATCTCAATTATGTCTTTATTTGCATTTCTCTGACAATCAGCAACCTAGAACAAATTTTCATGTGTTTTTTAGTCTTTTGGATCTCTTCTGTAGTGAATGCTCTGTTCATATCCTCTGTCCATTTTTGAATGGGATCGTTTCCTTTTCTGTAGCTAAGTTTGCTGAGCTCTTTGTATATTTTGGTGATTAGTCTCTTGTCTGATGTATGCCATGTGAAGATCTTGTCCCATTCTCTGAGGAGTCTCCTTGTTTGTGTGATAGTTTCTTTGGCTGTCCAAAAGCTTTTCAATTTGATGTAGCCCCATTGATTTGTTTCTGCTTTAGTCTTCCTTGCAGTTGGGTTTGTATCATCAAAGATGTCCTTGAGGTTTAGGTGGGAAAGTGTTTCACCAATGTTTTCCTCTAAGTATTTGATATTTTCTGGTCTAACATCCATGTCCATGATCCATTTTGAGTTTATTTTTGTTTCTGTTGAGATAAGGTGGTTCAGTTTCATTCTTCAGCATGTTTCAACCCAGTTTTCCTAGCACCATTTATTGAAGAGAGCCTCCTTCCTCCATTTAATACTTTGGGCCCCCTTATCAAAGTTTAAATGCTCATAGGTATGGGGGTTTAGTTCTGGGCTTTCAATTCTGTTCCACTGGACTGTGTGCCTACTTTTGTTCCAATACCAGGCTGTTTTGATGATGATGGCTTTATAATGTAGTTTGAAATCTGGGCGTGTTATGCCTCCATTTCTGTTTCTTTTCCTCAGTATTGTTTTTGGCAATTCTCAGTGTTTATTGGTTCGAGATAAATGATTGCAGTTTATGTTCTGTTATCTTAAAGAAGCTTGGTGAAGCTTTGATGGGTATTGCGTTAAATTTGTATATGGCTCTGGATAGAATATTAATTTTAATGATGAAATCCTACTGACATTATCTCCTAAATGTGTTTCTAATAGCATTCTTCTCCTCTGGAGTATTTATTTTTTACACAAATGTATAATTATACATAAGTGCATAAATTTATCTTGTTTGGTTCAGCTGAGTCTGTGATATGCCTTGCTTTGACCTATGTTCTTTACTTCCCTTAGTTCCTTCAAGCAAATATTATTAAATACATATATTGGATCTGTATAGCTGTCAAGTATTCTATTACTAGTTGATTAATAAATCACATATATGCACTACAGTGCATAACACTAGTTATCATCAGGCTAGTATTTAGAAATATGCAGGGCTCTATTCCATTAGCTGCTTTTTCTTCCTATCAAATACTCATATTCACCTTAATCTTACACTTTATTGGATTCTTTAAATCTTATTTTCACTAAAATATTCTAGATTTTTCTAAAATTTAAATTGCTAATATTACTTCCTTGATTAAAATCTTTTGTGGATCTCCATTATTTATAATATTCTTACCATATTTATATTATGGTCTCCTCTTCCTTTCCAGGTCACACCTACACTGACCACTACTTCTGAATGTCCTTCCTTCCTTCCTTTATTTTTATTTTTATTCTTTTCTTTCCAGATCCTGGTGGAATTGTAGTTCAGAGCCCTCTGGTCATCTTGCCCCTATCATTTCTCCCTCCATGGGAGTATGGACCAAAATTCTTTTGGGGTTGCAGAACGTGGAAGTTCTGGCTTCTATAATTACTTCTCTGCTGGACATGGGTGTGAGCAGGTTGATCCATACCCCCCAGCTTGTTTCTGTCTGTTCCTAGTCATGTAGGGTTCTGGAGAGGTAAGATTCCAGGATACGTTAGTGATACTGCCCAGCTAAGTCAGGGGGGGATCATGATATGATAGCATCTGAAACTTGGTGGCTGAAAGGCAGTAAGATATACATCAGGAAAAAAGGATATATTTAATAGGAACCAAACAGTAGGAATAGAGCAGAGGAGAATAGGGACATAAGAATGGAAAGAAGTGAGAAAGTCTATTTTAGGTATGTTCCTAGGGGCCTATGACTTTCATAGCTTTTGCTTGAGTTTGATAGCTAACATGTAGTTGGACAAAAATGTTGTCTGAGAAGATAGTGTCATAGTTGAGAATAGGACCAAAAAGTTGGATTAGGGCAGAGTAGCTCCCAATCTTAGAGTAAATTTATGAATAAAATCAGTTGTTTACCCCATCAACCTGACCCAAGGCCCATATATATTTCAATTTAGCACAGGAGCCTATGTAACCTCTGAGTCACTGTTGGGTTCATGATCACAGCTGGGGACATTCTAGGCTGCACTCATTTCAGGGTAGGATGACCCAGCCTCCCTTCAGAGAGTGGGGCTGTCCTTACTATTGCTCCTTTATAGGTAGGACAATTTGAACCCAGGTCCTTGTGCATGTTAATGTGTACACTCAACAAGGTGCCCCACCCAGCATCCATAAATACTGTATTTCTTGAATTGATGTTACTGCCCCCTCCCCCAACAGAAAACAATCATATTTGAGGGGTGGGAGAGGCATTGAGAAGTGATAAAATACTATATTCACTTTAGATCATCAGGTTAGCTTTAGGAAGTTTTGTTTGTTTGTTTGTTTGTTTTGTATTTTTGGGTTTGGTTGTTTGTTTTAAGATAGTGAAAGAGACCACAGCAACAAAACTTCTTTCAATGTGGTAGGGGCCTGAATTGAACCTGGGTTGCAAACATGACAAAGCAACACACTATCCAGGTGAGTTATTATACTGACCCACCAGGTTAGCTTTAAAAATTGAGACTTTGGGGGCTGGGTGCTGGTGGAACTGGTTCAGTATACATTACCAAGCACAAGGACCCATGTTTAAGCTCCCGGTCCTCACCTGCAGGGGGAAACTTCATAAGTGGTGAAGCAGTGGCTATAGGTATAAGGGAAAAAAACTGGACTTTGTCATCAATGTCTAGCAACACTTGATGACAAAACTTTTGTGCTTGCTTTTCTGCTTCATTCTTTCTCCTCAGCTATTACTATTCTAAAGACTTGTCTCTTAGAAGCTTCCTACAAATACATGTTTCCTTCTTGCACAATTAATAATATTGTTCCTTTATGAATTAAATTGTTTAAGAGACTTTTACTCAAATTTCCATCTCAATACATATAATCATTTAGTTCATCTCTTTTGAAAATTTGTATTTTTTCAGTCTAAAAAATAGCTCACATGGACAGTATGCCATGTGTGCAACCCTGGTTCGAGCCCAGCTTCCACTACATAGAAGGAAGCTGTGGTCACTTTCTCTCCATCTCCTTGTATATGTAAAATAATATTGTACTAGATGTGAGGGTGATCTGACTGTAACATCTTTCACCTCACTGATTACCAGGGTTGATTCAGCTGATCCAGCTAGCTAGGTCTGTGTCCCATTTCTCCCTCACCACTCCACGTGTGTCGCTCTCAAAGCTGTGCGCTCTGTGAAGAGCATAGCCTTCCCCAAATAGACAGACCGGTCTTCAGCTGAGGGTGTAGCTGCACTCCCCTGCTAGAACCACCAAACAAGTTCTCAAGGTCCATTTGTAGGAGAATATAGGGTAGTCAAGCTTCCAATACTCCAGACACATCCAAATGATGTGCTGCATGTGGCAGCCTGCCTTTCAAAATAAATAAATAAATATTAAAATATTATATTTTAGACAAAAACATGAAACAGCATTGTCGAATGCTTTACATTGGTTTGTCCTAGCCCTCCCCCCGCCAAGAGAATTGGATCAGGCCTGCTAATTTCGCGGCCCGCTTGGCCCCGCCCCAGAGAAAACCCGGGGAGAGGGTTCCTGAGTTGGAGAGTGCCAGAGTTCCTGAGTTCCTGAGTTCGAGAGTGACAGAGTTCCTGAGTTCCTGAGTTCGAGAGTTTCAGGGTTACAGAGTAAGAGAGAGTTCCAGTGTGCCAGAGTTTCAGAGGATTCCCCAGTACGAGAGTTCCAGAGTTGGAGAGTTCCCGAGTTCCAGAGTAAAAGAAAGAGTGTTTGCGCCGCCGCAAAGAGACAGCAGAGTTCTGTTTGGTGATTAGTTTGTCTTAGTTTGTGAATCGTTGTTCCTGAATAAAGAAATACAGCTTCCCTGCCCAGCCGTTGTCTCTGCGTCTCTGTTACCCGCCAGTGAAGCAAGCCAGCCCGGCCAGAGCCTACAAATTTTAACAACACAGCATATGTATTATGTAATGTGGCTTTTAATCACATTAAGAACCTTCCATCAGGGGGTCAGGCAGTAGTGCAGTCAAGTGCACATGGTATGAAGCACAAGGACCAGCATAAGGATCCCGGTTCAAGCCCTGGCTCCCCATCTGCAGGGGAATCACTTCACAGGCGGTGAAGCAGATCTGCAAGTGTCTATTTTTCTCTCCCCCCCTCTGTTTTCCCCTCCTCTCTGCATTTCTCTCTGTCCTATATAACAATGACAACATCAATAACAACAACAATAATAACTATAACAATAAAAAAACAATGATAACAAAAGGGAAAATAAATAAATAAATAAATATCATTAATAATAAGTGAAACAAGTATGAGATGTTGCCTCATGTTTGTAAGATAGGCTATCATCAAAAACAAGAGATAACAAGTATTGCAAATGTCTAGAGAAAAAAGAAATTCTTGTACTCTGTTAAATTATAATGAAAAATAAACATTAAAAAATACAAAGTGATCTATTATGTGGTCCAGCAATCCCATTTGGGGGTATATATGCAGAAGAAATAAAGTCACTATCTTAAAGAGATATGTTCAGTAACTGAACAAGTTTATCCTGTAATTCTGTACAGAAAACCTTTTCATCATAGGGAGCATACACACACACACACACACACTTTGGCACACACCTATTCAGACTACAGCAAATGAGACACATTAATTAGTCCAGTAGACAAATTTTGAGAATGGGAGAAATGGGTATTTTGGAAAACTCATGCAGACATGTGGAAAGTAAGCAAACTCCACATAAACTGTGGTACTGGAGATCATCTTTTTCTCATCAACAGCAAAACAACCTTGAATGTAATAACACTGTTGTGGATCTGCTATTGTATAAGCCTTTAATGTCCTCCTCATCAAAACCATTATATGATAAAATGTAGGTATTTTAGCAAATACAGGAGGTGAAGTTTTTTGGTTTTTTTTATTATTATTTTTAAATTTTTTATTTAAGAAAGGATTAGTGAACAAAAGCATAAGGTAGGAGGGGTACAACTCCACACAATTCCCACCACCCAATCCCCATAACCCACCCCCTCCCATGGTAGCTTTCCCATTCTCTATCCCTCTGGGAGCATGGACTCAGGGTCCTTGAGGGTTGCTGAAGGTAGAAGGTCTGGCTTCTGTAATTGCTTCACCGCTGAACATGGGCATTGACTGGTTGGTCCATACCCCCAGTCTGCCTCTCTCTTTCCCTAGTAGGGTGTGTCTCTGGGGAAGCTGAGCTCCAGGACACATTGGTGGGGTCTTCAATCTAGGGAAGCCTAGCCAGCATCCTGGTGGCATCTAGAACCTGGTGATTGAAAAGAGAGTTAACATATGAAGCCAAACAATTTGTTGAGCAATCATGGATCCCAAGCTTGGAATAGTGGAGAGGAAGTGTTAGGGAGGTAATCACTGCAAACTCTAGTGTAATCCTGCTTTCAGGTATATATTTTGCAGTAGTTTATGGATACGTGTGCACATAAGCTCTCTCTCACAGAAACTGGTGTATATCTAGGTTATGGGACTTTGTTAGAAAGTGAACTACCTGAGATGAAATTAGAGTGTACTTAAAGGAAAGGTCTCACCTGAGTAATGAAGCTGAAGGGTTGTCATTCCACACGTGAAGTCTCTGGATACAGTCTGAGGTGAAGCATGTTGAGATGGCAATCGTTGCTTTGGTTAGGTTGTGATCGGCGGATGCAATATTATTTGGTTTGGATTGGGAGATGCATACGGGAAAGTGGGCCCTATCCAAGGGTGCCAGGACTGGGGGAAGTAGGGGCTCTATAGTGAATATGTGAGGTTCCTGCTGTAATAGGGTTCAAAAAGACAATCGATAGTTAATATTATCATCACATTATTTGTTAATTGGGTTAACTTTGAAAAGTCCCTTTGTTATGGTTTGCTGTACAGTACCCAATATCTTGTATATAGCTGTGCTATTGGAAGCTTCTAATTTACTTGGTCTAGGCTTTTGAGAGAGTCCGCATATCAAATACGTAGCCTATATATTAAGAAGATTCAGTTTGTCTTTTGAGAAACTTTGAGACATACAATTGATTTCCCCCTCTCATATTAATTAACTACTGATTTATATGTCTACATTTTGCTAGGAGTGTACATAAACACCATTCCCACCACCAAACGACTATGACCCATCCCTCCCACCCACTCCCACCCCCCACTGGCCCAGGAAGCTACATGGCTACCCCTCAACACTGGGTTTTTACTTTGGTGCCCTACTTACAATTTGATCAGGTCCTGCTTTTAGTTTCCCTTTCAGATCTTCTAAGTCAGCTTCTGTTGATGAGTGGGATCATCCCATACTCATCTTTATCTTTCAGACTTAGTTCACTTAACATAATTCCTTCTAGCTCTGTCCAAGATGGGTCAGAGAAGGTGGGTTCATTGTTCTTGATAGCTGCATAGTATTCCATTGTGTATATACACCACAGCTTTCTCAGCCACTCATCTGTTGTTGGGCACCTGGGTTGCTTCCAGGTTTTAGCTATTATGAATTGTGCTGCTATGAACATAGGAGTACACACCTCTTTTTGGTTGGGTGTTATGGAGTCCTTGGGCTATAACCCCAGGAGAGGAATTATTGGGTCATATGGAAGGTCCATGTCTAGCCTTCTGAGAGATTTCCAGACTGCTCCCCACAGAGGCTGTACCAATTTACATTCCCACCAGCAATGTAAAAGGGTTCCTCTGTCCCCACATCCTCTCCAGCATTTGTTGCTGCTGTCCTTTTTGATGTATGCCATTCTTACAGGAGTGAGGTGGTATCTTAGTGTTGTCTTAATTTGCATTTCTCTGACAATCAGTGACCTAGAGCAGTTTTTCATATGTTTGTTAGCCTTTTGGATCTCCTCTGTGGTGAATGTTTTGTTCATTTCCTCTGCCCATTTTTGGATGGGGTCATTTGCTTTTTTGGTGCTAAGTTTGCTGAGCTCTTCATATATTTTGGTGATTAGTTTCTTGTCTGATGTCTGGCATGTGAAGATCTTCTCCCATTCTGTGAGGGGTCTCTCTGTTTGTTTAATAGTTTCTTTGGATGTGCAGAAGCTTTTCAATTTGATGTAGTCCCATTGGTTTGTTTCTGCTTTGGTCTTCCTTGCAATTGGGTTTGATTCATCAAAGATGTCCTTGAGGTGTATGTGGGAAAGTGTTTTACCAATGTTTTCCTCTAAGTATTTGATTGTCTCTGGTCTGACATCTAGGTCTTTGATCCATTTGGAGTTGATTTTTGTTTCTGGTGAGATAAAGTGGTTCAATTTCATTCTTCTGCATGTTTCAACCCAGTTTTCCCAGCACCATTTATTGAAGAGAGCCTCCTTTTTCCATTTAATCCTTTGGGCCCCCTTATCAAAGATTAGATGCCCATAGGTGTTGGGATTTACTTCTGGGCTTTCAATTCTGTTCCACTGGTCTGTGTGCCTATTTTTGTTCCAGTACCATGCTGTTTTGATGATGACTGCTTTATAATATAGTTAAAGGTCTGGGAGTGTGATGCCTGCATTTCTGTTTCTTTTCCTTAAGATGGTTTTGGCAATTCTAGGTGTTTTCAGGTTCCAGATAAATGATTGTAGTGTTTGTTCTATTCTCTTAAAGAAGCCTGGTGGAACTTTGATGGGTATTGCATTAAATTTGTATATGGCTCTGGGGAGAATATTCATTTTGATGATATTTATTCTTCCAATCCATGAGCATGGGATATCTTTCCATTTCTTGGTATCAGTTTCTATCTCCTTGAGTAGCGACTCATAGTTTTCAGCATACAAGTCTTTCACTTCTTTGGTCAACTTTATTCCTAGGTATTTGATTGATTTTGCTGAAACAGTAAATGGGAGTGATTTCTGGATGTCTTCTTCTTCAGATTTAGTGTTTGCATAAAGAAATGCCACTGATTTTTGTACATTGATTTTGTAGCCTGATACCTTGCTATATTGCCTAATAACTTCCAGTAATTTTCTACTGGATTCTTTAGGTCTTTCTATGTATACTATCATATCATCTGCAAATAGTGAGAGCTTGACTTCTTCCCTTCCAATCTGTATCCCTTTGATTTCTTTCTCTTGCCTGATTGCTATGGCAAGAATTTCCAATACTATGTTGAAGAGTAACGGTGACAGTGGCCAGCCCTGTCTAGTCCCCGATCTGAGGGGGAATGCTTTCAGCTTCTGTCCATTGAGTATGATGTTGGCTGTAGATTTGCTATATATAGACTCCACTATCTTGAGGAATTTCCCATCTATTCCCATTTTTTGTAGAGTTTTGAGCATGAATGGGTGTTGGATTTTGTCAAAGGCTTTCTCTGCATCTATTGAGATAATCATGTGGTTTTTGGCTTTGCTTTTATTGATGTGATGAATGACATTGATTGACTTACGGATGTTGAACCAGCCTTGCATTCCTGGGATGAATCCCACTTGGTCATGATGAACAATCTTTTTGATGTGTTGCTGTATCCGGTTGGCCAAGATCTCGTTTAATATTTTGGCATCTATGTTCATCAGAGATATTGGTCTGTAGTTTTCCTTTTTTGTTCTGTCCCTATCAGCTTTTGGTATCAGGGTGATGTTGGCTTCATAGAAGGTGGAAGAGAGTATTCCTGTTTCTTCAATCTTATGGAATAGCTTAAGAAGTATGGGTATTAACTGTTTCCTGAAAGTTTTGTAGAATTCGTTTGTGAAGCCATCTGGTCCAGGACTTTTGTTGTTGGGGAGATTCTTAATAACGGTTTCAATTTCTTTGTCTGTGATTGGTGCATTTAGATTTTGTAGTTCTTCTTGGTTCAGTTTTGTAAGTGCATAGGTTTCTAGGAATTGTTCCATTTCTTCCAGATTCTCTAGATTGGTGGCATATAGTTCTTTATAGAAGTTTCGCAGAATTCTCTGGATTTCTGTGGTGTCAGTTGTGATATCTCCTGTATCGTTTACAATTCTATTAATTTGAGTCTTCTCTCTTTTTTTGTTTGGTGAGTCTGGCTAGGGGTTTGTCAATTTTGTTTAATCTTTCAAAGAACCAACATTTGGCTTCATTGATCTTTTGTATGGTTCTTTTATTTTCGATGTTGTTTATTTCTGCTCGAACTTTAGTGATTTCTGTCCTTCTGGTTGCTTTAGAGTTCCTTTGTTCCTCTTCCTCTAAGTCCTTGAGGTGTGTAGTAAGGTCGTTCATTTGAGCTTCTTCTTGGTGTTTAATATGTGATTGTATGGCTATAAGTTTCCCTCTCAGTACTGCTTTCGTTGTGTCCCAAATATTTTGATAGGTTGTGTCTTCATTTTCATTAGTTTCCAGGAACATTTGAATTTCCTGTTTGAGTGAGTCTCTGACCCAGTGGTTCTTAAGGAGCATGTTGTTTAGTTTCCAAATTCTATGTCTTTTAATAATTTTCCGTTTGTTGTTAAAAGTTAGTTTTACTCCACTGTGGTCTGAGAAGATACTTGGGATGATTTCAATGCTCTTGAATTTATTGATGCTGTCTTTGTGGCCTACCATGTGGTATATCCTTGAGTATGTGTTATGTGGATTTGAAAAGAAGGTGTATTCCAGTTTTTTGGGGTGGAGGAGTCTGAAAATGTCCAAGAGGTCTAGTCTGTCAATCTCTTCATTCAATTCTCTTGTATCTTTATTGGTTCTCTGCTTTGTTGATCTGTCTAAGTGTGAGAGTGGGGTATTGAAGTCTCCCACTATTATTGTATTACTATTGATGTATTTTTGAAATTCTTTCAGTAGATGCTTAATGTATTTAGATGGTCCCTCGTTGGGTGCATAGATGTTAATAATTGTTAAGTCTTCTTGGCTGATTGATCCTCTAATCATTATGTAATGTCCTTGCCTATCTTTTATTACTTTATTTAATTTAAAATCTATCATGTCTGAGATGAGAATGGCTATTCCTGCCCTTTTTTGTGGACCGTTAGCCTGTATGATAGTTTTCCATCCTTTCACTTTAAGTCTGTGTTTATCTTGTTGTGACAGATGGGATTCTTGCAAGCAGCATATGGTTGGGTTATGTTTTCTGATCCATCCCCCCACCCTGTGCCTTTTGATGGGTGAGTTTAAGCCATTGACATTTATTGATATTATGGATTTAATGTATTGTAGTGCCATTATTCAACAATTTTTATTTTGCTCTGATATATTGCAAGTATTATAGTGATGTTCTTGTTTATAAGAGGTCTTTTAGTACCTCTTTCAGGGCCGGCTTGGTGATAGTTGCCTCTTTTAACTGTTGTTTGTCTAAGAATGTTTTGATCCCTCCATCTAGCTTGAATGAAAGTCTAGCAGGATATATTATCCTTGGTTGAAACCCTTTTTCATTCAGGGCTCGATAGATATCCTGCGACTCCCTTTTGGCTTTTAGAGTTTGAGTTGAGAAATCTGCAGATAGTCATATGGGTTTTCCCCTGTATGTGACTTTTTGTTTCTCTCTTGCAGCCTTTAGGATCCTTTCTTTATCCTTGCTTTTTTTCATTGTAACTATGTGATGTATCTTGGTGTCTTCAGGTCTGGGTTGATTCTGTTTGGGACTCTCTGGGCCTCTTGAACCTTGATATCCTTTCTGTTATTCAGGTCTGGGAAGTTTTCTTGTATTATTTCCTCTAGAATGTTTTCTTCCCCTTCCTCTCTTTCTTCCTCTGGCAGGCCAATTATACTTGTTACTTCTTTTGAGATCATCCCATATGTCTCTGTTGTTGTTTTCAGTGTCTCTGAATCTCTTTTTAAGCTCTTTCACCTCTTTCTTAGTTTTCTCTAACTCATCCTCTGTCTGACTAATTCTGTTTTCTGCTTCTGTTAGTCTGCTTTCCCTTGCCTCAGCTTCTTTCTTCATTACAGCTATTTCAGCTTTCAGTTCTCTAATTGTCTCAAGATAATCAGTATTTTCCTTGGGGGTCGTAACTGTTGTTTCCCTAATACTGCCATTCCTTTCCTCCAATGTTGTTTTCATTTCTGTGATTAATAAGTTTATTATTGCTTGCATACTTTTCTTATCTATGGTTACTTCTGACTGATTTGTGGTTTCTTCTGGGCTCTTGTCTTCATTCATTGGGGTAGCAGTTTTATTTGTTTTTAATCTACCCATTTTTTTTTTTATTTATGTGTTTCTCTCTTTTTTTTTTATGCTCTGTTGTTCCTCAGTTGTTGTGTTTTGAGCACAAGTAACACTGTACTAAATACCTTTATGACAATTGCACTCACCAACCTCCGGAATAACAGTAGCAACTGAAGTAAGTATTGAAGGCGTTTAATCGTTACCAGTTAGCCAAACAATTTCTCCAGTCCGTGAAAAAATAGTAACCAAATCCCAGTGAAGAAAGAGAAAAGAAAGAGAGGATATCAAGAATAGACAGTTATGCAAATCTACTATCCAGTGTATATTCTAGGGGTAACAAGAGTGTAAAGGGAACTAGAGCAGAGATACACACATAGAGAGTCCACTCTGGGTCAGATTTCTTCCCCAAAGTAATTCACAAATTCAGAAAGGCAAAGAAGAAAGAAGTGTATGACAAGATTAAAAAAAAAAAGAGAGAGATAAGAGAGAGAAAAGGGAGAAGATAAGAAGAAGAGTTGTAATTAAAGAGCAGTGCAAGGAACTTCCCAAATGTGTATCAGTGAATTAAAAAAAAACAACAACAACAACAAAAAAAACACACCCTGTTTGGTGGTATGGGGTATCCTGCTAGTAGCTGGTCCCAGGCACTGCTTATGGGGGGGGGGGTGGCGGGAAGGATGTATGCTTGAAAATTAAAAGGAAGAAAAAAGAATTTTTTTCCCCTACTCTAATTCTTAACCCAAATTAAGTTATAGACACCTCCTTGTTGTCAACGCTATGGCCCCTTATTGGCAGGCTTGCTAAAGGCAGAAAATCCTATTGTTTACAAGAGATGTGTCTGGGGCTCCAAGGCTAGCCGCTTCTCAGTCCACCATCTTCCAGGAAACCCCCCCCTCCAGACTTTTTTAAAGGATTTCTCAAAAATGAAAACTAGCTCCAAGTCCTTTGATCCAATTAGAGCTATAGTCAAGAAGTCTTTGGATCCGCCCTCAGGGTCGCGGTGGACCCTGGAGACTCCCAAGAGGAAGCCCCCGAGCTAAAGTGCTCTCTCCGGGTCCTCTGCCCGCCACGCTCTGCAACCAGCGGAGGAGCCGCTTTCCTGGGCTGGCGGAGGACAATGCCCGGCGCACTCGCCTTGCCCGGCGCCGCCTGGAAATTCTGGCGCCCCGCTACTCCATGTCACCTTTACTCTAATTCTTAACCCAAATTAAATTGTAATCACTTCTTTGGTGTCCCCCCTTATTGACTGGCCTGCTAAAGGCAGAAAATCCTACCGTTGCCGACGATGCTATCAGAGCACTCGCTGTTAGCGACTTCTCAGCTCGCCATCTTCCTAACTCCCGTAGGAGGTGAAGTTTTTATCATTTTGCAATATATTAATGAATCAAATACATACATTATTGCTTGCTGACTATATTTCAATAAAACTTATAAAAACCAGAGATGTAAAAAGCAAAAAGGAACCAAAATATTTTCGGATAACATTGAGGAACCTGTCTTGTCGAGTTCTTATCAAAGATTTTCTTCATGCTAAAGAAACCTGCAAGAATGATTCTCTCTGGAATCCTAAACTGAAGTATTTCTAATAGGCTACAAACTAGGAGATAGAGAGAGAACTGAATTCTTGAGTATGAGTTCTCACACTTGTAAAAATTCTGTTGTACCTTTGGAGATTCATAAAGAAGGAACTTTTTTCTTAATCATAATTTGGTTATTAATCTGACTATACATAATCTGACTTCTCAGCAAAATCTATTACATATGATTTGTCTATTTGATGATATTTTCATACATTTACATAAAATATAGGTAATTATTTATATGTGCACATAAAAACCTTGTCAACAATATTTTTTAACTCAGGATTAATTCAATCACACTATGTAATATTAGTCAGAATTGTGGCTACATAATAGGACTTTAATGCCTTTTGTCATTTGATTTCTGCTCACAACTAAGTATATATATATTTTATAGTAATCTTTTAAGACCTGAAAAACAATAAAATAATCCTCATAAAAATCTAATAGCATAGATTTTTGTCTTTAGTTGATATGATACATTAAGAATGACTGTTCACAGTATGTAGAAATGTGTATTTTGACAGAAAATGAATTCTTATTATTCACACAATTGCTTCTTTATCAATTTTGTATTACATGTTTAAATATAAAGGAGTGAATAATAAATCCAACTAAAATGAAAAATGAAATAAGACATTTAATTCTAAAGACTAGTTTGTTTCTCTATTTTCACCTGTTTTCTATTCTCTCTCTTTTTATGATCCGATACATACTGAGTGTTGCCCTGTAGGTGAGACTCAAGACATTCAAAAGAAGTTGGGGAAATATTTTATCCTGAAAGTATATCCCTTGTGTTCTCTCGGGAAAGCAGGAGTATTTGGAGTAGAAAAATGAACAGCTCAGTCAGAAACAGAACAAAAGACAAAGCTTGCTTTCTTTCAGTGATGATTCCGTCTGGAGAGGTGCCTAGAGGTTACTATATTTGGGGGGGGGGGAGTAGATGTTTTGTTTGAGATTCTGAGTCTGCAGTTGAATAAGTGGTTCATGTTTCTGTTACTATATTCTGAAGCACTTGTATCAGAATATATTTTATTTTACCAGGAGTCATTGAAAATTCACATATTCTACCATGCATTTCTTGAATGTCCTCCTTACAGTAGAGTCTTAAAAGCATGGAAATTAAGTCATAAAGCGAATAAATTAGAAATTATGAAGTAACCTCCTGTTTTATATTTGCTGTAAAATATCTGCACTTTTTTTTTTTTTTACATTGCAGCAGCTACTTTTTCTCCATGTTCTTTCTCTCTCTCATGCAAAGGTTGCATGAGCACAACACTCCAAATCTAGCATTATTTTTTGTATATTTTGACCTCACATATTGTTCCAGTTAGAGATTCTTTGTACCTTCCACACACAATTTGCATTCATAAGCAGTGTTTCTAATTGTGACGGAGTCATTGTTTTGTCTACATATTCCACAGTTTACTACTCCTACAAAGCCTGCTGACTGAAATGTAGTGTTAGTATGAAACCTAGAAAACCTACGCATCTGGAACAAACCTTACAACAAAGGATGTTAGCATAAACAGATTATCTTAGGTGACATTAATAGTAATCCTTAGACTTTTTTTTTTAACAGCAGTTTATCCAAGCAGAGGTGAAGATAGCTTTTGCATTATCATTTGTGTGCTGTATTTTAGATCAGTTTAAAAAAACTGCTTAAGATTTTACTAGCAACACTATGGACTACATTTGGAAATTTAAATATTTATGTAAGAATAAAATAATGCAGTTGTTATTCTGCATATAGAGGTAGATGGCAGATAACGAGAATGAGAGGCGAGTTCTGGAAGTCATAAGGACTGGGAGAAGAGAGGGGTGAGCTATGTTGTAATATAACTGGAAAAGTGAATACATCAGATTTAAAAGGTGAACAAAAATGTTCAGCATAGAAAGAGAGGAAATGACTATGTGTACATTTGTAACAGATAAAGGTGAGAGTTTTTGAGGAAGACAGGACCTCTCTGAGAGCAGAGAGAAGTAACTGTTTTAGAAAGGTAAGCACAGAAAAGGAAGAAGTCCTGCTTGTCACATTGTTTAAATTTTTATAAGGTCTTTTCAGTCTCCCTTATTTGACTTTTGACGAAGTTTGCACTGAGATGTCCCCAAAGTCCTCTAATTACATGTATATTTGGGATATCAGATGGCATCGAAATACTATCTTTATTTGCTGTATTTGTTTTTCATGCAACTTGAAGGAATCATACATTTAGCCACATTCATAAACAGCCAGCCTGAATTTTACTTTTAAAAAATCCAAATCATATCTCTAAAGTGAGGGATATTATTATTTTTATTAGTTATGTACTTTTCACGTCTATATATTTTAGAGAGGTCAGAGTGGCCAGTTTCTAATTGACTGTCTTGAGTACTTCTTCAGTTTGTTCAAGTTTAATCAAGTGCACCTACACAATGGAATACAGTAGACAGAATGTGGCAATTTAGTGGAAGGTGAGATGTACAAACGCATATTTTGGGAACAAAACACAGTCTTATGAAATGACATTTCATCAATAAAAAAACATAAGCTATTACTTTGTTAACACATCTACGTTATTATTTTTGAGTTCTCATAACAAGTTGGTAACAAGTTCTTTTACTCATTAGGTGAATTTAATTTTAAATGAAATCAATTAAAATTATATAATTTTCAGGGAGTGAAAGTAGTCAAATTATTATTAAAGGGAAACTAGATATATTCTTATTTTTAGTATTATATTCTTATTTATTTAGTACATATTCTTATTTTTAGTGCCAAGTAGTCTTCCCAATTGTTACTATATTTTTAAATTAGCAAATCTTGTACATAATAGTATTGTCTATAACTGTAGGTTTAAAAAGACTAGTTAAAACTTTCTGATAGCAGTAAGTTGGGTGAACATAGTATTTATCTAGAAAATTATAATATGACTTGCCTTTATTGTTTCATTAAAAGCAATTTCAAAATACTATATGTGTCACTCCCAGTTGGAGATTTCAGAAAGTTGAAGAATGTATTCCACATGTTTCTTCTTTTGACTCTCAAAAAATCCATTTACTCTAAAAAAAATCTTTGTTGGTTTTAAAAATGTATAGATGGCTGAACATATAGTGGATCATTATTCTTTAAGATGTTTATACTATTGCCCCCAAGCCACTACAGAATAGATTCTATAAGTTAGGATGTATTTTTATTTTCTAAATTCAGGGCATAATATTAAATAATTTTGGTTTCAAATTCTATAGCAGCACCATAAGGGCAAAAGTCTTAATAAAACACATTAAGGCTTTTTTTTATGAAAACATATTACAACTTATACTTTATATGGCTCAGAGAGATTCTCTATCAAGCTTTACTTGTTCAGATGAATGTTTAAATGTTACAAGTGTTGTAACAATACATAAGGAATGTTGATATTAAAACTTATCTTCATAATTAGTTTTGAAAATTTCTGTAAAAAATTTTGGCATAGATATATTTAGATACATGAACCAGAAGCTCAAAAGTGACAATAAATTGCTTTTCCCGTAAGGATAAGGCTGGCAAATGAAATTAATAGATTTGTTTTTGGAAAGTGTTTCACTTAGTAGAGGTTGATCAATACATACAATTTTGAATATATGTATATGTACATACAGTTTTTTTCTTTTTTTAACTATTTTTATTATTTTCTTTATTGGGGGTTAATAGAGCACAGAACAGTTGTTGACACATGAGCTTAATTTCTTGTCTCCCTGTGGTAAGTGGCTACAAAACATCCACAACTTAAGTCTTTACACCATCACATACCAGGAACCCAGCCCCCTCCCTTCCCCTGCATCCCCAGAATCCTTTGCTTTAGTGTAATACACTAAGCTCAATCCAAGTTTTAGTTTGTGTTGGACCTACCCTATGACCCAGCAAATCATCTTCTGGTGATATATCCAAAGGAAGCTAAAATGCCCATCCAGTGAGATCTGTGTATGCCTTTATACATAGCAACACAATCTGTAAATTGTCCAGACTTGGAAACAGATGGCCACACCAGATGAGTGGATAAGAATATTATACATATAGAGAATGGAATGTTACTCAACTATGAAAATGATGAAGTCATCTCCTATGCTTCATCTAGATAAAGCTTGAAGGAGTCCTGTTAAGTTAGGTAAGTCAAAATGAGAAGATTGAATACTGGATGATCTCACACGTAGGTGGGACTTAAAAACAAGGATAGGAAGGGAAAACACAAAGTGAGGTTTTTTTCCTAATAAAAGAATCAAATGTTCTTGAACTGTTACTATGAATAGAAGATGACTTACATAATATTTAGACTTATATAATATATTTTGCTCTTGTCCTAAGAAGCTTGAAGATGTACAGCACAATAAAAATAGTATCCTCTTTATGCTAAATATGTTTTAAAATAAATGCACTTGTCAGTATAGTAGCATCAGAAGTACACAATATTTGCTATATTAATATTTATATACTGCTTCCTACCATATGCAAATTGTGCTATAAATTGATGACACTTGGCAGGTGTGAATATTAGTACCTTGAATGGATCTTTCATGTTTCTTTAATTTTGGTATAAGTAGGAGAGTAACTATGAACTCCAAAATTTCTCCCTTTAAAAAATATTTAAAACAGGGAGTCAGGCGGTACCAAAGTGGGTTAAGTGCATGTGGTGCAAAGCGCAAGGAATGGCATAAGGATCCCAGTTCGAGCCCCCGCTCCCCACCTGCAGGGGAGTCACTTCACAGGTGGTGAAAAAGGTCTGTAGGTGTCTATCTTTCTCTCCCCCTCTGTGTCTTCCCCTCTTCTCTCCATTTCTCTCTGTCCTATCCAACAATGAAGATATCAACAATAATAACAATAACTACAACAACGATAAAAACAAGGGCAACAAAAAGGAAATAAATAAATAAATATTTTTAAAAATAGATAAATAAATATTTAAACCATAAAGGTGCTCTCAATAGCCTGTTGTGATTAGACCTAGACTTAATAATCTCAGTAAGCAAGTAGAAAGACCTAAGGAAGACATCATAAAGTGTTTAATCAAATATTCATCACTTAGACCTAGACACCCTCCTCTCCTACCCCTACTTCACTTCCCTCAATCACTTGATCTACTCAATAACTACACAAAAGAGATATCCCCTTATCACTTCTGATAGCAGTAGCATTAATGTTACCCCCTAAATAATCTCTAGAAGAAATGCTATGTACAATTGTCCATGAGGTATACTGACAAAACTGTAGATCAACTAAAGGAAAATTATTGTCCCCATGACAACCTCTATTATAATCATCAAACAAGTAAAATGCAGTAAAACTTAAGGTTAACGTAGATTCCACTTAAACTGTAGGTCTATTTCCTCCCTAACTTGAGACCAGATTGCATAAAACCTATACCAGTTTGGATACACTCAATGATTGAACAACTGGGAGAAAGACTAATGTTATCAGATAAAGAAAGGATTGTAAAAACTGTATATGGGCACGACTTGCTATAGTGATGGACTTTTTGATCATCTGGGGCTCTAGTCAGGAAACCCTTGGATTCCCATATTGATAGGATGGGCCTAGACATATAATGTATCCCTCCCTCCACCATCACTGGTCACTTCTATCAGGAGCATCATCATAAGCCCTTCTGTGGGCTTCTCTAGGACCTTGCCCTAACTGTAGAACAGCAATGGTGGGGACTGCCCCACCCTGAAGGAAAATGGGATCATCCTGCTCTGCCCCTCGAAAAGACTAGTTCTGAAATGAGTGCAGCTTAGAATGTTCCTAGCTGTGACCATGGACTGCAATATAAGGGTAGCAGGGACTCAAAAGTCACACAGGCTTCTGTGCTAAATATGAATAGATGTGGGCCCTAGCTCATATTGATACGGTTTGCAGATAATAGTATTTATATAATTTTCTCATATTTGGTAGCTACTCTTTGCCCTAATCCAGCTTTCTAGCCCTATTCTCAATTCTGCCACCATCTTCCCAGACAATATTTAGTCCAGCTGCATGTTAGCTGTCAGGCTCAGGCAAAAAGTACAAAAGTCATGGACCCCTTGGAACATACCTAAAATAGACTTCCTAGCTTCTTCCCACACAAAGACCCCTAGTTTCATTTGCTCTGTTCCTACCTACCTTGTGTTCCTGTTTATTAAAAAATTTGTCCAATTTTATATCTTACTGCCTTCAGTCACCAAGTTGTAGGATTCTATCCTGACTTCCTTGGGCAGATAATCTTATCAATTTGTCCCAAAGTATCACCTCTCCAAAGCCCTCTTCCACTAGGAAAATACAGAAACAGGCTGGGGGTATGAATTGACCTACCAATGTCCATGTCCAGAGGAGAAGCAATTACAGAAGCAAGACCTAAGGGCTGGGCGGTGGCACACTGTGTTAGGGTACATAGTACAAAATGCAAAGATCCCAGTTGGAGTCCCCCAGCTCCTTGTGTCTTCCTTTATCTCTTCCTCTCTTTCTCCCTTCCACTCTCAACTGGGGGGGGGGGCAGATTCATAGTGCCAGCACTGAGCCCCAGTGATAACTCTGGTGCCAAAAAAAATAAATAGATAAAAACAAACAAAACCAGGAGCCAGACGTTCCACCTTCTGTACCCCATAAAGAATTTGATCCATACTCCCGGAGGAAGAAACAATAGGGAAGTTTCCAATGGAGGTAATAGGACACAGAACTCTGGTGGTGGGAACTGTATGGAGTAATACATCTGTTATCTTAAAATCTTGTTAGTCATTATTAAATCACTAATAAAATTCAAAAATATATTTAAACTATATTTCATTTCTGTTTTAATTTTGTTTGCTTATTTATTATTTATTATTACTATTTATTATTATTTTTTATTATTACTTATTAGAATGCTAGATGAGAGAGATGAAGAGATGGAAAGGGAAGCAGAGCACGGCTTAGCTTTGGCATAAGGTAGTGTTAGGACTGAATCTGACCTCTTGGGTTTTACATGCCAACTTCTACTCTAACAGGATTCCTGCTACTTAAAAAAAAAGTTCTTGGGACCAGGTGATGGCACACCTGGTTGAGCACACATGTCACAGTGTATAAGGACTTGGGTTTGAGCCCTCAGTACTCACTTGCAGGGGAAATGCTACGCAAGAGGTGAAGCTGTGTTGCAGATGTCTCTCTGTCTCTCCCTAATCACCCCCTTCCCTCTCTATTTCTGGCTGTCTCTGTCCAATAAATAAAATAAAGATAATTTAAAAATTTTAAATGTCATTGAAATATAAAACTTCAGAGGGACTATTTCAATACCTCATTTTTCACAATTACAAAGTAAAGTCCAAAGAAGTTCAATGATTTTTTTTCAAAGACAAGTATTCAGTTATTGAAGAACTGAAGGTAAAGTTTCTTCAAATAACTTAGTCTAGTTTAAAGCATAAATACATAATTAGAGAAAGGGACAAAAACTTAGATAAAATTAAACTTAAATGTTTTCAATGATTTTGATTGTCGTTTGTCTTTAGTAAAGTAAAAATGAGTTGTTATGCACATAAATTGTTTAGTTTAGAGAAAAACAGCAAAAATTTGGGGTTCACTTAAGTTTAAATAGCACTTATTAAAGTAAATACAATATGTTAAACACTATTTAGTGTGAAGTTTTGAATAGCTCTTATCTTTAGTGAGATATAATGTCCAGAGGAATTTAGCCTCTATAACATTTCTAAAATATAGCTACATACTACAGAAGTACACATGCATTTGTTAGATAGCTCCCAAACTGATATAAATTCTTCTTGGGCATTTGAGATGATCTAAGTAACTGATACAAGTTTAGGTTCTGACCTGAAGTACTGAGCAAAACCAGACATGCTTGTTAAGAAATGCAATAGTACTTACAGATGTCCTACAGACACTGGCTATAAAAACAGAATCTCAAAAAGAACATCTAACAATGAGAATCCTACATTAAACATTACTATGTGATAGACTCAAAATGTACACAACAAAGCTATGCATATCTATATCTAACTATTTCTACATATGTATGTTTATTTGTATATGTAGATAACAAACACACTTGGCAATGTAGCATTTGAGTAAACTTTATAATATATGGATATGGATATCATAGTCCAATCATCAAAACCCATTCTATTAAGCATCTAGCCATTTATGATATTATATCCTATTCTGTTTATACTCCTCATAGTTGATTGTTTACAGAAATCACATAATAAGCATATTTCAGTAATTAGTGAATGCATGATATTTGAGGTACTTTTACCAAATTGTGCTACAGAGTAGGAGAGAACTACATTAGGCGAGAACTAATGTTAGATATCAGGGACAGAAAAATTGTTAAGAAGTTCAGTCACTGGCATTGTGTTTAATTCGTCTCGAATAAATGCTTCCCAAATTTGTGTCTTTGGAGAATCATACTTTGGAAGGCTAAGTTAGAATGGCATTTTCTTCATGAAGTCTACCTTGTCAATCCAACCTGAACTAATTTTCTCCTCCTTGAACTCTTGAAATATCTTCTCAATTACCCTGAACAAGAGTTTTTTGCAGACTCTCTCTAAGTGTTAACATACACAACTTAGGTTTCGAGTTAGAGATAGTACATATTATCTGACTTCATGGTTAATTCTTCAGTTTACATACAACTAAGTACACTCCCAGTTTTCATTCTGTTGTAAATTTTGACAGAAGACATCTCTATGAAATTAGAACTCCAAGTAATAGACACTTATGAACTATTATATTTTATTAATCAAAAAAATAAAATAGAAAAGAAAATAAAACTTCGGGTCGGGGGGTTGGCGGTAGCACAGCGGGTTAAGCACATATGGTGCAAAGCGCAAAGACCTGTGTAAGGATCTTGGTTTGAGCCCCTGACTCCCCACCTGCAGGGGGTCACTTCACAAGTGGTGAAGCAGGTCTGCAGGTGTTTATCTTTTTCTCCGTCTTCCCCTCCTCTCTCGATATCTCTCTGTCCTATACAACAACAACGATAAACAACTAGGGCAAAAACAACGATAAACAAAAAAAAGAGAGGGGATGGCCTCCAGGAGCAGTGGATTAGTAGTGCAGGCACTGAGCCCCAGCAATAACCCTGGAGGCAAAAAATTAAAGAAAATAAAATCTCAGTTAATTATAATCTATTATCTTTATTTATTTACTGGACAGAGACAGCCAGAAACTGAGAGTGTAAGGGGAGACAGGGAAAGAGAAAGGAAGAGACACACCTGCAGTGCTGCTTCACCACGTGCAAAGCTTTTGCCTTGCAGGTGAAGACTGGGGGCTCAAACCTGGGTCCTTGTGCATTTTAACATGTGTGCTTAACTAGGTGTATCACCACCCAGGCCCTCTTTCAGTTAATTATAGGTGACTTGTGTTCAAGAAAACTTTGTTTTTAATGGGAAAATATAAAAAGAACTCCAGTTGTTGGAGAAATTCAAATAAGATACCAAAAAAAAAAAAACTCCAGTTAATTGTTATTTAACTTCATATAAATACTGTGTTCTAATGCAGGCCCTGTAGATGGGGATTTATTAATCCAAAGCATTTTGGTCTTTCAAATAAGAATTTATTTTGTTTTGTTTGATATGGAAAAAAAAGGCAAAATGCTCAAGGATAGCTCTGTTCTGTACTTATTACTGGGAAAACATGCTGCTTGAACTCCAAACTGCTACAGTAATGCTATTTACTTGATTAAAATATTCTTTTCTTGTAATGTGATTACTTCTGTCTCCAGGTTTAATCTATTCCACTCAGAATAGTCTCATTACTGTTCTCTAAATACACCAAACCTCCATACTTTCCACAGATTTTTTCGACTTTTTCCACTTTGCCTGAAACATTATTACTTTATGTAAATTCATAGCTCTAGCTCGTTGTCCAACTTCATTGTGGTTCAGTTTAAATATTCCTTACCAGAATAGTGATTCTTAAAAGAGCAGTAGAAATTAGCATACTTCCCCTATCAGTTCCTTTTCTGTATTAATAGTAGTAGTAGTAGTAGTATTATATTGGTTGAGTATCATTTTTTTTTTGTCACCATCAGAAAGCTGACTTTATAAGAAAACAGGTTTTGTAGACTGTCCTCTCTCTGGTACCCAGAAAATGTAAAAAGTTAGTTCAACAATGGGATGAATAATTGTCACTACCAAGTATTTAATGATTATTTTTAAAAGCCCTAAATACAAGGGTATTATGCATAACCATTATGCTATCTACCTCCACCCCTAATTAGTCTTTTAATGGTATTAAACTTTAAATGGAATATATAGAGTAACTTCTGCAAAAAGAATGTAGTAAATAATCATTTGGCCTACTTAAAACAACATCCTCTATTTTTTATTATTCCCTTTTAAAACATTATGACTGACTTAATATTAATTTATACAATTATTGTAACAGGGATATAACCCCACACTCTTCCCACTACCAGAGTTCTGTATCCCCCTTCCTTCTATTGGAAGCTACAGTAGTTTTCCCAAGGTTGTAGATATTGATTAACTATTATTTCTACAACTATATGTCTATATTTGTATATAGTTGGCCATTTTTTATCTTCATGTCTTCTCTAAGTCACACTTATATCTTTTACTACTTCTGAATGAAATAGCCCTCCTTTTTTCTTTTTCTGTCCACCAGTCCTGATGAAGTTGGACTTCAGAGCCCTCTGGTCATCTTCTCCTTACATTTCTCCCCCTCTTGGAGTAAGGACAAAAAATTCTTTTTGGCATGCAGAAGGTAGGAGGTCTGGCTTCTGTAACTACTTCCCCCACTTTATATGGGCACTGGCAGGTTTATTCATACCCCCAGCCTGTTTCTATCTTTCCCTAGTGGGAAAGAGCTCTGGAGAGGTGAGGTGCTGGGACACATTGATGAGGTGGTTAGCCCAGGGAAATCATGAACATGCTTTTTTTCTAGGAAATTATTCTCCCACCACATAGAGTGGTTCTTGTGGGTCTAGAAATTGCAGCACCACACCACCATCAAACTCTCTCTCTCTCTCTCCTAATATCCTAATACTCCTACTAGGTATATTGCTGGACACATAGCCTAACTACTAACATTATTTGTACTTTTTTTTTTTTTTTTTTTTTTTTTTACCAGAGCACTACTCAGCTCTGGCTTATGGTGGTGCGGGGGATTGAACCTGGAACTTGATGAAGCCTCAGGCAAGAGAGTCTGTTTGCATAACCATTATGCTATCTACCCCCTATTTGTACTCTTATACATCAGATTCTATAACTAGAGAGAAAATGCAAATAAAATATGTCAATAAAGATTCTTTACCTAAGAACTATCTGGCTATGCTTTATGAAACAGTACTTGATGATGTATTTTTAAAAAACACTCTACTTTTAATATAACATAAAAAAACAAAAGCAACACTGAGATAAAAAGTCATGAGAAAAAAAAAGAAGGGGGGAAATAAAAAAAAAAGAAACACAAAGAGAAAAAAGAAGAAAATGAATGAAGAAAGGGAGGGAAAGTAGATGAAAAAAGCGATAAGGAAAGCTTGAAAGAAAAAAGTTAAGGAAAGAAGGGAAGACTAAATGGGAAAATAGGAGAAAGGAAGGCTAAATATTAAAATTATTGATTTATTTTTTTCGTAAAACTCCACAGTCAACTTACTCCTATCTTTTTCTTAAAAATTCAACCATGTGGTGGCTCACCAGATAGGGCATAAAGACTGCCTGAGTTCAGGGTGTCAGGCGGTAGCGCAGCAGATTAAGGGCAGGTGGCACAAAGTGCAAGGACCTTGAGTAAGGATCCTGGTTCGAGCCCCCGGTTCCCCATCTGCAGGGGAGTCAGTTCACAGGTGGTTAAGCAGGTCTGCAGGTTTCTGTCTTTCTCTCCCCCTCTCTGTCTTCACCTCCTCTCTCCATTTCTCTTGGTCCTATCCAACAATGACAAAATAACAACAATAACCACAACAATAAAACAACAAGAACAATAAAAGGGAAAATAAATAAATATATTTTTTTAAAAATTACCTGAGTTCAAACCCCTGGTTCCTATTTATAGAAATAGTCAAGCAGTGCTGCAGGTATCTATCTACATCTCTCCTAAATTAAAAGTAAAAAGAGAGACAGAGGAAGAGAAAGGGGAAGTGAGGAAAAGGGAGGGGAGGATAGACAGCAGAGCAAGCAAGTACAAAGGCCCAGTGATAGAAAAAATTAGCTTTATCACCCTGATTAATACAAGATATAATATATTAAAATTAATAGGCAACATATCCAGCAGAAACTTTTAGGATAAAAGTGGGGTAACTCAGTCACAAAACATTTGCTTTTAATATTTTATAATGCCTTTTAATACATGCAAAAGAATGACCCTATTATGAGATTTATGAATCCTATGTCTGAAGCAGTCTGAGTTAATGAGATCCATGTATATAAATTTCTGGTGAACTAAACTGATAAAAGAATAGACTTCAGATACATTGGACAGATGAGCAGATTGTCCTTAAACTGTCTTTACGACTTCCCCAAACTTGTTTTGACAAGAACAAGGGATACATTATTCAGGATTAAACTTCATGAATGGAACACTCAAGATTTGTGAGGTTGCAATGAGATGTTCATGACTGAATACAGGAACTTGGTTATATAGTTGATGAGAGAGCTTAGAAACTAATCAGACAATGAGGCTATATAGAGGTGTACAGGGCCTGGTTTAGTGTAAAGCAAACCAAGCACTGTGGAACAAAAGTTAGAAAGCGGGAGTCGGGCTGTAGTGTAGTGGGTTAAGCACAGGTGGTGCAAAGCACAAGGACCGGCATAAGGATCCTGGTTCGAACCCCAGCTCCCCACCTGCAGAGGAGTCGCTTCACAGGCGGTGAAGCAGGTCTGCAGGTGTCTATCTTTCTCTCCCCCTCTCTGTCTTCCCCTCCTCTCTCCATTTCTCTCTGTCCTATCCAACAACAACAACAATAATAACTATAACAATAAAACAACAAGGGCAACAAAAGGGAATAAATAAATAAAATAAATATTAAAAAAATAAATTAAATTAAATAAAAGTTAGAAAGCACTCATTATTAGATTCTGACTCTATACTTTCCTGACACAGAGTGAGTGACTCTCTCTCACTTTGAAGGAGTCATTCTTAATATTCGTGACAGCTAGAAATCACCAGTGTATTAATAGTGAGGCTTCTAGGTTAGATACACAGAGGAAGAAGACTGTATTACTGGAGTCCAGCATCAAATTTGTAAGGATTTGTCCTCATCACCAAAGGTAAAAAGGAGCAATGGAGAAAACATGTTCTTCTGGAAATACCACCTGAAGTAGTCAAAGAGAAAGAGGGGAGCATATTTTGATCTCTGTGTAGGTCAGGGCCTTTGACTTGGTGAAATTAGTAGTAATTCAACTCATATTGGAGCTTGAGGAATGCCGTCTGCCTTAATAAGTCCAATGTGTTAAGTAGTAGCACAGTAATAGACAACAAAGACCTGTCAGAGCAAACAGACACTTCGTACTCATGAGGCTGTATATCTTCTGTAGAGAAGATGTGTACATGGAACCTTTTCTTTTTCAGTTGTGTAAATTGAGGAATGTAACATGCCTTTTTACCCAGGAAGACTAGTTGTCTGTATCATATTTTCATGATTAATATTTGCTGTATTTGTTTCTATATCCCATGAGTGATGTTTTCCTTTGAATGTTGCCAGAGTAGTGACGTTAGTAACACTTGATATAGACTGAGGTCTAAATACTATAAAACAGAAAAAGATACAAAGAGATGTAATGATATCCCATGTTAAAATATAGGAAGAATTAATATCATCAAGGTGACTGTTGTACCTAGAATCATATACAGATCTAATGTAATCCCAATCAAGGTCCCACCAAATTTCTTTTAAGAGAATAGAACAAAATCTACAAATGTTTACCTTAAGTAAGAAAATTACTTGAATTTCCAAAACAATATTGAGGATAAATAAAGGATAAGACTGAGGTCTTGAATTTCAAACTATATAATAGTGCTATTATAATCAAAACTGCCTAGTACTGGAACAGAAATAGACACATTCATAAGTGGAATAGAATTTAAAGCCCAGAAATAAGCCCCTACATTAATGGACATGCAGTTTTTGACAAGGGGGATCAAAATGTTAAATGAAGGAAAGAGAGTCTCTTCAACAAATGGTGTTGGGAGAATTGGGTTAAAATGTGTAGAAGAATGAAACTAAACCACTACATTTCATCACACATAAAAGCAAGCTTCAAAAGGATCAAAACTTTGGATGTTATATCAGAAACCATAAAGTATTTAGAGGAAAACATTAACAGAACTCTTTTATATCTAAGTTTTAAAGGTCTCTTCAATGACTCAAGTCCAATTACAAGAAAAACAAAACCAAAAATAAACCAGTGGAACTGCACCAAACTGAAAAGCTTCTGCACAGCAAAGGAAAATACTACCCAGAGAGACTTGTTACAGAGTAGGAGATCTTTACATCCTATACATCAGATAAAAGGTTAATAAACAAAATATATGAAAAGTTTGTGAAAACTCAGAAACAACAACAAAAATGAACCTGTCCAAAGTGGGGAGGAGATGTGGACAAGATAGTCACCAAAGGAAAGACCCAAAGGGCTAACAAACATGAAAAAATGCTCAGTCACTGATTGTCAAAAGAATGCAAATAAAGTCAACAATGAGTTATCACTTCATTCCTGTGAGAATGTCATACATCAGAAAAAACAATAATAGCAAATTTTTGAGAGGCTTCAGATAATAAAAGAATCCTTCTGTATTGCTGATAAATTATCCAATCCTTGTGTATATTAATATGCATACTGGTCCAGTCTTTGTGGAGAGCAGTCTAGAGAACATTCAGAAGGCTAGAAATAGGCCTACCCTATAGTCCAGTAATTCATCTCTTGAGAATATATCCAAAGGGAAAAAAAGGAACCTATATACACCTGTGTTCATAGGAGCACAGATTGTAATAAATAAAATTTGGAAACAACCCAGGTGTCCAACAACGGAGTGGCTAAGAAATTTGTCATATATATATATATTCTATTTAGCTGTTAATAGTGATGGAGTTGTGTAGGGGGAGGTCCAGGCAGTGGTGCACTGGTTACGTGCACATATCACCATGCGCAGGGACCTAGTTTATAGCCCTGCACCTCACCCACAGGGAGGCAGTTCATGTATGTGCTCTTACAGGTGCACCAGGCCCCTTATTTTCTTTCTTAACTAGTATTGTGTTGAATTTTAGATGCTTAAAAGATTAAAGTCTAACAAAAGTAATCCCAAAATAAGTTACAGGTCATATGGAAGCTTTTGCAAGTATTGTGGTATTTGACAGCCTTGCTACAACTACCAAATATGTGTAGACTTGGCCCCCTTCAGAAAAATCTTCAAGTTTTTTTTTCTTTCATAACTGTTTTATATGACTTTTTCTTGGCTATTAGCACCGGATATCATAAGTGTATCCTATCTGGAGGCTTATTGCATGTGGTTGTTCAAGAAGTCAGGGTGCCTTTGCTTAGAATTTGCCTTATTCACAGATACCAAGGAATAAGCCTACCATAGTAATATGTGGTCTTAAAATACAATAGCAGAAGCTTGATATTTAAATTGTTTGACTATGCTTACAATTTTGTGGCAGAATTAGTGTTAGTGAGTGAGTTCAATTCAGCATGCATTTACAGATTGCCTTGACATTAGATTAAACCCTAAAGTCAGCAGAGTCAAAAGCCTCATTCATTCAACTACAGAAGGATTATTTTTATAACCTTTAGGATTTTAATACTTTCAATAGTAGAGTTAATACTTTTTGAGAGCTAACTCATTTAAGTATGGACAGCCTTACATAACTAACGTTATGCTTCATAATCAACTCAAATTACCCTCTATTTTCCTATAGAATCATAACAAAATATGTATGTTTTCTTGACCACATAATGATCTTGAACTATGTAACTACAACTATCATCTATCTCCAAGTTTTATCCAAAATAAATACCCACAACTGCTTCAACCATGATTCTATCATGTTTTCCAGACACATTGGTTTGCTCCAAACCTGTTTCATCTCCTATATACTTAACTATAATTATGCTTACTTGTATTTCCCTACCTTCTTTGAATAACTTTTACTAGAGATAAACTCATCCTGATTTCATATGCACTTATTTTTATGGCATTCATGGTCACTGATTAGAAAAATTGATACTATTGTTATCATAAATACTTTGTGAGATATTTTAGTGCTATCTCTAGAGTAAGCAAGATTATTGGTGGATTATTTAGAAATCAAGTTAAATATTTGAAATTAACTATAACTATGAGTGGCAATACTCATGCTGTGATATAATATAAAATATTTTAAAGTTGGTATCTATGTAAATTTGTGATAGTGTACAACTTAATGAATCCTTCAGTTTAAATGCCTCAAAGTAAATATCTTAGTAACTGAATATATGTTAATTAACTTAGCCATTTTTCATAACACAGTATTCCAAATTTATCCTACCCCATTTTTTTTAAATTTCCTGTGTGTAATTAAGTTTGAAAGGATCTTTTCCTACAACAGTTAAAATGTTGCCTAGTCTGATGGCATCCTTAATCTTCCCTTGTTTATTCTGAAATGACACTTTCCAACCTATCTAGTCTTCATATTTGGTGCAGTACCCTAACCATGGTCGCTGTGTATATTTTCTTTGTAAACAACAGTTTGCTTTAAACCCTACTGGGAAATATTTGAACTGCTATATGCTTTCTGTGTGCTGTATTATTTTCAAGGCTGTTTTGAGTCACATATATTGCCATAATGCCCTGGCATCCTAGTGAAATAGCTCTTACAGAATATGAAACCCCTTACAAGTTTATCTACCAGCCATAAGTTATAGTCTAAGACAATATTGGTGCTAGCAAGAAAGATTTATTAATTAAAACCCAAGTAAAACCATGGTACCATGCAGAGATTGGGGGCCATGCTCTACTCTAATTTCCCATCTCTGTCTTCCTCCTTCCATTAGACAGATCATTGCATTCAGCTTAGTGTTCAAGGCCTGCTGTCAAGTCACATGCTGATAAATCAGGTATTCCATTGTTATTTAGTCATGATATGCAGCCCAGGTCTCTGCTGGTCTCACGTGAAAATAGGGGGGTTCCAGTTGCCAGTTTCTGAGTCTTAATGGCTGGGAAAAAGCAAGGTCTTTTCACTTCCCTATTGGCATGGTAACACTAGCCACCTGGATGGGAACTTTTTAGTCTTTGTTAATATCATTAGCATATTACCTTTGGACTCAGGACAAGTCCCTTCTGTTTTAGGGCTCCTCTAGACCGGTGTGTAACATCTATCATCTAGTACCCCAACCATACACCTGGTACTCATCAGAGAGAAGTAATCTTATCATATGTATATAAGAATCTGTATCCATATGTCAACAACTGTACTGTAAATCACTAAGCCCCCAGTAAAGCGATTTAAAATGCTTAAGAAGCACAATGTCATAACCTTCAAAATAATTGTACTGCCCAATTCTTTGGGTTTGATGAATGTTTAATCATGGATTAGAGTATTAACTAAGTCATAAAATCATCTCAGATACAAGTAAGAAAGTGGATATGGGTATAAAATTGAATATAGTAATTTAAAGATAGTTTTGAAAAATCATGGATACTCTAGAAAACATTGTGTGTTAAATACTAAAATTTTCTATGCATATAATATTTTCTAAGAATGTAATTTCTGCCATTCACCAAAGTTGATTCTATATTTCACTAAAGTGAATGGATCATTTCTGTAAGGCAGAAATCACAGTGCTTTTATTAATAAACCTTCTTTCCTCATTCATTTCAGGGATAGAGAGCTTCTGGCCTGTGGGAAATCATTTGGTCAGGCCCTGCCAAGGCAATCAGAACTTTTATTCACAGCAACATTAAATACTAATTTTTCAGTTATTAACTTTGTATGGTCCATGAATGACATTACAGCTATCTAAATGGCCATTGGCAGAAAATAAGTTTTTCCACCCCTGATTTAGGATTTCTCTCAAATTCATTTTAATAGATCTTTTCTTCAGCTTCAGTTTATATACTTACATCATTAACTTGATGCAATGCATTGATTTTCTAGCTAATATTTCTATATACTTATTTCTCAACTTCCTATCGATATCAAGTTTTGTTCTTTTGATTTTTTATATAATATGTCTTCTGTAATAAATACAGATTGTAGCATAATTATTCATAAACATTAGGCAGGTCGTTATTTCTTAGATACTAAAGTTTACACATTAGAGAAAGATCCTGAGCCTACATGTTCAGTAGCTGTACACCATCCACATCCCAACACTCCCTAAAATAAATTCTTACTCAAATCTTTGTACATCCATCGACTGTAGATCATATGTCTTCTCTTAACTTGTCCCCTCTCCATAGAAAATATTTTCCCTTACCCTCCCCCACTTGTCAACATCCTTCAAGAACCAATTCAGAGCCAAATTATTCATCAACCTATTCACCCTAACCTCTGCTCCACTACAAAATATAGAAACCATTGCACTGCTGTTTTTGAATAGCTTTGTTTATAATTCTCATAACTACCACATTATACTTTGCATTTAATTCTTTGTATTTATGAATACCTTTTATGCCAAGTCATTAACTTAATGATGTGTTAGTTCCTATTCTTTATTTCCAAGTGACAATAGCCAATTCATACTACCTTAAAGAAAAAGAAGGCTTTATTATAAAGGCACAAGATTGTCTCATGGAAACCTCTGAGAGGAAGTATATACAAAAGTCAAGAGTAGGGATTTGGAAGCTTTCCACCTGATTTTGAATTTCAGCTTTCACCACTTACCAAATATGTAACATTATGCATGATCATATTAAACATTCTGTGGCTCAGTTTTCTCATTTATAAAATATGGATGATAGTAATGGTACTTGCTTCCTAAAGTTATATTGTATGATTTAAAGCACTTGGCATGGCTCTCACACTATATGTTACTTCAAAAACAAAAGTGGGAAACAAATGAAGCTGAATCTCAGAAAAAACTAAAAATCTGTCTGGAAATCAGGTGAAATTTCTGTGATTCAGCTGTGTTTCATTTCCCCCTTTTACTGCAGCTCTATTTCCTCTGCTACCTTTCCCCTACCCCAAAATTACCCATTGAAAAATATTAATTGTTCATAGCCTGTTGGCTGCATGTCTCTTAGAAAGATAGATTCTTTCTATTCTAAATTTTGGGGAGGACCCTACTACTGATCCAGTTTAGGTCTAATCAAGTGCAGCGAGAAATAATAATCACTGAGCAAAAAGATTACACAAACTTATTTTATGAAAAGGCACTATCAAGAGGAAAACATTTAGAGAGCAAGCAAGCAATAATGATAGTGATCTACTGATGTTTCATCTACTTTGGTGTTCCTAGGATGTTTGTCTGCATCATCAGTTAGATTGATTTTTACTCAGTTACTGTGTCTAGTCATACTTGTACCCAGAGGTGATATTGAATATATTATTGTTACCTAATATCCATTTATTAAGTTGTTTTTCAAACTATCTGAATAACTTGTTATGATCTTGGTATCTTAAATGTCAACATGAATGAAGTCCTTGTCTTCATATAGCTATTTGCTATTTTTACTTTTCTTCTAAAATTTTTTGCCTTTCTGTTCTGAGTCCTCCCTGACTTGTATTGATATTATTCACTCTTTGTCAGTTACAATTCTCATATATTTCTCTTTCAACATTCATTCTGGAAAAAGTCTTCTTTTTAATTAGTTGTATTTCTCTACACTAGGTAAGTCTCCACTCAAACCCATTTTGGAACAGAAGTTATTTGATTTAAAAATATGAAATTCCAGAAACACTAAGTTCTAAGTTCCAGATCCAACCAATCTTTCTACTGACAGCTGATGGTCACTGTAACTCCCCAAGAACTCTAGGGATTCATTTATTTTAAATCTATTGATTAATAAACTAGAAATATAAGGAACTTCAAGTAAATATTTAGATATAAAAATTCATGATTTTGTAAATTCTTATGACTTCAGTGACTCACCATTATAGAACAAATGTTCTATTATTTTATTCAGTGTTACTTACTGATGTGTCACCTTTTATTTTTCCTCATCTTCTATATTTATTTCCGTTATCCCCATCCATCTCTCTTTGTATATGCATTGAAGAATACTGTGAGAGAACTGAGTCTAAGAGAATCCTGGTAGTAGGGGCTAGAAATAAGAGTAACTTTTCCTGTCAGCAGATGAACTTGAGTACTATATTTCTAATAGGAATTCATCTATTTTCTTCAAGAGCTTCAAAGTCTTTATTCCTTTACTATATTGTTGGGAGCCATAATGACACTGCACATCACGCCCCTAAGGTGGCACCGGCCACGTGGTGGCTAAACCAGTAAAGTGGTAAACAACTTTGCGGAAGTTGGACGATCCAACTTCACAGACTGCGTGCTGTACACGTGAACTGTTTTATGATTGGTAGAAGGCTGCATCATCTATGAATGCTGTATGCTTGCTTAATGCCCATTGGCTGACTATGTAACAGTGAAAGGTACTTAAGGTGGCCATAAGAAGAAAATAAAGGGAATTGAGGAAGAAGACTCTGGTGTCCGTGTCGTTGTTGCGGGCCAACAGCGACACTATATCTCTGTAATTATCTTTTCTCTTACCTTAATGGACTGTTTCTCCACTAATGCCTTGGCTCAACTCCATCTTTTTATCCTAACCTTAATCTCATTCACACTTCTTAAAGGTTTTATTGGTTCATTTTCTTCTCTATGTATGGTATCATTCTTTGCCCCATTCAGTTAGATGTATGTTTTGGGATTTCCAATTTAGATTTCTCACATTTTATCCATGTCTCTCTGTTCACAAACCCTCCCTAACTTTCATTATTTGATCAGCCCTTTGTCCTAATTCTCACTCTACATCTTCATCACATACTAGTTCAAGCCATCATATATTAAGCGTATGATATGGAAATCTTTATGGAATGTATAACATGCCTATGGATCAGTCTACTGTGTCAATTTTACAGTTGAAAAGAAAGGGGTATAAAGTACTACTATCAAGATTAAAGTTTAGTTTACGGAACATTTTCAAATAGAAGTCTGAATTTTGAAACTCTTAAACACTATAGTATATGCTCCCTATCTGCATTTAAATCTATTGCAGTTCTCCTCCTGTCCTGCCTTTGATGAAAGTATTTCAAAATTTGTCAATAGAAAAATCCAGTAGATTTTTAAACCTGTCATCTTCTTTAATTGTGGAAGCATATATAAGTATGGTGTAAGAATTTAGAGAAACATTTTCCCTACTGGCTTATGATATTGAACTTTCTCCCAAACTCCTTGTCACTTACTAATTAATCTTCTAAAGCTTTGCTATTCTTACTCAAGACAAATTTATTGAGATAACTCAAGTATTTAATAAATCAATATTAAATTGCATTGTTCTTAATGTTAACTGCTCTAAGAGATAACTGTCTAAAGAGGAGAGAAGTAGCAGCATATTGTTGGCTTATATATGTAAACATAAAAGGTAGGGTATTATAACATGAAGGAACTGAAAATATACTACTAGGTCCTTCCTTACATGAAGCTTGGGTTTTTAAAATAGATTGAGATTAATTACTTACTTATATTGTAATTCAGAGACCTAATAATTAATATAAAGGATAGTTGGAAATATTAAATCATTAGATGAGATAAAATGGAATAAAAGTCCAAATAGTTAACAAAAAGTTAAAAAATGATACAGATGTTAAGTAGTGAGATTTTTGTCTAACCACATGAAATAGTATATTAATTCTAATAACTATACTGAAGTCAAGGCATACGCCAAAATGAATGACTCAGACACAGGGATATTTGTTCTTTGCTTACTAGAAAGTCTGCAGTACATGTTCCTGTCAGAGAGCATCTCTCCTCCAGGTGGTCATTCATGATCTTCGGATCCTTCCATTTTATACCTTTCATTCTGTAAGCGGTCAATGATATCTTCATGTGACTGTTAAAGAGTTGTTCTAGGGGGAGTCGGGCCGTAGCGCAGCAGGTTAAGTGTAGTGGGTTATGCGCAGGTGGCGCAAAGTGCAAGGACTGTCCTAAGGATCCTGATTCGAGCCCCTGCTTTCCACCCACAGGGGAGTTGCATAAAGCAGGTCTGCATTGTGTCTATCTTTCTCTCCCCCTCTGTCTTCCACTCCTCTCTCCATTTCTTTCTGCCCTATCCAACAATGACTACAACAATAATAACTACAACATTAAACAAAGGCAACAAAATGGAATGAATAAATAAATAAATAAATATTTAAAAAATAAAAGTCTTGCTCTAGCCAATGGCACTCCAGGTGGAGCTCACACATTACCAAATGCTAAGACTTGAGTTCCAGTCCATTGTCCTCACAAGCAAGGAGCAGTGAAGCAGGCCTTCAGGTACACCTCTCTCTCTCTCTCTTTCTCCCTCTCCTCCCTCTCTCTTTCCTCTCTCTCCCCCTCTCAATTCCTCTCTATTCTATTAGATAAAATATAAACGGGGTTAAAAAAATGTAGGAAAAATGGCCACTGGAGCAGTGAATTTATCATATGTATCATAGGGTACAGAGCCCTAGCATTAATCCTAGTGGCAATAGCAGAAATAATAAATTAAAAACAAAATAAAGTAGCTCTGGAAATTATTTTCATTATTTTGCTTGGACATCAATGGCTAGATATACATAAACAAAAAGGCATTTTTTAAAAATTTTAATAGTGATTTAATAATGTTTAACAAGATTGTAAAGTAACAAAAGTATAATTCTAAATAGTTCTCACCCCCAGAATTCTGCATCCATTCCCTCCACTGGAATCTTCCTTATTCTTTATCCCTCTGGGAACATGGTCCAACATTCTTGTGTTTTTTTGTTTGTTTTCTTTTCTTTTCTTTCTTTTTTATTTTTTGACCAGAGCAGTGACGCATCAGTGAGGTGGTCTACCCAGGGAAGTCAGGATAGAATCATAGTAGCATCTGCAACTTGGTGGCTGAAAGGTGAGATATATATTTTAGCTCTTCTGGAACTGATTAAGTTCTAGAAGAGGAAACCAATGTTTGGTAGAATAGTAATACTTTCTGTTACATATAAAGAGTTTAACTTGAGGGAGTCAGACGGTTGTGCAGCGGGTTAAGCACACATGGTGCAAAGCACAGGGACCCTCATAAGGATCCCGGTTCCCACCCTTGGCTCCCCACCTGCAGGGGAGTCGCTTCACAGGTGGTGAAGCAGGTCTGCAGGTGTCTTTCTTTCCCCCTCTCTGTCTTCCCCTCCTCTCTCCATTTCTCTCTGTCCTACCCAGCAATGAAGACAGACAACAATAATAACTACAACAATAAAACAACAAGGGCCACAACAAGGGAATAAATAAATAAATATAAAAAATAGTTAATTTGAAAGGTTAGTAATTTTCAAATCCTATTATTCATAAAAGTCCTCTTTTTGTTTGCAACAAGTCATATACTTATGCTTTATAAGAAAAGAAATAATGTTTGGGTGCACAGGAGAGAAATTGCATGTTTAGCCAGCACCTCAGGTGCTAGATTGTCTCAGGCTTAGAAGCATTACAGGAGTCAGGAGGTGGAGCTGGATACCTTCATACTTGAGATGTTTCTGAAAGGACCAGAATCCATTGTCACTTAAGTGCATTCTGGTACCAGCAGAATCGGAGTAAATTTCTTAGGCACACAGGGTGCATATCAAACATATTAAAGTAAAATTATATGCTCATCAAAATTTGAGAATAACTTACCTAACTTTCTATTGATACCCACTTAATAACAGACAAAGTTAGAATATCCCTAGAGTAATCATCTGTAATCATCCCCCACACATCCCCATAAGCCAGAATTGAACAGTGCTCTGGTTAAAAAAAAAAATGGAAAAAAAAGGAAGAAGGAAAGATAGAAAGAAGGAAAGAAAGAAGGAAGGAAGGAAGGAAGGAAAGAAAGAAAGAAAGAAAGAAAGAAAGAAAGAGAGAAAGAAAGAAAAGAAAGAAAGGAAAACAAGATCAGAAGAGAAAACACAAGTAGAACCAGAACTGGAGTTGGCATATTGCACCAAAGTAAAAGACTCTGAGGTGGGTGCGGGTGGTGCCGGGGGGAGAATACAGGCCCAAAAAGGATGACAGAGGACCTAGTGGGGGATGTATTGTTATGTGGAAAACTGATAAATATTATGCAGGTACAAACTATTGTATTTACAATATTGTATTTACATACAATTGTATGTAAAATATTAATCCCCCAATAAATAAAAATTTTTTAAAAGTAATATCAATAAGTTTGTTCTCTCCAAGCCTGTGTCCTCCTGAGGAAAATGGACATGCATTATTTTACCAACTTTACACTGATTTTGTGGAGTTTTATCAGATGTATTACACATGAGCTAATATTTGTGGTATATAATCAGCTTTCATTATATGTTCACTAATATTCTTTATTTTCTCATTATTGAAATTTAAAAAAATATTTTCCATTTTCTTATTCCCAACTGCTGTTTCAATTTGAAGTATACTCAGTAAAGTTAAGTATGTAATTCACCTCACTGTGAATGAATGAGACATTTAAGTTTCAAAGAAGAAAAATGTTATACTAAGACACTGCTTTTCACTAGTAATAAATCAGATTCAATTTAGTTGTCTTTTAAAAACATATATACCTGTTATTAGTTACATAGAAATTTTATACATATCTTAGATCATTTAAGTATTGGACTGTATATTATCTGTGCAAAGTATGTTGCTTTGTTCACAACACAGGTGTGTGACAATAAAGATTCTTTCTCAGTTGTTTCTATAATTCGATGTACAATAGCTATAAGTGCTGGTTGAGAAACATCTTAACACAAAATCTCAGCTTTTGTAAAGAGTACAGTGATTCACCAATGGTATCTATCCTAGTTTTTAAAAAAGTCTCATAAGGGAGTCGGGCAGTAGCGCAGCGGGTTAAGCGCACGTGGCGCAAAGCGCAAGGACCTGCGTAAGGATCCCAGTTCGAGCCCCCGGCGCCCCACCTGCAGGGGAGTCGCTTCACAGGTGGTGAAGCAGGTCTGCAGGTGTCTGTCTTTCTCTCCCCCTCTCAGTCTTCCCCTCCTCTCTCCATGTCTCTCTGTCCTATCCAACAACGACAACATCAAGAACAACAACTACAGCATCAATAAAAAGACAACAAGGGCAACAAAAGGGTAAATAAATTAAAAAAAAAATTAAAAAAAAAGTCTCATAAATGGATAACTGTAACTTTATTAGAAGGAGCATTGGCTATGAGGAACAAGTTCAGAAAAATACCTTTATTTTAATTACTTTATCCTACATGAGTATTTGCCTTTCGCCAAAATATCTTAAATCTAAAGTGAACAATTCTCTTTATTAGAAATGCTTATTTTACTTAACGTATCTAAAATTTTACATAAAATAGATAAAAAATAAGTAGATAGCATTTCAAAAATATTAACAATAATAGGCACACTGGCCACTGGAATAGAATTGAGAGCCCATAAATAAGCCTCCACGTCTATAGGCATCTATTCTTTCACAAAGGTGCCCAGACGATTAAATGGGAGAAAGGAGATTTTCCAACAAATGACGTTTGAAAATTTGGGAACCATGCATATGAATGAAACTGGGCCACTATATTTCATCAAACACAAAAATAAATTCCACATGGATTAAGGACTTGGATTTTAAAATCAAACTATCAAATACTTAGAGGAAAAATATTGGGAGGATTCTTTCACATCTAAATTGCATAGGTCACTTTAGTGATATGAATCCAGCAAGAAGGACTGAAACAAAAATAAACCAATTGGACTACATCAAATTAAAAAGCTTCTATACAGCAAAAGAAGCCACCACCCAAACAAAGCAACCCCTTACAAAAATGGGAGAAGATCTTTACATGTCATACATCAGATAAGAGGCTAATAACCAAAATATATAAAGAGCCCACCAAACTCAATAACAACAACAAAAATGACCCTATCCAAAAAATGTGGAGAAGATATGAACAGAATATTCACCAAAAAAGACATACAGAAGGCCAACAAACATATGAAAAAAATGCTCCGTCATTGATTGTTAAAGAAGTGCAAATAAAGACAACAATGAGATTCTACTTTACTCCTGTGAGAATGTCATATATCCAAAAAGGTAATCACAACAAATGCTGGAGAGATTGTGGCGACAAAGTAGCCTTCCTGTACTGCTTGTGGGAATGTACATTCGTCCAATCCCTGTGGACAGCAGTCTGGAGGACTCTCAGAAGACTACAATTGGAACCTACTGTATGACCCTGCAATTCCTTATATCTTAAGGAACCCAACACACCCACCCAAAAAGATTTGTGTATACATATGTTCAAAGCAGCACAATTTGTAATAGCCAAAACCTGGAAACAACCCAGGTGTCCAAAAACAAATGCTTGGCTGAGTAACTTGTGGTATATAAACAGAATGGAATACTACTCAGCTATTAAAAGTGGTGATTTCACCTTCTTCACCTCATTTTGGATGGAGCTTGACAGATTCATGTTAAGTGAGACAAACCAAAAAGAGAAGGATGAATATGGGATGATCCCACTCATAGACAAAAGTTGAAAAATAAGAACAGAAGCAAAAAAGATGTTCTATCAGTACCTTTTTCTACCTCCCAGAATACTGGAGATTACTTCTCCTCTATCTCTCTGTTTTCTAAGGTTCAGGCAAACACTGTTGGTCTCCAGGAATGTCAGTAGCTTCAAACTTCAGCCAAATTCATGAGATAAAATGAAATCATGGTCAGTTTCCAGCAGTGATACAGCATGTACAAGGTTGTGCTCACCATGTACAAGGTCCTGGGTTCAAATATCTAGTCCCCACGTGCAGAAGGAAAGCTTCACTAGTGATGAAGCAGTGTTGCAGGTGTATCTTATCTCTATCTCCTCCTTTCCTCTCAATTGCTTTCTTAATCATCTTAATTAATTAGTTAATCACAAATAAAATCATGGTCATGGAGACAATTCATAGGCATTTAGGCTTTGGGGATTTATGTGAGTGCTTGATTTTTTTAGCCTAAAGGCATGGTGTGGAGTATAGGAACAAGGAAGAAGTACTAAATGTGATAATTCCCAAATGAGTACCCCTAAAACTAGAATAATGGGCCTTAATGTCTCTTGAGTAGCTCTTACTCATTGTTAGACTTCCTATCAGACATTATCTATATCTATATCATCTATATCTATATCTATTTTCCCTTTTGTTGCCCTTGTTGTTTTCTTATTGTTGTTGCAGTTATTATTGTTGTTGTTATTGATGTTGTTGTTGTTAGGTAGAACAGAGAGAAATGGAGAGAGGAGGGGAAGACAGAGGAGGAGAGAAAGACGGACACCTGCAGACCTGCTTCACCGCCTGTAAAGCGACTCTCCTGCAGGTGGGGAGCTGTGGATTCAAACTGGGATCCTTATGCTGGTCCTTGCACTTTGTGCTACATGCGCTTAACCGACGTTACCTTTGTTAGGAAATATTCTTGATGGTGGGGGTTAGGGTGGGGAGGTAGCATAATGGTTATGCAAAGAGAAAAAATATATTAACAAAACTAAAATTCTGCTTATTCAATGAAAGTAAAGTATCCTCAATACATAACAATTTAGTTGTGTAGATATCCTGAAATCATGCAAATAGAGAATTCTTATAAATTTCACTGTTTTTTTCTGTTCCTTAGTGCATCTCTGTTTTGTTTGGGAACTATATAACAGCAAGAAAATGTCATGATGGGACTTTCAGTGAGTTCTCAGCTTGGTCTGGATATGTAAGCAGCACACAAGTTGATTCTTCAGGACCCATCTAGTATTGCAGTACAGACAGTTGTGTTCCTGATCCCTCTCCAGCAGTCTTCCTAGTTTCTTTTTTTTTTTAATATTTATTTTTTTTATTTATTCCCTTTTGTTGCCCTTGTTGTTTTATTGTTGTAGTAATTATTGTTGTTGTCGTTGATGGATAGGATAGAGAGAAATGGAGAGAGGAGGGGAAGACAGAGGAGGAAAGATAGACACCTGCAGTCTGCTTCACCGCCTGTGAAGCGACTCCCCTGCACGGGGGAGCCGGGTTCGAACCGGGATCCTTTTGCCAGTCCTTGTGCTTTGCGCCACCTGCGCTTAACCTAACACTGTGCTACAGCACGACTCCCGTCTTCCTAGTTTCTATAAAATATAACTACTGATATTTCTCTCATCTTCCTCAGCTCTTCAGTCTTAGCACAATCTGGATAAGTTAAGCAGACAATATATAAATAACAATTCAGCAAGTTTATGGCATTTTAAGAGGTCACTGGATTAATGTTTTTAATCATGAACCTTTGAGAAAAATGTGAGTCATAAAAATCTCAATATTTTGAGTTTGGGGTTTGTTGAAACTTAAGGAAAATGATTTCCCTGAACTCTAGAATTATTCATTTTATAATAATGAAATATTGAATTAATATAATGAATTGTGCATTTTATAATAATGAAATACTTCATAGGGACCCAGAAAATATGTAGTAAATAAAATTTCTAATAAGCTTCTTCCTGCTGCAGCTCCCTGAGTTATAGGATTTTGAGTTCCTGGCACATATAATGTGCCTAGTAAACATATTAAAAGGAAAGGATACTGAATATATTGAGCCAGTTTGTGTGGTTTATATCATTAATGAAACTTCCTCATTTTTAAGGTAAAAAATTATTTGAGGGAGTCGGGCTGTAGTGCAGCGGGCTAAGCGCAGGTGGCACAAAGCTCAAGGATCGGCATAAGGATCCCGGTTCGAACCCTGGCTCCCCACATGCAGGAGAGTCGCTTCACAGGCAGTGAAGCAGGTCTGCAGGTGTCTTATCTTTCTCTCCTCCTCTCTGTCTTCCCCTCCTCTCTCCATTTCTCTCTGTCCTATCCAACAATGACAACAACAATAATAACTACAACAATAAAACAACAAGGGCAACAAAAGGGAATAAAAAAATTATTTGAATGTAAATAAACATTTTATTTATAAACCATTTTCTTGGACTGGGATATAATATAGTTGAAGATAATTTAGTGGAGTCTGGTGCTACACTGCCACCTGGTGGTTACTTTCAAGATGCACTTTCTAAACAAAATATACTCTTGATTCTGTAATTTATAGTGCAACAATAATAATTCTGTGTGTTTATGCACACACACCACACACACACACACACACACATCACAGCCCTACTTCACAACCCGTGGTGCTTCCATGTGCTTCTGGAACTCTAACCCAGGGCCTCATATACAGGAAGATACAGATACTTTACCAGAGTTTTAGATTTCCTCATACTGAAGTCTCATTTATTTACTTTGCTACCATTATAGGGCAAAGTTTATAATTTTTTCATTTTGTATTTTATATGTAATTATTCTTTGAAAGATCATTGGAAACAAAACCAAAATTAAAATACGTGCCTATAAGTACATCACTTACCTAGTGATCACTACTATTAGCATTTTTGTGTACTTTTCTCATTCTCTTTTTTTTTTAACAGGATAAACCTATTTAGTTATAGCATTCTCTATTTTACTTATTCCCTTTAAAATATAATTTAGTCACACAAAGAGCAAGGAACGCATAAGGATCCCGGTTGGAGCCTTCTCTCCACCTGCAGGGGAGTTGCTTCACAGGTGGTGAAGTAAGTCTGCAGGTGTCCATTTTTCTCTCACCCTGTCTGTCTTCCCCTCCTATCTCCATTTCTCTCTGTCCTGTCCAACAACGACGACAACAATAACAACTACAACAATAAAACAACAAGGGCAACATAAGGGAATAAACGAATATTTAAATATATATATATGTAATTTAGCCATATGTGGTTTATCATATCATTTTATAATCATAGTATGATTAATATAGATAGTTTGGATTGGTTTTTAATTTTAATTATTTTAAATTTTATTTGTTGTGAGTATATAGTTGTGCTATATTTTATAGTAAAACACCTAAATTCAGCCATATCTACTCACTTTTATGCCTCTTCTGTTTACTTAAGATTCATGAATTATTACTGAAAAAAGCTCTGAAAAATTTAACACTAGAAAAAAATTGTCTTTTTGTTCTTCATTTCCCTTCAGTTACCTTATTTCATTTTATTGAAGAAATATTGCAGCATACATTGCAAGTTTCAGATGTACTGCACTCCCTTAAGATTTGTCTTTCCCAATTACTTGACAATGCTGTAGATTTCACTTCTGGAGCATAGTTCCTTGTATTTAGTATTTTGCTTCATAACAAATGTAGACTATCTTAAATGGATCTATGCTAGCTTTTTCATTGTTAACACTGAAAAATAATTGAACTTTTGAGATCATTACTGGAGAGATTTTGTGATGATTGGAGAAAAGCTATTCAAGCCTTGTCATATTGAGGAATAAAGTGATAAAGGGGCATGAGCAAACAGATTAGATTTGAGAACCTACTAAAGGGCTCAAAGAGTGACATGGATTTGGGAATAGATTTGTATCTTATATCTCAAGTCTAGGTAGACATTGTAAGTCATGCACGGGACAATGTAGAAGAGAAACTCAAAAAATGTACCCCTTGGCATGCCATAGGAACCAAATGAAAGAACTACCGAGAACCAAATTTCAAATAACCTGAACAACAATCTATATAAATTCATATTGGAATATAATTCGAAGTACAAAACAATGTTCATGATCCCTACTCATAAAGACAGAAATCATGAGATAATAAGCTAATCTCCCATATGGGATACTTTTAGCTAATTTATATAGATATTCTATTTGCTTATATAATGTAAATTATACAGTGACTTTTTTTTTTTTTGCAGAGTACAGTGTGTAAATTGGGAGGTGGATTGGGGGCTTTACAGTGCAGAAACCATGGCAGACACTACCTCATCAGTCATAAATCATGTTGATAGTCCACATAAGTCCTTCATATTATGCATTGAGACTGCAGTTCAGCTCTGTATTCCAAACAAATTTTCAGAACATTATTTAGCTGTAGAAGAACATTAGTTGTATAAGACTCAAAGTATGAGGAAAACATCAGATAAACCAAAAAACATGAACATTGTAGAAAACATGTTAAGTACCACTCAAAGTTGTCAAGAACAGCAAAGATAGAACCTGCAAAATTATCACATCCCAGAAGAACCAGAGTCAACATAATGTGGTATCTTGGAAGAGTTCCTACAACAGATCAAAGACATTGGGCTGAAAATTAAATAACTATGAGTAGTGTATGAAATTTAGTCAACAGCACTGGTATTTGTTCATTGGTTGCAAGAAATATGCCATAATGGTGAAAGATAAAGGGAAACTAAGTGAGTACTATCTTGGAATTCTTTGTTCTTCACTTTTGTTTTTTAACCTTTATTTATTTATTTTTTTTATCTGAAACTATTCTAAAATTCAAAGTAAAAGTCTCGGGTGGGAGGAGGGTTCATGAACTGGAACATGATGGCAGAGGAGGACCTAGTGGAGATTGAATTGTTATGTGGAAAACTGAGAAATGTTACACAGGTATAAACTACTGTATTTAACTGTCAACTGTAAACCATTAACCCCCCAATAATGAAAAAAGAAGAGTTTATCAAAAAAGAAAGTACTTTGAAGGCCAGTATCTAGGATATTGTTTATAAATGAGTATTTCAGATCCCAAACTAGATTGCTCACTTAAATCACAAGTTCTGTGCATATGCAGCAAATTATAACCCTGATCCCATAATTGAGATCCGCTAATCTGATTAGAGGGCAAGAGGTCAACTTTCAAGTGTTTCTCATTTTAGGTGAGGTCATGTTACTTTTTCACCAATTCCCAGGGGCAAGGAATCAGATAAAGTATGTTGATGGCTTTTAACAATCAGCTCTCACCTTTAACAGAGGAATATATCTGCCTATCTTCTGCATCATTCAAATCTGATAACCTGTGTCTGTTTTAGACTCATTTGTGTTCAGTTTCTATAATTTGTTCATGCTACACTGACCTCTTACACCTTTAATATCCAAAATAAATAAAACATTTACAAACTTGCAGTTTCAGAGGTCACAAATCATAACTACAAATTTTCAAAAGACACTGAAGTTACTTCATCTATGCTTTGAGAACTATAGAAGAGTTTATCTTGTGCACTTTTATATGATTTTAATACTTGAAAATTTAGCATATACTAATGACACAATACATGTGAACTGGTGCTTAATCATTTCATTTCTTTCAAAGCAACAGGGTTTGAGGTGCAAAATTATGAAATAATTTTTGAAGAATTTCAAATTTTGAAATGATTTCAAGAAATAGTGAGTGGATTGACTGGTTGAAGTACTATTTCAAATAAAGTGTCTCCTTCCACCCTCAACCTGTCTTCATGATGTTGAGTTGAGATGCTGGAGGGAATGCTTAATTATATATACTGTTTTAAAAATAAAGCTAGAAAAAGAATGACAGAGGACCTAGTGGAGGTTGTATTGTTATATGGAAAACTGGGACATGTTATGCATATACAAACTATTGTATTTACTGTCGAATATAAAACATTAATTCCCCAATAAAGAAATCAAAAAAAGAATAATAAACCTAGACTATTAGTTGAAGAACCTATACATCCTGGGAATATAGGTTCTCAAATTTTGTGTACCTACATTTGTTCTATTACTAATGGACAGTACCATTTTAATTTTTATGTAAACCTATTTACGTTTCCAATATCCTTAGCATAATATCCAAGTTATTTAGACATTGTTACTGAATAAGACAGAATTAGTAAATAAATCAACTTCTTTCCCCTTAGAACCTCAAGGACTGTTCTAGCAGCAGGTGGCTAAGTAAGAATGTTTGGATGACAGGTTCTTTAGAAATGTTAAATATAAATGCCAGATTTTCCATGGAATGAATAAACAAGCCTGGGGTGCTTTACTTTGTTTTTCAGATGGGGATTAACGTGGTGGACTCTGCTGTCTCTGGATTAGGTGGTTGCCCTTATGCAAAAGGTGCTTCTGGAAATGTAGCCACAGAAGATTTGCTATATATGCTTAATGGCCTGGGGCTCAACACAGTAAGTTAATTTGACATGTTTTAATATTCACGCATTCCTTACAGATCCAAATTGAAATGTGTTTCAGATTTAGTAAACAATTTTGAGGTCAAAGTTTTACTGTACTTTAGCTATTTATTCAAGTGTACAGTAATTCTTTGAAGAAAAACCAGTAATGCTACTATTTTCCATTTTTACAATGCTTCATGACCTACAGAGTACTGATTTGAATTTGCATACACCAAGGTTTTTTATTTTTTTTATTTTTTTAGTGTGGATATTTTTCTTGGAGGAAACTGAGATCTTGATTTTCTCACAGTGACAACAGGACTTTTGGACAAAAGCCCAGACACTTTTTAAATGGCCAATGGAAAATAGAGCTTAATAATACTTAGCATGTAGGTTATTGGATAACAAGCAAACAAACAAACAAAAAAGCTCTCTACAAGATCTAATCTCCATGAAAGTAAGCCCCTTGGGAGTCAGGCTGTAGTGCAGCGGGTTAAGTGCAGGTGAAGCAAAACACAAGGACCAGCATAAGGATCCCAGTTTGAGCCCCTAGCTTCCCACCTGCAGAGAGTCACTTCACAGTCAGTGAAGCAGGTCTGCAGGTGTCTCTCTCCCTCTTGTCTTCCCCTCCTTTCTCCATTTCTCTCTGCCCTATCCAACAATGACGACATCAACAACAACAATAATAAATACAACAAGAATACAACAAAGGCAACCAAAGAGAATAAATAAATAATAAAAGTATGTTTTGTCATGTGATTATTAACGTGACAAATTAAAAAAAACAAACATTGCATAGAAACAGAGAGAAATTGAGAACGAATGGGAGACAATGAGAGAGAGAAAGATACAGCACTGCTTCACCACATGTGAAGCTCCCCCTGCCCTTCCACAGGTGGGGAGCAGGGACTTGAGCCCAGGTGCTTTCAACCAAGTGAGCCACAGGTGGGCACCTACCATGACCTTTTAATCTATAAAGCTTTAAAGAAACACACACACACACACACACACACACACACACACACACACACACACACGGGGGGGGAGAGAGAGAGAGAGAGAGGGAGAGAGAGAGAGAGAGAGAGAGAGAGAGAAATATGCAAGTTAAAAAATACTTAGGGATCTGATGCAAGATACTGGGAGGACCTAAGTTGGGGGGTAGGAGAGTGTGCAGACACCTTTTTTGAGGAGATGAAAAAGTACATGCATGTGTTAGCAACCATACTTTAAATTACTATCCACCCAATAAAATGATTTGTAAGAAAATAAGAAATATGCACAAATGGAAACAGAAAAGTTTTCAGAAGTTAATTATATGTAGAATTGGTTAAAAATGTTTTCTGAGTGGTAGAAGCAACATCTGGATGTCAAAATGAAAATTTCTCTTTCTAAAGCATCTTTCTTCTCTGTTCTCCTCTTACTTACACAAACATAACATTTCTGCAACATCAACTCTGTACCATTGTATTTTTCACCTCCACCACTTAATCTTGTGCTTTCAACTACCAGGAGCTACACCACTCTTTACATTTAATTTTAAATGCATGGTGACTTCGTTTCTTTATCTAGGTCCCCATGCACCAGAGAACAATCATTACATTATGTATGCCCAATGCTTGTTGAATTGTCCATTAATATTCATTGAAAGACCAACATCATTTAGCATTAAACAATAGTTATTGCTAATTGAATAGAAATAAATATACATTGTATTTACAAAGTAATGATCATTTCTAGAAGAAATATACTACCACTACAAAAACTATATGAAAAAAGAAATCCTTTCTTTTCTATGTAGATGACTAAATTGAACCCAGCTGATGCTTGATACGTGTCAAATGCATAATGTCTTATTGCTAGAAATATGACAATTCAAGGAAGATTATCATGTTGGGTATCAGAATATAATTCAGCAAGCTAATAAGTACAAATTCTCTTCAGAGCCCAGAGTCACTATCACTCCAAAACCTAATCAAACACCAAGAACTGATTTGACATCTAAAATTCTGTGGCTGTTTGCCCTTTCCTTAATATCCTTGGATTCATTAGTTAACACCAAGTCCTTACTTTCCTATATGTCATTCTCTACCTGGTCTGCTGACTTCTTAATAAGTTGGAGTGCTTCTACCATGCTACCATCAGAGAATTTTTTTATTATTATATTTATTTATTGGATAGAGATAGCCAGAAATCAAGAGTGATAGAGAGGGAGAGAGACAGAGAGACACCTGCAGCACTACTTCACCACTCGCAAAGCTTTCCTCCTGCAAGTGGGGACCGGGGGCTTGAACCTGGGTCCTTGCACATTGTAATACATGTGCTCAACCAGGTGCGCCACCACCCAGCCCTGAGAATTTCATCTAAAATAAATTTTATATAAAAAGGAAACAGTGACAAAACCATAGGATAAGAGGGGTACAACTCCACACAATTCCCAACATCAGAACTCCATATCCCATCCCCTCCCCTGATAGCTTTCCTATTTTTTAACCCTCTGGGAGTGTGGATCCAAGATCATTGTGGGATGCAGAAGGTTGAAGGTCTGGTTTCTGTAATTGCTTTCCCACTGAACTTGGGCGTTGACAGGTTGATCCATACTCCCATCCTGTCTCTCTTTCCCTAGTGGGGAAGGACTCTGGGGAAGTGAAACTCCAAGGCATGTTGGTGGGTTTTTTCTGTCCAGGGTAGTCTGGTCGCATCCTGCTAGCATCTGGAATCTTGGCTCTGCCCCCTAAATAAAATTTTAGGTCTTGACAGTAGTATATTTGGTAGAGCGTACACATTACCATAGTCAAGGAACCAGGCACAAGCTACTGTTCTCCACCTACAGGAGGGAAGCTTCAAGGACAGTACAACTGTGCTGCAAGTGTTTTTCTTTCTCTCTCCCTCTTTACCTCTCCCTTCTATCTCAATTTTTCTGTGTCTTATTAAATAAAAAAGAAAGGGGAAAAATGGCCACTGAGAATGGTGATTTTGTTTTTTTGTTTTTTATGTAGACACCGAGCCCCACCTATAACCTAGGAGGAAATAAAAATAAATAGAATATAACAAAATTATGTTTTATAAAATTAATTATTCTTTGCTTCTTCTAGTACTTTAATCAGTGGATTCTCATTTCCTGAAAAATAGGGCTGTGTCCTTTTACATAAGCAGCCTGCTTAAACATTTTATAGTCCCCTCTGGTCATCACTCTCCACATATGCCATGATATTTTTCACAACTCTTATAAAGGCACCTACTCTTTGCTAAAATGCCCTATCATTTCTATTGATACCCTAAACATAATACACATGTTGGTAACTACATTTCTAGTACCCTTCCTGGAAACAGTGCTTCTGTTTCCTTTTCCTCAGTGAGTTGACTGCCCTGCATCCCTGCTATCCTAACTGTCTAAGCATGTCTACATCTGTACTCTTTAACTCTAGTATGAATTTTTCTCTTTTGTGGTTGATATTACATTCTTAATTATAGGTATCTTAAAGGCAGAAATCACTCAAAGTTTCTCAGAACCCAGGAACATATCCCAGTGCATGTGGCATTCTAAAGCTCCTGAGAAGTTATTTAAGAAAAAAATGCAATATTACATTATTATATATGCAGTTAATAAAATGATAGGACAATGTGAATGGTTTTCTTGGATTTGAAGCCAAATTCTATTGTATAACTTTCATGAAAGGAATTCTTTGTAAAGTAGTGAAAATTGATGACTAAAATCTTCCTACCATTCCATTTAGAAAAAGACACATATAGCTAATTATAAATTGTAATTATCATTGCATTAGGATGGTGACCTGAAGTTTGCCTAATAGGTACTCCATCTACTCCTCCTTTATCGCAACAAAACCAAGTGCCTCAAACTAAAGCAAATGTTAGTACCCTATCAACAATTTTAAAGTAGGTTATGGAAATCACTTATCAAAACCAAGTACCTCAAACCAAAGCAAATGTTAGTACCCTATCAACAACTTTAGAATAGGTTATGGAAATCTCTTACTCCTGTAGCTTTTCAAAATATTTTTCTTGATCATTCTCAAATAGAGAGAAGGGCCAGGCAGCGGCACATCCAGTTGAGTGCACATGTTACAATGCTCAAGAACTTAGGTTCAAGCACCCAGTCCACACTTGGCCACGGGAGAAGCGTCACAAGTGGTGAAGTGGGGCTGCAAGAATCTCCCCCACCCTTCTCAATTTCTCTATTGAATAAATAAGTAAATATCTTAAAAAGAAGTTTTTAAAAAATCAAATAGACGGAAGTAAACTACAATGGAAAAATGGTACTCTGAACATTCTTGAGAGCACTGACTAAATTAAATGATGATCTTTTTACAATCATTATGAAAAGCCCCTGTGAACAGTTACATTTGTTGAGTTCAAGAAAATGACTGACATAAATAGTAAAAAATACTTTTGAGTAGAAAACTTGCGCATGCTCAGTTTAAAGTGTTCAGTATTTGTATTCATAACGAGGGAGGACACAAGAGTTCATGAAGCACTATATGAGGGCAAATTCTGGGTTAATCCAATACTCTACCTCCCCTAGTGGTAGCAAAGATGCTGCAGGAGAACTGGATGGTGACCTATTCAACCTTAGATAATGATACACCGAACATGGCCTTCAGACCCAACTACCTATCTGTCATCCATGGATTTACCTAAGCCTTTATTGATCCTGTTTATGCTTTCAGACAGTATAGTTAGGCGAACAAGTTTCAGATGTGGACTAAATACTACTTCACTTTATTTGGCCTACACATATCTCCTTAAATAACATAAATGTTCAAGAACAGCAATAATTCTAAGCATGGTTAAAATAAACCTTCATCTTTCCTGCATTTCTTAAGAGTTTAATCAACTATTGCTGTTTCCATTATTCTTTTTTTTAATAGCCAGCATATTTATTTTATTTTAATGAAGAAAAAATACATATACCTGACTTTACAAAGTCAGGTAACTGAGAAGGACAGAAAAAAAAGAGAGAGAGAGAGAACTCAGTCATAAATGTTTTTTTCTATCTGTAATTCCTTTAAGTTTCCTCTTCTTTTAAACATTTTTTTAATTTTTTAATTTTTTTATTTATAAAAAGGAAACATTGACAAAACCATAGGATAAGAGGGGTACAACTCCACACAATTCCCACCACCAGAACTCCTTATCCCATCCCCTCCTCTGATAGCTTTCCTATTCTTTAACCCTCTGGGAGTATGGACCAAAGGTCATTGTGGGATACAGAAGGTGGAAGGTCTGGTTTCTGTAATTGTTTCCCCACTGAACATGTTTCCTCTATTCTTATCTATTACATTTCCACCAAGCCATTATTATTTTAATTAGTCTACTTTGACATTTTATAGTGTTCCTAGATTCATTCTCTCTTCTAGAGTTCAGGTGCCAGTTTGAATTACAATCAGATAAGTGAACTATGTCAGTAACTTTATACAAGAGTGAGAGAAATCAAGATATGTATTAATAAAGCAGAAAAATGTGAAATGTCCTCTGAAATGATTCATAAAAATAACTTGTTATCTCCAAATCAATAATGACAATGATTGTTTACTGAATTTAAATGACTATTTACTAATAGAATTGTCTTCTTTATTCTAAGTTCCCTTTCTACCTGATATTTTTTGTTCCTCTCACTAGGGTGTGGATCTTTATAAAGTGATGGAAGCTGGTGACTTTATTTGCAAAGCTGTGAATAAAACAACAAACTCTAAAGTAGCACAAACCTCCTTCAGTGCTTGACCTGAATAAATTTGTGACTTAAAGCTGAGTAGATTCATTTCAGTTATGGAGAGTGGTCTGAAAATCGTTACTCTTAATTTATTTGAAATTTGAAATAATATAAAAGAGTGGCAAAATGAAGATACTTTTGAAAAGTATTACAAAGTCAACAAAAAAGCCATGCTGGTTATCAGCTAGAATTTTGCAAGTAAAGGATTAATAATAAAACCTATAGACATGCTCTTGAACTTGGAGAAAAGTCTACTTTTTTGCTTTTGCAGAAATAACTTTTTAATTTAGTAGACGTGAAAATTGACTTCAGATTTCCCTAAGTATCAAATGCCATGTTAATACTTAATCAAGCTGGCTTAACACAGTGTACATATTGTCAGTGGTTTATGAACTCCTGCACAGTGTGCAAAGTGTGTGGCCTTGATGTTATGCTCTCTGTCTCTGGATCTTGACTTTCTATTTGCTAAGTCAGTTAAGTTATGGACCAAGTGCCAAAACTCCATCTGACCCTACATAATTTTTAGCAGTAGAACTTTTATATTTCAAGTAAGGCTAACATCTGTTAACTATTTCAATGACTTTATCTTGTTCCAAGTGGCTGTGGTAAATGGCAAGATTCCATATCCTGGAAACATATCGCGACCTCCCGTGTTTGTTACATGCATCTAATTTACCATACTTTGCCTTTTATCGGTTCTAGTAAAAACCAGGTTTTACTTGACTATTGAAAACTATAAGGAAGGATTTTCATCCTGAAGTCTAAATACAGTGATGAGAATGGATTGATACTTGTGCCATAATCTACATTTGTTGTTTTTGGTTTATATCCAACTTGGCCAAAGAACTACCATTGTAATCCTAAGAATATTAAGACAGTTTTTAATTCTTAAAATAACTGTCTCTATTAATACAGGTTGGGGGAGGTTGCTTATTTGTTTTGGTTGGCTTTTCATGTTTATTTTAAGTGGTGAAATAACTGAAATTTTATCTTTTGTATTGGAGAGCATTGCCAGAAGTAGCAAAAATTAATGTGTTAAAGTTGAGAAAAAGAGCAGAAGGACCATATTAAAAGAAGACATTTCTATTACCTATGCAGATCAAAAGTAGGCAATATTATTACATGCAGGTCTGAAACAGCTCTTGTGTTATTAATGCAGGGTTCTCCAATAGTACAGGTGATTTTATCTTTGAGTAAATTTGAATATATCTTGATGTATAAAAGTAGGCACTGTAGATTTTCTATTAAATATTCATCAAAACCACTGGAAGAAAAGAAAGTTAAGTAAAAAAAAGAAGTATTGATTACAACTAGCTTAACTTGAAAGATATACAATAATATGAATCATAAGGAAAAGCTAATAATTGGCAAAACCAACCCAGATTACCATGGAAAAAGCAAATTTATTGGATTGTGTTTGGTGGTAGAGAAGAATCATTTATTCCAGAAGACTGAGTAACTCTTTACATTTGGGAAAGTGGGAGTAAGCAGGAAGCAAACAGAGTACAGGCTACACATACACACAACACAGAGTCCTCTTCACTGTCAGAAATGATGAAATATCTTTTGCTATAACAAGTATGGAACTGAAGGAAATCATTTTTTTCCCTCCAGGGTTATTGCTGGGGCTTGGAGCTGGAACTATAAATAAATAATTTACTGCTCCTGGTGGGTTTTTTTTTTAAATTATATTTGATAGGACAGAGAGAAATTGAGAAGGGAGGGAGATAGAGAGGAAGAGAGACCTGCAGACCTGCTTCTCCACTCATGAAGCTACACACCCTCCCCCCTTGCATGTGGGGAGACAGGGGCTGGTACTGGATCTTTGTATCTTGTGTTTCGTACTATGTGTGCTTAACCAGTTGCACCACCACCCAGCCCTGGGAAATCTCTTTTGAGTGGAATAAGCTAGAAGGACAAATACTGTATGATCTCACTTATAAAGGGACTTAAGAAATGAAGCTATGGATAACATGTTATGAAATCTCAAAGGACTGATGTCTATTAGAATAAGTAGATCTAGAGACTCAGAGTAGAGGAGGTGTGGTTCTATGGGACCTAGATATAGACTAGGTCCCATGAAATAACACCCCTTTAACCATGCTTTCTATTGAAAGAGACAGTATCCATTGCACAGATGTTCTTTCAATCTTTTCAGATGGATCAAATGGGAGACTTGGGAGACTCATTCAAGTCACAATGGCAGGCAACCCCCATGATTTTCTTGCCATCTTTGATCATAGCCAAGAGTTTCACCTTCTCCTAGATAGTAAGCATCTTCCTCTGGAGCTTAGTTTCATGATCAGAAGAAGGCTTAGAAGATGTAACACGGGGAGTCGGGCGGTGGCGCAGTGGGTTAAGCGCACATGGCGCAAAGCGCAGGGACCGCGTAAGGATCCCGGTTGGAGCCCCTGGCTCCCCACCTGCAGGGGAGTCGCTTCACGGGTGGTGAAGCAGGTCTGCAGGTGTCTGTCTTTCTCTCCCCTCTCTCTCTGTCTTCCCCTCCTCTCTCCATTTCTCTCTGTCCTATCCAACAACAAAGCAATGTCAACAATGGCAATAATAATAACCGCAACGAGGCTGCAACAACTAGGGCATCAAAAAGGGGAAAAAATGGCCTCCAGGAGCGGTGGATTCATGGTGCAGGCACCGAGCCGAGCAATAACCCTGGAGGGAAAAAAAAATAAATTAAAAAAAAAAAAAGAAGATGTAACACGTTTAGGAGCCGTTGTAGGGCTTAGATAAAGGTTCTCAGAAATTGCAAACACAAGAGCAAAGATACTTCAGATGCACAGCAATGTCTGAATGAGAGAAACACGCTCTGATTGGCTTGGTTTCATCACAGGGACTACCGGCTCCATACAAGTGGCAGACATACGAAGGTACCCCAGATAAGTATAAGGCCTTGGCTCTCTGCAGCCTCTTGTTTTACGAAGGCACTGTGGTTCCTTTTTTCCTTATTATTTTTCTGAGACCCCTCTGCCATGGGTGACCTTCCTCCATATGAAGAAGTTTCCCAAACCCTCTACTCTTTTTTCATGAGACAGTTTCTCTGTCTCTGGAACATTTTGCTCTGGGCCATACATTGGTTTCTTATGACCATGATCATAGAGCTTGAGGGATGTGCAGAGATTTCCCCTGGTACTTCCTGGACTTCCACTCCAGTGTCTCCTGCAGAGAAGAGGGACTCTAACTTGCAGAGCCTTCTCCAGTACCTTGACAGTCCCCAAGAATGGAGACACTGATTTGATTCTTTCTTCTATGGGAAGACATTTTTGGGTATGGATGCCTGCAGCAATCCCACAGGAACAGTCAGAACCAGCCTAACTGGAATTTTGAGGACCTTTTTGGAGTAGGACGCCCTCTGGGAACTAATAATGTGACATAGCGGGATTTGAAAAATCTGCTTCAAAGAGGCCCCCCCCCCAAAAAAAAAAATGCTGCATGCAGCCATGATTTCTGGAGATGTCCAGAAACAATCCTAATTTTTTTTTTCTCTTTTGATTGTTTTTTTACATCTTGGTATAAATGTGAAATGTTTAATCTTGGAAACTGTATGAGTATGGGCAGTGGAGATAGCATAATGGTTATGCAAAGAAACTCTCATGCCAGAGGCTCCAAAGTCCCAGGTTCAATCCCCTGCACCACCATAAGCCAGAGTTGAGCAGTGCTCTGGTAAAAAAAAAAAAAAAAAAAACATTGTCACTAATATGTGTTAACTCTCTAAGTAAACTGAGTTTGTTAAGTCTAAGGTAAAAATTAGTTAAAAATCAATATATTATAACTAAATCTGGTCTGAAGATCCTGTACACACCTAGGATGTGTCTCCATCTTAAATGGGTGTAACAAAAGGTAGAAAAGACACTATTGATATGTAAAGCTCTCATATATCTTCTCAATTAAAGAGGTAGAACCAGCTCAATGAGTATGCTAATGATTCTCATGCTTGAGGCTTCTAACAATGGTTTTTCTGTTTACCTTTCCATATTTTATTGAGCTTAAACGTTTTAAACAACCTTAAAATCATACTAGAAAGGACTTCCAAAATTATAAAGGTACTTAAACTAATTATAATCATAGAGTTATCAATTATAGTAAACTTCTAATTTGTTACAAGTTTTTTCTTCACAAGTAAGTGATTACAGCTATGTCAAGCCTTCACATGCAGAAGTATCTGCTCATACAGAATCCCCAGAAATCCATTTGGACCCCTGTCCTCTGACATCACCCATAACTACAGCCCCCCCACACCCCCAACCCATGATGTGACCTGGCACGATCTGAAGAAACTGATTCACAGACTCCAAAAGACAGAACTTTCCTATTGCCTTTCTCTTGCCCATCGCTGTTTGCCCTTCTTGCTTCTGCTTCGCCTGTCTCCTTCTGGCGGTTCCAGCTCACTCTCTACAGAGAAGCAAAGTTCCAGTGGCTGACCTTCCCCATTGAGATAGACGTGCAGCGTTTCATCCCCTGGCAGTTCTTCCCCTGGTCGTTGGCATTGGACTGATGCTTCTATCAGACTTAACTGGTACACCTCTCAGACACTTTACACAACTTTATAGCAGCTCCCCTTTACACTGCTGGGTTTCTTAAAGACTGACTACAACAGTTCATGGGCTTTGCAGCCAGTTGTCTTGGGGACTCTACAGCACCAAATAGCCCCTTCATTTGGCAGGACATGCTCCCGCCGCCTGCAGGCCCTGTCCCCAGAGGTAGGAAATGCCCCCCTTGGCTGCAGACCCTGTCCCCAGTGGCAGGAAACACCCTTTGAGGCAGGAAATGACCCTAGAGACAGGAAACACCTTGTGAGGCAAGAAACACCCCTTTGTGCCCACCAGGCCTCCCCTTGACATCACACTTGTTCTTGCTGCTCTCCTACTTGTCCTTCCCAGTCTAATTCTTGTTCTTTTAAAAACGCCTGCGTGATATAGGTTTCTGTTCTCCCCTACACTGCTATTCCTCTGACAGAAATGGAGTCTTTAACAGATATTCACCCATTTAAATATGGCCATTAAGAAAGAGGGAGATGAGATGAGTAGCTGAGCAAGTTGTGGTATATATACACAATGGAATACTACTCAGCTGTAAAAAATGGTGACTTCACTGTTTTCAGCCGATCTTGGATGGACCTTGAAAAAATCATGTTGAGTGAAATAAGTCAGAAACAGAAGGATGAATACGGGATGATCTCACTCTCAGGCCGAAGTTGAAAAACAAGATTAGAAAAGAAAACACAAGTTAAACCTGAAATGGAATTGGAGTATTACACCAAAAGACTCTGGGGTAGGTGGGTGGGTGGGGAGAATACAGGTCCATGAAAAATGATGAATGAAATAGTGGGGGTTGTATTGTTAAATGGGAATCTGGGGAATGTTATGCATGTACAAAAAAAAAAAGTAGAAACGCAAAGCAGAAATTGACTGAGTTTGGAGTATGGCACCAAAGTAAGAAAGCAGAAGTACACTAGAGTTTGCAGTGAGTACCTCCCTAATACTTCCTCTCCACTTTTCCAAGCTTTGGGTTCATGATTGCTCAACAATTTGTTTGGCTTTGTATATTAACTCTCTTTTCAGTCACCAGGTTCCAGTTGTCATCAGGATGCCGGCCAGACTTCCCTGGATTGAAGACCCCACCAATATGTCCTGGGGCTCAGCTTCCCCAGAGACCCACCCTACTAGGGAAAGAGAGATGCAGACTGGGAGTATGGACCGACCAGTCAACGCCCATGTTCAGCGGGGAAGCAATTACAGAAGCCAGACCTTCCACCTTCTGCAACCCCCAATGACCCTGGGTCCATGCTCCCAGAGAGATAGAGAATGGGAAAGCTATTGGGGGAGGGGGTGGGATATGGAGATTGGGCGGTGGGAATTGTATGGAGTTGTACCCCTCCTACCCTATGGTTTTGTTAATTAATCCTTTCTTAAATAAAAAAAAAAATTACTTAGACACACACACACACAAAAAAGGAGTGGAAGCAAAAAAAAAAAAAAAAAAAACAATTAAACTGCTCATCTGAGGAGAGGATCCCATACGGCTTTGCAAATGCAACTGTGAGTCTTCATTGCTACTGTCCATGTAGGCTGGAGCAGTGGCAGAGAGGCCCTGTGCTGACATCATGGGCACAGACCTTAAAAAAAAAAAAAAAAAAAAGGGAAAATAAATTTTTTTTTAAAAATTAAAAAAAAAAAAAAAAAGAAAGAGGGAGATGTTGGGGAATTGTGAGGATGTGGTTGAGCTTGGCAGGGCTTGAACCTGAGGAATGCGTCCAATCCTATTAGTCTCTCTCTTTACCAAGAGGTTGAGCAAGGAGGGGCAGTAGTACCCCAAAAGTGTGCCTCCTCCTATCACCCTGCTCCATCACTGATACTATGGTCTATTTACATAATCATTGTTTTGCCTGAGACCTGCCCTACCTGCAGGGCATTGGTTTATCCCATTGGCTAGAACCTTCGCAACAACTGCTATGGAAGCTTTCTACCCTCACACTCTTTTCTTTTCTCCACTCCCTCTCCTAGCTATTTCCTTTTCCAACCTGCCACTTCTGTTTCAAAAGATATAAAGGCATTATCTCTGATCAATAAAGGCATTGCATTGCATTCCCACTCTGCCACGAGTTCCTGGTCTCTTTCCCACATCTCTGAGTAAGCAGCAGCCCAGGTTGGCTCTGGTCGAGTTCTCACCAACCCAGAGAGCACATGCACAGGAATAAAAACCCTTGAACCTAGCCTGGCACTCCATGATTTTCTTGCCATCTTTGATCATAGCCAAGAGTTTCACCTTCTCCTAGTTGGTAAGCATCTTCCTCTGGAGCTTAGTTTCATGATCAGAAGAAGGCTAAGAAGATGTAACAAGTTTAGGAGCCATTGTAGGGCTTAGATAAAGGTTCTCAGAAATTGCAAACACAAGAACAAAGATGCTTCAGATGCATAGCAATGTCTGAATGAGAGAAACACACTCTGATTGGCTTGTTTTCATCACACCTAATTTCTTCTTTTATTTTTTTTTATAAATATTCCCTTTTGTTGTCCTTGTTTTATTGTAGTTATTGATGTTGTTGTTGTTGGATAGGACAGAGAGAAATGGAGAGAGGAGGAGAAGACAGAGATGGGGAGAGAAAGACACCTGCAGACCTGCTTCACCACTTGTGAAGCGACTTTCCTACAGGTGGGGAGCACATCATAATATATATGCTCAACCAGGTACACCACCACCTGGCCCTACCTAATTTTTTTCAATTTATTTATTTATTCATGAAGAGAGAAGAGAGGGAAAAAAAAAAACCAGACATCAGTCTGGTACTCAGGACCTCATGCTTCACAATCCAATGCTTTATCCACTTCGACACCTCCCAGACCACTCCTTGCCTAAATTTAAAGCACTTGTCAAAGAAGGAAAATATAGTGACTCTTCAAAAGATCACTGTAACATGTTATCAAGAAAAGCAAACATTTTACATCAGCTAACATCACTGTGATTAAGATATAAAAATTTCAAAACAATTTGAGGGGGCTAGACAGTGGTACAGTTGGTTGAGTACACACATGACCATGTACAAGGACCAAGGTTCTATCTCTGACACCCCACCTGCAAGGAGAAAACTTAATGAGAAGTGAAGCAGGTCTGTAGGTATCTCTCTATAACCCTCTTTACCTCTCCCTGCCCTCTCAGTTTATCTCTGTCCTATCAAACAAAATAAAAAGGAAAATATCCCTTAAAGCAGTGGGTTCCTAGTGAGAGCACCAAGCCCCACTGATAACCTTGGTAGAAAAAAAAAAAGATTTGATATCAAGTTCTCACTAATTTAATATGGCTTATGCAGTTCTCATTATAGATATTTCAGACACAAATCTTGAGATAGATATAGTTTCAGTTGTCTATGAGTGAAGGCTTTTACAAGCAAGCATAGTCCCTATGATCTCAATGCAGAATGTAGATTAAATCCATTAATGTAGAGCAGGCAAGAGGATGTTATTTATTTATTTATTACCACCAGGGTTACTGCTGGGACTCAGTGCCTGCACAGTGAATTCACTGTTCTTGGTAGCCATTTTTTTTTTTTTTTGTTAGTTTGACAGGCTATCGAGAAATTGGAAGAAAAAAGATACAGAGATAGATAGATGATAGATAGATAGATAGATAGATAGATAGATAGATAGAGATTTGTACCACAACTACACTACTAATGAAGCTTCCCCTCTACAGGTGTGAACTGGAGCTTGAGCCCAGATCCTAGAGAGTGATACAGTTAGAACTCAACTGCATACGCACTCAAATATTTCATTTAAAATTGTTTTAATTTCTTTAAATTTATTTTTTAAATCAGAACACTGCTTGGCTTTGGCTTATGATGGTGCAGGAAGTTGTACCTGAGAGGGGAGGCTTAATAGTCTCATGCCTAGACTTTTCATTCCACTTACTTTGGCTTATTTTTTCATGCACTTTAATATGTATGTATATATATATGGAGAGGAGGAGGGAGAGAGAGTGAGAGAGAGAAAAGACACACACAGAGAGAAGACACAGAAAGAGAGAGGAAGAAGCTTTAGAGATACTACAGCACTGTTTCATCATTGGTGGTATTTCTCCTGGTCCTATGGTATTCTCATATTATATTGGCACTTGAACCTAGATATTCTTCAATGGTAAGGGGTGCACCCTACTGCATGAGTTATCTCCCAATCCCTATTTTGCCTGTTTTCTCTTCAATGGATTTTTTGTGGTTTCAAGTTTTACCAGCAAGTCTTAATTCATTTTCAGCTAACTTTAGTGCATGGTGTGAGATGAGTCTTAATGTTTTAGTGCATCTGTCCATTTTTCCAACATTATTTGATGAAAAGAATTCCCTTTCTTTATTTTTTTGGTCTTATCTCCTTTGTTGTACATTGACTGTCCATATAAAAGGCTGTGTTTTTGAACTCTTCATTTTCTCCCATTGATCTGTGTGTCTGCTTTTTGTTCCAGTACTGCATTTTGATTACTGTAATTTTGTAGTAGAGGAGTAGAATCGTTTTTGAGGTGTGACCAGTCCCGAGATAAGCAGCATCAGTAACATAGTCTGCTTTCCCAGGGACTATTATTCAGATGATACTGGATCATCTGAAAGTCAGCTTAAAATAACAGATCATTACAATGCATGTTAAAATGTATTAGAAGTGCAAATTCGTGGGTCTCAACCCAGTTCTATTGAGTCAGAAGCTCTGAGTAAGGGACAGCAATCTGTTTTCTTTAGACTTTCCAAGTGATTCTGAAGCACCATAACAGAACAGTGCTGTAGGGTAAGTTGTCTTTGAATGCAGTGATTTACTACTATAGTAATTGACTGAGAAAAAAAAAAAGACAAGACTCAGTCTGTTGCAAGTCTTACATTTACATAACAAAGAATCATTTACAACAATCATAATTCTAATAGCTATGTCAGTCAAATTTCCAGTGCAAACTTGAGACATGTTTATAAGAGAGAAGTGAAGTGTGCAAAAAAAAAAATGCCAGCACCTCTCTCATTTAATTTTTCCTCTTGACTGTTTCAAAAATACATAAAAGTATCCAAAATAAATGAAGGAAATAAAGAAAAATTAGAATGTCTACAAGAGGCTTAAATCAAAGACAAATTCTCTCAATTTTCTCTATATTGTTTCCCTCAAATTTATAAGTATAAAGAAAAATTTAGATGAACACAAGGGTGAATAAGAAGTAGCCATAGCGAGTCGGGCTGTAGCGCAGCGGGTTAAGCGCAGGTGGCGCAAAGCACAAGGACTGGCATAAGGATCCTGGTTCGAACCCCGGCTCCCCACCTGCAGGGGAGTCGCTTCACAGGTGGTGAAGCAGGTCTGCAGATGTCTATCTTTCTCTCCTCCTATCTGTCTTCCCCTCCTCTCTCCATTTCTCTCTGTCCTATCCAACAACGACAACAATAAACAAGGGCAACAAAAGGGAATAAATAAATAAAATAAATATTAAAAAAAAAGAAGTAGCCATAAAGATGACAAATAATACATCAATTAAGCAAATGATTCATCATTGTCAAAATATCCTACACTAGTAAAAGGGAGGTTTTAATGGACTTACTATCAATACATTTCATCAGTCTTTGAGCCTGTTTTGGACATCATCAGATTTATTACTCAATGGCTACACAACTTTGGTATATACTGTTAAACTTTACTTCAAGTCTTACATCCTTTACCTGTAAAACTTGAATAGTAATAGCTCATATTTGTACAGCTGTTGGAAGAATTTCATAAAATAATGCTTACCAGTATTTGGCAACGTGCCTGACACTTAGTAAGTGGTCAATAAATGTTAACTATCATAATTTTTATTATTCCTTTTTATGACACTACCTAGGGGTGGAACTCTTCCTCTTGTAAAAAATTGTTCTGGTCCATGTAAAGGCTATATTTTCTTAAAGGGCCTGCCATGATCCCAACAGAGATATCTGACCATAAAATCCCAGAACCACACAATTCTAAATTGGCACTAGAGTCCCATATTTCACTTATTTTGCTACGTCATTGAGATAAGCATTCTGAACTGATTATTTCTGGATTTCATGTGAGCATAGGTACAGGAGAAACTTACTATGAGAAAACTAGTCAAAAGAAGTAAGCTTAATCTTCATATCCTATATCATCAGAAGTTCGACATTTCATTAGCAGTAAGAATTTGTCCTATTCTCTTGACTGTTTGACAAGTGAGCTGGTTAATATGATGTATTGCTCTTATAAACATTGTCACTCTTCCATTTTCTTCTTGTTCTAAATAATACAATTCTACATCTTCCTATTGTAAAGTTGTGTGTATGATGTCAAAGAGGGGTATCCTTCGCTCCCATGGAAGTCAGCTATCATCTGACCTATATAATGAGCCATATCATCAAGTTTATGCAAAAATATGGAGACTTATATCTTCTGGAAATTGAAAGAAAATATCTGAAACTTCTGGTAAATGTTTCAACTAAAATCTCCTCCAGCTCTTTCTTTAAGGATCTTCTCATTAATGAAATAAATTAATACATCTCCAGTAGCTCGAAGGTTATCCTGAATCTTCTAGTTCCTGAGAACTTCAAGGAATCATGTTAAGCTCAATAAACCAAAATAAAAATGATGAATACCATATGGTCTCATTTACAGGTGGAACTTAAGAAACAAAGACAAAATCGGGAATGCACAAAATGAATATTGGACTTGACTGTGTTGTATTGCACTCAAGCAAAAGGCTCTGGTGAAGAAGGAGGGAGGTGATAGAAAGGGCACAGGGCTCTTGGAACATGGTGATGGAAAAGGGCCTAAGTCAGGGGTGAGATTGTTTTGCAAACACCTGTCACAGGAAGATGATAAATTGTATCCCTATGGGAACTCTTTAAACCCAATAGCATGATTTGATAAAAAATAAAAACAACTTCATAAAATGACTACTTGACTTTGTCTAAAATTCTTCCAAGAAACATTCAAGATGTTTGCAAAATGGATTTTTATGGGGAAAAAAATCCAGTTTCTTCTGATACATTTGCAAGAACAACTGATAAACATTATGAAAGTACCAATATGTTATTGAATTCTAATAAAACTTTCTATGAAATTGGTGTTTGAGATTTAGATCTCAGTTATAGACTTGTATATATTGTGAAATTGCATTTTTGTGATAATATTTATAACAATTCTACTAGTAACTTTAGGTACATAATACAATATTATCTACTATAATCACCATACTAGCATACTGATTAGCAGGGCTTGAAAATATATGTTTGTCAAAAAGTAAAAACTTGCAGTTATAAGAGGAAAAGACTTGGGTAATGTAAATCTTAGTTATATTAGCCTCTATACCTGGGTGCCTACTACGTTTGATCAAAGGAAACCACGTCTATGGGTGTGTTTTTAAACAAACAAAAAAACCCCCACATTTTAGGTTTGTCAACTCTAATCTGTCAATTCTCTACATATCTCAAGGACTAGAGAAGTATAGGCTAGAAGTATTATTATTAGTAGTATTTTAATAGAAGTATTAGTATCAGTAGAAGTGTTCTAGTAGTAGAAATGATGAGAGAAGCAGATCCTGTATGTAAGTGCAATTAGATGTGGGATTATATTTCTGTATGGGCTATATAAAGTTCCTAGTCTGCTTCTATATCCTTATATTTTACCATAATATAATAGCTTCTCAGTGACGAGATGCTATTTCCTAGAACCACGAAACTTCTGAAAGAGTACATCAGTATTAGGCGTTAATGTATGCATGAAATCTAGGTTGTATTCCAGATTTAACATTTTAAGGAGTCATGAGTTCATGTTAATGACATCTTTTCACACTGGAATTGCATTGAGTCACATTCACATTAAAAAGTATTGAAATTTGTTTGGGAATCTCAGGACTCCCCGACTAGGGCCCCAGCTGATGGGGTGGCCTGATAGTGACTAAAGAGTCATCATTAAAGTATGCCAGTCTCTTCCCCTTATTCAGCTTTTGCAGTCCTTGCTTTGATAAGGTTAGCTTTGGAGTGAGTGAGGGAAGTAGAATAAGAAATAGGTGAGGAAGGTATCTAAGTCTAAGTAGACACTATTTCATTATGAACTTTATACTGACTCACTGCAGATTATTGTGTACTTTTGCTTTCAGGTATATATCGTGCCCTAATTTATGGATACATGTGACCATATGCCATCTCTCATGGGACCTGGTCTATATCTAGGTTTTGAGACTTTGTTAAGAAGTGAACCACCTGGAATCGAATTAGAGAATCCTATGTTAGGAAAGGTCTCACCCGAGTAATGAGACTGAAGGGCTGACGTTCCATGCCCGACGTCTCTGGATACAGTCTGAAGTGAAGCATAACAAGGTGGTACTCATTGTGTTGATTAGGTTGGGATCAGCAGATGTGATATCATTTGGTATGAACTGAGAGAAGCATGCAGGAAAGTGAGCCCCACTCTAGAGGTTCCAGGACTGGGGAAATAAAGGGTCTATAGAGGAAGTAGGAGGTTCCTGCTCTCTTAGGGCTTAAGAAGGCAATAGATATTGCTATAATCACACTATTTGGCAACTGGGTTAACTTTGAAAAATACCTTTGTTAGAATTTGCTATATCATACACAACATCACCATGATTTATGTCCTTTGACATTATTTGTATATAGCTGTGCCATCGGTTGCTTCTGTTCTCCCTGGTCTAAGCTTTTAAGAGAGTTAACATATCAAAGACTCAGCCTATGGTCTGTGCATTAAAAAGTTTGAGACATTCAATCAATCTCCCCCTCTTGTATTAATTAAATAGTGATTTATATGACTACAAATTAATAGGAGTGTACATAAACACCATTCCCAAACACCACCACCAAAAGGCTGTGTCCCAACCCATCTTCACCCCCCCACCCATAAAGCTGAACATCCGCCCTCACGTTTTGCACCCCATAAAGGTCTTTGGTCTATACTCTCAGAAGGATTAAGAGTAGGGAAGCTTCCAGTTGAGGGGATGGGATATGGAATTCTGTTGGTGGGAATTGCACAGAATTGTACCACTCTTATATCCTACAATCTTGTTAATCATTTATTAAATAACTAATAAAAACTAAATAGAATATAAATATATTGAAAATGTTTGAAGAGATGTAAAAATGATAGAATAAATAACCTATTTTCAAAAAAAAAGTCATGGTATGGTTAGCCAGGTGTGCCACCTGGTTAAGTACATGTACAAGGACTCGGGTTCAAGCCCCTGGTCCCCCATGTAGGAAGAAAGTTTCAGTAGTGAAGCAATGATGCATTTGTCTTTCTTTCGTTCTCCCTCTTTATACCACTTCCCTCTCAATTTCTTTCTGTTCTTCAAATCAAATAAAGTTTAACAAAAAAGAAAGAAGAAGGAGGAAAAGGAAAAAGGAGGAGGAGGAGGAGGAAGAGGAGGAGGAGGAATTGCAGCAACAGCAGCAGCAGCAGTACTTATGGTGTGTATACACAATGGAACACTACTCAGCTGTAAGAAATAAGGATGAAATTTCCTTTGTGTACACCCAGGGTGGCACACCTGTTCATATAGTTCTATGCACAAGGATATACGCAAGGATGTGAGTTTGAGCCCCCACTTCCCACACAGGGGGAGAGGGGACCTTCAGGAGTGGTGAAGCAGGTCTTCAGGTATCTTTCTTTCTCTTTCTGTCTCTGGCCCCCCTCTCAGTTTCTCTCTGTTCTGTCAGAAAAGAAAAGGGAAAAAAAGGGGGCAGTTGGCTGCCAGAAGTAGTGGATTCCTAGTGCTGCACCAAACCCCAGCATTAACCCGGCAAGAAAAATATTTTTTTCTTTTTTTCCTTTGCCACATCTTTGCTGGAACTGGAAGGAATCATTGGAGTGAAATAAGCCAGAAAAAGTTGAACAAATACTGGATGATATCATTTATGGGTGGTACTCAAGAAACAAAGAAACAGTTTAAACACAGGGTGAAATTTGTGTTAGATGTGTTCTGTTGCAATAAAGCTAAGGTTTTGGGAGTGGGATGTGAGAGAGGGCACACATCAGTGGATGTTTGGCATCCAGTTCATGATGGTGGAGGAAGACTTGAGTTGGTAGTGGTAATGTGTAGAGACAATTCTTATAAGGAGATAAGAAATTGTGCTTGGAGCCAGGCGGTGGCACATCTGCCTGGTTGAGTTTACATGGTACAATGCAGAAGGAGCATGGCTCAAGTTTCTGGTCCCCACCTGCTTGGGGAGAGCTTTCATGAGTGATGCAGCAGTGTTGCCAGGTCTCTCTCTCATTCTCTCACTTTCACTCTCTCTTTTGCTCTTACTCTCTCCCCTTCTTGATTTATCTCTATCCAACAATAAATAATATTTTTATAAAGAAATGATGTCTATCTGATAGCTATTCTTACATCACTATTTCCCTAATAAAAAAATAAGAAAATTTTTACCCTTACTGACTAACTACTAAAGATTATTTAAAATGAGAGTCCAGGCAGTATTGCACCTGGTTTAGCACACATAATGCAGTGCACAAGGACCCAGGTTCAAGCTCCTGGTCTGCATCTGCAGGGGGGAAATCTTCAATATTGGTGAAGTAAACTTGCAGGTGTGTCTGTCTATCTATATCTATCTCCCCCCTCTTAATTTCTCTGTCTATATCCAATAATAAATTAAATTATTTTTATCCTTTATTTTTATTAATTATTTAATAATGATCAAGAAGATTGTGGGATAAAAGGTGTACAATTCCATAAAATTTCATCAACAGAGTTCCACATCCCATCCCCTTCATTGGAAGATTCCCTATTCTTTATGCCTCTGGGAGTATGGATCAAACATCTTTATAGGGTACAGAAGGTAGGAGGTCTGGCTTCTGTAATTGCTTCTCCCCTGTACATGGGCATTGATTGACAGGTTGATCCATGCCCCTAGCCTATTTCTCTTTTTCCTTGGTGGAGTAGGACATTGGAAACGTTGGGTTCCAGGACTAATTTTTGACGTCTTCTGCCGAGGGAAGTCAGGTTGGTGTCTTTGTAGCATCTGCAACTTGTTGACTGAAGCATTAAGGTATAGAGCAGAACAAACTGTTTAATAATCAGGAATCTCAATGTAAGAATAGAACAGATGACATTTGGGGTCTTCATGTTGGAAGAAGCAGGGAAGTCTATTTTAGGTATAGTATAAGAGACCCATGACTTTATTTTAAAACTAATATTTAAAATGAGACTCAGGGGACCAGGCAGTGGTGCACCTGGTTGAACACTCATGTCATGTTACAATTCACAAGGACAAATAGTTATTTATTTATAAAAACAAGTATTGAAAAGACCATAGTATAAGAGCTACTATAGGGTAAGGGTTACCATAGGATAAGGGGTACTATTCCATCCCTTATCCTATGGGTATAATTCCCACCACCAGAACTCCATATCTAATTCCCTCCCTTGATAGCTTTCTTATTCTTTATCCCTCTGTGAGTATGGACCCAAGATCATAATGGGGTGCAGAAGATGGGAGATCTGGCTTCTGTAATTTCTTCTGCGCTGAACATGGGCATTGGCAAGTCGATCCATACTCCCAGCCTGTCTCTTTCTTTCCCTAGTGGAGTAGGGATCTGGGGAGTTGGAGTTTCAGGACACATTGGTGGGGTCATCTGCCCAAGGTTCAGGTTGGCATTATGATAGTGTCTATAACCCAGTGGCTGAAAAAGACTTAAGATATAAAGCAGAAAAAATTGTTGACTAATCATGAATCTAAAGGCAAGAATATTACAGATGAAGATTTGGAGTCTCTGTCTTGGAAAAAGCTAGTAGTTCTATTTTAGATATATTCCAAGGGGCCCATGATTCTACTAGTTTTTGCCTGAGCTTGACATCTAACATGCAGGTGACCTAAGTTATTGTCTGGGGAGATGGTGTCATAGCTGGAAAAAGGACTAGAAAGCTGGATTAGAGAAGAGAGTAGCTCCCAAATACGGGAAAAATATATACATATTGTGAACTGTAAACCCCATAGATTTGATCTGGGGTCTGTTTTCAACACAGGAGCCTATGCAACCTCTGCATCTCTGTAGGTCTGATCTGGCACAGTGGTCACAGTTAGGAACATTCCAGGCTGCACTAATTTCAGAACCCATCATCCTTGGGTGATAGGTAGAGTATATCATCCAACCTCTCTTCAGAGAATGAAACGTTTTCTACCCTTGTTGATTCACATTGAGAGAAAGGTCCTATAAGGGCCTGCAGAGGGGTCCATTATATTGTTCCTGATGGAGACATCCAGTAACAGTGGTGAGACAGATGCACTAGATGTCTAGGCCCATCATGTCTGTGTGGGAATCCCAGGACTCCCTGACCAGGGCCCCAGGTGATGGGATGGCTTGATAGTGACTCCAGTCATTAAAGTATGCCAGTTTCTTGCCCTTATTAAGCTTTTGTAGAAGGACCCATATTTGATCCCCCATCCCTACTTACAAAGGGAAATCTTTGCAGTGGTGAAACAGTGTTGTAGGTGTCTCTCTCTCCATCTCGATTTTTGGCTGTCTACATCCAATAAATAAATAAATAAAGATAATTAAAAAATTAAAAATATTTTTAAAAAATAAAATGAGATTCATTGCTTTAATTTTTTATTTGCCTTGAGATTATTTTAGTGCATAAAACTGAATAATCTTCAACTCCTTCTGCTCATAGAGTTAATATTCTTTTTTTAATTTGAGTGTTATTTGTTTTGTTTTTAATTTTTTTATTTATAAAAAGGAAACATTGACAAAACCATAGGATAAGAGGGGTACAACTCCACACAGTTCCCACCCCTAGAACTCCTTATACCAACCCCTCCCCTCATAGTTTTCCTATTCTTTAACCCTCTGAAAGTATGAACCCAAGGTCATTGTGGGTTGCAGAAGGTGGAAGGTCTGGCTTCTGTAATTGCTTCCCCACTGAACATGGGCTTTGACAGGTCATTCCATACTCCCAGCCTGACTCTTTCTTTCCCTAGTAGGGTGGGGTACTGGGGAAGCGGAACTCCAGGACACACTCGTGAGGTTGTCTGTCTAGGGAAGTCTGGTCAGTATCATGCTAGCATCTGGAACCTGGTGGTTAAAAAGGAGTTAACATACAAAGCCAAACAAATTGTTGAACAATCATGTACCTAAAGGCTGGAATAGTACAGATGAAGTGTTGGGGGGGGGGTCCTCTATTTTGTAGATAGCTAGTAGGCATATTTTAGTTATATTCCAAAGGGCCTGTGGCTATACCAGTTTTTTTTTTTCTCTGAGCCTGAAATCTGATATGCAGGTGGACCCAAAGTTATTGTCTGGGGAGATGATGTCATGGCTGGCTGGAAAAGGACCAGAAAGCTGGATGAGGGAAGAGAGTAGCTCCCTAATATGGGAAAGGTGTAGAAATATTGTTAACTGTAAACTACAACTATTTGATTTGGTCTGGGGCCCATATTCAACTTAGGAGCCTATGTGACCTCTGCATCTCTGTAGATCTGAGCTCACATTCTGTGGTCATGAGTAGGAAGATTCCAAGCTGCCCCAATATCGACCCATCTTCCTCAGGTGTAGCATAGAGTATGTTCTCCATCCTCCCTTTGGAGGATGGGGAACATTCTTTACTGTTGTTGATCCAAGTTGAGGGCAAGGTCCTATGGGGGGCCCCACAAAGGTGTCTTTTTTGTGATTTCTGATAGAGATGACCAGTAACAATGGAGAGATTTATTTGAAGTCTACGCCCATCATGTCTGTTTGAGAATCTCAGAACTCCTTGAATAGGGCCCCAGCTGATGGGGTGGCCTGATAGTGACTAAAAAGTCAGCACTGAAGTATGCCAGTTTGTGGTTCTTGTTGGGTAGTATGAGATTGTTGGTCAAGGTTCCATAGGAACGGCACGCCTCTGCCAAATGTAAACAGGGATTTAAACTAGGTATGGGGCTTCCCTTAGCCCCGCCCCCAAGAGGGAAGGAAGCAGGTCGCCCGCTTGGTGCTGTGCCCTTCTTCCACAAACAGAAGCCCAGCTTGGGACCCAATCCGTCGCTATACCCACCACGCCAAGTAACAATAACAGAGGGTGAGCAGAAGGAGGAACCCGCGGTATGTGGGAACTTCCAGCATAGAAATAACCGGCTGGAGTAAGAGAACAGCTCGAATTCGGAGCCTGAGATTTTATGGACCACCCCTGTTTTAGAAAGGGGTCACCCAACTATGACAGTAAAGATTGGTAATATTCCTTTTAAGTGTTTGATTGACACGGGAACAGATAAGACAATATTAAGACAAGCAGAGGTTCCCCAGAGTTGGGAACTCCTCCCAGGACCACGCTTACATGGTGTTGGAGGATTGACTCAGGCATTCCGCACACGAGATTCCCTTGTGTGGGAAGATCCAGAAGGGACTACCGGACGCTTTCAGCCTTTAATAGCTGATATAAGCACCAATTTATTGGGAAGAGACTTGCTGGAATCTTTAGATGTAGTGATATCCTCAGACACCTCTGCAGGACACCACACTCACTCCTGTGAGAGTGCTAGACCCAACCAGCACCCCCAATACTAACTGCCACTGTTCGTAACAGAACTCCCCGCTTAGATTGGCTTTCTAATGAGCCTGTCTGGGTGGAACAGTGGCCTTTGCCTAGAGAGAAGCTAGAAATTAAAAAAAAAACTCATCCAAGAGCAGTTATCTTTGGGACACACTCGTCATTCTCGGAGCCCATGAAATACTCCAGTCTTTGTAATTAAAAAGCGCTCAGGAAAATGGCGCCTCCTCCAAGATCTTCGTGCAGTTAATAAAACCATGCAGGTTTGGGGCTCCCCCCAAAGGGGTTTGCCTCTTGCTTCTGCAATTCCCACAGAAATTCCAATCATAGCTATTGATATACAAGATTGTTTTTTCTCTATTCCCTTACACCCACAAGATTGTAAACGTTTTGCTTTCTCTGTTCCTTCTATTAATAATGCCAGCCCTGCCGATAGATTTGAATGGGTGGTACTGCCCCAGGGCATGGCTAATAGTCCTACTATTTGTCAAGAGGTTGTTAAATCTGCCCTTTTTCCATATATTCATAAGGGCCTTAAGGTTTTTCATTATATAGATGACGTGTTAATATGGGGAGAATTAGATACAGATCTCTCCGCCCTACGTGATTTTCTAATCCCTGCCTTAAAGAGAAGTGGACTTAATGTAGCTCCTGAGAAGATACAGCTAATCCCTCCAATATCTTTCTTAGGCTCAGAGATTTCCCTAAAGCAGACTCGTCCTTTAAAACCTTGTGTTACTTTTCCTTCTAATCTCACTCTTGCTTCTTTACAAAGTTTTCTTGGAAATTTGAATTGGCTTAGGCAGTATCTTTATCTGCCTACAAGCTGCCTGCAACCACTGTTCGATCTGTTAAAAGGAAACAAACAGCCCTCCTCAAAGCGTATGTTAACCCTCAAAGCATCCTTGGCTCTGGAAAAAGTTAACCAGGCTCTCCAGGACATGCACCTCGTTCGGTTCTCCCCCTCCTCTCCAGTAAATCTTCTAATCTTTAACTCCACCCCCACGGTAGTGGGGGCATTGTGGCAGAAACATGGCGTTCTCGAATGGCTTCATACGCCAGTAGGCGGAGGTCCAAGACTCCTTACCGAGATTGATGCCTTAGCATGTATGGTTCGCCAAAGAAGAAACAGATCGGTTCAGGTCTTAGGAAGGGAACCAGATTCAATCATTCTTCCCTTTTCTCTCACAGATACAGAATGGCTCATACGCCACCATTCTCGTTTTGCCATAAGTTTAATGGGTTTTCCAAGACAATTAGATAATCATTTTCCCTCTAATAATTTGATAGCTTCTTTACCTCTGTTGCCTCTACTAGTACCTAAACTTTTCTCTCGAGATCCCATCCCCTCTGCTCCTACAGTGTTCACTGATGGTAGAAAAAAGGGAGCTGCTGCCCTTATATATTATCCAGACCAGCAATACCCCAAACCTCTCTTTACTAAACTTCCTGATAATTCCCCTCAGTACAAAGAACTTTATGCTGTTTTCCTTGCATTAAAAGATGTACCAGATTCCTTCAACCTTTTTTATGACAGTGTGTATACTGTTAACTTACTTCCATGGCTTGCTCGATCTTATGTAAGAATTGATGACAACCCACTTTCTCCTCTTTTAATTCAAATTGCCTCTATGCTCTGTTCTCGAACCCATCCACTGTATTTTCAGCACCTACGTTCCCACAGCCCTCTTCCTGGTCCCCTGTCCGAAGGGAATGCTGCAGCTGACCGCCTTGCCTCCACAGGAATTCTCCTAGCTTCTGTCTCTAATCCTGCTGACTTTCATTCCCTAACCCATGTTAATCTTAAAGGTCTTCGAGCTCGATTTCCTGATATTCCTCTGTCACAGTTAAAACGTATTCTTGCTACATGTTCCTCCTGTGCAGGTCTAATCAAAACACCTGCTATTCAGACTCTGGGGGTTAATCCTCGAGGTTTAAAAGCCAATGCTCTTTGGCAAATTGATGTTACCCACATACCTAACTTTGGCAAACAAAAATATGTGTTCGTCTCAATTGATACCTTCTCTAACTTTATGTGGGCTACAGCTCAGACTGGAGAAAACTCAAAAAAGCTTATAAGCCATATGCTCTCCTGTTTTGCTGTAATGGGCTTACATCTTCAACTTAAAACGGATAATGGACCTGCTTTTACCAGCAAACAATTTAAAGATTTTTGTTCCTTCTGGAACATTACTCATACTACAGGCATTCCGTATAATCCACAGGGACAAGGCATTGTTGAGAGGGCCCATCAAACTCTTAAAGCTCAATTAAATAAAGAAAAAGGAGAAATGTACCCCCCTAATATCCAGCTGGCAAAAGCCTTAACTACATTAAATCTCTTTAATATTTACAAAAACTCAGACCAACCTCCTATAATTCTTCATTGGCAAACACCACCCACCCTCCCAGCTGTTAAAGTCAAATAGAAAGACCCACTTGATAAAATTTGGAAAGGACCTGACCCCCTGTTGACTATGGGGAGGGGTTTCGCATGTATTTTTCCACAAAATTACTCCAAGCCTGTTTGGGTTCCTGCCCACCATGTTTGGCAATACCCACATGATGGCGCTGATATCCCTGAAGAACAAGAAACACTACAAGAAGACTGGCTGCAAGAGGACTGGCTACAGGATGCACCCCAGGATCCATAATACAGCATGGCAGAATCAAAAAAAAAAAAAAACAATCTGATTCACAGAACTCTTCCCCCCCCCCCCCCGAATAAATGTCTTATGCTATGACTGGCCAGTTGTGTTTTGTGAGTGAGTGAGTGAAAAAAAAAAAAAATTGAGTGAGTTGAGTGACCAAAATTTTTGTATGACCCATTGTGCTCAGAGTACTCTAAAAGTTAACTGACTTTATATAAAACGGCTGGATGCAGCCATGGTTTCTGGAGACGTCCAGAAACAGTCCAAAATTTGTTCATTCCCCCTTTTGATTTCTTTTTTAAGTCTTGATATCAATATGAAATGTTTTTAGTCTTAAACTGTGTGAGTAAAGATGGTTCAACTATGACAGTAGATCTAAATTCACATTTGAAATGATATATCTTATTTACAAGTTTTTCTCCTCCTGTATGTTATAAACTATATGTTTAATATGCGTGTTTCAAGTTTGGTAAACATTAACTTAACAGTTAAATTGTAACTTCGAAGCTACATTTTTACGAGAAGAGGTAAAATAAATTCATTTAAGTAACTGAGTGTTTAAGATAAAACTCTAAATATTCAATGTGACAATTCATCATCTCCTAAGTTAAAATACAAATTCTCTATACAGGACATTTTTGGAGGGCCCCCAAAAATGTCCTGTAAGCTATCTTGTAGAAATTAATCCACAACAAATTTGACATCAATCCTATATTGTAAATGTACCAAAAAAAAAAAAAAATTGTCACTAAAATGTGTTAACTCTAGTAACCTGAGTTTGCTTAAAAACCCAATGTAAAAATAGTTAAGAATCAATATATGTGACTTAAATTCGGTATGAAAACTTTGCTATATAAAGACTGCTACATGAGGTCATGTAAGATGACCTTTACACGAAATTATAAAGATACCTAAACCAATTATAATCATTGAGTTATCAATTGTAGTAAACTTCTAATTTGTTACAAAGTTTTTTCATAAATAATTGACTACAGCTATGACAAGCCTTCGTATAAAGAAACATCTGCTCATATAGAATCCCCAGAAATCCATCTTGGACCCCTGACCTCTGACATCACCCACAATTACAGCCATCCCCTGAAACCCATGATGTGACCTGACACGATCTGGAGAACCTGATTCACAGACTCCAAAGGACAAGACTTTCCTACTGCCTTTCTCTCAACCATCGGTGTCTGCTCTTCCTGCTTCTGTTTCGCCCACCATGTTTTGGCGGTTCCAGGTCACTCTCTACAGAGAAGAAAAGTTCCAGTGGCCATCCTCCTCCATCAAGATAGACGTGTGGCATTTATTTCCTGGCCTTTGACATTGGACTGATGCTTCTATAGAACTTGCCGGACACTCCTTTTATACTGCTGGACTTCTTGAAGAATGACTGTAGCAGTTCATAGAACTTACCGCCAGCTGACTCGGGATTTTACAATGCCAGATCACCCCTCTAGCCCCTTGGCTTATCAGGCCCCCACTCCTCACCCATCAGACTCACTCTGTCTCTTGCTACTCTTACTTATCCTTCCGTCTTGTGCTAGTTCTTTTTAAAGACACTTACTATCATTCTGCTTTCTTCCCAACAGGTTTCCATTCACCCCTACACTGCTATTCCCCTGACAGAGATGAAGCCTTTTACAGACATTGACCCAGTTATATATGGCCATTAAGTAAGAGGAAGATGTTGGGGAATTGTGAGGATATGGTTGAGCTTGGAAGGGCTTGAGCCTGAGGGGTGTGTCAATCCTGTTAGTCTCTCTCTCCACGGAGAGGTTGAGCAAGGAGGGACAGCAGAACCCCAAAAAAGGTGTGCCTCTTATCAGTCTCCCTGCCTCACAAAGTGCCCCGCACTCCTGATACTATGGCAAATAGATAAAAAGAAAGGGGGAGATGTTGGGTAGTATGCCACCTCCCCCTGGCTTCTGCTTAACCATATGCCTATATAGGGATTTACTGATCCAAACCTTTGGTCTATTTACACAAATCACTTTTACATAAAGCACTCCAGGGCATTGGTGGTTCAGTGATAGGATTCTCGCCTGCCCCACCCCCTCCTTGTCACACCCTGATCCCTTCTTTGTCACACCCTGATTTTCACCAGTCACTTTTCTCTCCACCCTCTCTATATCACATCCTGTTTCCACCCTACTTGGAGAGTATAAAAACAGCTGCTCTTCTGATTAAAGACACTTGGAAATTGCTTTCCAGCTCCGAGAGTTCCAGAGTGTATCTCCTGCGGAAGTTGGTGCAGCAGGAGTTCCTGATCCCTCTCCCACACAGCAGCCTAGATCAGCTCCAGTTGAGTTCTCTCCAACCCAGAGAGCACTAGCTCGGGAACAAGTACCCTCAGGCTATCCCGGCAGTTCTGATGTGTGCTTGAGCATGGATGGCTGACCCCTCCCCCAGAAGCTCATCTATCAGCCTCCCCTTGGCATGCCAGCCTTGTGGTCCAGTGTGATGTGGCAAAAGTACACCAGGGAATTACAACCTTCCTATCAGCCTCACTGCATCATCCACCCCCCCTTTTCTGGTGGGCTTCACCTTCCTTATATTTCTATTTCCCTATTCCTGCATCACCATCCATACCCAATCATTGCCTTGCTCTCTTTTCCCTTATAAGGAGATATTGACCTCATTGGCCAGCTGGCTACTTCCCTTGCACAGCTACCCCTTTATAAATTTGTAACTGTGTCAATAAAGTTGTTCCATTCCCTGCAACAGGACCTTAAAGAGGTTTGTGTATTGTCCACTGCCACAATATGCTGGAAGACCCCTGTAGCAAACTTGCTCCTGCCTCGTCCCCCACCCTGAACCCCGACATCAGTCTCTTGCTCTTATTCGGCTTTTGCAGTCCTTGCTTTGATAAGATTAGCTTTGGAGTGAGTGAGAGAACTCTAATAAGAAGTAGGTGAGAAAAGTATCTAAGTCTAATTAGATACTATTTCATTAGGAACTTTATACTGACTCACTACAGACAAATTGTTGAACAAACATGGACCTAAAGGCTGGAATAGTGCAGATGAAGTGTTGGGGGGTACTCAGTGCAGACTATTGTGTACTTTTGCTTTCAGGCATATATTTTGCCCTAATTTATGGATACATGTGAACATATGCTGTATCTCATGGGACCTGGTCTATATCTAGGTTTTGGGACTTTGTTAGGAAATGAACTGCCTGGAATGGAATTAGAAAATACTATTAAAGGAAAGGTCTCACTCAAGTAATGAGGGTGAAGGGTTGACATCTCATGCCTGACATTTCTGGACACAGTCTGAAATGAAGCATTCTGAGGTGGTACTCGTTGTGTTGATTAGGTTGGGATCTGCAGATGTAATATTATTTGGCATGAATTGAGAGAAGTGTGCAGGAAAATGAGCCCCACCCTAGAGGTTCCAGGACTGGGAGAAATATAGGCTCTATAGAGGAAGTGGGAGGTTCCTGCTGTCTTAGGGCTTAAGAAGACAATAGATAGTTATTGCTATAATCACATTATTTGGCAATTGGGTTAACTTTGAAAAATACCTTTGTTAGAATTTGCTGTATCAAATATTCTACAGGAAGTAATGGTATACAGCAAAAAATGGAAGCAAAAGGCTCTCTTTTTTAATTTTTGTATTATTTGTATTTATTGGCTAGAGACAGCCAGAAATTGAAAGGGATGGAGATGACAGAAAGACCTACCGCACTGTGTCACCATTTGCAAAACTTTCCTTAAGCAGGTGGGGACTGAGGATTGGAACCTGGGTCCTTGCACACTGCAACGTGTACACTCAACCAGGTGTGCCACCACCCAGCCCTGAGAAAAAGTTCTCTCAATATTTAGATACTCAGACAGAAAACAGAGGATAAAATTGTAAATTATATTTCAAGAAACAAGTAGGATATGGCAATAAACTAGAAATGTGTAATGAATCTCTTGACATGACTTTGGGTTGTCCTGCTTTGCACTGGGGGGTAAATTGAATATGAAAGCACCTAAGGCTATGTTTTCATATATATATATATATCACCCTCTAATTTGATTTTATTTACTTCTGCAGAATATTTAGTAGACTTAGCATTAAGCAGGATTCACTTTTGAGACACTTTGTCAATTGCTTGATCATTTTTTTCATTATGAACTGCAATCTCAAGAAAAGAAGATGAATTCACTTATTTGAAAAAAAATGTAAACATTACTCTATATACTCTTTCATTAAAGTTCTGTGCCTTGTTTAGAAATGGTATATTGGGAAATAAATTTTGTCTCTAAATTTCTTTTGCCCTCAAATCACCTAAAACAATACCCCAAAACAACTAATGTGCACTGCTTTATCAATATTATTTATGTCAGAAAATAGGTTTTTCAGAAATATTAACATTTGTCTGGATAACAACTTATGTTAGAGGTTTTCAAATGTACAGTTATTTGTGGAATCATATTAATGTAAAACAACAGCAAACACTTAGAATGAAATTAATAAGAGTTTTATTGATTCAAGGTGCTTTGCACCAGCTGTCAGACACAGACCAGACTCCTTAGCTGTTCTTCACCCTGAATTCATAAAGAACAGTATCCCATAGGACCATTTTAATTGGAAGCATATTTTCTGCCTATAATGCAAACTCAGGGTCACAACAGGTAAACTGAAAAATTGTTCCACCATATGTTACCCCTAGAAAATATATTCCCCAAATATCATGATACACAAGAAGCGAAGATTACAAGTCTTAAGATAAACTTTCCATGAAACCAGTTTATCATAACCTAATAGCTGGGCTTCAAATGAAGGTAAGAAGCAATTTAGATTCTTGGCATACATTAGTAAAATGAAAATTATGTTATCCACCTGTTTTGAGGGTCTGTTTCTCCTATGCTAAGTTTCACAGATATTATAGGACAAAGTTAATAAATGGTCATATATTCTAGAAACCAGAAAACATAAGACTTTTTATTATGGTAAAGTTGAATGCATAGTACAGTTTATTTTCATAAGCTTTAAAGAAGTTTGTTAATAAAACTCTAGTTCACAATAAATGGAAGTCATTTTGTAACATATGATATTTTTCTACACTAGAATTTACTTATGGGGCAAGGCAGTGGCACACCTGGCTAAGAGCACACAATACAGTGCGTAAGGACCTGGGTTCAAGCCTCTGGTCCCCACCTGTAGGGGGAAAGTTTTACAAGTGGTGAAGTAGAGCTGAAGGTGTCTCTCTGTCTCTTTCCCTCACTATCACCCTCATCCTCCTCAGTTTCTCTCTGTCTCTAATATAAATTAATTAATTAATTAAATTTTAAAAGATTTTAAAAAGTAAAATTTACTTATAAGTATGTTCCAAGTAAATGCGTCACTACTCAACTTTGATATTAAATATAAATCTCATAAATTTGGTGAGAGTTAATTTAAAAAACATCAACATTTTAAGAATAAAAGTATAACTATATTTTAAATTCTGATTAAATTATTTCTAGGACTGGCAAAATGGCTTACCTAGAGAGTACACTGGCTTTGCTATGTAGATGACCCAGATTTGAATCCAGCTACTATCTCATAACAGTTGTTGTAAGGTAGGAGAGAAAGGTGGTCAGCTGTTTGCCAATCAGTAGTCTCAGGACTTAAATAAGTGTTAGAATTTGATGGAAGTAATAGATACATAAATGGATGACAAGTTAAAAAAAATTACAGAGGACTGCACAGCAAAAAACAATTACCAAAATATAAAGGCATCCTACAGAGTGGGACACCACCAGAACATTTTAAGGACTCAACTCAAACAAATAAACAAAAACACCCCTGTTAAAACGAGAAGAGGACATCAAACAGAATCTAGAAGGCTAATAGACATAAGAAAAGTGGTGATAAAAGAGATAATGCCATCTCTTTTGCCTCAGCTTGGATGAAACTTGAAGGGATCATGGTTAGTGGCATAAGTGAGAAAGATGAATATCAAATGATCTCACTTGTAGGTGAAACTTAAGAAGCAAGGACAGAAACAGAAAACATGAAGTGAAAGTTGGACTAGGTGGAGTGTATTGCATGAAGCAAAGGACTCTGGGGAAAGAGAAGGAAATGGGGTTCAGAGGGCTTTGGGGTCATGGTACATGGTGATGGAAAAGGACCTAAGGAGAGTTTGAAAGTGTTCTGTAGATACCTATCACAGGAAGATGAGAAATTGTATCCAGGTGTCAACAACTGTACTGTCAACCATTAAAACCCCAATAAAATGACAAAAATAATAATAATCTTAAGGTCATTTGTTGTCTAGATAAAAATTCATAGAAAGATAAGCCAGAAGTAGAAGAATGAATACCAGATGATCTCATACATGGGAGAAACCTAAGAAATAAAACAAAAACTCATACAAGAGGAAATCTTTCTGGACTGTGGTTTCTCACAGTCTATTAGAAGACTCAGTGGGGGAGACGTGGGTTATGAGGGTTTGAGGATCTAGTGCTTTCTTGTGCAGGAGGATGATGGTTTGGTGCAAGGAAATAAAAATTGACAGACATTCTTAATTTCTGCTTATGAGTCATCTGGAAGCAGAGAAAACAGTTTCTCCTCAAAAGAGAAAAGATCTAGAAGGCAGCGTGCACACTTAGTCCTGCTCTTTTCCACTCTTATATTCACCCTAGGGATGGAGAGGGGTAAGAGGAAAAGAGGTGAGCTGTCCTCTAATCCAGAAATCAATATTATAAAGTTAACATAGTGGATTAATTTTCCTAAGAAATATTACAATGACTAGCATGTGGGTTATATATTTTGGCAACTTTAAGATACATGTTGAGTCTTCAGAAAGAATAGAAGCTTTTGTGATCAGATCCTCAATAAACAGATAAATTTTATATTTGTATACATGATATAATGTGTTGTAATACAATAGTACTTTATTTTGATCCTTAATTGCTTTTTAAATTTCTTTAATTATTAATTTTTTTCCTCATATTTTCCTGTTAGACCAGTGAAAATTAAAATATTAGAGATGTCACTACAGTACTCTAGAGTCTTAAAAACAACCAATATCTTCAGGAACCACCACTGCACACCAAGTTAAGCATACATATTACCAACTGGAAGGACCTGAGTTTGAGCTCCCTGCTCCCAACCATCAGGTGGGACTCTTAACCAGCAGTGAAGCAAGCAGGTTTTCAAGTGTTTTCCGTCTCTCTATTTCTCTATTTCCCTTTCCCCTCTCAATTTCTGTTTGTCTTATCTAGTAAGAATAGGAAGGGGTGGGGGAGGGAAGGAAGTAGGAAAAAAATAGTAACTAGGAGTGGTGTATTTGTCCTGCAGGCACCATGCCCCGGTGATAACCCTGGTGGCAAGAAAAATAATAATAATAATATGACCAATAACTCAAAAGCACACACTCAAAGCTGCCGAGGATGAGAATTTCTCTATAAAACGTCATTTATATAGATAAGCAGAATGATTTGTACAAGTGTGCTTCAACTTCTAACATGTTTTCTTTTAAGTTATCTACTCTTTGTACACTTTGACTTGCAAATGCTCAATAAGATGGATAAATATGATAGACAGTGGCTCATCTGGTTGAGCTCAAATGTCTCAATGTGGAAGGACTTGAGTTCAAACCCCCACCCCTATCCCCTCACTCTCCTATCCCCCTGCAGCCACCTTCATTACCCACAGGGAGATAGCTTCGAGAGCTGTGAAGCAGTGCTGCAGGTGCCTCTCACTCTTCTTCTCTATCTCTCCTTTCCTCTTTCCTCTCAATTTCTCTGTATTTATCCAATAGTTAAATAAATTTTTAAAAAGTAATAAAAGGATGAGTCAATAAAATTTATTTATTTATTTATTTATTTTAAATTTTTTATTTAAGAAAGGATTAATGAACAAAAACATAAGGTAGGAGGGGTACAACTCCACACAATTCCCACCACCCAATCTCCATAACCCACCCCCTCCCATGATAGCTTTCCCATTCTCTATCCCTCTGGGAGCATGGACCCAGGGTCGTTGAGGGTTGCAGAAGGTAGAAGGTCTGGCTTCTGTAATTGCTTCCCCGCTGAACATGGGCGTTGACTGGTTGGTCCATACTCCCAGTCTGCCTCTCTTTTTCCCTAGTAAGGTGTGTCTCTGGGGAAGCTGAGCTCTAGGACACATTGGTGGGGTCTTCAATCCAGGGAAGCCTGGCCAGCATCCTGGTGGCATCTGGAACCTGGTGATTGAAAAGAGAGTTGACATATGAAGCCAAACAATTTGTTGAGCAATCATGGATCCCAAGCTTGGAATAGTGGAGAGGAAGTATTAGGGAGGTACTCACTGCAAACTCTAGTATACTACTGCTTTCAGGTATATATTTTGCAGTAGTTTATGGATACGTCTGCACATAAGCTCTCTCTCACAGAAACTGGTGTATATCTAGGTTATGGGACTTTGTTAGAAAGTGAACTACCTGAGATGAAATTAGAGTGTACTATAAAAGGAAAGGTCTCACCCGAGTAATGAAGCTGAAGGGTTGTCATTCCACACGTGAAGTCTCTGGACACAGTCTGAGGTGAAGCATGTTGAGGTGGCAATCGTTACGTTGGTTAGGTTGTGATCGGTGGATGCAATATTATTTGGTTTGGATTGGGAGATGCATGCGGGAAAGTGGGCCCTATCCAAGGGTTCCAGGACTGGGGGAAGTAGGGGCTCTATAGTGGAGATGTGAGGTTCCTGCTGTCTTAGGGTTCAAAAAGACAATCGATAGTTAATGTTATCATCCCATTATTTGGTAATTGGGTTAACTTTGAAAAGTCCTTTTGTTATGGTTTGCTGTACAGTATCCAGTATCTTGTATATAGCTGTGCTATCGGATGCTTCTAATCTACTTGGTCTAGGCTTTTGAGAGAGTCCACATATCAAATACACAGCCTATATATTAAAAGGATTCAGTTTGTGTTTTGAGAAACTTTGAGACATACAATTGATTTAAATGCAACTGGATTAAGTTTGGATCCAACTTCTCTATAAATTGTCCAAATACATATTTACAGCAAATACTGCAGATTAATGATGCTCCCATAGACATGCTATTCAATCCTTATGGCTCTGTACTAGTTTTTCAAATGTTTATATACAGATTATCTAAATAGTTTTCCATTAATTATCACTATTTTGTTTCTTTCTGAATTACTTAAAGATAGGAATACACAGAACCTATTTTTGGATGTAATTAAAATACATAGAATCTATATTAGGACATGAATAAGAAGCAAGATGAATTCTCCCACCCCTCCAAATTTACTGTGAGAAAATTGACAACTATCAATGTAAAAATTTAAGATGTACATGTGATTATTTGATACATGATATTCCAACATCAGTTTTAACAGTCTGTGAGGTCAAGCATGAGTTCCTGAGTTCTATCCCTTAGAGTACATATACCAGAGTAATGTCTGATTGCCTTTCTCCCTCTCCTCCTAGTTCTCTCATTAAATAAAAATCTTAAATAAATAAATAAAAATAAGAAACAGGGATACTTAACACCTCTCTATCAGCTCACATAATTATAACTTCTTTTCTATGGTAAGAACATTTGCAGCCTACTCTACTAGTAATTTTCAAGTGTAAATTTCACTAATAATTAGTCATCATGTTGTAATCACATCTCTAGAACTCATTAACTTAAAACTGAAGTTTACACCCTTCGTTCAGTATTCTCAGGTTTTTCCACAACTCTAGTAGTGTATGACTGTCACCATCTACTTTGTTTCTGAGTTAACATTTTTTATTTTTTTAAATATTTTGTAGAGCTACATAGTCATTTTTTTTCTTTATTTACATTTATTGGACAGAGACAACCAGGAATTGAGAGGGAAGGGGGCGATAGACAAGGTGAGAAACAGAGAGACACCTACATTCCTGCTTCACCATTCACAAATCTTTCCCCATGCAGGTGGGGACCAGGGGCTCGAACCCAGGTCCTTGAGCATTACAACATGTACGTTTAACTAGGTATGCCTCCACCTGGCCCCGACCTTTTTTTAGATTCGACCTGTAATCAATATCAAATTTAAGCATAATTTAGACTGAATTATTTCATTAACTCTCTTAGGTTCTATCTTTGTTGTCTTAAATGCTCTATCTTCGTTACTTTTTATGGCTAAGTAATATCCCATTGTATATTTAGGCCACCAATGTTCCATTCATTTGTAAATGAACACTAGACTGTTTCTATATCTTGAATATTGTAAGGATTCTACAATGAACATGGCATTGCAGATATATCTTTAATCTTTATGTATTTTTAAATATACCCAGAAGGACATTGCTATAGCATCTGATTCTATTATTATTTTGTATTTGTTTTTAATAGTATATTACAAGATTAGAATATGTAGTTCCACACCACACCCACCATTAATCCATTAATGTTATGTATCCCCACTCTCTCACCTCCCAAAGATAACCTCCATAGTTCTCACATGTCTTACAAATAGTTTCCTTGCTTCTGCTGTTTTCTAGTGGTATCTTTTTCCTTTCTTCCTCCCTTCCTTCCTTCCTTCCTTCCTTCCTTCCTTCCTTCCTTCCTTCCTTCCTTCCTTCCCTCCCTCCCTCCTTCCTTCCTTCTTTCTTTCCTTCCTTTCTTTAGCTCATAGGAATCAGATCTCTACATTTCACACATGAGTGAAGTCATCTGGTAGTTAGTTGTCTTTTACCTCTTTGCTAATTTTGCTAAGCATAATCACCTGAAGACCTACTTCACCACCTGTGAAGCGACTCCCTTACAGGTAGAGAGCCAGGGGCTTGAACTGGGATCCTTACACTGTTCCTTGCACTTTGCACCATGTGTGCTTAATCCACTGCGCTTCCACCCAACTCCCAATATAATTTTCTTGTCCCTGGATTTGGGCAGTTTTACACTGATGTGTCTTGGTGTGTGTCGTTTTGGATTCCAAAATTTAGGTATACATTCAGTTTCTTATGTTTCTATATTTTGAATATTGCTCAGATATAAAATAGTTTCTGCTATAATTTCTTTAAATATATTCACTACTCTTCTTTCCCTGTCTTCTTTCTCAGGAATGCCAATCACTCTGATATATTCTCTCTAATGGAATCTGATATTTCATATAAAAGGTCTTCATTTTTCCTAAACCTTTTCTCTCCAAAGGTTTTAAATTCACAGAGTGTTATGGTTGTATCGTCTAACATTGATATTCTTACCTTGATTTGTTTAGTCTACTTTTGAAGCCTCTTACCTCAACCTGAACTGCATTCAAAGTATCCTTTAGGCTCTGCAGTTCCTTCTGTATTTCTTTTTTTTATATTTTGTAATTCTTTGGTGAAATGATCACAGTGTACTTGAATTTTAATTTTAGTTTCTTGAGTTGATTTTATGATGACTTTTCTCTGTCATTTTTTTTCTATATCTGTGTATGACTGGTCACTTGGGGTTTCTGTCATTGCCGTCTATGTATTTCTCAGTTTCTTCATTTAGTATGACATTTATTGTTGTGCCAACAGGAAGTGCTATCACTAAAGCAGTGTTCAATTTCCCTATTTATATATCTTTGTGGTGGCAGGAGAGATTTTATCCTGTATCACTATGCCAGTTAAGGTCTTTGCTGCCAGTATGGGGTCTCCTTGCTGTTGTCCTAGCCTGTGGAGTGGGAGATGGGGTTGGGGGAGGAGTTACAACTTTGAGGAATTCTTTTATCTTTAGTGGTCAAAGAAAAATAAGTGTTTATGGACCCCCAAAATTCCCTGCCTTCCTTGCTCAGACTATATGCTCTGTTTTTTAAGTACCAAAATGGCACTTGCTGCCACTGAGCATAGTTTCTTAAGTTTTGAGACCTTTTCCTTAATTCTTGGTCAGGCTTCCCTGTACCCACTTATGGCTAAGTGAGTTACTTAAGAAGTCATAGTTGTGGAGGAGGGCATATTTTATCCTGAGTCACCAGGCTGGTTTAATGGTTTTCATGTCATTATAGGATTTTATTACTATTATTCCAACCTATGTGGGGTAATAGCATTGGAAACTTAAGAAGTCACAGTAGGAATTGGTGAGTTTTTAGGAATTTTTTTTAAACATTTGTTTTTGCTTCTACTTGACCTGGAATTTGTGTACCTCAGCTGCTAATCTTTCAATTTGGTACCAGTTATCTCTGTACAACTTTTTAGTCCTGGGAACTCTCCCTCATCCCTTTTCCATATAAGAGTCACAGGTGTCTGTACTCCTCTGAAGCTTACTGTGATTTTTCTTTTCTTTTTCCCCCTCTTCTCTACTCTTCTCTTCTCTTCTCTTCTCTTCTCTTCTCTTCTCTTCTCTTCTCTTCTCTTCTCTTCTCTTCTTTCCTCTCCTCTCCTCTCCTCTCCTCTCCTCTCCTCTCCTCTCCTCTCCTCTCCTCTCCTCTCTTTTCTTCTCCTCTCTCTTCCCTTTAATAATTGTTACATTGATTTGGACCTCAGCTGCTAATCTCCCAGTTTTGTGCAGCCATCCCTAAATTGGCTTTTTAGTTCTAGGTATCTCTCCATCACCCCTCATATATACATGTGCCACATGTGTCTGTACTCACCTGTGGCTTGGTGAGTTTCTGAAGAAATCCTGATTGTATTTTGTTTAGTTTCTTTTTTGAATTTATTTATAAAATGAAGATATTGACAAGACTGTTGGATATGAGGGTTATAATTCCACATAGTTCCACATCCCACCCCCTCCCTTGAAATCTTTCCTATTCTTTATCCTTCTGGGAGCATGGGCCCTGGATCATAATGGGGTGCAAAATGTAGAAGATCTGGCTTCTGTAATTGCTTCTCCGCTGAACAAGGGCATTGGCTGGTCAATGCATATTCCCAACCTGTCTCTCTCTTTCCCTAGTGAGGCAGGGCTTTGGAGAGGTGGAGTTCCAGGACATATTGGTGGGGTCTGCCCAGAGAAGTCAGACTGGCATCATGGCAGCATTTTTTAACTTTGTGGCTAAAAAAACATTAAGATATAAAGAAGAACAAATTGTTTAATAATCAGGAATCCAAAGGTAAGAATATAGCAGATGAGATTTGGGATCTCCATTTTGGAAAAGGATAAGAGGTCTATTTTATGTATATTACAAGGGGCTCATGACTACTAATTTTTTTTTTTTTTTTGCCTCCAGGGTTATTGCTGGGCTCAGTGCCTGGACTATGAATCCATTGCTCCTGGAGGCCATTTTTGTTTCCCTTGTTATTATTGTTATTATTGTTGTTGGATAAGAAAGATAAATTGAGAAATGAGCTGGTGGGCTAGCTTCGTGGGCAGGAGAGAGAGATGATTCAAGAACCAGGCTCATGGTGGTAGCAATACAAATCTTTATTCATGTGGGAGCCCCAGAGTTGGGTGTGAGCACAGCAGGTTAAGCCATGTGGTGCCAAACCACAATGGCCGGTGTCCACCTCCCTGTCTGCACGCCTGCCCTCCTCCAGGTCAGGGCACGGAAAAAGAGTGAAACCAGAAACAGAAGTGACTTTTATAGGATAAAACCGGAAGTGGCAAGTTGGAAATGGAAATGGCTAGAAAAAGGGGGTGGAGAAAGGAAAAAGACATGCTGGGAACTTCCTTAGCAACTGTTGCATTGGTTTTAACTGGTGGGATTAATGTTATCCTGCAGGTAGGGCGGGTCTCAAGATAGAAAGAAGACAGATCAAAGGAAAGAGTGGTGAATCTTTCAGGCAAAACAATGATTATGTAAATAGGCCATAATTTCAGCAATGGAGCAGGGTGGGATGGCTTACTGCCTGACAATGAGCAGAAGACAGAGGGGAAGAGAAATATAGACACCTTCATATCTGCTTCACCACTTGTGGAGTAAACCCCCTGCTGGTGAGGAGCTAGGGGCTCGAAGCTGGATCTTTAAGTTGGTTCATGCGCTTTGTGCCATGTGTGCTTCACCCACTGCCCCACTGTTGGATCCCTGATTTACTAATTTTTGCCTGAGCCTGACAGTTAACATACAGGTGGGCCAAAGATATTGTCTGGGGAGATAGTGTCTAGAGAGTGGGAAATAGGACTAGAAAGCTGAATCAGGAAAGCTCCCAAATATGGGGAAAGTATATAAATATTGTTAACTGTAAACCCCATTGATTTGATCTGTGACCCATATTCAGCACAGAAGCTTTTGTAATGTCTTCATCCCTGTAGGTCTGAGCTCTGAGCTCACATTCTGTGATCACAGCTAGAAACATTCTAGGCTGCACTCATTGCATTTTGTTCACCTTTTAGGTAATTTTTGCTGCTTTCTTTTTTTCTAGTTGACCAGGGAGAACTAAGTAACAATTAAACCTGCTGTTACTCCATAGCCACATCTCCAGGGTTTTTGAAGAGCCTCTATGCTGTTTTCTGTAGTGAATGCAACCAATCTACATTCCCACCAATAGTGCGCAGATGTCCTCATTTCTCCACACCCATGTATTAAATTGTTATCTCTTGACTTCCTTATTATAACCATTCTGACAGGTGTGAGTAGATATCTCACTGAAGTTCTGATTTCTATATTGCTAATGATTTGTGATAACATATCTGTTATATCTGTATAACTGTATCTGTAAGACACCTATATAACTTCCTTGAAAAAAATACCTATCCAGTTTGGCTCCCCCTTTTTAAAATTAGATTGTTTATAGTTTTTCTGCTGCGCGAGTTTCTGATATACTTAAAGTATCTGATATACTTCAAGTTTCTGATATACTTAAAGGGACCCTTTGCAGTCTAAAATTTACACATAGTTTCTCCAGTTCTGCAGTCCACCTTTTAATTCCACTAACTTTTGTTGGATTGTAATATGTGTGCTCAAACAGGTGTGCCTCCACCTGGCCAGCCCCTGTTGGATTGTATAGTAGGCTTTGGGATGTATACTAGATATAGTGGTCACAAACTATCAGAGGGATCCCATGCATCAAACAGTCAAAGTATATTGAAATACAGATAAGAACAGAGGATAATATCCCCTTATAGAGAAGAGCAGGCAGGATGGCTGGAGCCCCATTTTCTGTGGCAATGGCCTTTCTACTATTAGCTCAAACTCTTCCAGCCCTACTGGTCATTAGCAGATCAGAGTGAAGACCATTTGTCAAGCCATCATTGATTGGCCTTAGCTAGTAGGGCACTTTGGTGGGAGGAATTGATAATTTCAATATGCTTCGTTATCATTTGGTGTATACTAGAAGTAATATCATAATAGTTATTTTTATCTTTCTGCAGGGAGAGTTAAAATGATCAGACAATCATACAAATTTGTGATCACAGCTGTAACTATTGCTTCAAGTGAGAGGTATACAGTACATCAGAGGGATTGCCAATCTCCTCAAGGCAAGGATCAACTGAAATATGAAAGTCTTTTGCATAACCATTATGCCATTTCCCCAGCACAAGAAATGCAAATTAAGCGGCAAGAATCATCAGATGATTTGTTTAGGTAGACATTTTGTTTCCAGTTCTTTTTTTTTTTTTAACCAGAGCACTGCTCACCTCTGGCTTATAGTGGTGCTGGGGATTGAACCTGGGACTTTGGAGCCTCAGGCATGACTGTCTCTTTGCATAACCATTATGCTATCTACCCTCTGCCCTTGTTTCCAGTTCTTACAGCTACTCTTGAGTTTTCTTCTGTTAGAGGGCTAGAACACAGCTGATCAGGAATACCAGGGCTTTTCACAGACAGAGTGATGTTATTTTTCCACCATCTGTGATTAATGCAAAAACCACTGTGAATTTATCTCCCATGTCCAACATTATTCCTTACTATCTTTGACCTTCTTGCTTTATCCCCCTTTAGCTAAGGATAGCTAAAACAACTGGTAATTAAACCTTCCCGCTCCTTCTCACCTCTGTTGAGCTTACCAGACACAATTCAATTATGGTAAAATTCAGCTTTTTGTATCATTCAGTTCTACTGACATCAGCCAACTTTACTGAATGAGCTACTGTTTGATTTATTTAATGAACCTTAAATATGTCAGATGTTTCAAATAATTATACCAATTACATAAGGAAGTCTACATATAGGTTTTACTATGTACTAGAAAATGTTGCAATGTTTTTGTGTGTCTCTGTGTGTATTCATTCCTTTAAAAATTCTACAACATGCTATTAACCTCCTTTTATAATTAAAAGAACAAAAATTCAGAGAATTTAAGCAGCCTGTCCTAAAATTTTGAGTCAATAAGAATTCAAAAAAATATATTTTATTCATTTGTGTGTGTATGTGTGTGTGTGTGTGTGTGTGTGTGTGAGAGAGAGAGAGAGAGAGAGAGGTGGGGGGATAAAAAGACTAGAGCACTGTTCAGCTTTGGTTTGTGGTTGTACTAGACATCTGGAGATCTCGGACCTGGGATCTTGGAGCCTCAGGCATGAATGACTTTTGCATAACCATTATGCTATCTCCCCAGTCCATCAATAAGGATTTGAACCAAAAATGACTTATAAATGTTGCCTGGATTATATGATGTAAATGAGTTAATTTCTCAGTCTATGTATTCACATCCTTTACCTCCTCCTCTCAGTTAAGAGTTAATAATCAGGTATTTCAAAGAACCTCCACATACATACATCTTTTACTTTAATTAACTAATTAATTATTAATTAATTAATTTTACCAGAGCATTGCTCAGCTATGGCTTAAAGTTCTTCTTCTTCTAGCATTTGCCCTTTTTCCATAGCCAGTCAACAGCGTCAGGTTGAGCCTGATGTAAAGTTTCGAGACCTCCTTTGAATCTGGAGAGGTGGCAGTCGTTGACTATGTGGGTCATAGTCTGTCTGTAGCCGCAGGGGCAGTTCAGGTCGTCTCTGGCTCCCCAGCGATGGAACATAGCGGCACACCGGCCATGGCCTGTTCGATAGCGATTGAGGAGAGCCCAATCATAACGTGCTAGGTCAAAGCCGGGTTGACGCTTGCAGGGTTCTTTACCTCAGCTGACTGCCAACTCTGTTTCCAAGAGTCTGGAACAGAGAAGTTCAGTGTAGGTGTAGGGGACCAGATTGGGTGACGAGACGTCAAGCGTTGGACAGGGTGGGCGAAGATATCCGCGTATATTGGCAGGTCCGGTCGAGCGTAGATGTGGGAAATGAACTTAGATGATGCTGCATCCCGACGAATATCTGGCAGGGCGATGTTTCTAAGAACTGGCAGCCATGGAACCGGGGTGGAATGGATGGTTCCAGAAATGATCCTCATGGAGGAATATAATTTGGAATCGACCAAGTGGACATTGGGGCTACGGAACCATACTGGGGCACAGTATTCTGCAGTGGAATAGCATAATGCCAGAGATGATGATCGTAGTGTGGAAGCGCTCGCGCCCCATGAGGAGCTGGCCAGTCTTGCAATGATGTTATTCCTCGCACCCACCTTTGCTGCAGTTTTTATGAGATGTTTGTGAAATGACAGAGTGCGATCAAGAGTAACGCCAAGATAGACTGGCTGGGCTTCATGCCGGATTCTCGTATCGCCAAGCTGCACATTAAGTTCACGCGAGGCCGAGGCATGGTGTAGATGGAAAACAGATGATACCGTTTGGCTTACAGTGGTACTGGGGATTGAACCTGGGACTTTGGAGACTCAAGTTTGAGAGTCTTTGTATAACCATTATGCTATCTCCACCATTTCCTCCCCTGCCCTCACATAATGTACTCTTTTTTTGTTGTTGTCATCACTAAGATATCAGCTCTCTAGACTAATAGGCTGAGCATCAAAGCTTCCTCCAATGTAGTTATGGCTGGGCTCAGCACTTGGTTCTGTGAATGGTAAAGCAAACACATTATTCAGGGGAGCTATTTTGCTGACCCAACAGACTTGTGGCTCTTTTTTAAAATTTAATTTTATTAGTATTATTTTTACCACAACACTTCTCAGCTCTGCTTTATGATGGTGGTAGGAATGGAACCTGGACCTCAGAGCTTTGGACATGGAAGTCTTTTGCATAACCATTCTGTTATCTTCCCAAGCTTCATCCACCCCATTATAATATGATCCTTCACCTCTCTTAGGAATAAGCCTTTATTATATTCATTATCTCCTTACTTCTCATTTTCTCTTCAGTTCACTAATTGGATGTCTATTTTTACTATGTCCTTAAGATCTGCTCAAGAACTCAGGCTTATACCTGATTTTTCCTTTTTATTTATGTGTCTATGGAGAAGGCAAGTAAGAAGAGAACAGAAGGAGAAATAAAGGAGAGAGAAAGGTGTCAACTCACTGGCCCTTTGTATTGTCTGAGGTGCTCCCCTGTGGTATCAAAAAATTGAGCCAAAGGTCTTGCAGACTTATAAAATGTTTACTCTATAAACTGGACTATCTCTTGGCCCGTTTCTACTTTTTTTTAACATCATTGGGACTTTACTGCTCAGAGCTATTTTCTTTCTTAATTTTTCTTTTCCAAACAGAAAGAAAGAAGATAAGATAACTACAATATTAATATTTTCCCAGGTGTCTTAAGACTCCCATATGGTATACCTCTGACTCAATCTGGGTCAGTCACAGGTAAAGGTCACTCACCTGTAAAGCATCTCTTCTTCAGTATTCTTTTTTTTCACTGTCCCCATCCCTTCTTTAACGTTCTGCCCCCCCCTCCCCTCCAGGGTTATTGCCGGGTATCCATGCCAGCACTATAAATCCACTACTCCCAGCCACCTTTTTTTTTAAAATTTTTTATTTAAGAAAGGATTAATGAACAAAAACATAAGGTAGGAGGGGTACAACTCCACACAATTCCCACCACCCAATCTCCATAACCCACCCCCTCCCATGATAGCTTTCCCATTCTCTATCCCTCTGGGAGCATGGACCCAGGGTCGTTGAGGGTTGCAGAAGGTAGAAGGTCTGGCTTCTGTAATTGCTTCCCCGCTGAACATGGGCGTTGACTGATCGGTCCATACTCCCAGTCTGCCTCTCTCTTTCCCTAGTAAGGTGTGTCTCTGGGAAGCTGAGCTCCAGGACACATTGGCCACCATTTTTTTTAACTTTCTTATATTATTTTTTATTTGATAGGACAGAGAGAAACTGAGATGGGAAGGGAGATAGAGGACAGAAAAATAGATACCTGCAGGGCTGCTTCAGTGCTCATGAAGCGTTCTCCCTGAAGGTAGGGAATAGGGGCTTGCACTGAGTCTTTATGCTTGGTATTATGTGTGCTCAAATGAGTGTTCCTGTCCGGCCCCCTAAATTTAATTTTATTGTAGATAGAGACAGAGAGAAATTTATAGGAAATAGGTAGGGAGAGAGAGAGAGATATCTGCAGCATTATTTCACCGCTCATCAAGTTTCCCCCTGCAGGTGGGAACCAAAAGGCCCTTCTGATATTTTAAAAAAAAATTAATAGTTATTTATTTATTTATCTATTTATTTATTTATTTATTGTATAGAGACAGCCATAAATTGAGAGGGAAGAGGGTGATCAGAAGGAAGAGAGACACAGAGAGAGACCGGCAGCCCTACTTCACCACTCGCAAAGCTTTCCTCTTGCAGGTGGGGGCGACTGGAGGCTAGAACCCAGGTTTTTGAGCACTGTAACATATATGCACAATCAGGTGTGCCACCACCCAGCCCCTGGCCCTTCTGATACTTTTAAGAAGCACTATTTTCAGGTCTGAAAAATAGATCACTTGAATAGTGTGCTGTTTTGCCATGTATACAACCCAGATACAAGCCTGACCTCCACTACAATGAATGAAGCTTTGGTGCTGTGGTCACTTTTGCTCTCTCTCACAAAAGAGCAAAAGAAAATTTTCAGTGACTCACTCTTTTGCCTCAAAACTCTACGTAACAGTTTCACTTGTTGTAACACATCAAGATAATTTAATAAATGTAAGCATTCTCTAAAATACAGATATTAATTTTATATGTTTTTGCAAAACCATACACTATAATCGTAAGGTGAGTTCTCCAGGTGACCTCTGTGATTAACAGAGTGCTTCACCACCCATCAAGGTCACTATATTTAAGAGTTAATTATTTTTGCCTTTAGGTTCATGATTAGTGAACATTTTTTTTCCTGCTTTATATGTTAACTCTTTTAAGCCACTAGGTCCCAGATTCTACCATGATGCCAAACTGACTGCCCTGGGCAGATGAACCCCACCTGGCTCTCCAGACCCCTACCCCACTAGGGAAAGAGAGAGACACGCTGGGAGTATGGACTGACCTGCCAATGCCCATGTTCAGCAGGGAAGTAATTACAGAAGCCAGACCTTCCACCTTCTGCACCACAAAATGACCCTGGGTCCATACTCCTGGAAGGATAAAGAATAGGAAAGCTATCAAGGGAGGGGATTGGATACAGAGTTCTATTAGTGGGAATTATGTGAAATTGTACCCCTCTTATCCTATAGTCTTGACAATATTTCCATTTTATAAATATATATAAAAAAAGAGTTAATTTGAAGTCTTGTTTTGTTCCCAGAGCCCAGCAGTGGGTACCCCATTCCCACAAACTAACGTATGTAATGCTCGTATATATCTCACATACACACCACCAAGGCCTCAGTCATGTTTTCTTGTTATTAGTGAAATTTTGGGGAGACTTTTAACCTTACAGTCCTTTGGACTGGACATCCCCCAGCATAATAACTCATAATAAAAATGGAGAAACCTGAAGTTATTTTCATACTATTCCATCTATTCCATTTTTGTCACTCTATGTCCATCCATATATACAAATACATGCACATATATGTACACAAACATAAATATATTTTATTTAGTATTCAATATTATTTTGTAGAAATTAATAAAAAAAACTTACTGTTTTTAGTTACCAAAGAAGCACATCCTCCTTGAAGATGGCTATTTCATATTCATAATTATTTTTTCATGAAAACATAAAATACTTAGAAAATAGTTTTTTAAACTATATCTGTTGGTCTGTCGTATATCCTTAACTTAATTATGCAAACATTACATGATCTATTTTACTAAATATAACTAAAAGCACAAGAAGGGTAATTTCTATAGTTTCATGATGTATTAGGACTTCACTATTGTTAAAATTAAAGACAACATACCAGCATTCAAAGGTACCTTCAAATATCTTATTTTGCAAGAAGCTCTGTTGCTGAAAGTTTTAAGTAAATTAGTTGAACAACTGCCCGTCACTAAAGAAAAATTTAATGTTACATTGGATCACAGAGTTATAAACCACTGTGTCTTCTCTATACAGAATTTACTATGTCATAATTTACCTTTGATTCTCATTCATGTTTATATATATATATAACATTTTACTGGGGGGGCTCTTCATGCATGGTTTGATCTGAATGCTCCCATTTTGCAAACTGGTGTGTGTATAATAAACTGATACTATTTACCACTTTATAGATAGACTGGCTTTTACATTAACTGCTTCTAAGCTTTTGACACTATATTTAACTATGACAATCTTGCTTGCTCAACCAAAACTTTAAGCTTATATGTTTTAAAGGCATATTTTTCTTTTCTTCTTCCTTCTTTCCTTTCTTCCTTCCTGCCTTCCTCTTTCCTTCCTCCCTCCCTTCCTTCCTTCCTTCCTTCCTTCCTTCTTTCCTTCCTTCCTTTGTTTCCTTTCCTTCTTTTTGTAGAACCAAAAGATACCTATGTATATGCCAATGCTCTCCATCCCCGATTAAAGATGAATTATTTATAACTGATATATTAGTAAAGAAGTCTTTGGAAACACTCATACTACAACTGTAACTTGAAGGCAGGCCTCTGTGGATGATGTTCTCCAGGTGACCCGGTACTTAACTAACAGCATTTGGCAGCTCATCAAGGTCACTCTGTTTATGGGTTAATCCAGATGACTTGGGTATGCTGTTCTTGTACTTTGTTAATGTAGCCAATGCCCCTGTTTTTCTGTCTGTATATATCTGCCCTTCCCTCTCTAAGACCATGATTCTAATTGAGTCTTTATTGCCGTCTTAGGACAGTAAGCAATGAACCTCATGTACATTCCACTGAGTCCTCCTGGTCACTTTTTTAGCATTGGTAATGTTTGTGGAACACATTACAATTCTCTGGATGGCGCATCTCAGCACAGAGATACTATCACTGGCTTCTCAAAGGGGCACTTAAAAAAGTTTAAGAAAATCAAGTACAGTAATGCTGGCTTGCTCTTTGAGTCCACCTGTCTCCCCAGCGACTGAGAGATGGAGGTTAAAAGTGGCCCTGTGGTTCCCAGGGCAGCTCAGCATGCCAAGGGTGATGTGTGCGCAGGGAGACCAACACTCAGTCAGCCCTGGGAAAAGCCTTGGAGGACAGTTCATTTGTTGAAAGGAAAAGTAGATATATATAGGCCATAACTTGGGGAGAAGGTTTGGAGTATCCATTAACTCAAGCACAGAGCAAGATAATCTGTAGTTACGTTTTCACGGACAGACTGTTTGATCTTAAGCTTTACAATGTACATTTTTCTGGAGGTAAATTTCAGGAACTTTAGAGCAATAAGAGAGAGGGGAAAAGCTGAGGAATGTTTGCTGGAGTTTTAAAGTTAACACATTAATCCATGACTTTTAATTAAAGAAGGAAAGGGGGGAGGTGGCATGTGCAGAAAGGCGCCCATGTCTAAGGATCCAGCTGTCATAAATTCCAGAGACTAGAGGAACCAGCCCTTCTCTCAACCTAAACGGAGAGATGGGGGTTAACCTGTCTGGATCTCATGGAAATAATGGCCTGGACCTTCTGGGATAGTGGGTCCATTCTCCAACACAGTAAAATATTGCAGCCCAGAAAATAATCCTTGGAATATATTAAGTGGGAATTTACAATGACAATATGACAATAGTAGACCAGGCAGCCAAGAATACGTAAAACCACTGACTTCTCCCAGAAACTATTGTGAACCCTCTCTTGGTAAACTTTTTTCTGGGGTAAGGGAAATAAAAGGGACACATTGGAAATCACTAAAATCATGATCTCTAGCAGAATTATCACTTAATAATGCCACAGCAATATTTTCCAGGTAATTGCTACACAACTCCACATACACACCACACAGGTGTTTAGAAAGTCAATTGCTCCAAACCTGAAAAAGTCACTAGTATGATGAGTCTGGGTATAATAGGATACAACTGGAATACTCAAATTAGGGTAAATTCCATTTTGGAATTTAATTGGATGATGCCTCTTTATACAGGTGCTGGCATTTGCCAGAAAACCACCAGGGGTAATCTATTAACAGATCTTCAAAGCTAGTCAGAGTTTAGCTGCTTGTATTACTTGAAAAGAAGAAATATTTGCTAGAATTGAGAAGGAATGATTCATATAGAACACACACACACACACACACACACACACACACACACACACACACACACACACACTACTGAGAGACATCCTGTCAAAATCAATAGCCCACGAAGGTCCCTCATGGAAACATTCAGGGAGTGACTCTTTCCTTAGCTTCTGCCTTATCTCTCCATTAACTGAACACCATTGAAAGTCAGAGGACAAGAAAGCCTTTATTTCATATAGACTAGACTTCTGGAGTACTTAAGAGGTGAAGATGAGGCTGAATAAGGGCCCTCTGACAGGTGCCATAGAAAGCCAGACCAGTTTTGCAAGAAGGTAAACTTTTATTACAGTTCAAACAGAAAATCCAGGCTTAGAGATAATATTGCAAGTTAACTCTCCACTTCCAAAGTAGCTTTTATATAGATATAAGTGGATAATGACTAGAAATCCAGAAACTGAATTTATGTTCAAACAGGGAAATAAGTTAATGACTACCCTCAGTTTCTTTCCTACTAAGGAAAAACTTCTCAGAAAACAATTTATGATTACTCTTAAATAATTTTCTTTGTTTCAAGAGGGCAAGACCAACAAGTAGGGGGAAAGGAATTTCTTCCTGTGGCTATTTTGTTGTAATATCTCAACTGTTGGAGTTAAGTACACTTCAAGGCAGGGGTAGATAGCATAATGATTATGCAAAGAAGCTTTCATGCCTGAGGCTCCAAAGTCCCAGGTTCAAGCCCCCACATCACAGTAAACCAGAGTGCAGTACTATGCATCTGAAGCATCTTTGCTCTTGTAAAGTGTTTGCAATTTCTGAGAACTTTTATCTAAGCCCCACAGTGACTCCTAAATGTGCTGCTTCTTCTAAGTCTTCTGACGATAAAACTAAGTACCAGAAGAAGATGCATGCCATCCAGAAGGTCAAACTCTTGTCTATGATCAAAGATGGCAAGAGAATTGTGGAGGTTGCCTGCCATTACAACTTGAATGATTCTACCCTTCATTCCATCATAGAAATGAAAAGAACATCAGTGAAATGGCTACTGTCTCTTTCAACAAGGAAGCAATGCAAAAGGGGTGTTATTTCATGTCTAGAGTGCACTAATAATGTTAAAAGCAATATTTAGAAGGTAGTAAGCAGGTTTCCTATGCTCTATGAAAATATTAAATTTAGAAATAAAAAATTATACTTTGTGGAAATTCACTTATTACAGTAGAGTCTGGAAATGATTAACTGCAATAAATGAGGGATGACTGTAATATACTTATAAATATTTGAAAAATTAATATGCATGTTTTTCCACAATTTTCTGATCATAGTAAACTCTGGTATCAAATCAACAGTAATGTATTCTGTGAGAAGGGGGAACTGGACAGTGGGCATAGAGATCCAGTCCATGATAATGAAGAAAGACTGGGTGTATGGTGGGAATAGTTTGTAAAAAAGCATTATGGGGAAATGAGAGATTGTACTCATATGTTGACAACTGTCCTCTAAATTATTATTTCCCCAATAAAATGTTTTTTTTAAAGCTACAATTATGGTGTTGCATTATTACAAAAATGTATAGTAATTGGCATAAAAAACTTTTGATTTAGTGTCAGATCTGGACTTCCAGAGGCATGGCTATGGAGCAGGAGCAGCTGTGTTTCTCTCCTCTCCTCTCCCGGGTCAACTAGGAATACCAAAGGAGACCATGTGGGACCGCAATAAGACAGGACTATAACAACTTCAGGAACCCACCTAATCACCAGTGAGTGCAAACACATGTGGCTCCTGTACAGAGAGGAGCTTAGGGAGAGATTAAGTAGCTGGTAACAGTCAGGCAGTTTACCAGTTGAGACACCATCTCCAGTCTGTTTACCAACAAAAAGATGGCTGAAGGAAGGAGAGGACTCCCCTAAGACTCACCAAGTGAAACTGTGAGTCTCCATTGCTACTGACCTCAGAATATGGAGCAGCGATAGGGAGGCCTTGGGCTAACACCAGGGGATAGAGAACTAACTAGGAAACACAGAAGATCTAAACCTCGGTGGCCTAGTGGTGGGGTGGTGAGAGTATCTTTGTATAACCACTGGATCTCTGCCCCACCCTGCTTTATATCTTGGTCAGGAGTCAGTGATTAAGCTAAGAAGCCTACTTATAGTTTAAAAGCCCTCAGGCTTCCATAGCCTACAGGGAAGAAAAAGAACCATTTAATTACCTTAATTAGACACAACTCAATTCAGGCAAGAGTGATCAGTAATTGAAAAGTACTGAGAGAGACCTCATAACATACTATATAAAATGGTCAAACCAACAAGAAAAGAAATATTGAAGAAATGAACCAGGACAAGAGTCTAGCTAAAAGTCCCCCAAAAGTTGAAGCACAAAATGTCAACATTCAAACACTAGTTAAGGAAATAATAACAGGAGTGAGTAAAGAGTTTGAAGAATTCTCATCAGAAATACAGAAACAATAAATGAGACTCTGGAAGAAAACACTAATTGTCTCAAGGTTATTAGAGAGCTGAAAGCTAAAATAGCTGAGTGAAGAACACAACTAGTAGAACAAAATAAAACAGTATCAGAACAGAGTAACAAAATAGATGAGCTCCAGAAAACAGGAGAGGGGAGAGAGAATTGAATAAATGAGGCTGAACACAGAATTAGCAAGATTGAGAATGAATTAGAGAAACTAAAAAAGAAGTAAGAGATCTCAAAAAGAGATTAAGAGATACTGAAAAACAACAGAGACCTATGGGATGACTTCAAAAGAAATAATATACACATTACTGGCTTATCAGAGGAAGAAAGAGAGGGAAGGGAAGAAAGCATTCTTCAGGACATAATAGCTGAGAACTTCTCTACTCAAGACAACATAAAAGACATAAATGTTCGAGAAGCCCAGAAGGTTCCAAACAGAATTAACCTAGACTTAAAAGGCACATCCTATTTAGAATGGAAAGGAATAAAGATAAAGAAGGATCCTGAAGGCTGCAAGAGATAACAAAGAGTCACCTACAGAGGAAAACCAATCAGATTAGCAGCAGACTTCTCCACACAAACACTACAGGTCAGAAGAGAATGACAAGATATCTATTGAGTGCTCAGTGAGAAAGGCTTTCAACCAAGACTACTGTATCCTGCTATACTGTCATTCAGACTAGATGGAGGCATAAAAACCTTCTCAGACAAACAACAGTGGAAAGAATCAACTATCACCAAGCCATCCCTGAAAGAAGATCTGAAAAGTCTCCTATAAACAGTCAGACCACCATAAATAGGCCATAGAAAAAAAAATTCCAGAAATCTACAAGAATGGCATTAAAATATCTAAAATAAAGTATCTTTAATCTTTGATATCAGTAAATGTCAATGGCCTGAATTCACCTATTAAAAGGTACAAAGTAGGAAGATGGATCAGAAAACACAACCCAATAATATGCTGTCTACAGGAAAGCCACCTAACTCAACAAGACAAACATAGACTCAAAGTGAAAGGATGGAAAACTATCATATAAGTCAATGGCCCACAGAAAAGGGCAGGAACAGCTATTCTCATATCTGACATGATAGACTTTAAAAGAAATAAAATTAAAAAACATAAGGAAGGACAGTACTTAATGCTCAGAGGATCAGTCAATCAAGAGGACTTAACAATTATTAACATCTATGCACCCAATGAGAATCCATCTAAATATATCAAACAACGACGGAAAGAGCTACAGCAATAAATTAACAGCAACAAAGTAACAGTAGGGACTGCAACATCCCACTCTCTCAACTTGACAGATCATACAGGCAGAAAATCAGTAAAGACATGCGGGAGCTAAATGAGGAGATAGATAAACTAGAATGATTGGACATTTTCAGAATGTCCAATTCACCCCACGAAACTGAAGTACATATTTTATTCAAGTCCACATGGGTCATTCTCAAGTATAGACCATATGTTATGCCACAAAGACAGCATCGGCAAATTCAAGAGCACTAAAATCATCCCAAACATCTTCTCAGACCACAGTGGAATTAAACTAACACTTAACAATCAGCAAAGGATTAGTAATAGTCCCAAAATGTGGACTTTCAGCAGTACACTTCTTGACAACTACTGGGTCAAAGAGGAAATAAAGGAAGAAATCAAAATGTTTCCAAAGTTCAATTAAAATGAAGACACAACCTATCAAAATATTTGGGATACATCTAAGGCAGTACTGAGAGGGAAGTTTGTAGCCATACAAGCACATGTTAGGAAACAAGAAAAAGCACAAATAAACAGCCTGATTACACATCTTAAAGATCTAGAAGAAGAAGAACAAAGGAACCCTAAAGCAACCAGAAGGCCAGAAATCACTAATGTTAAGGCAGAAATAAATAACATTGAAAATAAGAAAATCGTACAAAAGATCAACGAAAGTATATGTTGGTTCTTCAAAAGAGTGTACAAAATCAACAAACCTTTAGCCAGACTCATAAAACAAAACAGGGAGAAGACCCAAATAAATCTTATTGTAAATGAAAGACTAGGTATCACAACAGATAACACGGAAATTCAACATATCATGTGAGACTTCTATGAACAACTATATACCACCAAGCTAGAGAACCTGGAAGAAATGGATGTTTTCCTAGATACCTACAAACTTCCAAAATTAAGTAAAGAGGAACTAAATAACATGAACAGGCCCATCACAGCTAATAAAATTGAAACACTAATCAAAAACCTTCCCAAAAATAAAAGTCCTGGACCAGATGGTTTTACAAATGAATTCTACAAAAATTTAAAAGAAGAATTAATACCTCTACTTTTTTATTATTTAATTATTTATTTTAGAAGGAGACATTAACAAAACCATAGTATAGGAGAGCTACAACTCCACACAATTCCCACCACCTGATATCCATATCCCATTACCTTCCCTGATAAATTTCCCACTGTCTATCCCTCTGGGAGTATGGGCCCAGGGTCATTGTGGGTTGCAGAAGGTGGAAGGTCCCTGCTGAATATGGGCGTTGACTGGCCTATCCATACTCCCAGTCTGCCTCTCTCTTTTCCTAGCAAGGTGGGTCTCTGGGGAAGCGGAGCTCCAGGACACATTGGTAGAGTCATCAGTTCAGGGAAGTCTGGTAGGCATCCTGCTAGCCTCTGCAATCTGGTGGCATTTCCAGTAATTATTATCGGAGCTCACGCTAGCAGCTGCTTCCAAGTCACCATTTTGGCTCTGCCCCTCCTCCTTTTTTTTCCAAAGTGTTGGATTCTTTTTTTTTTTTAAATATTTTATTTATTTATGAGAAAGATAGGAGGAGAGAGAAAGAAGCAAACATTACTGTGGCACATGTGCTGCCGGGGATCGAACTCGGGACCTCATGCTTGAAAGTCCAAAGCTTTATCGCTGCACCACCTCCAGGACCACTAATACCTCTACTTTTAAAAGTCTTCCAGCATATTGAAGACACTGGAATACTCCTTTACAGTTTCTATGAAGCCAACATCCCTCTCATGCCAAAAGCAGACAGGGACGCAACCAAAAAAGAAAACTACAGACCAATATCTCTGATGAACATAAATGCTAAAATACTGAACAAAATTTTAGCCAACCAGATACAGCAGTATATTAGAAAAAAATATTGTTCATCATTGCTTAATACGGTTTATCCCAGGGTTGCAAGTTTGGTTTAATATATGTAAATCAATCAATGTGATCCACCACATCAATAAAAGCAAGACCAACAACCATTTGGTCATATCAATAGATGCAGACAAAGCCTTTGACAAAATCCCTGTCTGATCAAACCACTACCAAAAATGGGAATAGATAGAAAGTTTCTGAAGAAAGTGGAGTCTATATATAGCAAACCTACAGTCAACATCATACTCAATGGCGAAAAATTGGAAGCATTTCCCCTCAGATCAGGTACTAGACAGGGCTGCCCACTATCACCATTATTATTCAATATAGTGTTGGAAGTTCTTGGCATAGCAATCAGGCAGGAACAAGGAATTCAAGGGATACAGAAGAACTCAAACTCTCTCTATTTGAAGATGACATGATAGTATGCATAGATAAACTTAAGGAATCTAGCAATAAGCTTTTGGAGATCATCAGGCAATATAATAAGGTGTCAGGCTACAAAATTAACATTCAAAAGTCAGTGACATTCCTCTATGCAAACACTAAATTAGAAGAATTTGAAATCCATAAATCAATTCATTTTGCTATAGCAACAAAAACAAAATATCTAGGAGTAAACCGAAAGAAAGAAGTACAAGACTTGTATACTGAAAATTATGATTCACTACTCAAGGAAATTGAAAAAAAAAAACACAAAGAAGTGGAAAGATATTCCATGTTCATGGGTTGGAAGAATTAACATCATCAAAATGAATATACTACCCAAAGCCATCTACAAATTTAATGTTATCCCCATCAAGATCCCAACCATATTTTTTAGGAGAATAGAACAAATGCTACATATGTTTTTCAAGAACCAGAAAAGGCCTAGAATTGCCAAAACAATCCTGAGAAGAAAGAATAGAACTGGAGGCATCACACTCCCAGATCTCAAATTGTATTGTAGGGCCATTGTCATCAGAACTGCTTGGTACTGGAACATGAATAAACACACTGACCTGTGGAATAGAATTGAGAGCCCAGAAGTAAGTTCCCACACCTATGGACATCTAATCTTTGACAAAGGTGCCCAGACTATTAAATGGGGAAAGCAGAGTCTCTTCAACAAATATTGTTGTTGAAAATGGCTTAAAACATGCAGAAGAATGAAAATGAACCACTTTATTTCACCAAACACAAAAGTAAATTCCAGTGGATCAAGGACTTGGATGTTAGACCAGAAACTATCAGATACTAAGAGGAAAATATTAGCAGAACTCTTTTCCACATAAATTTTAAAGACATCTTCAATGAAACCATTCCAATTACAAAGAAGACTAAGGCAAGCATAAACCTATTGGACTACATCAAATTACAAAGCTTATGCACAGCAAAAGAAACCACTACCCAAACCAAAAGACCCCTCACAGAATGGGAGAAGATCTTTTCATGCCATACATCAGACAAGAGGCTAATAACCTAAATATATAAAGAGCTTGCCAAAATCAAGAACAAGAAAACAAGAAACCCTATCCAAAAATGGGGGAAGGACATGGACAGAATATTCACCACAGAAAAGTTTCAAAAGGCTGAGAAACACATGAAAAAATGCTCCAAGTCTTTGATTGTCAGAGAAATGCAAATAAAAACAACAATGAGAGACCACCTCACTCCTGTGAGAATGTCATACATCAGAAAAGGTAACAGCAACAAATGATGGAGAGTTTGTGGTGTCAAAGGAACTCTCCTGCACTGCTGGTGAAAATGGAAATTGGTCCAACCTCTGTGGAGAACAGTCAGGAGAACTCTCAGAAGGCTAGAAATGGACCTACCCTATGATCCTGCAATTCCTCTCCTCGGGATATATCCTAAGGAACCCAACACACCCATCCAAAAAGATCTTTGTACAAATATGTTCTTGGCAGCACAATTTGTAATAGCCAAAACCTGGAAGCAACCCAGGTGCCCAACAACAGATGAGTGGCTGAACAAGTTGTGATATATATATATATATATTACTCAGCTATAAAAATGGTGACTTCACTGTTTTCAGTGGATGGACCTTGAAAAATTCATGTTAAGTGAAATAAGTCAGAAACAGAAGTTATGATCCCACTCTCAAGCAGAAGTTGAAAAAGAAGATCAGAAGAGAAACCACAAGTAGAACCTGAACTGAAATTAGCTTGTTGCACCAAAGTAAAAGAATCTGGGGTTGGGGGAGGAGAATAAAGGTCTAAAAAGAATGATAGAGGACCTAGTAAGTGTTGCATTGTTATATGGAAAACTGGGAAATGTTATGCATGTACAAACTATTGTATTTACTGTTGAATGTAAAACATTAATTTCCCAATAAAAATTTAAAAAACTGATTTAGAAATAAAATAAATCTTACTGAAATTAACTTTTTAAACAATGCAGTTTTCTTATATCTTTATTGTTATTAAATAAAGACATGCAGTTAAATAAGGAAAATTCAACTGTAAATTACAAGAATTTAAAGGTATTTTTTGTAATAATCTGACATTATTCATCTAACAAAAATATATAGAACGTATAAGTCAATGCTTATGACTTATCCAGTGACTTTTAAATAGATAAACAATAAACATACTGGATATTTTATTAGCATTTTCTTTGCCAAGTTAATTAGAACTTGATACAATGAACCCTTCCTAACATTAATATGTCATTTCATGATATAACTAATTAGTATTATATGAATACAAATTTATCAAGAAGTATATTATACAGATTGTGACTTAAGATAACCCATTTCTTTTCAAGATAGACTTGAATTCTATATCATTGTAACAAATGATAACAATGTATATTTTAATAAGAAAAATAAATTTTACATCATGCTATGTTACTTTACATTATTATATTTTGTGATCCAATATCACCCTAAAATCCATTGTAACATTATACTCATTGATGAAAGATTAGAAATTCTGTTGATTGTCTAGAAAAGTAATTATTGTTAATAATCTGTGACTCGAATCTGAAATCCTCTGGGTATCTGAACTGGTGAGCGATCTCTTGTTTGACTTGATATTTTAGACATTCTACATAAAAAAGTAAAATTAAAAGTTAGAAATATGTCATTTTAAGATTTTTTCTAATGTATTTATTTACATATTATAGGATGGTTTCTGAGCATGAAGACGTGAAATAGCAGTTTCTAACTGTAAAGTCACAAAAACAGAATGTTCTTTGGTGCTTTGGAGAAGCAGCGTCCACTTAACTGGGATTTCCAAATATTAAGAAAAGCAACCTTTCTTTTTTTTCAAAAACATCATTGCTTAATTAATGGTATTTTTTTTTTTTACTACCAGGTTATTTCTGGCTCAATGCTTACATAAAATTCTACTAGACCTGGTGGCCATATTTTCCTGTCTTTCATTTTTTTTCTGAAACAGAGAGAGGGAGGGAGACAGAGAGAGAGAGAGAGAGAGAGAGAGAGAGGGAGAAAGAGAGGGAGAAGTAGAGAAGAGAGAGAGAGAGATACCTATATCACTGCTCCTCTGCTTGTGAAGTTAGTACTCTGTCAGCGGAGCCCAGGGACTTGTGTACTATACTGGGTACACTACCACATGACACTGAGGACTTTTAATTTAGTATAATAAAAACAAATGATAAAACATCTTTACTGAAGGTACCACAAATATTAACTCTAATTATCAACAGAATGGCAATCATCCTTCTTTCATTAAGGATGAATTATTTTTCTTCAATTGTGATAACATAACTTTATTATTAGTTTTTTTTCTTGATATGATAATCTTTTACTTTTGTCATTTACCTAATTGTGTGTTTGAATCTTTCAGATTAAGGGATTCTAATTTTAGATTATGCAGAAAATAAAAGTGAAATAATAGTATAAATTATTTGATTTAAAATACATATCACAGTAAATCTGTTATTTTTAATTAAGTTATTTTTAATTTGTTAGGACAAAGAGAAATTGAAAGGGGAAGGGGAGATAAAAGAGAAAAAAAGAGACCCCTGTAGTTCTGCTTCACTGTTTGCAAAGCTTCCTCCCTGCATGTGGAGACTGGGAGGGAGCTTTAACTCATGTCCCTTCACATGGTAACATGTCTACTCAACTGAATTCAGCCTGCTTGGCCTCCAAATTCATTAATTTTGTTTACAGCACATGCATCGACATAGTATATATAGTAATATATCTTCCTATTTGGGTGAGAAGACAATGAAATTATATCTAATAAGTTGATAAATGGAGAATTTTGAATAACATTTTTTTAAACTATGGGACGAAAATAACCTGTAAAATATCCTTGGACTTGTTTGAAAGATGTAAATTGTATACAATAAGTGTGTAGCAAGAAATAAACCTGATGATGAGTTTCTCTCTCCACATCCTCTCCAACACTTCTCTTTTTTTGTTATATTGACGGAGCCCATTATTACAGGTGTGAGGAGGAATCTCAATGTGATTTTAATTTGCATTTCTCTAATGATGAGTGAACTGGAGAAACTACTACACTGCTGGTCAAAATGCAAATTGGTGCAGCCACTATTCAGAAACAGTATGTAGAAACCTTAAACAAATGCAACATGGACATATCTGATGATTCAGCAATTCCATGTGTAGGCATATACCCAAAAGTTATAATTACACTAATTCAAAGGGATACATACATACCCATGTTCATAGCAGCTTTATTCTCAGTAGCAAAAACTTGGAAACAACCAAAATGCCCTTTGATAGATGACTGGATAAAAATGTTATGGGACATATACTCAGTGGAATATTATTCAGGGAAAAAAAAGATGATATTGTGTCCTTTGGGGAAAAGTGGGTGGAATTGGAGAAGATTATTCTTAGTTAACAAGTAACAGTTTGGTACCTCACTATTTTGTTATAATACTGATGAGAAAAAAAAAGAGTCCTCATTTGATTACTGTTTACTGTTTATGTAGAGTTTGTATTCTCCATTGTGTGGTGAGTTTTCTCTAGGTACTCTAGTTCCCTCCAACATCTTTAAGATGTGTACCTTAAGTTAATTTCTGTGTGTCACTTGTCCCAGTGTGAAAAAATGTACACTTGTGATATTCAGTGTTAGTGTGTCTTGTCCAGGGATGGCTCTGGTCTGAGCTTCCAGAACAAGCCAGCAACAACACTGAGCTAAAATAAAACAGTTTGGAAAATGAGTATGTGTATGCATACTCACTACTATTGAATATTAGAAGTGTTTTGGTATCTATTTAGAACTTGAAAATGAGAACAGAAGTGAAAACACTAAGCAGAACTTGGACTGGAGTTATTGTATTGCACCAAAGCAAAAGACTCTGGGGTGGTGGGGAGTGTTCAGGTCCCAGAGGATTACGGAAGGGGACCTGTGGTGGTAGTGGTGGTGGTGGTGGTGGTGGAAGGCAGTTAGACAGTTATATGAAACACTGAGAAATGTTACACATGTAGAAACTACTGTATTTTACTGTCAACTGTAAACCATTAATTCCCCCAATAAAGAAAAAAATGAAAAAAAAATGTGCGATGAAGCTTTGTGAATAGGAATAATGTGTTGGGAACATAACTCTTGTTTATACCAATTAGCTTGTAGTAAAATTGATTTTCTTTTATGACTTTTCACTTAAATTTTTGGACATCTATGAACAACATAAAGTGAGCAATTAAGTATTTAAGCTGGCATATTTAGCTGGCACTGTGTTTTAAAATAAATAAATTTGAATGTCTATAGGAAGAGCATATACTTATCATGTGTCCAAACTGTTGGCACTGCCATATATCTCCCCACTTAAGTCTTCCTCTTCTTCTTTTTATTGTGTTATTTTGAGGTCTGGTAGTCAAAACATGTATGTCTGAGATTTCTAGAAAGATAATATGTGTACATGCTTTGTGTAGTTTACTTAATCTTCCTCTCTGAGTGTCAGCAGAGAAATATGCATTATATATGCTCCTCTGTAGGTCCTTTACTAATATACATATATATATATATAATTTGTATTGCATATTACATGTCATAGTCATGTTATTATATAGTGATAGATATATTTATGGCAATGAGTGATAAAAATCTATAATTTTGTATAATGAACATCACTGGTATTTATTTTTTAGGATATGCAAGAAAATGCATAGGAATTTAGCTCTGCAAATGAAAAAAATAAGTAAAACAAGTTAAACCCTAGGCATTTAGTAATCTAGAAACTGATGTATCCCTAAGCTTAAGTCTTATATGTCAGCTAGAGCACTACTACATCAGAACCGTGAAAACAGTCAAGGGAATAAGATTGAAAGGAGAACATTAAATGTTAAGTCTTGGGGCTCTGGCTTATAATGATGGAAAATGACCAAAGTGGGGAGTGAGAGTGCTTGGTAGACACCTGTCACAGGAAGATGAGAAATTATACCCGTGTGTCAAAAACCATTTCACCCCAATAAAATGATAAAAATAAGAGTGATCATTAGTCTTTCTAAAGTGATTCTGTGAGGTATTACTAAATTTCTCTTTTACTAGCTGTATATTGAAATTGAAAAAATTCAAGAACATATGTGAAATAGGAGTGAAATGTAAATCTTCATGTGAACATAAACTGTATGAAGTACAAGAATTGAATGAGTAATGTAGCAAAGTTCAGTGTGAATTTTATAGGAAAAAAAGGAAATGATTGCTAATAGTAATTAAGCTGCTTAATCGCTAAAAAGTAAAAAAAAAATGATAGCAGCTAAACTGGGAGAAACATTCATATATACTTGGAAAACTGCAGTATTAAAAAATTATTCTATGATCACATTTTCTTTGTGTGTGTCTGTATATATATATATATATATATATATATATATACAGGCTAAGAAATGTTTACTTACATGTACCTCATACAAATATATATATTTTTAATTCTGAAAATTATGAATAAGATTCAGTTACCTTAACTTTAGGATAATCAAGAGGACTCCACAGGTGACTGTCATGCACATGATTGCATAGATAACTTCGCCTAAAACAAACAAAATTTAAGTTTATTGTATTCTTTAAAAAATAAATAATAATAAATGTTATATAGAACTGATTAACTGACCATTGAAGAGGGAATGAAATTCACTTCGATTGATTTTCTCTTCATGTTTTTCATTATGCAACATAATATCTTTGACATTAGACAGGGTAGGATAATCTGAAAGAAAATAAAATTAAAATATATAAAGTCATATATTAACTTTACTCAGTGTGTATGTGTGCACATATAATACTGAATACGTTATAAGAAAGTTATTTGATTTAGAACACTATTTTTACAAAATCAGAGCCTATTTCAATGAAGGTAGGCATAGTTTTCATAAACTAAAGACTATTTTTTTCTAATGATATTTAGAAATATACATTATATAAGATAGTTTACTGTACACATATACAGACTATAATTACAAAGTGGACACTTTATAATACTCAGTGTGATATGGGTAAATATTCCCCCTTTTAATGAATGCTTTTTTAATGTGCTTTTGGTGATATTCAGTTCTTTAATATCTAATATATATCTATATCTGTATTTGTATCTATATCTAATCTATATATGTTATTTATTCCCTTTTGTTGTCCTTCTTTTATTGTTGTAGCTATTATTGATATTGTTGTTGTTGGATAGGACAGAGAGAAATGGAGAGAGGAGGGGTAGACAGAGAGGGAGAGAGAAAGATAGACACCTGCAGACCTGCTTCACCACCTGTGAAGTGACTCCCCTGCTGGTGGGAGGATCCTTCCACAGGTCCTTGTGCTTTGTGCCACTTGTGCTTAATCTACTTAGTTACCGCCCGACTCCCATATATATATGATTTTTTCCCCCTTAACTAGAACAATAGTGGTGCTGGGACTTTTGGTACTCAGGCTTGAAAGTCTTTTTGCTCACCATTATGTTGTTTCCCCAGCCTTATGACTTCTTGTAACAGAGGACTCCTAAGCCAATCATTCTGTTCACCCCTCCACACAAATCTTTGATTATTTCCTTTATTCTCCCCCCTCCCCTTTAGTCCCTTCATTTCCTATTGTTTTTACCTATTTCTGTTTCACTTAAAGGATACTCCTGACTACATTGTGACCCTCATCTTCTGACTATGTATTGTTGAACACATTTCCAATTCTCATAATTCAGAAAACAGGAAGATGAGATTCTTAAAAGTAAATGATAGCATTATTGTGGGTGAATTTAACTATTATGAGTGATTTAATAGTGGCCCCAAGATTATAAAACTACACGGTATAGATCTGCATTGTCCTCACTCACCCAACGATAACTACCACAGTTCTCACAAAGTCCTTAGTTTACTTCCGTATTTTTTTTCCCTCAAGCTTGTGTGCTTTGTATTTCAGCTCTCTAGATTCCTCATATGAGTGAAACTATCTGGTAGTTTTATGGTAGTAGACTTTTGTTAAAAAAATGAAAAGTCAAGTCATGCATAATTTTGACACAATTCAATAAAATATGAATATTAAATATGCCGATAGCCAAGTAACTAATTTTTTAATGATGATAACAGATGAATCCCGAGTCTTGAAAAATAAAAAATGAAAATTAGATAAAATCTTAGTTTGAGAGAAACTTTATTGTCCTCCACTATGGGTTTTCATGAATTTTGATGATTAGAAGTCTAAGTGCCAGGAGAGGTTTTGGCTTTTAAGAGATGAATATTTCAAATAATTGAATATTATCATTGATGATATGTAGTGACAATAGACTCTAAGCAGGAAAGGCAATGAGGAGATATGTTACCCAGAGTTTTATTCGGTCTTCTTCATCCACAGGACTGCTGTTTTTCAGAAGTCAACTCTTTGGAAGCTAAAGCTTGAAGTCAACGTTAGAAATCATCAGTTGAAAGTACAGAAGACATACTCTTTCAGATTAGTGTCAAATCTCCCAGGATGAGGTCAGGAGAAACAGCTTCTAAAAGTTATAGAAGTCTGTATTTTGTTGCTAGAAAATTTGTGTCTGACTCTTAAACAGCTAAGTTGTCTTTTGCAAAAATTTTAAATCCCTAAACATATATCAAAAATTTATAGAAGTCTAACTTTGGAAATTTAGGAAAAACATCAACTTCTTATAAATGCAAAAGTAATATAGAGGGCACTTGTAAAATGTTTAACTTTTGTGGTGATAATATTTCTTATCCATTATTGTGTTAGAATTGGAAAAGTGAGTTGTTTTAAATAATACAGTTTTTAGGTAGTGGCCCTCCTTTTTGGAAAAATTAATTTTAATTAACTCGAATATACTGACTTTTTGTGAGAAAGTATCATGAAATTTTATATTGAAATCAATTCAAAATACATAGGATAAATAGTTTGGCTTTAATACATTCTATAACATTAAAACATTTAAAATTACATTTTATAATATTTTATCTAGATTATTGACCTAAGTGTAAATATGTGATATACACTGGTTATTTATTTGAATAATGCTAGTTTTCATTTAAGAAATTCTCTACCTAAGTACATGTAATGAAGTTGATAACACAATTCTTTGTGTAAGAACAAAGCATATTACTTTTACAAATCATGTTATGTTATAGATCTATAGTTGTATAAAGTAATTATAAAACATTCACCTAGCAAACTTTAGAAAGAATTGTCTCATGCACTAAATATTACTCACATGGAACTCATTAACAAAGTTATAATAGATCAATGACAGAAACGTTAGCTAATGATCCCAGTGAAATTTTTAATGTGTCTAGCAATCACTCCACAATCTTAAATATTGCACCCTAGGAGGATAACAAATATCAGTTAGAGAGATTAATGTAACAGAGGGTTTCTTGGCTACTGAGGCCCACTGGCGATTCTTCCCGCCTTTTATAAACAATGAGGGTTACAGTGTTTTATAACCATGAAATTAAAGTCAGCAGAGCTAATAACCAACCTCAGTCCCACACCATCTGCTATATTTATAGATAAACACTGTCAGTGACTTGTTTATCTTAACGCTTCCTCTAGAGGAATTAAATACTTTTTGGAACCACATTGTAAAATCCCTGTACATTTGACGGGGAATCAAGATTAATTTCACCCTTACATTAAGAGAAAATTTAAAGAATATTCTTCCCAGATGAGTTATGGAGATATATTGTTCTCTATCTAAACCTTTGTGCAGTGGCTACAAACTAACGGAGACTGAAGCTCTACTTTGCGTAATTTATACAACAAGGAAAATGCACTGCAACAAAAAAATGTGATCAGAAAACATATATTGACTTAAAAATAAATAGCGGAGCTGGGAAGAAAAGGGAGAGTACTAGTACACAGGACGTGCAAAAGAAAGGTCTCAGGTTTGATCTCCAGCACTACCACCAAGAGCTGATTAGAACTTCGGTAAAAAAAAAAAAATCATAATGAAAATATTTAATGTCAGAATACTTGAAACAGAAACTGTACATCAAATTTTTCAAGTCTTGCACTACAATTTAAATTAAAACATAATAGGAGGATCTACATTGAAGGAAAATGTTGATATAGTGAGTATTTTAAAAGAATGTTGCAGCTAGTTTTGAACTGCATTATACAACATAGTTAAACATTTATTGTCTGTTTTGGGGGTGTTTAAATAAAGTAGTATCCATACCATGCTTTGTACTAGTAAAAATGAAAATTCAAGATGCTCTTTATGCATAGTCAAATGATTGTTGCTATTTATCAACTTTGATCTATTAATATTTTAATTTGACTATCATGATTTCCTATGAAGATATGCAAATCCCCAACTTGTAAATGAGTTTTTAATTATTTCAATTAATTTTAAGGAGTGAAGCATATATCATGGGTTTGCTTCAATTAGTGTATAAAAGAAAGTCTCTTTCTTTCTTTCTTTCTTTCTTTCTTTCTTTCTTTCTTCCCTTTCATTGCCCTTGTTGTAGTTGTTGTTGTTATTGATGTCGTTGTTGTTAGATAGGACAGAGAGAAATGAAGAGAGGGGAAGACAGAGAAGGGGAGAGAAAGACAGACACCTGAAGACCTGCTGTACCGCCTGTGAAGGGACTCCCCTGAAGGCAGGGAGCTGGGGGCTCGAACTGGGATCCTTAGGCTGGTCTTTGTGCTTTGCGCTTATGTGAGCTCAACCCGCTGCACTTCCACCTGACTCCTGGCTAAATGAATTTTTATCCATATAGAGGACATATTTGGTGATTATGGTGAGTCTCAAATACACTACTGGAATACACCAGCTATTCTATTATTTTCCTTGTTGGTTTCCATAAAAAAATAAAACTGAAATAGCAATTGATATGCAAATTATGCTATCTCTGTTAACTATATGAGTTTCATAGTTATCAATATAGCATTATTGTTTTATAAGACAATGATTTTAAACCAATATTCTATCACCTGTATGTTTAGGTTTCCCTCTGCAGGTAGGGGCCAGGGGCTTGAACCCTGGTTCTAATACCTGTACTTCATTAAGTGAGTCACTGCCAGCCTCCATCTTAAATTTTAACACTCTTATTTTTATAAGTTGGCTAAAATTCATAATGAGAGAGGTGAAATACAATCTCTAAAGCATCTGAAATGCTTCCCATATGACTGTAGGATAATCCAACTTGCACACACCTCTGAAATATGTTCATCATTTTCAATGTAGTCAAATAAATCAACCACATCAACTTTGCTATTTAAGGGAACATTGTTAAAGCTAATGATGCAATTTTCTAAGGTGGTTATTTTACATTATAATATAAGTATTAACTTTATTTTTTGCTATTAAGTACGTTAAGTGTTAAGTTAGGAACCTACGTAAGCTTTTCAGGGTATTTATCAAGTAAAGACCATACACAAAATAGTGGTAACTTTAAAATCATACTTAGTTGTTTCTGTGACTACTGTAATCTATGTCTATTTCAATCTAATCTGAGTCTTAGATGAAAATATACTGTAACTGTACTATGTAAAAACTGCTTATATCTGGAATGAGTTTAATGGAAGAAAATGTTCCCCAAAATCAAAGAATAATTTTCCCAAGAATTATAAGAACAGCAGGAAACTGTTATGAGAGGCCAATGTAAAATCATCATCATCATCATCATCATCATAATTTTCACTATATATTATCAATGTCATGAGTTTATGCTTTCATATGTAGATTTTTTAATGTACAGAATGTTTTTATGATAAGGTTCATGCAATAATGCCATTAATATTTCAGATAGCCTTCTGATGTCTCAATTTGGAATTAAATGATTCTTTAAAGTCTTTTCTCTTATAGATGTATAAAACTTCATTTAACTATTGTATACACCCCCTCCCCCCCAGACAGATTGAAAACACCAGGGGAAAAGAGCTAGGGAAATATTAGAAAAGAGAAACATTTTGGAGAAACTTTATAATCATATGGAAAAGAGGTAATTCAGAATTTTCTGTCAGCTATAGAGTTTTAAAATGAAGACTAATTGGGGCCAGGTGGTGGTATACCTAGTTGAGTACACATTACAATGTGAAAAGACTCAGGTTCAATCCTTCAGTCCTCACTTTCAGAAAGGAAGTTTCACTAGCAGTGAAGCATACTATAGTTGTATTTTTCTCTCTCCCTACTAACCTTCCCTCTCTGACTTACTGATTTATCAAATAAATATTTAAAAATATTTTGAAAGGTGGTCGGGAAGTAGCGCAGTGGGTTAAGCACAAGGACCGGCTCAAGGATCCTGGTTTGAGCCCCTGGCTCCCCACCTGCAGGGAAGTCGCTTCACAGGCGGTGAAGCAGATGTCTATCTTTCTCTCCCCCTCTTCTTTCCTCTCTCCACTTCTCTCAGTCCTGTCCAACAAAGATGACATCATCATCAACAACAACAATAATAACAACAACAATAAAACAAGGGCAACAAAAGGCGGGGAAAGGCAAAGCAATTTTTTAAATAAAAGTAAAATGAAGAATAATTACAGAATTAATTTATAATACATAAATTTGTAAATATTAGAGAGATAGATGAAGATAAAGTATGACACATACATTGATACTTCTCCTTAGATAACAGCTTCTTGAGAAAAAGCTCTGTTATCTAATTTATATCAATATAGCTATCACCATGTTATGTCTGCATATATTATCCAGAGTTCTACATATATTACTAATGATCAAAAAAGCATATATTATCCATGTTTTCATTTGAAATAGTAAATATGTCACTTTGTAATGACATATGTTATTTCTTTTTTATCTTTTTCTTTTAATTTTTATATTATCTTTGTTTATTAATTGAATAGAGACAGCCAGAAATCAAGAAGGAAAGGAATGATAGAGCGGGAGAGAGAAAGAGAGACACCTGCAACAGTGCTTCACCACTCACAAAGCTTTCTTCCTGCATGTGGGGACCTGGGGCCCAAACCTGTATCCTTGGCACATTGTAACATGTGCACTCAACCAGCACTGCCCGACCCCTTTTCTTATCATTAGTATACACTAGCCTAGGATTTTAACACTTCCTCAGATATTACTACCATTCATTATAATTTAAATTAATGATTAACTGCCATATTACAATACATATAGTTACCTGAGCAACAAAAAAAGATGCTAATAGTCTATTTTACTTGGCAATTAATTTTATCATTTTAATTTGTTTACTAATGACCAAAGAGTAAAAGGTTTTGTCAGTGGATTAAGATATCTATGAAAAAATAATTTTGATGATTTCCTTGATCTCTGCTTTTCTTATTTGTTAGTTGAGTCTAGATATACCTGTTTGTAAGGTTTTAAGAGGATAAAAAATAAAACTAGTGGTCAGCCAGTGACACATCTGTTAGAGCACACTTATTACAAATAATGAAGAACTGGGTTCAAATTCCTGGCCTCCACTTGCAGCCTGAAGCTTCACGAGCAGTTAAGCAGTGAAGCACTATAGTAGTTGTCTCTCGGTCTCCCTCACTCTCTACTTCCCCTTTCCCTATCAATTTCTCTGTCCAATTTCTCACTGTTTTTCTATCTCTGTAGAATAAACAAACACAGAGAGGCAGGCTGGGAGTATGGATCACCCAGTCAATGCCCATGTTCAGCTGGGAAGCAATTACAGAAGCCAGACCTTCCACCTTCTGCAACCCACAGTGACCTTGGGTCCATGCTCCCAGAGGGATAAAGAATAGGAAAACTATCAGGGGAGGGGATGAGATACAGAGTTCTGGTGGTGGGAATCATGTGGAGTTGTACCACTCTTCTTCTATGGTTTTGTTAATGTCTCCTTTTAAAAATATTATTTAAAAAATAGTAATAATAATAAATAGTGGTTCTGGGAGTCAGGCGGTAGTGCAGCAGGTTGAGTGCAGGTGTTACAAAGTGCAAGAACCAGCGTAAGGATCCCAGTTTGGGCCTCCAGCTCTCCACCTGCAGGGGAGTCGCTTCACAAGGGATGAAGCAGGTCTGCAGGTATCTATCTTTCTCTCCCCCTTTTTGTCTTACCCTTCTCTCTCCATTTCTCTCTGTCCTAACAACGATGACATCAGTAACAACAACAATAATAACTACAAGAAAACAAGGGTAAGAACAGGGAATAAATAAATAAATAAATAAATATTGAAAAAATTAGTGGTTCTTTCCCTCCATCCCTATGTCCCTTCTCCCCTATCCTTCAGTAAGATCTTTTAAATCATAGTTATCAGACTAAATCCCTCTATTCTCTCTTTCAGAAACCTGACTTCAAGTGGGCACTGCAAACTTGAGTTTGTTAGAACTCTAAGCTGTTTTCTGGGAAATATTATTTGTACAGTACGTTTATGTATTAGGCATATAATATATACCATAACTAAAATACTTTAGAACATTCATGACTAGACAAAACAAAATATAAATATTTTTTGCTACAAGTGTTCTCAGGAGTTTTACTGTATGAGAGAAGATTATTTTACTATTACTACTATGGGATCTATCTGTAAATCCATAAACATGACCTTGGAAAATATAGATAAGTGTGTTTAATAGAAAATAAAGTTCTGACAGTCATGAAATGTTCATTTACTTTGCTAAACAGAAAATCAGAAAACAGTATACTGAAAATATTTTGTTTCTATAAACGAAGGCACTAATTTCCTTTTTTAAAAAACCCATACTAAAAAGCACCTGACATAACAACTTTTCTTTATCATCTTCTTCTTCTTTATCCCTAGGAGTCAAGCATATTTTTCACACTATGTTTTGAAAGATTCCTGATCTCACAAAAGCTACTTCTATTGCTCCTTAGAGAGGTTCTGCCAAATAAGCTGCTGCTGTTCTTCAAATTCCTGACTAGTCCTCGTAGGACATGGAAGACTTAGAACAGCACTCTACTTAGGGGGCCCATCCAGTGGTAAGAGGAGTTCATGGATAATTTATACTTAAACTTGTCAATTACAAATGTTCAAAGGAACATGTAGCACAAACCACCTTATTTGTACTCAAGTAAGACATTTCAGTCAAACAAAGCAAAGGTATCACTGTGGCAATCAATGTAGTGATATCTTAGTGGAAGAATACAATGCCTTGCTTCCATGAAGTTCTTGATCTTAAAGATGAAGTTCTTCCATGAGGTTCTTAATCTTAAAGATGAAGGGAATACTGTAAATGAAGCAAGGCAGGAATTAACGAAAATCACTGGGAAGAAAGGTAAACATTTGAGGAGTGGTGGGAAATAAGATTGATTTTCATTGTGGATGTATTTCAAAATCACATGAAGTAGGATTGTGAAGGATGAAAGCAGAAACATAGAAGCCCAATGGATGTCACTTGCACATAAATGTTAACATGATCAAGGTAAAGTTAGGAAATGAGTCATGGTGAATAGATCAATTTGAAGAGAAAACCGGGAAGCTATAAAGCAATTTGGGCATGAGAAGATAAAAACTGAAAATAGCTGCTAGATGCTGGTTTATAGAAGGGGAATACGATTACAAATACATAAATTAGACTTTTAGTGGAAAGCATATGATGTTTAAAGTGCCAACTTTCAGTGAAAGGAGAAAGTTTACTATCTATGATTTCAATTTCTTACATCTAGACTTTGGCCTGAAAATAAATTGGTCAAAAAAGTGAGCATCAATAGTATATGCTAGTTAGTTTATTTTTATTGCCGTGAGGGTTATTATTGGAATTCGGTACCTGAAAGACTAATCCTCCACTCTCAGTGATCATTTTTCCCCTTCCACCTTCTTTTCTTTTCCTTTTTTCCTCTCTTCCTTCCTTCCTTCCTTTCCCTTCCTTCCTGCCTTCCTTCTCCTTCCTCCTTCCCTTCCTTCTTTCCCCTCCCTCCCTTCATTTGCCTTCCTTTCCTTTCCTTTCCTTTCCTTTCCTTTCCTTTCCTTTCCTTTCCTTTCCTTTCCTTTCCTTTCCTTTCCTTTCCTTTCCTTTCCTTTCCTTTCCTTTCCTTTCCTTCCTACCCCTTCCTCCCTCCCTTCTTTCCCCTCCCTCCCTCCCTTCCTCCCTCCCTCCCTCCCTTCCTTCCTTCCTTTTTCCCCTCACCTTCCATCCCTCCCCTCCCTTCCTCCCTCCCATCCTTCTTTCCTTCCTTCGCTTCCTCCCTCCATTCCTTCTTTCTCCTCCCTCCCTTCTTTCTCTTTCCTTTCCTTTCCTTTCCTTTCCTTTCCTTTCCTTTCCTTTCCTTTCCTTTCCTTCCTTCCACTTCCTCCCTTCCTTCTTTTCCCTCCCTCCCTTCCTTCCTTCCTTCCTTCCTTCCTTCCTTCCTTCCTTCCTTCTTTCCCTCCTCTTCCATGCTTCCCCTTCCTTCCTTCCTTCCTTCCTTCCTTCCTTCCTTCCTTCTTTCCTTCCTTCCTTGCTTCCTCCCTCCCTTCCTTTTTAATTCCTCCCTCCCTTCCTTCTCTTGCCTCCCTTCCTTCCTTCTTTCCTCCCTTCCTTCTTTCCTTCCTTCCTTCCTTCCTTCCTTCCCTTCCTCCCTCCCTTCCTCCTTTCCTTTCCTTTCCTTTCCTTTCCTTTCCTTTCCTTTCCTTTCCTTTCCTTTCCTTTCCTTCCCTTCCCTTCCCTCCCCTCCCCTCCCCTCCCCTCCCCTCCCCTCCCCTCCCTTTCCTTTCCTTTCCTTTCCTTTCCTTCCTACCCCTTCCTCCCTCCCTTCTTTCCCCTCCCTCCCTCCCTTCCTTCCTCCCTTCCTCCCTCCCTCCCTCCCTCCCTTCCTTCCTTCCTTCCTTCCTTCCTTTTTCCCCTCACCTTCCATCCCTCCCCTCCCTTCCTCCCTCCCTCCCTCCCTCCCATCCTTCCTTCCTTCCTTCCTTCCTTCGCTTCCTCCCTCCATTCCTTCTTTCTCCTCCCTCCCTTCTCTTTCCTTTCCTTTCCTTTCCTTCCTTCCTTCCACTTCCTCCCTTCCTTCTTTTCCCTCCCTCCCTCCCTCCCTCCCTCCCTCCCTCCCTCCCTTCCTTCCTTCCTTCTTTCCCTCCTCTTCCATGCTTCCCCTTCCTTCCTTCCTTCCTTCCTTCCTTCCTTCCTTCTTTCCTTCCTTCCTTGCTTCCTCCCTCCCTTCTTTTTTTAATTCCTCCCTCCCTTCCTTCTCTTGCCTCCCTTCCTTCCTTCTTTCCTCCTTTCCTTCCTTCCTTCCTTCCTTCCTTCCTTCCCTTCCTCCCTCCCTTCCTCCTTTCCTTTCCTTTCCTTTCCTTTCCTTTCCTTCCTTCCCCTTCCTCCCTCCCTTCCTTTTTTCCCTTCCCTCCCTCCCTCCCTTCCTTCTCCTTCTCCTTCCTCTCCTCTCCTCTCTCTTTTCCTTTCCTCTCCTCTCGTCTCCTCTCGTCTCCTCTCGTCTCCTCTCGTCTCCTCTCGTCTCCTCTCCTCTCCTCTCCTCTCCTCTCCTTTCCCCTTCCTTCCCTTCTTTCCCTTCCTTCCCTTCCTTCTCTCCCTTCCCTTCCCTTCCCTTCCCTTCCCTTCCCTTCCCTTCCCTTCCCTTCCCTTCCCTTCCCTTCCCTTCCCTTCCCTTCCCTCCCCTCCCCTCCCCTCCCCTCCCCTCCCCTCCCCTCCCCTCCCCTTCCCTTCCCTTCCCTTCCCTTCCCTTCCCTTCCCTTCCCTTCCCTTCCCTTCCCTTCCCTTCCCTTCTCTCCCTTCCCTTCCCTTCTCTCCCTTCCCTTCCCTTCCCTTCCCTTCCCTTCCCTTCCCTTCCCTTCCCTTCCCTTCCCTTCCCCTTCATTCCCTTCCCTTCCCCTTCCCTTCCCTTCCCTTCCCTTCCCTTCCCTTCCCTTCCCTTCCCTTCCCTTCCCTTCCCTTCCCTTCCCTTCCCTTCCCTTCCCCTTCATTCCCTTCCCTTCCCTTCCCTTCCCTTCCCTTCCCTTCCCTTCCCTTCCCTTCCCTTCCCTCCCCTCCCCTCCCCTCCCCTTCCCTTCCCTTCCCTTCCCTTCCCTTCCCTTCCCTTCCCTTCCCTTCCCTTCCCTTCCCTTCCCTTCCCTTCCCTTCCTTCCTTCCTTCCTTCCTTCCTTCCTTCCTTCCTTCTTTCTTTCCCTCCCCTTCCATCATTCCCCTTTTTTCTTCCTTCCTTCCTTCCTTCCTCCCTCCCTCCCTTCCTTCCTGCCTTCCATCCTTCCTTCCCTTCCTCCCTCTATTCCTTCTTTTTCCCTTCCTCCCTTCTTTCCTCCCTCCCTTCCTTCCTTCCTTCCTTCCTTCCTTCCTTCCTTCCTTCCTTCCTTCCTTCCTTCCTTTTTTCTTTTTATTTGATAGGATAGAGAGAAATTCAGAGGGGAAGGGGAATATAGGGAGATAAAAAGAGCGACTGATACCTGTAGACTGCTTCACCACTAATTAAGTTTCTTACCTGGATCCTTGTGCATGGCAGTGTGTGTGCTCAATTGGATTGGCCACATCCTGGCCCCCAACATATGCTATTTTAAGTAGAAGTTAAAGAGTGATTACATTATTTATTCTTTGTCTCTACCATGAGAATGGAATGCTCCAAATGGTGACTAAATCTTGGCCTGGGTATAAAAGAGCAAGAGCTTAGTAGTTCACACATTTTTGCATTCCACATAATGCAATATAAATCATTGTTTTTATAAATTATTGAAGTTTGGAAGTAATATGTAACTGTAAAACTTAGGAAACACTGAATAATTTAGGTGTGACAATATACCACAAATGAGAATTGTTGACAAATGGGAAGCACATAGCAAATATTAACATTTAATTTTCCCTTTTATGTCTGTTAACTGAATTGATGGTAGAGTAAGAAGTAAACTTTTTGAGTAAAAGTCAAAGATGATAAAAGAAAATAAATTTGGAGATTGGTAGACTATTGAAAATCAGAAATAATTGAAGCTATTAGTCAATGTTTTCCATCTCATTTGAGATATATGTCATGAAATTAGAAGGGAATTAATTGTTCTCTCCTTATCTGCTATGCAGCAGAGTTATTTAAAATTAACTTTATTCTATCTCTCTTATCTCACAATCTTGATTATTAAATAACTAATAAAAATAAAAAATAACTTTATTCTCAGAATTAAGTATGAGATATAAAATTGTTACATTCCACCATTTAAGATATACCTGATTAATTAGTGCTACCTTGTTTTTATTCATAAGTAACTTTAGGGCATATTACAATTCAAGATATTAAGACCTTACAAATATGAATTTTCAAGGGCTGGCTGATGGTGCACCTGGTTAAGCACACACATTACCATATGAAGGACCCGGGTTCAAGTGCTAGGCTCCCACTTGCAGGGGGTAAGCTTCTCTATCTGTGAAACAATGTTGCAGGTGTCTCTTTCTTCTATCTCCTCCACCCCTATAAATTTCTCTCTGTATTATCAAATATAAAATAAATATGGAGTTTCTAGTTGTCTTTTTTATTGTCACTAGTGTTATCACTGGTGATCAACAACTGTATAAAGAACCCACTGCTCCTAGACCTCTTTTTTTTCTCCTTTTTTCCTTTCCTTTCCTTTCCTTTCCTTTCCTTTCCTTTCCTTTCCTTTCCTTTCCTTTCCTTTCCTTTCCTTTCCTTTCCTTTCCTTTCCTCTCCTCTCCTCTCCTCTCCTCTCCTCTCCTCTCCTCTCCTCTCCTCTCCTCTCCTCTCCTCTCCTCTCCTCTCCTCTCCTCTCCTCTCCTCTCCTCTCCTCTCCTCTCCTTCCCTCCTCTCCCTTCCCCTCTGCCCTCTTCTCCCCTCCCCTTCCCCTTCTCTCCCCTCTCCTCTCCATCCTTCCCCTTCTCTCCCCTCTCCTCTCCACCCTTCCCCTTCCCTCCCCTCTCCTCTCCTTTCCTTTTCCTCTCTTCCTCCCTCCCTTCCTTCCTTCCTACCTTCCTACCTTCCTTCCTTCTTTCCTTCCATCTTTCCTTCTTTCTTTCTTTTTTTTTTTTAATACAGAGTGAAATTGTCAGGGACTGGGGAAGTAAGAAAGACAGACAGAGATAGAGAGAGTGAGTTACAACACTGCTTCACTGCTTATGACCAACCCCCCCAGCTCTGCCCCCCCCATCTTCAGTGAGGGGGAGATTGAAGGGGCCATGCTCTAGTCTTGAGCATGGTAATGTGTGCACTCTACTGGACACTGCAACCCTGGCACCTTTCCAATAGTCTTGTTCCTTTACATAAACATATCAAAATATGAAGTTTAAAAATAAAACTAAGCTTTGAGTAAATACAGACAACAGAGTAGACTGATGAACATATAGCATTGTGGAAAGAGGCTAAATTTTTATCACAAACCCAGATTCAAGTCTTCAGTCTAAAATTTGCTAAATGTATGATTTGAAATATATTTTTTCAAAAGCTATTCATACTGCATCTTCCAATTCTAGTCAATGAGGATGACAGTTCTCTTAATTACCATACTATGAGGGTAAAATGAGACAGACCACATATTTTGCAGTCAATAGAAGATATGGCTTTTTCATTAGATAACTAGTTTTGGACTGGAGAGATAGCTAACTGGGTAGTGTGTCTGCAGTGGCCATATATGTGATCCAGGTTCCCCCTTTTTTCACTCTTAGTATTATATTTAGAAAGAATTGTTGGAACATGTGCAAAGTATTGTACAGTCAACATACATTGCCAAGTTTTATCATTTTTCTTACATAGATGTATAGGATGATGTCTTGGAATATGAAGTGACTCTGACCATAGCTGTGACTTATCACTTTGGATAGGTGTGTTTCTTTCCTTTAGATATATCCCAAGGATCAGAATTGCCAGGTCATAGGGTAGGTCCATTTGCAGTGTTCTGAGAAGTCTCCAGACTTTTCCATAGGGGTTGAATTGATTTGCATTTTCACCAGCAGTGTAGAAGGGTTCCTTTTTATCTGCATACTCACCAACACTTGTTGCCACCGTCTTTTCTTTTTTTTTATTTATTTAAAAAAGGAGACATTAACAAAACCATAGGATAAGAGGGATACAACTCCACACAATTCCCACCACCAGATCTCCATATCCCCTCCCCTCCCCTGATAGTTTTCCTATTATTTAACCCTCTGGGAGTATGGACCCAAAGTCATTGGGGAATGCAGAAGGTGGAAGGTCTGGCTTCTGTAATTGCTTCCCTGATGAACATGGGCATTGACTGGCCGATCCATACTCCCAGCCTGCCTCTCTCTTTCTCTAGTAGGGTAGGTCTTTGGGTAAGCAGAGCTCCAGGACACACTGGTGAGACTGATTGTCCAGGGAAGTCTGGGCCTGTAGCTGTACTGTTTTTTTTTTTTTTCTCTGAGCCTGAAATCTGATATACAGGTGGATCCAAGTTATTGTCTGGGGAGGTGATGTCATAGCTGGGAAAGGGACCAGAAAGCTGGATCAGGGAAGAGAGTATTTCCCTAATATGGAGAAGGTGTATAAATATTGTTGACTGTAAACCCCATCAATTTGATTTGGTCTGGGGCCTATATTCAGCTTAGGAGCCTATGTGACCTCTGCATCCCTCTAGATCTGAGCTCACATTCTGTGGTCATGAGTAGGAACATTCCAAGCTGTCGCAATATCAAGACCCATCTTCCTCAGGTGTAGCATAGAGTATGTTGTCCTTCCTGCTTTTGGAGGATGGAACATTCTCTACCTTTGTTGATCCAAGTTGTGGACAAGGTCCTATTGGGGGCCCACAAAGGGGACTTTTTGTTGTTCCCGAGATAGATGACCTGTTACAAAGGAGACAGGGATTTATTTGAGGTTTAGGCCCATCATGTCTGTTTGGGAATCTCAGGACTCCCTGAATAGGGCCCCAGCTGATGAGGTGGCCTGATAGTGACTAAAGAGTCATCATTAAAGTATGCCAGACTCTTGCCCTTATTCAGCTTGTGCAGTCCTTGCTTTGCTCAGGTTAACTTTGGAGTGAGTGAGAGAACTTTAATAGGAAGTAGGTGAGAAGGATATCTAAGTCTAATTAGACACTATTTCATTAAGAAATTTATATTGACTCACTGCAGACTATTGTGTACTTTTGCTTTCAGGTATATATTGCTCCCTAGTGTATGTATATGTGTGAACATATGCTTTATCTCATGGGACCTGGTCTATATCTAGGTTTTGGGACTTTGTTAGGAGGTGAACCACCCGGAATGGAATTAGAGAATACTATGAAAGGAATGGTCTCATCTGAGTAATGGAGCTGAAGGGTTGTCATTACACATCTGAAGTCTCTGGACGCAGTCTGAAGTGAAGCATGCTGAGGTGGCACTTGCACTGGTTAGGTTGGGATTGGCGGATGCAGTATCATTTAGTATGCATTGAGAGAAGCATGCAGGAAAGTGAGCCCTATCCTAGAGGTTCCAGTAGTGGGAGAAATATTGGCTCTATAGAGGAGAGTTAAGAAGACAATAGATAGTTATTTTTATAATCACATTATTTGGTAATTGGGTTAACTTTGAAAAACCCTTTGTTAGAATTTGCTGTATAATACCCAACATCACCATAATTTACGTACTTTGACATTATTTGTATATAGCTGTGCCATCAGTTGCTTCTGTTCTCCCTGCTCTAGGCTTTTGAGAGAGTCAACATATCAAAGACTCAGCCTATGTATTAAAAAGACTCAGTCTGTGCTGGTGCTCACATGAGGTGGCTCCAACAGGGAGGGGGCTAAGCCTCCAACCCTCCCTCACTAGTTCTAGTGACTGCGTGAAATAGAAGGAGGCATTGGGAGATATTCTGGTATGAACATCCATTTATTTGGAGAGGGGCACAGGCTTTTATACTGAGTTAAAAAAGAACATTTTTCATATATGTCAGAAATTACAGGTTTCTTAAAGGTCAGCTTGCCCTCATGGTAGGGAGTTGGTATGACAAGAACTGATGAGACATAAAGGTCAAGACAGTTAGATTCCATGATGCAGGCAAGTTAATTATCCAAAAGTATTTGAGAAAAGCATAGGGGTTAAAACAGTAACAGTGAGGTAGCGAAGGAGAAAAGCAAAACTTGATGTAAATCACAGATATCAAAGAACACAAGGAAATAGAATATGGGGTCTCACTGCCGGGGTACTGGCAGGGGTGTATGATAGGGTGTGTTCTCGTATATGATCAAAAGGTCAAGTTATAGTGAATGTGTGAATTTTGAATGAACTTTGAAGCAAGCAGCCACTTAGTCTGCTAGCAAGAGAATGAACTAATTATGAGAGGTAGTAGGCATTCTGTGAGCTTGAGAGACTAACAAGGAGAAATTGAGTCTGGGAGACCTTTCCCCTTGGCTTATCTCTATAAGGAGAGAAGCTAACAAGTGTTAGATGGGTGTCTTTCCAGAACTCCATTCAAGGATGGGAGAGCTCCCCAAAGCTCTATCAAGCTTTCCCATAGTTCCACAAGTCTGTGCTTTAAAAATTTTGAGGCATATAATCAATTTTCCCCTCTCATATTAACTAAATAATTATTTATATGACTACAAATTAATAGGAGTGTACATAAATACCATTCCCTCCACTGAAAGACTGTGTTTCACACCAGACCCCCCTCCCCAAACTCTGGGAAGCCTAATATCCACCCTCACCCTCAACCCAGGGTTTTTTACTTTGGTGCCCTACTCCAAATTTAGTCAAATCCTGCTTTTAGTTTACCTTTCTGTTCTTCTTTTTCAACTTCTTTTGATGAGTGGGCTCATACTCATCTTTATCTTTCTGACTTAGCTCAGTTAACATAATTCCTTCCATCGCCATCCAAGATGGGTCAGAGAAGGTGGGTTTGTTGTTCTTAATAGCTGCATAGTATTCCATTGTGTATATATACCACAGCTATCTCAGCCACTCATCTGTTGTTGGGCACCTGGGTTGCTTCCAGGTTTTAGCTATCATGAATTGTGCTGCTATGAACATAGGTGCACAAATATATTTTTTGTTGGGTGTTAGGAGTCCTTGGATTATATCACCAGGAGAGGAATTACTGGATCATATGGAAGGTCCATGTCTAGCCTTGTGAGAGTTCTCCAGACTCCTCTCCAGAAAGGCTGGACCAATTTACATTCCCACAAGCAGTGCAGAAGGGTTCCTCTGTCCCCACAGCCTCTCTAGCATTTGTTGCTGCTGTCCTTTTTGATGTATGCCATTCTCACAGGGGTAAGGTGTTATCTAAATGTTGTCTTTATTTGCATTTCTCTGACAATCAGTAACCTGGACCAGTTTTTCATGTTTGTTTGCCTTTTGGATCTCCTCTGAAGTGAATGTCTTGTTCATATCCTGCCCATTTTTGGATGGCGTCATTTGCTTTTTTGCTGCTTAAGTTTGCTGAGCTCTTTGTATATTTTGGTGATTAGCCTCTTGTCTGATGTATGGCATGTGAAGATCTCCCATTTTGTGAGGGATCTCCTTGTTTGTGTGATAGTTTCTTTGGCTGTGCAGAAGCTTTTCAATTTGATGTAGTCCCATTGATTTGTTTATTCTTTAGTCTTCCTCACAATTCGGTTTGTATCATCAAAGATGTCTTCGAGGTTTAGGTGGGAAAGTGTTCCACCAATGTTTTCCTCTAAGTATTTGATAACTTCTGGTCTAACATCCATGTCCTTGATCCTTTTTGAGTTGATTTCTGTTTCTGGTGAAATAAGGTGGTTCAATTTCATTCTTCTGCATGTTTCAACCTAGTTTTCCCAGCACCATTTATTGAAGAGAGCCTCCTTCCTCCATTTAATATTTTGGGCCCCCTTATCAAAGATTAGATGTCCATAGGTGTGAGGGGTTAGTTCTGGGCGTTCAATTCTGTTCCACTGGTCTGTATGTCTATTTTTGTTCCAGTACCAGACTGTTTTGATGATGATGGACATATAATACAGTTTGAGATCTGGGAGAGTGATGCCTACATTTCTGTTTCTTTTCCTCAAGATGGTTTTGGCAATTCTGGGTGTTTTCTGGTTCCAGATAAATGACTTCAGTTTATGATATATTCTCTTAAAGAAGCTTGGTGGAACTTTAATGGGCATTGTGTTAAATTTGTATATGGCCTTGGGGAGAATATTCATTTTGATGATATTAATTCTTCCAATCCATGAGCATGGGATATCTTTCCATTTCTTGGTATCAGTTTCTATTTCCTTGAATAGTGACTCATATTTTTCAGTATACAAGTTTTTCACTTCTTTGGTTAGCTTTATTCTTCGGTATTTTATTGATTTTGCTGCAACAGTGAATGGGTATGATTTCTGGATGTTTTCTTCAGATTTAGTGTTAGCATAAAGAAATGCCACTGATTATTATACATTGATTTTGTAGCCTGACACCTTGATATACTGCCTGATAACTTCCAGTAGTTTTCTGCTGAATTCTTTAGGTTTTTCTATGTATAATATCATATCATCTGCAAATAGTGAGAGCTTGACTTCTTCCCTTCCAATCTGTATTCCTTTGATTTTTTTTTCTTGCCTGATTGATATGGCAAGAACTTCTAATACTATGTTGAAGAGTAATGGTGATAGTGGACAGTCCTGTCTAGTCCCCAATCTGATGGAGAATGCTTTCAGATTCTGTCCATTGAGTATGATGTTGGCTGTAGGTTTGCTATATATGGACTCTACTATCTTGAGGAATTTCCCATCTATACCCATTTTTTAGTGCTTTGAGCATGATGGGTGTTGGATTTTGTCAAAGGCTTTCTCTGCATCTATTGAGATAATAATGTAGTGTTTGGTTTTGCTTTTATTGATGTGGTGAATGACATTTTTTGACTTAGGTATGTTGAACCAGCCTTGCATTCCTGGGATAAATCCCACTTGGTCATGATGAACAATCTTTTTCATAAACTGCTGTATCTGGTTGGCCAGGATCTTGTTTAATATTTTGGCATCTATGTTCATCAGAGATATTGGTCTGTAGTTTTCCTTTTTTGTTTTGTCCCTATCTGCTTTTAGTATCAGGGTGATATTGGTTTCATAGATGGTGGAAGGGAGTGTTCCTGTTTCTTCAATCTTTTGGAAGAGCTTTAGAAGTACAGGTATAAACTATTTCCTGGAAATTTTGTAGAATTCATTTGTGAATCCATCAGGTCCAGGAATTTTGTTGTTGGGAAAATTCTTAATAACTGTTTCTATTTCTTTGTCTGTGATTGGTGCATTTAGGGTTTTTAGTTCTTGGTTCAGTTTTAAAAGGGTATATGTTTCTAGGAATTGTTCCATTTCTTCCAGATTCTCTAGCTTCGTGGTGTATAATCCTTCGTAGAAGTCTACCATGATTTTCTGGATTTCTGTTATGTCAGCGGTGATATCTTCTCTATCATTTACAATTCTATTTATTTGGGTCTTCTCCCCCACTTTTTTTTTTCATGATTCTGGCTAGGGGTTTGTCAATCATGTTCTCTGGTATGGTTCTCTTATTTTCGATGTTGTTTATTTCTGCTCTAATTTTAGTGATTTCTATCCTTCTGGTTGTTTTTGATTCTCTTTGTTCCTCTTCCTCTAAGTCCTTAAGGCATGCATTAAGGTAATTTATTTGAATTTTTTCTTGTTCTCTAATATGTATTGTAATAGGTATTTTTCTTGTTCTCATAGTATGGCTATGAGTTTCCCTTTCAATACTGCTTTAACTGTGTCCCAAATATTTTGATAACTTGTGTCTTTTTTTTTTCTTCTTTTTCTATGAAAATTTGAATTTCTTGCTTGAGTGCCTCTCTGACTCAGTGGTTCTTAAGCAGTATGTTGTTGAGTTTTCAAATTCTGTGACTATTAATAATTTTCTGTTTGTTGTTGAATGTTAACTTTACTCCAGTGTCGTCTGAGAAGATACTTGGGATGATTTCAATGCTCTTGAATTTGTTGATACTTCTTTGTGGCCTAACATGTGGTCTATTCTTCAGGATGTTCTGTGTGGTTTGAAAAGAATGTGTATTCCAGTTTTTTGGGGTGAAGGACTCTGAAAATATCCAGGAGGTCTAGCCTTTCCATGTCTTCATTTAATTCTCTTGTTTCTTGTTTCTCTGCTTCGTTGATCTGTCTAAGTGTGAGAGTGGGGTGTTGAAGTCTCCCACTGTTATTGTATTACTATTGATGTATTTTTCTAGTTCCTTCAGTAGGTGTTGATGTACTTAGATGGGCCCTCACTGGGTGCATAGCTGTTAATAATTGTTAAATCTTCTTGGTTGACTGATCTTCTAATTGTTATGTAACAGCCTTGTCTATATTTTATTACTTTATTTAATTTAAAGTCTACTGTGTCAGAGATGAGAATGGCTGTTTCTGCCTTTTTTGTGGTCCATCCTTTCACTTTACATCTATGCTTGTCTTCTTGGGTCAGGTGGGATTCTTACAAGCAGCATATGGTTGGGTTGTGTTTTCTGATCCTTCCTCCTACTCTATGCCTTTTAATGGATCAATTTAATCCATTGACATTTATTGATATTATGGATTGAATTTATTGAAGTGCCATCATTAAACAATTCTTTATTTGCTCTGATATATGGCAAGTATTATAGTGATATTTTTGTTTATAAGAGGTCTTTTAGTACCTCTTTCAGGGCAGGTTTGGTTTCCTCCTTTAACTGCTGTCTGTCTGAGAAGGTTTTGATCCCTCCATCTAGTTTGAATGAAATTGTAGCAGAATATATTATCCTTGGTTGAAACTCTTTTTCATTCAGGGCTCGACAGATATCTTGCCATTCTTTTGTGGCTTTTATAGTTTGAGTGGAGAAGTCTGCTGATAGTCTTATGGGTTCTCCCCTGTACGTGACTTTTTGTTTTATCCTTGCAGCCTTTAGGGTATTTTCTTTATCCTTGCTTCTTTTCACTGTATCTATGATGTGTATTGAGGTCTGGGTTGATTCTGTTTTGGACTCTCTGGGCATCTTGAATCTTAATGTCCTTTCTGTTGTTTAGGTATGAGAAGTTTTTTTCCATTATTTCCTCTAGAATATTTACTTCTGCTTCTTCTCTTTCTTCCTCTGGTAGGCTAATTATATGAATGTTACTTCTTTTGAGATCATCCCATATGTCTCTATTGTTGTTTTCAATGTCTCTCAGTCTCTTTTTGACCTTCTTTTTGTACCTCCTTCTTACTTTTCTCTAGCTCATCCTTTGTGTGGCTACTTCGGTTTTCTGCTTCTGTTAATCTGCTTTCCCTTCACTCAGCTTCTTTCTTCAATTCAGTTATAGTATTAGCTTGTTCTGCTAGTTGGCCTTTTAGCTCAGTTATTTCAGCTTTCATTTCTCTAATTACCTTGAAGTAGCTTGTATTTTCTGTGAAGTTCTTCTCTGTTGTTTCCCTAATTCTGGTAGCCCTTTCCTCCATAGTTGTCTTCATTTTTGTGATTATTAGGCTTACTATTGCTTGCATACTTTCTTATCTATGGCTACTTCTGACTGATTTGGAGTTTCTTCTGGGCTCCTGTCCTGATTCATTGTGGTAGCAGATTTATTTGCTCTTGATTTAACCTTTTTTTTTTTTATTGATGTGGTTTTTATTACTCTGTTCTGTCATTCTTCAGTTGTTGTGTTTTGAGTACAAGCCATGCTATACTAAAGACCTTTATGACAAGTTTAGTCACCAACCTAAGAAATTACAACAATAATAACTTAGGAAATGATTGATGCAGTTCAACCAATACTATTTATCCAAACAACACCTCCAGTCCAAGAAAAAATAGCAACCAAACAAAAGAAAAAGAAAGAGACAGGAAAAAAGAGAAAGCAAGAATAGGCAATTATGCAAATCTACTGTTCACTATAAATTCTAGGGATAGAATGGGGAGAAAGGGAATTAGAGAAGACACACAGACATAGAGTCCACTCCAGTCAGATTTTTCCCCAAAATAATTCACAAGCATGTATCAGTGAATTCAGAAAACAAAAGAAGAAGGAAGGAAGGAAAGAATTAAAAAAAATAAAGAAGAAAAAAGGAAGAGCACTGAAAGGAAAGAGGTTATTTATTTATTTTTTTAAATTAGCTAGGAGGAGGGGGAAATGAGAGTGGAGAGAAGAGGTAGAGAGAAACAAATTCCTATCACAATGGATAGGACACCCAGTCACCTATCAGTGTAAAAAACATCAACATTTAATTTTGGTTAATCTGAAGAAGGTTGATGGAAAAGGGACACATTTATATAATAATAGTAGTAATAAAATAAAATAAAATAAAATAAAATAAAATAGTAGAAAACCCCTAACAGTCAGTCTGCAGCTTGGACCGCTGAATTGTCTGCAGGCAGCCTAAGCAAAGACAGCCAATTGTAAGAAGTATCCAAAAAAAAAAAAAAAAAAAAAAGAAAAAGAAAACCCTCCAGGTAATCTTTTCTAGGCAACAATGCAACAATGAGGCTCTGATTGTTTAGGTATTTTGTCACTCAAATAGAGCTCCAGCCACTTAAAAAAAAAAATAGAGAAGTTAAAGGAAGAGGATTGGAATGACACTCCTGGTGAGCCAGGAATCTTGGTAAAGAAAATAGCTCAGTGGCTGCACTGCCCCCAGGGGCTGGTACTGGGGTGTGGGGGTTGAGGTCAGAAATAATCAAAGGATTTTCTTTTGTCCCCCTGACCTCCGTTTGTCATCCCAGGAGAGAGTTATGGGACTGTATTTTGGTGTCACTCTGACCAGCCCATGTTCACCCTCCTACAGACAGCCCTGTATCCTACCCTCTCCAGCAGATCCCAGGTTGTAACCTGCTGCCTCTTGGAGCTCACTGCAGCTGCACCTCCAAATTTGCCATCTTGGCTCTGTGCCACTGTCTTTTCTAATGTATGGCATTCCAAAGGTGTAAAGCGGTTATCTCATTTAGAATAATACTTAGCTGTTTAAAATTATTTAGTCATACCTTTTGCTTCACCTTGGATGGAACTTTGTGTTTTCTCTGAGCAACTGAGTGATCTGTGGACACTTGAAACAGATGGGCACTTACAATTGTCAGGTGAGGTTTTTCAGTTCTTAGATTTTACCAGTTCTTAGATTCTTAGTTTCCAGATTTTTTTCCCATGTGAAGAGACTGTTGTAATGGCGTTACTGGTTGTTTACTAATCCTCTTTTTATTATGCAAAGTCTGCATGTGTCTACCTTATGTCATCCTTACATGGTCGGTAAGGCTTGTTTTTGTCAGCTTGTTGGTCTAGGGATATAATTCTTACTTCAGGTGTGAGAGGTCCCGGGTTTGAATCTCAGATAATTCTCTTGAATTTTTTTTTTTCATGGAATACAGGTTCTATCAGCATGTGGGAGGGGTATGGCAATGGAGTGCTGTGGCATCTCCCCTTCTCACTTCTCCCCGGTCACTCTTTCTCAGTGAGAAAAGTGGACCGGAGTAGTGAAGTCCTGTTCAAGACCTCAGTTTCTTGCCAGAGAGAGAGAGAGAAGAGATTAAGAAGATAAAAATAAAATTATGTTTCTGTTACAATTTTAAAACAGTATTATGTCTTAGAAACATCAAATTAAAAATTCCTAGATACAGTACTGTAGATTTTGATTTAAAAGGACAACTAAGTGGGGATAAAGTATTATATATTCATGATTTCATAATGCTATCTAGATAATTCCAATGTATGGTAAGGATGAAGAACATAATGATTCCACCCCTTCTCATTTTTTCCTAATAGAGGAGATAAATAAAGAAGAGAGAGAGAGAGAGAGAGAGAGAGGAGAGAATATGGAGAAATAAGACTTGAACTTGGGTCCTTTTACATAGTAACATGGACTCCAACAGGTGAGCCACTACCAAGTCCCAGAATTGAAACTCTTAAAGACATAAGAAATTGGAATGTTCTGTCTGACAGATAAAGGATTTTGAAAAATAAGCATTTGGTATAGAATGATCATATATAGAGAGGAGCTACTAAGTCAGTTCACAAAGTGAAGTAGAAGTTTTTTTGACTAAGAGATAGTGTCACTTTAACTATTCATTTTCAACAACCTGGTCATATTTAAATGAGGAAAAAGTTAAAATCAACAGTATTTCCATTGTAGGGGAGAAGTGTTGGCATAGCAGAGGGAAATTGTTTAGGCTGAAGTGGTCATGTAGAAGTGTTGGAAGGAGCTATCAGGGTTATAGACATACACTTGGTATACATTTTCAATGTAATAACTACCAGATGTCCTTTAAACAAAATGCCATTGTAAGTTTTAGGCTGGCTGTTATACTAGAAAAGTGAGTGAACACAGATGAAGAAACCGAAACATGATTGTCTTGAAAATATCAGCAATAGCATCTTCCAACACATCACACAAATGACACACAGTGTCACTCGTGAACCAAGCTGTTCTGTCATAAAATGCCCTGCTTTCAGATTTACATGGATTCCTTTATTTTAGGCATCTGTGTCACAACTGAATATCAGAAACTCATCAGATACCCACACCAAATCATGAAGTAGTTTGTTCCATTCCACATTGTTTTTTTAAAATTTTTAATTATGAAAAGGAAATACTAACAAAACCATAGGATAAGAGGGGTACAACTCCACACAATTCCCACCACCAGAACTCCATATCCCATCCCATCCCCTGATAGCTTTCCTATTCTTTATCCCTCTGGGAGTATGGATCCAAGGTCACTGAGGGGCGCAGAAGGTGGAAGGTCTGTCTTCTGTAGTTGCTTCTCCGCTGAACATGGGCATTGACAGGTTAATCCATATTCCCAGCCTGTCTCTCTCTTTCCCTACTGGGGTGGGCCTCTGGTGAAGTGGGGCTCCAGGACACACTGGTGGGGTTGTCTGCCCAGGGAAGTCTGTTTGGCATCATGGTAGCATCTGGCACCTGGTGGCTGAAAGATGAATTAACATAGAAAGCCAAACACATTCTTGACTAATCATGAACTTAAAGGCTAGAATAGTGCAGATGAAAATTTGGGGGTCCTTTATTTTGTAGATAGCTAGTAGGCCCATTTTAGTTATATTCCAAAGAGCCCATGACTATAGTAGTTCTTTTTTTTTTTTTTCAGTCTAAACAATCATATATTTATTGTGGTGTGTATCATAAGTTTTAAATAAATGCTTTCTTTGTAAACATTTTTTTAAAACTTTATTATTTATTAGATAGAAACAGCCAGAAGTCAAAAGGGAAGAAGGTGATAGGGAGAGAGACAGAGAAACACCTGCAACACAGGTGTTTCACCACTCGCAAAGCTTTTCCCCTGTAGGTAGGGACTGAGGGTTTGAACCCGGATCCTTGGGCACTGTAAATATGTGCTCAGCCAGGTGTCACCACCCAAACCCCAATAAATGCTTTCCAAAAAGCAATGATGAGAAAAATTAAAATGATACATGACTGCAGCCTGGGAAGCTGAATGGTAAATAAGACATTGGGCTCTCAGACTTGAGATCCTGAATTCTATTCTGGGTAATTCATGTGTCAGAGTGCTGTTCTGATTCTTTTTTCCAATAGTTACATAAATATTTTAAAATATGTATAACCACTCTTCAGTTAGATATAAATTTCTAATTTTTTTTCTAAATTTCTATGTTAGGGTATTCTGTAATTTAGATATTCAGAGAATATTTGCTGAATTTTTATAAAACTGTAAGGGTTTCTTTTCATTTTTTTTCCAAACTATGAAAAGAATCTCAGAAGATTGTTTGAGATAACAGGATACTGACAATACATAAACTATGGTTGTTATCAGTCAATAAAAAAATTCTCCATTTTTGTTAACCTATCTCATATAAGCAATTTTATTTGTCTAAGTATTAAATATTCTGTTTTATAAGGAGTCCCTCTTTAAGATTATACCTTGGCTATAGGTGCCAGGGAAATAAATACAAAGTGCCCGCATGTGGTGTTTTATGGGACTACATCTGATGCTATTCCATTGTTGTCACAAGAATACTTGGCTTTTTATGCGAGAGACACACGTGCTCATAATAAATGATTTTTATGACTTCACATACACAACCATGATACACAGGAAACCTAAAGGAAAGACTGCTTATTTTATGCAGCTTTGGCACAAGCATCATCCCCAATTATAGGGAACAAGGGGGATTGTATGAAGCCAATGGAAGCATAAGGGTGGTAAATGGAAAAGATAAGACTATGTATTCACATACTGAAGTCTGTTATTATTCATATTCTACCAATACTGTTTTGTTGTCTTATTCTCCCCATAATCTTATATGCCCTTTCCTTCTCTAGTGATGCCAGAATTGGGTTGTCTCACCCATCAATGGCAAGTCTTTAATCTTTTCTTTTTGGCTTGCAGAAAACAAGAAAGGTAGTAATGGATGATTCATACAGTCTTTCATGTTGAGTGACAGGCTTTCTTCCCCTCCCCTAACTATATCAAGCCTTTATGGGTAGAGTTGGGAGAAAGTAAAGGTAGGAGACAGCTTTTCTCCTATTGTTCCTGCTAAGGGTTTGAACACTTCAGTATTTCCAGATTATGGTCAATGTGAAGCATTTTCTGCAAAAGAGGAAGCCAAGCCAAATTTGCCAGCTTTCAGGTCTGCAGACAAAATTTGAACCAGCTGGATTTTATTGGGAACTTTTGTGTATGAGTAAACCAAGTGGTGAAACTAAAGCCAGCATTTGTCTCCATTAAAATGGGTTACATTTTTAGGGGTTCTCCCATCCCCCCATCTGTTCCTTTAAGGGAGTTTTGATTTTTGAAAAGTCTAAGGAGAACAGTTTATTATTCCTTATATTATCCTTAAGTAATATTATTCCTCAGAGTATCTTACAGACATTTAAGTCAATGAAGGTGGAAAGTGCAACCAAATATGATATTTCTCAAGTCTTCTGAGAGATGAAAGGAAGCTGGATATTTGTAATATGGATTGAAATCAGTCAGTCACATAAACAGCTAAAAAAATACCATGTATGTATGTACAATCAAAAACAAATGGCATTAAACACAAAGATATGCAACTCACCTAAATACACACGTGTGACACGTGCTGGCTAATTTACTGGATTTGTAGTGTGCAAAATTTTCGAATCATATTTTGAATATGATTTAAGTGAAAATTATGGAAAATATACAATTTTTCATAAAAACTTATGTATTGATTTTACTACTAAATTTTAGTAAATTTTCTTCTGCGCTGAAAATATATAGAAAAGTGAAAACATGGGTGGGGGGAGAAAGCATAACGGTTATGCAAAAAGACTTTAATGACTGAGACTCTGAAGTCACAGGTTCAGTCCCCCACACCACCACATGCCAGAATTATGCAGTGTTCTGGTTAAAAAAAATAGTCATAGATAAAAATAAAAACAATGAATAAAAGAAGTATGCCTTATTATGTTTATAACTTGAGCCTCATATATATTACTTGCAAAGCTTAGATACACTTTACATTATTTAGAATTTGGAAAGCTGAGGGCCAGGCACACACATTGCCATGCACTAGGACCTGGGTTCAAATCCCCGTTCCTCACTTGGAAGGGGGAACTACACCAGCAGTGAAGCAGGTCTGAAGGTGTCCTTTCATTATCACTCTGTTTTCTGCACCCCTTTCAATTTCTTTCTGTCTTAACAAAGAAAAAGAAGAAAGAAAAAGAATTTGGAAAGCTAAGCGGTGAAAGTTAATGCAATACTAGAGATAGATACCTTTTAACTATAAACTTCAATTTAGTTCTCTGGGGAAAAAAAGTCTTTTTCTGAGGGCAAAGAAAGTAGCACCAGCTTTCTTATAATTTTAGTACAACTGTAGAAAGGAAGAGTAGTTGTCAGGTTTCTGGTTTTTGATATTAAAGAGAAATATTCCAGATTCACCCTATGCACAGATATTGTAGAGGTTTGCAAGAATATATTCACTTCAACAATATCACCAGTCACCTAGCCCAAGAATAATACTAAGCATGCTTAATATCTGGAATTAGATCATTACTAAACTTCAAAATTGAGATCAAGGAACCAGATAAGTGATACCTTCCATCTCTCAGTGTATTTAAGGGTATGGTTTATATCCTAGGCTTTAGATCTTTATATTAAGCATGTCATTTTCTCTCAAACACATTTTAAGGACTCTTTCTTATATGTAAGTACATTTCTTGTAAAACGTAATGCTTGTAATCAATTGAAAGTTATCAATTTAAATTAAATTAGGTAAAACACATATAATTAGTAGACTCATATCTGACATAGGATAAACAGTGTGTAAAACTCTGAGTGAATACATGTAAGCTAATGTTTATAGCCAATGTACAGATTTAAACTGGCAAGTAATGCATTTATATATCTTTTAAAACTTTATCTTAGTTTATTATAGCTTTATAGCTCCTGTTTCCTCTATGGTATCATTTCACAATGTTAAAATGAGGTTCTTTAAAGTTTGTTAAATGGTAGAGTCAACTTCAAGAGTTGACTAGATCTTGTGAGTATCTTAGATAACTAGATACTCACAACACTGATATTTGTGTAATGTTTTAGTGATTTGCTTCTGCCCTTTAACTCTATTTATTTGAGGCAAGTAATTAGCCATGCTCAGAGAGCACTAATACTTGGTAACCATTGTGTCTCATAAGTGCTGTCAAGAATAAAGTTAAGTGTACACACACACACACACACACACACACACACACACACACCACACACCACCTCATCTCTATAATATACCTTTCTCTTTGAAGGTCTGTGCCATCCATGATAGCTCTAAGTATCATGGTACCTTGGTACTCTCATACCTTGCTGTGGAGATAACCCAGGTCAGATGTATAGTAAGGCCTGAGTCCTCTTGAACTATCTCTCAGTTCAATACAACAATCTTGACACTAGTATACCTGGGACCTATCAATAACTTATTTACACTTAATACATAAAAATCACCTGGCTGCTTTCAAACCAAATGCCTCTTGCTGAATCTGTGGATGTTTTATTGTATGGTGATCTCTGAGGGGGGTGGGGGGAGAAGAATGTGTGCTTTACTGACATAGGAAGTAAGTTAAATCAGACTTAAGAATTACGATTTTAGGGGCTGAGTGGTACACCTGGCTGAGCGCATACGTTACAGTGTGCAAGGATCTGGTGTGAGCACGCAGTCCCCACCCACAGGAGGAAAGCTTTACAAGTGGTGAAGCAGTGTTGCAGGTCTCAATCTCTCTCTCTCCCACCTTCTTACCTCTCAATTTCTCCAGTTTCCATTAGTAAATAAAGATAAGAAAAAAACTGGCAGTCGGGCAGTAGAGCAGCGGGTTAAGCACAGGCGGCACAATGCTCAAGGACTGGCATAAGGATCCCTGTTAGAGTCCCTGGCTCCCCACCTGAAAGGGAGTCCCTTCTTTACAAGCGGTGAAGCAGGTCTGCAGGTGTCTATCTTTCTCTCCCTCCTTTCTCCATTTCCTTCTGTCCTACCCAAACAACAACATTAATAACGACAACAATAATAATTACAACAATATAAAAGAAGGGTAACAAAAGAGAATAAATAAATGAAAAGAAAAAAAGGGGGGGGGCATGTGGTGGCGTACCATGTTACAATGTGCAAGGGACCCAGGTTAGAACGCCAGTACCCCACCTGCAGGGGGAAAACCTTGCGAGTGGTGAAGCAGGGATGCAAGTGCCTCTCTTTCCCTATCTATCACTTGCTTCCCTCTCTACCTCTCTCTCTATCCAATAAATAAAGATAATAAAAAGTAAAAAAAAAAGAATTATGGGGGGCGGTGGGCGGTAGCTCAGCAGGTTAAGCGACTGTGTTGAGAAGCGCAAGGACCTGTGTAAAGATCCCTGTTGGAGCCCTGGCTCCCCACCTGAAGGGGAGTCGTTTCACAGGCGGTGAAGCAGGTCTGCAGGTGTCTTTCTCTTCTCCTCTCTGTCTTTTCCTCCTCTCTCCATTTCTCTCTGTCCTAACAATGACTACATCAATAACAACAATAATTACAACAACAATAAAAACAAGGGCAACAAAAGGGAAATAAATAAATATTAAAAAAGAAAAAAATCCAGCCATTCTACAGACTTTTTTTTTTTTTTTTTTTTGCTGCTAGGATTGTTGCTGTGACTTGGTGCCAGCACTATGAATCCACCACTCAACTTTTGGTAGCCATTTTTTGGCAATTTTTTTTCTTTTCCTTTCTATTGTGCCCATTAGGACAGAGAGAAATTGAGGGGGGGGGGGTTGAGATGGAGCAAGGGAAAGATAGACACCTGCAGACCTGCTTTTTCACTTGTGAAGCAGACTCCCTACAGGTGGTATCGGGGACGGAAAACTGGGTCCTTGAGCATGATAATAAACATGTTTAACCTAATGACTCCCTCCCCAGAGTATTGTTTTTCATATTTACATATTACTCTACCATTTGCATAATATTCCTCCCATCTGTGATTTTCTTGAATGCTTAAAATTAAAAATATTATGTACTAGCTGATGGAGAGATAGCATAATAGTTATGCCAAAGAAAATTGTGAGATTATTATTTCATAAATATAAAATACAACCTTTTAGGACCTCGCAGTTGCAGATTTTTCATTTCAAGAAACTGAGGATTTGGGCAGTAGATGTAAACTTAAGCTATGTGTAGTCAAGAGCTAGTCTGTATTCATGATTTATGTGTCAACCTTAAACCTAAAGAGATATCCATCCAGAATTTTACATTTATAAATTAAATATCAGAAAAGTAAAAAATTACAGAATTTATCATAGATCTGGACCTCTACACTGGGTAGCAGTGAAAGCCATTCTTAATAAATGATGCATTTGTTTTTTATTGCAGACTCATAACACATGCTTGTTCTTAAAAGAATCCTAGTTCGCAAATAATGAAAAAGCAAAATCCTTCAGGAATAATCACTATTTTTTAAAAGGAAAAACATATTCAGTACATTTATAAACGAATGTCTATGAATTTGATGGACTACAGTTTCACCATAAAGTCACTTCAATCCAGAAAATACAAAAATAAGGAGCTATTTAGAGAGTATGTTATAAATATGAATAAAGTAGAGGAGTTCTGATGAATGTTCCTTGGAAAACTAAATAACTTTTTTTAGCACCTGGACTGAATTTGAAGGAAATGACTTGAATTAGCGTTTTATATAGAAACCAAGAAAAAGTCAGTGGTTTTCGTTAGATGAAGTGATTTATTTAAAGCCAAAGCAACATAAAACTCCTGGAATACTAACTTACATGGATTAGAGGCAAGAGAAGGTGTGTGTGTGTGTGTGTGTGTGTGTGTGTGCAAATATGTGTTCATGTACTCAAACATACTCATGCATACAGAAAGAGATACAGAGGAAGATAGAGGCAGAAAAAGAAAGAAAAATACCTGTAGCACTGATCCACCCACTAATGAAGTTTCCCTGCTAATATGGGAGCCAGGGACTTGAACCCATATCCTTCTGCAAGTATACTCTACGGTGTGCACTTGGTCCCAAACTAACATTTTTAGCTATAAGTAGCCTATAAAATCCCTTTATCACAGAACCAGTACTAATATGGCAATAAAATTTAAAGCTTTTGCAGTCCTTGCTTTACTAAGGTTAGCTTTGGAGTGAGTGAGAGAACTGTAATAGGAAGTAGGTGAGGAATGTATCTAAGTCTAATTAGATACTATTTATTTAGTAACTTTATACTGACTCACTGCAGAATACAGTGTATTTTTGCCTTCAGATATATATTTTGCCTTAGTTTAGATGAATATGGGCCCCAGACCAAATCAAATTGATGGAGTTTATAGTAAAAAAAATATTTATACTCCTTTCCCATATTAGAGAGCTACTTTCTTCCCTGATCCAGCTTTCTGTCTCTTTTCCAGCCATGATATCATCTCCCTAGACAATAACTTGGATCTACCTGCATATCAGATTTCAGGCTCAGGGGAAAAGAAAAAACTAGTATAGCCTTTAGAATATAACTAAAATATGCCTACTAGCTATCTACAAAATTGTTCAACAATTTGTTTGGCTTTGTATAACTCTCTTTTCAGACACCGAGTTCCAGATGCTAGCATGATGCCAACCAGACTTCCCTGGACAGACCCCACCAATATGTCCTGGAGCTCTGCTTCCCCAGAGCCCCACCCTATTAGGGAAAGAGAAGGCAGGCAATATGGATCGGCCAGTCAATGCCCATGTTCAGCAGGGAAGCAATTACGGAAGCCAGATATTCAACCTTCTGCATCCCACAATGACCTTGGATCCATACTCCCAGAAGGTTAAAGAATAGGAAAGGTATCAGGGGAGGGAATGGGATACAGAATTCTGGTGGTGGGAATTGTGTGGAGTTGTACCCCTCTTATCCTATCTTATCCTATGTTGTTTTTAATGTCTCCTTTTTTAAATAAATAAAAAAATTTAAAGCAAGAATTTCTGGGGATAGTTTTGAGCTTATATTAACTAGTATAAAATTATTTTGCTAACAATAATTGGAAGTTTTTAATTCAGTATAGAAAAACATTTGTGTTCTTTATTACGTGCCTATGTATAATGAATATTATATGATACATATGGGGATGCCTAAAGAACTTTCAATAAACTGCTCACTCATGGAATACTATGTTGAGATTCAATACTTTGTTGGAAATAGATAAAATTTAAGGAAAGAAAGCTCAGTCCAATAAATTATATATCAATTAAACAGAGACAAGTAATATGGATAAAAGTCTTACAAGCAGTCTTGGTGTCTAAGGTACCATTAGATTAGTATCTCAAATATGGATGGATAAGAAGTTGGGCTACAAATAAAAAAAAGAAATGGAAAGGTAGAAATGTGATAGTTAGTAGGCCTATTTTAGTTATATTCCAAAGGGCTCATGACTATACTAGTTTTTTTTTTTCAGTCTAAACAATCATATATTTATTGTGGTGTGTATTGTAAGTTCTAAATAAATGCTTTCTTTGTAAAACTTCACACAATTCCCACCACCAGCTCTCTGTATCTCATCCCCTCCCCTGATAGTTTTCCTATTCTTTAACCCTCTGGGAGTATGGACACAAGGTCATTGTGGGATGCAGAAGGTGGAAGGTCTGGCTTCTGTAATTGCTTCCCCACTGAACATGGGTGTTGGCAGGTTGATCCATGCTCCCAGCCTGCCTCTCTCTCTCTTTCCCTAGTGGGGCAGGGTTCTGGGGAATCAGAGCTCCAGGACACATTGGTTTGGTCATCTGTCCAGGGAAGTCTGGTTGGCATTATTCAAGCATTCTGGAACCTGTTGGCTGAAAAGAGAGTTAGCATATAAAGCCAAACAAATTGTTGAACAATCATGGACTTAAAGGCTGGGATGGTGCCTTTAGTTGAGGGGGGGTCTCTGTTTTGTAGATAGCTAGTAGGCACATTTTAGTTACATTCCAATGGCCCTGTGGCTATACTAGGGTTTTTTTTTGTTTTCTTTTATTCCTTTTTTTTTCTCCTAAGCCTGAAATCTGATATGCAGGTGGATCCAAGTTATTGTTTGGGGAGATGATGTCATGGCTGGAAAAAGGACCAGAAAGCTGGATCAGGGAAGATAGTAGGTCCCTAATATGGGAAAGGTGTATAAATATTGTTGACTGTAAACCCCATCGATTTGATCTGATCTGGGGCCCATATTCAGCTTAGGAGCCTATGAGAGCTCTATATCCCTGTGAATCTGAGCTCACATTCTGTGATCATAAGTAGGAATGTTCCAAGCTGCCCCAATTTTCAGGACCCGTCTTCCTCAGGTGTAGCATAGTGTATGTTGTCCAGCCTCCCTTCAGAAAATGGAACATTGTCTACCATTGTTGCTCCAAGTTGAGGGTAAGGTCCTATGGGGGTCCACAAAGCAAGTGACCCCATCCAAAAATGGGCAGAAGATATGAACAGAACATTCACTACAGAAGAGATCCAAAAGGCTAACAAACACATGAAAAATTGCTCCAGGTCAGTGATTGTCAGATAAATGCAAATAAAGACAACATTGAGATATCATCTCACCTCTAACTTTTTATAGATATAATTTTAGTGTTTATCCTAATATTTCACAAAAATCAACTTATTCTGCAAATGTATTGGGAATAATCTGCTTCCATATATTATGGAGACATAAATTTATATACAGTTAAAGACTCACATTCATTTAACTGCACAGGATAGGTTCAATTAATTATTTGTAGTGTTAACACTACCCAAGAACCAAATGCAAAACAGTTTCCTACTACTCTGACTTACTGAAAGTAAATCTCATATAGTGAGTGTTGGAAAATATAAGGGTAGAAGGTATTTTGCTTAAAATGGACAAAACAGCCTGGTCTTTTATTTTTTTCTTAAATAACTGAATGGCAAATTCCAGCTTAAGTGGAAATTCAAATAGTGTGGCACATACTAGGAAAGCTATACTTTTAGGAGAGTTATAATAAGGGAAAGAAAAACAATGGTCTCAAAAAACTGTACTGTCACAGAGATAAAGTAGGCTTGGCTCATTCATCATTTCTTTCATTCATTCATCAATTATTTAATGGCTAATGTATGCCAGTTGTATTGTTAGGCATAAGAGTGACGTAGGCCACCTTAAGAGCTACATGGCATTAGTCTTGCCTATTCTGAGCACAGAAGTTTCTTATTCTCTAAAAGGTGTGAATGAAAAGCGACTCCATGGCTGGTGACCAGGTTTTTCCCACATGTAGATAAGTAATGTTCCTCAAACTTATTTGAAAATCATTACCACCTGGCTGATTTTTTTTTTTTTTTTTTTACATCTCTGAACTCTATCCCAGATTCACAGAGTTAAAATTACGGAGGTTAAAACCATTGTATCCATATGTTAAACAAGTTTTCTCGCTTTTTCTGAGTAAAGCATGTTTGAGAACCATAAACTTCTAGGTTCATGTCAATATTATGGGGATGTCTTGTGATTACTCAGTTTCTTATTGTTAAACGAAGATTTTTTTCCCTAAAAGAAATTGGAACCAGTTGACTTTACTGAAATATTTGTTATAAACTTTCTTTTACTTTCTCTGTTTTTTTTTTCCTTTTTATTACCACTAAGGTTATCTTTCATGCCTAATGCCTGCACCACCGCTATATGGTTTCCAGTGACCGTTTTTCCTTCCTTTCTTTTCCCTTTATTTGAAATAATAGAGATAAATTGAGAAGAAGGGGAAAGACAGAAAGTGAGAAAGAAAGACAAATCTGTGGTCCAGGAGGTGGCACAGTGGATAAAGCATTGGATTCTCAAGCATGAGGTCCTGAGTTCAATCCCCGGCAGACATGTACCAGAGTGATGTCATTCTTTCTCTCTCTCCCACTTTCTTCTTAATAAATAAAATAAAATAAAAAAGAGAAATCTGCAGACTTGGAGACATACTGCAGTTGGGGAGTCCTTGTTTATGGTAACACAAACACTCAATCATCTAGCCCCTTAATATAGAAACTTCTTAAAATGTGTGTAAAACAAGAACAAGAACAACAACAATAACAGAAACATAAACCAGTTTGTCCAGTGATGAATTAAGAAAAAGGAAAAAAAGAGTAAAATATCTTGAAAGAGGTAGTGATTTGAGTTATTCTTTATTACAGTGCACAGAGTTTTATTTTATTTTTCATCAGCTGCATTTTTTAATTTTACCTATTATTTTATTGGATAGAGATAGAGAGGGAGAAAGACAGTCATTTGCAATCCTGTTTCACCACTCAAAAAGCTTTCTCCCTTGCAGGTGGAAACCAGGAGCTTGAACACCAAGTTCCTAGTACACTGTAACGTGTGATCAACTTCCCAGTGTGTGCTACTTCCAAGTCCCAATGTGTACATATGTGTGTGTGCATGTGTGTTTGTATGTATGTATCCTCAGGATATATAAAAATGAAGACATTGAATTTGTATTTTTAGAAATGAATAGTGACTGTTCATTGCTGATAGAATGACAACATTGGCACTTTGACCAATAACTCTTCACAAAAATACCTAGAAAGTGAAATGCTTCATATATTAAAAAGCTTGTAGAAATAATAAATAAGTGGGCTTGGCAGTGGTACACTCAATTAACTGCACATGTCACCAACCACAAGGAGCTGGGTTTGAGCCCTCACTCCTTACCAGAAGGTGCGATGCTTCAGAAGCAGTAAAGCAGCAGGTCTGCAGGTGTTTCTCTGTCCCTCCCCCCCCCTCAATTTTTCTGTTTTGTCAAATAAAATAGAAAGAAAAAATAATAGTATAGTAAGATGACAAGCTAAAAAATAAACATTATAAACTTTTTATGGCTCTGGAAATAAATAATGAAATCAATATAACAATCTCATTTAAAAATCACATGAAAATAATTAAATACATTGGAATAAACTTAACTAAAGAGACCTAAGTCTGTGCACAGCCTGCAAACTATAAAAATATAGAGACAGAAGAACACAACAAACAAGGAAATGGGATCATGTTCTGTGAACATAGATTTTAAAAAATCAACCTGCAGGGGGTTGCTTGGTAAGCAGTGAAGCAGGTCTGCAGGTGTCTATCTTTCTCTCCTCTTCTCTAACTTCCCCTCCTCTCTCCATTTCTCTCTGTCCTATCCAACAACAACAACAGCTGTGACAACAATAACAATAACAACTATAACAAGCACAACAACAAGGGCAACAAAATGGGAAAAATAGCATCCAGGAACAGTGGATTCATAGTGCAGGCACCGAGTCCCAGCAATAACCCCGTATAAATAAATAAATAAATAAATAAATAAATAAATAAAAGAATAGAAACAACAAATGTTGGAGAGGATGTGGAAAGAAGGGAAGCCTTACACATTGTGGATAAAGTATAGGTGCAGTCACTGTGGAAAAGAGTAGATTTACAAAAAATGCAAGATGAAAAATATATGAGGCACTTATATTACTGCTAGATATTTATCCCCAAGCACAATGACACTACTTTGAAGATATATGTACATTCCCATATTTATCATGACATCATAAAAATAGTTAATAACTGGAAATAAGCTAAGTGACCACTGATTGATAAGTAGATAGGGATTGTGTTTATATACACAGTGGGATACTCTTTAACTACATGAAAGATAAAACCTTTCCCTTTGCCAGCAGCATGTATGGACATGCAAGGTGAAATGTTTAGTGGCATACACCTATATAAAATAAACACTGTATACTTTCTTTCATTCATTTGTTGTATGTTAATAAATAAAGGGACAAGTGCATGGTGAAGGATAGAATTGGTAGACTTACAGAAATATATACACATTTTGATGTGCAATGATGCACATTTAAAATAATGTTTAAATGGGATGTTTCTTCAATTGAAATTTTAATAATTTTATTAGGGAAATAATGATTTATAAAACAGTTGTTGTCATAACAATACAGTTTTTTACCTCCCTATGATAAATGGTTGCACACAACTCCCACCACCAACTTAGGTACTCCTGTCCATCACACAAGAATCCAAGGAGCTGGATGCCTAAGCTCCTCTGAACTCCACCCTGCCTTCTCCCACCACCAAGTGTCTTCACATTGCTGCAACAGAGCATACCTGCCTAGTCTAAGCTTGAACCTGTGAATAAAATTATTATTCAAGGAAATAGGTTACTAGGGCTAGAACTAAAACATTTCCAAATCTCTTTTTAGATATAACTAAATATTGGCTTAAAAAGACTTTGAGCAAGGAGAAAAGAGAACAATTCTGTCAGTTCAATGTCCACTTCTGTGGACCGAATCTTTCTATGAAATAGGAAACATGATGCAGATCTTCTAATCTCTCATTTCTGTAATCCTCCTTGTTTTAACCACCTTATCTTTCTTCCATACCTTTTTATAATTCTATCCATCTTAATTGTCACAGATTTGCTCTATGCTGAAGATACCAGAGGAAGTGACTCTACATATGGAGAAGTCAGCAGTCTAAATAGAAGTTGAGGATTGACTATTATTTCTCTAGGATGTTCACTAGTGTATATAGGGTTCTGCACTGTAGGAACAGAGATGTTCTTTTCAGGGTATCTTCAAAATTTAGTTCTGAAACTCGAACTCAAAGGTCTGACTGAGAAGATTTTGTAGCATACTGAATGGACACAAACTTTACTATTTAACACGCATGAGAAGTCCAAGTCTTCCTACTAGGTTTTGAATACTGATTCGTGATAATCTTGTTTGTTGAACCTAGTACATGTTATTTATTCTGCTATTCATTTTCCTTGAGTATAAAACAGAAAATAGTAGCTCTCAGCTCATTGAATATTTATGGTTCTATTAGAAAAACTGACACAAATACTAAAATGTTAGCTTTTCTCTAATTAGTTTTAATTAAAACATGATATGGATGCATCAATGTAAATTATCCCCAGATGAATTTAAGTTTAATGCTTATTAAGTGCTTCTCAAACTACAGAGGGCACTGAATTAAGTTATGAAATTAATTTAGTAGCTAGTAGTCACCACGAGAAAAATAATTAAGCAATACATTTTTTAAAAGCAGAAGAAACTGTACAAAAAATATAATACAAAACACATTGTCCTATGAGAACAAATGAAATTTGAAAAGCAATCCTTTGAAACCAAAAAAATGTGATAAAACTGAATTTTTTTCCCTACATGTCCTATTAATTCTATTCAATTCAGCCCTTTTCAAATAAAATGTAAAAAAGTCAAAGGCCTTTGACACATGATGTGATAATGGATTTTATTTCCCCCCCTAATCATTTTATTGTGGGAACTTAATGGTCAAGAGACAGGGATTAGAGTGTTTGTTCTACAATCGTAGAACTTACAGAATAGCTTGCTTGAATAGTGTGCTGCTTTATCATGTGTGTGATCCAGGTTCAAATCCAGTCCCCGCTACATTGGAGGAAGCTACCATGTTGCACTTGCTTCCTTCCTTCCCTCTCTACACTTGCTCTGCCCCCCTGCACCCCCCCCCCCACATCCTAGAATGGTGAAACCTTAGTGGTGGCCAAAAAATAATAAATAAATAAATAAATAAATAAATAGCAATTAAATATCACTGTGTTTAGTTTTTTTAAAGGATGAAGTCAAAACATTTTTATTATATTTATTTATTTTCCCTTTTGTTGCCCTTGTAGTTTTATTGTTGCTGTTGTTATTGATGTTATTGTTGTTGGATAGGACAGAGAGAAATGGAGAGAGGATGGGAAGACAGAGAGGGGGAGAGAAAGACAGATACCTGCAGACCTGCTTCACAACCTGTGAAGCAACTTCCCTGCAAGTAGGGAGCCAGGGGCTTGAACCGGGATCCTAACGGGTCCTTGCTCTTTGTGCCACATGCACTTATCCCACTGTGCTACCACCCAACTCCCTACTATGCTTAGTTTTTAAATATATAAAGCAAGTGACAATGTTTATTAGAACTAGCCAGGTCTAGTTTTTATTTGTTTTCTTGTTTATTTTAGAAACATCCCCTATTAATTTAAAGTTTTTTCTACAAGCCTGTCACTTGAAATTCCTTTTTTTAGTAGAGAATGTCTGAGAAAGAAACTTAGCCTTGCACATTGTAATGTGGGAGTTAAACATTCTCCATAAGTCTAAGAATTTTATTTATAATGAAACACACACTTATTATTGTTTCCTCCTAAGAATGGTATTCATACACTTTTCTCATACTTGGGAGCTAATTTATGCTCTAATATAGCTTCTTAGTCCTATTCTCAGACAATACTTTTAGTCCACTTGCATGTTAGCTGTCAGGCTCAGGCAAAACTTACTAAAGTCCACATGGAACATACCTAAAATAGACATATTAGCTTCTTCCCACAAGAAGATCCCTAGTTTTATTTGCTCTTTTCCTCATCTTGGGTAATGATTTAAATCATACCACCTTTTAGCTACCAAGTTGCAGATGCTACCATTATGTCATCTGATCTCCCTGGACAGACAACCTCACCAGTGTGTCCAGGAACCACATCTCTCCAGAGCCCTACTCCACTAGAGAAAGACAGAAATAGGCTGGGATGTGGATCTACCTTCCAGTGTTCATGTTCAGCAAAGAAGCAAGTACAGAAGTCAGACCTTCCATCTGTTGCATCCCATAAAGAATTTTGGTCCATACTTCCTGAGAGGGATAAAGAATAGGGAAGCTTCCAAAGAAGGTGATGGATCACAGAACTCTGATGTTGGGAACACTGTAGAATTGTACCCCTGTCTCACCCAAGTAATGAAGCTGAAGGGTTGACATTTCATGCCTGACAGCTCTTGACACAGTCTGAAGTGAAGCATATCGAGGTGGTACTTGTTGCATTGATTAGGTTGGGATCAGCAGATGTGATATAATTTGGTATGAATTGAGAGAAGCATACAGGAAAGTGAGCCCCTCTCTAGAGGTTCCAGGACTGGGTAAATGTAGGCTCTATAGAAGTGGGAGGTTCCTGCTGTCTTAGGGTTTAAAAAGGCAATAGTTATTGCTATAATCAAATTATTTGGCAATTGGGTTAACTTGGAAAAATCCCTTTGTTACGATTTACTGTATCATATACAACATCACCATAATGTATGGATTCTCTAATTCCATTCCAGGTGGTTCACTTCCTAACAAGATCTCAGAACCTAGATATAGACCAGGTCCCATGAGACAGGGCATATGTTCACATGTATCCTTAAATTAGGGCAAAATATATATCTGAAAGCAAAAGAACACAATAGTTTGTAGTGAGTCAGTATAAAGTTCAGAATGAAATAGTGTCTACTTAGACTTAGATACCCTCCTCACCTATTTCCTATTATACTTCCCTCACTTACTCCCAAGCTATCCTTACCAAATAGAGGACTGCAAAAGCTGAATAAGGGCAAGAGACCAGCATACTTTAATGATGACTCTTTAGTCACTATCAGGGGCCCCATCAGCTGGGGCCCTAATTGGGGAGTCTTGAGATTCCTAAACAGACAAGATGGGCCTAGACCTCGAATAAACCCCTCTTTCCACTGTTACCAGTCATCTATATCCGGAACAACAAAAAAGACACCTTTGTGGGGCCCCCCATAGGACCTTGCCCACAACTTGGATCAACAATAGTAAAGAATGTTCCCCATCCTCCAAAGGGACAATGGAGAATATACTTTATGCTACACCTGAGGAAGATGGGTCCTGATATTGGGGCCTCTTGGAATGTTCCTACTGAAGAGCACAGGATGTGAGCTCAGATATACAGGAATGCAGAAGTCACACAGGCTCATAAGCTGAATATGGGCCCCAGATCACATCAAATCGATGATGTTTACAGTCAACAATATTTATACACCTCTTCCATATTAGGGAGCTACTCTCTTTCCTGATTCAGATTTCTGGTCCTTTTCCCAGCCATGATATCATCTCCCCAGATAAGCTTGGACCCACCTGTATAACAGATTTCAGGCTCAGGGGAAAAATAAAGCTGCAGGCTTTTTGTAATATAACTAAAATATGCCTACTAACTATCTACAAAACAGAGACCCCTCCAACTCTTTATCTGCCCTACTCCAGCCTTTAGAGTCATGATTGCTGGGAAATTGTGCCGATGCAGTCACATCTGCTATGTTGTCCCTCAGGCTACTGCTAGTGAGAGTTGGGACATTCTCGGAGTGCCTGTTCAGCCATGTTGTGCCCTCAGGGTATTGTCTATATCCCCGCGATATTTGGAAGTGCTTTGGTTACTCCTCCCCCCTCCCATTCTCATGAGAGTTATTATCCTATCCTGGAGTGCTATGGTTACTCCTCCCCCTTCCCATTCTCGCGAAAGCTACTCCTATAAAAGCCCTTTTTCTTTCACACCTCGCTCTCTTGCCAGCGCTTCACTCCGGTGTTCAGACCCAGGAAAGGTTACTGCATGAGGTGGCCATTTTCGCTACCTCCACGTGGCCCAACCTGCCTCTCTAGCACCCAACTCTGAGATGCCAGCACAAATAAAGATTTGTGTTTCCTCTTTGCTCCGGACCCCCTCTCTCTCATCTCCGTGCCCCGCACACAATAACATCTGGCGCCCAACGTGTCCCACACTCACGCCCAGCCTGAGGTCCAGAAAAGCCACCCAGACACAGGTAAGTGGCATCCGCCCGCCTCTGTGGCGCCGCGTTTCCCTCCACCATGGGATTTTTTCTGTTTTATGAGGAGGTGTCCCAGACATTCTATCCATCTCTCCTGGGACTGGTTTTCAATCTCAGAGATGTTTTAATTTTCGCTACAGCGTGGGTTCTCATGGCTATATTTACTATTTTCAGGATATGTACAAGGCCTCCTGCCAAAAGGTTAAGTGACCTTGAGGCTGAGATACGAGAGTTAAAGGATATTTTTTTAGCATTTAGGGACGTTAAACCATTTGCAGTTCACCCCAAGAACTCCATCCCCTAGATAACTGTTAAGTTTCCCCTGCCACTATAGCACCTTCCACTTCCGTAGATCTCTCCCCAGTGTCATCGAACCAAATCCAGACCTTCCCGGTAAATGTGGCCCCAAGTAGACAAATTCCTCAGGTGTGGCATCCATACTCCTCCACTGAGCTGAGAGAACTCAGACAAGCCGTGAAGGAGGACAGAATTCATGCTCCATGGACCAAGTCCATTTTAAGGAGTTTTTACCAGCACCTTAACACCCCCCAGGACTGGAAAGACCTGGCTTGTGCTGCACTCCCAGACCCCCTCTACCCACAATGGAAGGCATGCTTCCATGATGAATGCTCTAGACAATTGCAGGAAAATAGTAATAAACAGGTATAATTGAATTTTGATACATTGTTTGGAGCAGGAGCGTTTGAATCTGGAACTCAGCAGGCAGAAGCTAAGTTTCCAACTGGTTATTTTGAACAGGTACGCATCTGCACAACACAAGCATGGGAAAGTGTGACCCCAACCAATGTAGATTCTTCAGTCCCTATTAACTCTCTTTGCCAAAACACTGATGAAACCTTAACAAATTTCATCTTAAGGGTGAGGCAAACCTTAGAGATAAAGGTTTATAATCCTGAAATCCTCTCTTTCCTCCTGTGTTCTATTGTCTGGGATGGCATGATACCACAATTCAGTCAGGCATGTCTTATTCTTAAACACCTACACCCAGATAATTGGATTTTAGTGACACAGGAACTTACATCAGGCAATTATGGGACACCTGCTAGGACACAGGTTTATACAGTTACCTCACGTAATCAAAACGGGCCTGCTTTCAGTGCAGTCGCCAAGGACATTGGCGTAACCAATGTCCTGATAAGCTGTGACCACGCCTCCAGTCAGGGAAACCCCGCCTCCAGTTAGACTGGGGCACAGTATTCTGCAGTGGAATAGCATAATGCCAGAGATGATGATCGTAGTGTGGAAGCGCTCGCGCCCCATGAGGAGCTGGCCAGTCTTGCAATGATGTTATTCCTCGCGCCCACCTTTGCTGCAGTTTTTATGAGATGTTTGTGAAATGACAGAGTGCGATCGAGAGTAATGACAAGATAGACTGGCTGGGCTTCATGCTGGATTCTCGTACCGCCAAGCTGCACATTAAGCTCACGCGAGGCCGAGGCATGGTGTAGATGGAAAACAGATGATACTGTTTTTGCAGTGCTAGGGAAGTCGCCATTTTTTACAGTAATCAGATATCAGAGACATGTCTTTCATGAGTGTTTCCTCTAGGATGTTGAACTAGATGTCACCTGACGCGATCTGAAGAACCTGATTCACAGACTCCAAGGACAGAACTTTTTTACTGTCTGTCTGCCTTTCCTGCTTCTGCTTTGCCTGTCACGTTTTGGCGGTTCCAGCTCACAATCTACAGAAAATCGGAATTCCAGAGGCTGACCTTCCTCATGCAGCATTTCATCCCCTGCCATTTCTCCCCCTAGTCGCCTACATTGGACTGAGACTTCTATTGAACTTGCTGGTATACCCTTTGGACACGTTAGACAATTTTACAGCAGCTTCCTTCCCTTCACGTTGCTGGTTTTTCATAGACTGACCCTGAGTAGTTCATAGACTTTACACACTGTTGCCCTGGGCATTAGATAAAAGGAAAGGAGGAGATGTTGGGAAATTGTGCCAATGCAGTCACATCTGCTATGTTGTCCCTCAGGCTACTGCTAGTTCTCGCGAAAGTTGGGACATTCTCGGAGTGCCTGTTCAGCCATGTTATGCCTACAGGGCATTGTCTATATCCCCGCGATATTTGGAAGTGCTTTGGTTACTCCTCCCCCCTCCCATTCTCACGAGAGTTATTATCCTATCCTGGAGTGCTATGGTTACTCCTCCCCCTTCCCATTCTCACGAAAGCTACTCCTATAAAAGCCCTTTTTCTTCCGCACCTCGCTCTCTTGCCAGCGCTTCACTCTGGTGTTCAGACGCAGGAAAGGTTACTGCGTGAGGTAGCCATTTTCGCTACCTCCACGTGGCCCAACCTGCCTCTCTAGCACCCAACTCTGAGGTGCCAGCGCAAATAAAGATTTGTGTTTTCTCTTCGCTCCAGACCCCCTCTCTCTCATCTCCGCGGCCTGCGCACAACAACAATGATTAGTTAACAACTTGTTTGGCTTTATATGCTAACTCTTTTTACAGCCACCAGGTTCCAGATTCTAGCATGATGCCAACCAGACTACCAGGGGGAGACAAAACCACCAATGTGTCCTGGAGCTCCTTTACCATATTTGGGAGCTATTCTCTTCTCTGATCAGCTTTCTGGTCCTTTGTCCAGCCATGACATCATCTCTCCAGACAATGACTTGGATTCATCTGCATATCAGATTTCAGGCTCAGGAGAAAAAGTAATTAAGAAACTAGTATATCCCTTTGGAATATATCTAAAATATGCTTACTAGCTATCTACAAAACGGAGGACACCCCCACCCCAACTTTTCATCTGCACCATTCTAGCCTTTAGGTTCATGATTAGTTAACAATTTTTTTGGCTTTATATGTTAACTCTGTTTTCAGCCACCAGGTTCCAGGTGGTAACATGATGCTGACCAGACTTCCCTGGACAGATGACCAAACCAATGTGTCCTGGAGCTTGGCTTCTCCAGAGCCCCACCCCACTAGGGAAAGAGAGAGGCAGGCTGGGAGTATGGATCGGCCTGTCAACGCCCATGTTCATCAGGGAAGCAATTACAGAAGCCAGACCTTCCACCTTCTGCATCCCGCAATGACCTTGTATCCATAGTCCCAGAGGGTTAAAGAATAGGAAAGCTATTAAGGGAGTGGATGGGCTACGGAGTTCTGGTGGAATTGTGTGGAGTTGTATGGAGTTGCATCCCTCTTATCCTATGGTTTTGTCCTGTTTCCTTTTTATAAATAAATAAATAAAAGTGAGATTAAAAATGAATTGTACCTGTACGCCTGTTACCATACATTCTTGTTAATCATTATTAAGTCACTAATAAAATTATTAAAATATGGGAAACATCAATTTCAATTCATTAAGATTTATAACGATTTATTATAATAGATTCCTGAACTATTCACCTTACTAGTAAGAGAATATTTTATACTGTTGATATTGATATCTATATATGCTCATTATAGAGATAAATTATGTGAAATGTACCACTTATTGGTAAATAAATATTAAGAAGATGATGAAATTGCAAACATTAAATTATCTACGTGTACTTACCAAAACATGATCTTCTATGTAGTATATGCTGGAAAACCTTGCACAAAGCTTCTTCACTTGGGGCAATGGCCCTACAGGTGCATTCCACTTGAAGGACAGTCCCAAGAGTACCAATATAAGCTGCTTTGCAGTCATCACTGGCTGAGCAAATGATGTCCTGCTTGCCTAAGTTACTAATGCAGGTATCATCTTCATGGCATGTTCTAGCCAAATGCTGCCAGCATTTTGACTGAAATGTTTTATAGCGTCTCCTAGAAAAAGTTAACAAATAGAATTAGTCTTTGAAAAAAAATGTTTCATATTAACACAAAATTCTGTCTTAGCACTAGTGAAAGACTGACATAAAACAAGCCTTTTGATGACGCTTTATAGATTTAAACTAAGTTTATACTTTCAAACATCCCAACAGAGAGAATGAAAGGGAAAAAAAAGAAATCTTGTGAATTATATTCTATTTCTTATGAAGGACAGAGGCTAATTTTGAGATACCCTCTATGAATTTTCCATTTTTGCTATTTTTTTTTTTTTTTTTTACTGACTGATGGTTCACCATATGAGTTCCTTGGAAGGCTTATTAACAATATTTTAAAGCAGAATGTTAATTTGTGAATAATATTTGGCCATTATTTCATATGAAGTGGTTTCAGATAAATCTTTTGATTTTGTGTGTGTGTGTGTGTGTGTGTGTGTGTGTGTGCCAAGTTTCCCACAGAATGTTGAGTACTCTTTCTTATCATTTTCAAGCAGATGAGTTAGCTTTGACAAAATTATTTGAGGTTCTTCTTCCTGGCAGCAAAAGCTAATTGAAAGCAAAACATTATATGTTTACTTAATGACCAAGATAACACATCAAAACTGCATTATTTCCTAACTTTTCTGATTGCCTATTTTATTCTTACTCTACTAAATAAAAACATAACATGTACGTTTGCAGAGATGCATGTATAGTGTAAAAAAATCTGGGCTGGGTGGTAGAGCACCTGGTTAACTGCCTACATTACAATGCACAAGGAACACAGGTTCAAGCCCCTGGCCCTCACATGTAGGAGGAAAGTTTTGCAAGTGTTGAAGCAGGCCTGCAGGCGTCTCTCTCTCTCTCTCTCTCTCTCTCTCTCTCCTCTCCCTCTTCCCCCTCAATTTCTGTCTATCCCTATCTAATAAATAAAAATAATTAGTAAAAGTTTTACAAATCAATTTTAAAGCTATTACAGTCATCGTCTCAATTATGTCTTATACTTTTTGAACATGCACTGAACATGTATAAAAATTCTCTGAACACATGAAATTTAAAAAAAAAATTTTAAATATTTATTTATTTTTCCCTTTTGTTGCCCTTGTTGTTTAACATTGTTGTGATTATTGATGTCTTTGTTGTTGGATAGGACAGAGAGAAATGGAAAGAGGAGGGGAAGACAGAGATAAGGAGAGAAAGAAATCTGTAGACCTGCTTCACCGCCTGTGAAGCAACTCCCCTGCAGGTGGGGAGCCAGGGGCTCAAACCTGGATAATTCTGCCTGTCCTTGTGCTTTGCGCCAGGTGTGCTTAACCTGCTGCGCCACTGCCTGACTCCCAACACATGACATTTTTATGAACTCATCCACTCTAACAATGCTGCTCTGTTTAAGTCCAAAATTAAGTTAACTTTAGTAACCCTATATTTTAAATCCTATTTTAATATGATCAGATTCTGTTCTATAAGATGGAAGTTTATTCATTTATTTATTTATATTGATTTAACATTGGTTTACAATATTATCAGGACTGACAAGATAGAGTACCCAGTGAGATGTGTGCCTTGCCATGTTGTGTGGTTCTGTGTCAAACCCAGGTCCTACAAAGGAAGTGTTGTGGAATAAGAGGAAGCTCCAGAGCTGGGGTATCTCTCTCTCTCTACCTTTCCATCTGAATGAACAAAAGCCATCCCTGATCAGAAAGACAGTATAGTGATTTGTGAACATATTTTAATGTTGGGATGCCAGAGGCATCAGTTTCAACCCTCCAGTTACCACCAAAAGCCAGGACTGAGTAGTGCTGTTATTTATCTGTATATCTTTCTCTCATTAACACACACAAACACACACACACACACACACACACACACACACACACACACACACACACACTCACACACACACACACACACACACACACACACACACACACAGCAGAAATAAAAATTAAAAAGCAGTCCAGAGCAAGGTCCTGGTTTTACCAAACCAAACCAAATTAAAATAACAATACCATAAAATTTCAGGAATATAGTCAAACCTATGCATATGGTAAAGAATGAATGTGTGTCCATATACAACTCACCACTCCCAACAACAAATTGTGCCATTTTACTGAATAGAATTCTCACCCTAGTTTCCTCTGATTCCTCTGATAGTCATCCTAGTTTTTACAGAGCCTAAGAATAGCTTGGTTGTTGCTATTATCATTATTTTTTTTACAAGTTTGTGTATTTATGTTCCACATGAATGAAACAATCTAGTAGCTGTCTTATCCTCAGTTAGCATGATTACTTCCAGTTAGCATGATTACTTCCAGTTCCATCTATTTTGGTTTGAACAGCATCACCTTTTTAATAGCAAACTAGTCTTCATTTGAGTATATATCTCATCAATTCTTTATCTTTTAGATGGTATTTAGGCTTATCTTATAGTTTGGCTATTGTAAATAGTGCAGCTATGATCAAAGGGGTTCATGTATCCATTTGAATTGGTGAATCTATGTCTTTTAATAAATGAATAAGAATGGGGGCCCGATGGTAGCACACCTAGTTGAGTATACATATTACAATATGCAAAGACCCTGCTTCAAGCCCCCGATCCCCACTGGGGCAAAGCTTCACAAGCGGTGAAGCAGTATTACAGGTATCTCTTTCCTTCTTTATCACCCTTTTCCCTCTCATTCTCTCTATATATTCAAAGTAAATAAAAATAATATAACATGCCTAGGAATGACATTTCAGGGACCTTAAGGTATTCCTCCATTCCATCCCATTCCATTCCATGCCATGCCATGCCATGCCATCCCACCCCACCCCACCCCACCCCACCCCACCCCACCCCACCCCACCCCTTCCTTTCCCTTCCCTTCCCTTCCCTTCCCTTCCCTTCCCTTCCCTTCCCTTCCCTTCCCTTCCCTTCCCTTCCCTTCCCTTCCCTTCCCTTCTTCCCTTTCTTCCTTCCTTCCTTCCCTCTCTTTCTTTCTTTCTTTCTTTCTTTCTTTTCTTCTTCTCTCCTGCTTTCTTTCCTTTATTCTTTCTTTCTTCTTTTCTTTAGGCATCCATTTACATAGGAGTAACATTAGTTTACAGCCCCACCAACAATGTACCACAGTTGCCTTTTCTCCACATTCTAACCAGAAACTGTTGTTTCCTATCTTTTTTATGTAGGCTATTCTCAGCATGAGTATTTTATCATGGTTTAAATTTGTATTTCTCTTCTTTATTTTTAGTTTTTTATTAGTGATTTAATATTGATTTACAAGATTACACGTCCACAGGGGTATACCATATCATCCCTACCACCAGAGTTTTGAATCCCCAGTCCCTCCATTGCAAGCCATAGCAGTTCTCCCAAGTTTCCAGACATGGATTAATCACTATCTCTACAACTATCTGTCTACATTTGAATGTTCCCCATTTTCTTCCAGGTCCAGTCCTCTCTTCCTCGCTAAGCTGCACATAACCCTATTACTTCATCCAACTGTCCCTTCCTTTTCCCTCTTCTCTCTTCAGGTCCTTATGAAGCTGGAGTTCAGAGCCTTCTTATCCTTTTACTCCTATCACTTCTCCCCCACTGGGAGTATGGATTAAAATAGTTTGTTGATGTGCAGAAGGTAGGATTTCTAGCTTCTGTAATTGCTTCTCTACTGGACATGGGTGTTGGCAGGTCTGTTCATAGCCCCAGCCTATTTCTATCTTTCCCTAGTGGGATAGAGTTCTGTAGAGGCATGGTTCCAGGACACATGGGTGAGGTCCTCTGCCTAGAGAAGTCAGGATGGAATCATGATATCATCTGCAACTTGATGTCTGTGAGGCAGCAGAATATAAAGTTGAGACAAAATGGTTAATGAACAGGAAACAAACAGTAGGAACAGAGCAGATGAGATTAGGGATTATAGGGTTGAAGGGAGCTAGAAAGTCCACTTTAAGCATGTTTCTAGGGGACCACAACTATGGTAGTTTTTACTTGAGTTTGATAGCTAGGATGTTGGATAAAACTATTTCTGAGAGAATGGTGTCATAGTAGAGAAAAGGGCTGGCAAGTTGGGTTAGTAAGAGAGAAGCTCCCGTTCTTTTAAACATTCTCCGAATAAAGTTAACTATTTACCTCCAGCCACCTGACTCAGGGCCCATATACATACATCCATATATATTTAGCAGCAGAGCCTGTGTAACCTCTAAGTCCCTATTGGTCTGAGCTCGCAGCTCTTGGTCACAGTTGTGAACACAGCTGGCTGCCCTCATTTCAGGACCAGTCTTCCTGGAGTGGCAGGGCAGGATGCCAAAACCTCCCTTTAGAGACTAGGGCAGTCTCTAACATCCCTGTTTCATGGTGAGGGCAAGCTCCTGGGAAGGCCCTCAAAAGGGTTTATGATGATGTTCTTGATGAAAATGAGCGGTGTAGAGAAGGACCTAATAGAGGTCTAGGCCCATCATATTTGTGTCAGGATTCCCTGACTAGGGCCCCAGCTGATGAAGTGCTGTGATATTGACCAAAAAGGGTCGTTATTAAGTGAGCCAGTTTCTTGATTTTGTCCAACTGCCATTGTCCTCTCTTAATCTGATGACCTTAAACTTTATCCCAGTTGTTTAAGCATTGAGTGTCATTTGTTGAATCCAAATAGAATTAGGTTTTTGGGATCTGTCTTCTTTGGACCTTTCTTCTAGATTGCCAAGTTAATTTGGTCTAAATCAAAGACTGTATAATAATGCCTTCTTTAGTCACTTAAACCTGGAATCCTAGTTGAAGTGCCTAAAACAATTTTTTTTTTAAAGTTTTCTCTAACAATATTATACCATAGTGCCACCTATGGGAAAATAGAAGAAAGCAGCACAAACACAACACATATACCCCTTGAGCAAAAGACGCAAGATGGAAATCCTTAAGGGTAATTATATGTTTCCAGAGATCTAATATAAAGGCGCAGAATTGGAGACTATAGTAGACAAATGATTTAGATAAATTTTTATAACAAAACATAATGAAGTTAGAGAATGTCAATTTAACAACAACAACAACAACAACAACAACAACAAAAAACCCGTGATATCTGAAAAGAGATACAGGAGCAGAAAGAATTCACTAGAGACTGAAGATATAAAAGATTTTCTATGCATAGTTATGACGATCACAGTAAATACAGTATTATTTATAGCTACTGGGAAAATGGCTCAACTAGTAGGGTATCAGACTTTATTTTCTCAAGTTCTTTTTAAAAATTTATTTATTTTATTTTTATTTTAGCAGGGCAATACTCAACTCTGGCTTACTGCCATGGGGGACTGAACCTTAAACATCAGGCCCTTAAGTATTACAGCCTGCTTATGTAACCATTATGTTATCTTCCCTGAGGTTCCTATTTTGATCCCTAGCACCATGTATCATAATGGTATTCTGGTCTCTCTTGTTCCATTTACTTCTAGTTCATGTGAAACTCTCTCTCTTTCATATATCTATATATATCTGTATAGATATATATAGATATATGAAACAAGTAGGTGATTGAGCAGTGGTACAGTCGTACGCTTGGTAGAACACACCAGTTAACTATGTTCAAGTCCTGGTCCTCATCTGTTGAAGGGATGCTTCATAAGAGGTAAAAGCAGTGGGTGAGGGTATAGCATAATGGTTATGCAAAGAGACTTTCATGCCTGAGGCTCTCAAGTCCCAGGTTCAATCCCCCACTCTACCATAAGCCAGAGCTCTGATAAAAAAAAAAAAAAAAAGAGGTAAAAGCAGTGCTGCAGGTTGTCTCTCTTTCTCTTTTCCTCTCTATTCACCTTTCATTATCATCTCAATTCTTCTGCATATGTATTAAAACAAAGGCCACCAAGAGCAGTGGCTTAATCATGAAAGCATGAGCCCAAGTAACAATCCTCATGACAATAAAAAAAAAAGAAGCTTAGCAATTAGGATCAATCTCACAGAAGCAGACATAGCAATAATAATGACAAAATTATAGTAATGATACAAAGAGAAAAATATCTGGGAAAAATAAACTCTATGAGAACTATCAGGCTACATTAGAAGAAGAAACATAGGAATAATAACCCAGAAGGTAATATGAGATAAAGGAATGAAGGTTCTAGTAAAATATATAACAACTGAAAAATTCCCAAACTAAAGGGAAAAGAATGACCATAGATTAAAGTAAGCTGAAAAAACACCTAAATACTCATATACAAAGCAACCTATGCTGAGATACATCATTGTTAAAATTCAGAGACAAAAAAATATTAAAGTCAGGGACCAAGTGGTGGTGCACCTGGTTAAGTGCATGTTACAATGTACTAGGACCCAGGTTCAAGCCCCCAGTCCTCACCTACAGTGGGAAAGCTTCACAAATGGTGAAACTGTGTTACAGACATCTCTCTGTTCTCTCTCCCTCTCTCTCTCTCTCACCCCTTCCTCTCAATTTCTGGCAGTCTCTATCCAGAGACTTTATTTATTTATTTATTAATTTATCTATTTATATCCTTTATTTATTTATCTCTTTATAAATAAATAGATAATACAAAATAAAAAATAATATTAAAGTTTACTAACATAAAAATATCATGCACTATACAAAGGGACCTCCACCAGTTTTGATTGGATTTTTCAGCAGAAAATCTGAAGACTAAGAGATAGTGGAATGACATATTCACAATATTAAAGGACAAAAGCTGTCACTCATGGATAATATAACCTGAAAATTATCATCCAAATATGATGGAGAAATATAGGAAATTGACAAATACTAATGTAGTTTACTACCTGGCCTGAAAGAAATATTGAAAGGAAATTCTTCTACTTGAAAAGAATGGAGGGCTAGAGGAAATTCTCACTGATAGAGCAACTGCCTTGTTTCATGCAATCCAGATTTGACTCTTGAAACCACAAGGAGTACCAAGTCACAGAAGGCAGCTCCAGTACTGTTGTGATCTTTATTTCTCTATCTGAATGAAAATGTCTAGGAATAGTGAAGTCAAACACCACAGTCTCAGTGCATTAAAAAAAAAAAAAACAGCAAAAGAATACCAATGTCTTGAGCAAGACGATAGATAGTAAAGTAATACAGAATAATAAATATGCTCAACAGTGAGATAGAAAAACATAAAAGTTGAAGAGGACAGTATCTATATAGTCAGTAGGCTACTTTTAGACAGAAAATTTGATACAGGTCTCATGATAAACACATATGAAATATCTAGAGCAGAGATTATGAAGAAATCAAGAGAATTTTCAAAAAAAATTATCCAAATGAAATGGCGGAGAAAACACAAGGAAAAAGAAATGAAACATATATAAATAATAAGAAAAAAAAGATGACGTTAAGTCCCATATCAGTATTCTCCCTATATGTAAACACTCCAATCTCACCAATAGAATAAACCAAAGCCCACAATGAGATATCATGTAATGCATGGGGAATTAGACTATATAAAAATACTAGAAACAAGTATTAGCTACAGTGTAGAGAAAAAAAAAATCAACATTCCTACACTATTTGTGGGAATGGAAGTTGATACAGTATCTGCAAAAAAGTGTAAGGAGTACTCAAAATACTAAAAATTTGAAATATGTCATGATTTTCCAATGCCATTCCAAGGTATTTATCCAAATATGAAAACAAATTCAAGGATTTGGGCAATCTGGCCTTGGAGTAGCAGCAGATGAAACATCACTCCTGTGATCAACTAGATAAAGTAATGAATAAACATCTAGACCCTCACTACATTACAAATACAATTTCTGAAGAAACCCACTGAGTCACAGGTGGATGCAGTCACATGTGAAAAGGAGTGAAGGAGAACACTCAAAACAAAAGAAGTTTAAGCCAGCAGCTATCACACAGCACAATCTTGGTAGTATCATTGTGGAACATAGAAACAGCTCTAAGAGGGCAGGAGTTTATCAGGAGAAAACCTGACTGAAAACTAAAGTTAAGTGGTCTGACCAGGCTGCAATAGCAGGCTTCCAGATTGCAGAGTACAGACTGAAAAAAGAGAGCAGGTCCCTATTTCATTGTCACAGGTACTAAATGTGTGCAGGGACGTATTTTAAAATCTCTTCTCCTTCTAACCATGACATATATCTTAGCCACAGTGTCACCCACTGGCTGAACAACAGAACCACACTTAGCCAAAATATGGGGAAAAATACAATTATCAAACACAAAAAGGCTTGGAAAAAAGTCAGAGGCAGAATTCTGAAAACTCATTATGAAGGCAATTCAGAATCTAAATATCAATACAGACACAAACTCAGAAACTCAGAGACCATTTTAACAAAGAGTTGCAAAACACACAAAGACAACTCCAAACAGAGTGACAGGATGTGAAGGAAATTTTGGGTTGAGTTAAGGCTTGTATATTAGGCCCAGCAAGTAGAATAAATCAGGTTGAGGAGAGAAGATAGGGGTTAGGACATAAACCATCACACTCTGAGTGCAATGCTATTGGAGAGAAAAGGTTTATGAAAAATGAAATGCCAGACATCATCAGAAAAAAGCTATGAAGAGTTATTGGGATCCCCAAGGACAAAGGAAGGGGAAGAGGAGCAAGAATGTATTTAAAGATAACATAGCAGAAAAATTTCTTCACATAGACATCCAGGATGTCTCTGAATCCAAAATGACCCACAAAAAGAACACATCATAATAAAAATATCAAAAAACAAAGACAAGAAAACAACATTGCAGGCTGCCAGAAAAAGGAAGAATCTGGCATATAGAAGTAGAACCATAAAGTTATTTTTATATTTATTTATTTATTCCCTTTTGTTGCCCTTGTTATTTTATTGTTGTAGTAATTGTTGTTGTTATTTATGTTGTCATTATTGGATAGGACAGAGAGAAATGGAGAGAGAAGGGTAAGACAGAGAGGGGGAGAGACCTGCTTCACTGCTTGTGAAGTGACTGCCCTGCAGGTGGGGAGTTGGGGGCTTGAACTGGGATCCTTATGCGGGTCCTCGTGCTTTGAGCCACCTGCGCTTAACCCTAACGAACCCTTGAGGGTAAAAAGGGAATGGAACAATTAGTTCAAAGTATTATAGGATAAGAATTGTACAGGGCTGGGTGGTGACACACCTGGTTGAGTGCACGTGCTCCATTGTGCCAAGGACCCAGGCTCAAGCTCACAGTTCCCACCTACAGGGGGAAAGCTTTTGTGAGTGGTGAAGCACTGTTGCAGGTGTCTCTCTGTCTCTTTCCCTCTCTACCATCCTCTTCCCATTTGATTTCTGGATATCTCTATCTAATATATCAATAAAGATAATAAAAAATAAATTTAAAAAACTCAAAAAAAAGCAAAACTAAGGTAAGAATTGGCAACCACAAGTTCTCTTATTTTGCCAAAATTTCCTTCAAGTATGAAGGGAAAGTAAGGATATTTTGAACATAAAGAAACTGAAGGAATTCATCATCACCAATCTTGCCTTGCAAGAGTGACAAAAAGAAGTCCCACATGAAAAGAAGTAAAGGAATCTAACTCTATATTAGGTGATCTAGATTAGAACAGAACCAGGAACACAAACAACATCAACAGGAGAAAACAAAGACATAGAAAAGGGGAGGAGAAAATGGGTATGCCAATACAACCTATGAACCAAGTTCAACTTAAAAGAGACTGTAAATTAGACACAACGCTCATGGTAACACAATAGCATTCTCCAAGGGAATTGAACTACTTGTCCACAACTTTGTGTGGAACCACAAAAGAGCCATAAACTGCTAAAGAACCTTGGGAAAAAAAAAGGAAATAAATGGAGGCTACATACGCCTCAACTTCATCTTATACTACAACGAAATGGTGATTCCAACAACATAGGACTGGGATAAAAATGGACACCCAGATTAGTGGGACAGAACCAGGAGCCCAGATACAAACCCACATATATATAGCCACCTAATATATGTCAAAGTGGCCAAAAGTACTCAATGGGGAAATGATAGCTTCTTTAACAAATACTGTTGGAAAAATTGGACAGCCATATGTTGAAAAATGAAACTAGACCACTACTTAAAAACCACACATCGAAGTCAGATCAAATAGACCAAAATATTAGGCCAGAAACTTTAAAATCCCAATCTTTGCCTCACCTTAGACCGAACATGAAGGAATAGTGTTAGGTGGGATGAGTCAGGAAGAGAAGGCCCAACATGAAAGCCTTAATTCAATCCAAAGTTTTCTTCACATCCTGTGGCTCTGTTTAGAGTTGTCTTTGTGTGTTTTGCAACTCTTTGTTAAAATGGTCTGTGAGTTCCTGAATTTGTGTCTGTATTAATATTTAGATTCTGAATTGCCTTCATAATGAGTTTTCTGAATTCTGCCTCTGACTTTTTTTCCAGGTCATTGTGTGTTTAATCAATTGAATGAATACTGAATGACTTTACTTATAGATGGAATTTGGGAGACAGGGACAGAAAGAGAAAATACAAAGTAAGACTTGGACTGGAAATAATGAACTATACCAAAGCAAAGAATTCTGGGGAGGGAGTTGAAGGGTGGGCAGGAGGGCACTAGTCCTAAATTGGGTATGATAATGTTTTGTAAACACATATTATGCAGAACTAGGAAACTAAACCCAGAAACCATTAACCCCTAATAAAATGAAACAAACAAACAAACAAAAAAACCCCAAAGAAATAATAAATCCAAATACACTATGATGTCTATGTTCATAGCAGTGTTATTTATAATGGCTAAAATATAGAGCCATTGTTTAAAATAAACATTGAAGGTAAAAATAAACATTGAAGGTTGATTGAATAAAAAAACTGTGTCATCTAAACACAACACTTTACAACTAAAATATAAAATGTTGCCTTCTGTGATAACAAGAATAAAATTAATTATAATTATGCTTAATGAAATGAGTCAGAAGTGAAAGTCTCATAGGTTCATGCACACATGCTAAATAAATAACCAAGCAAATGAAGTGCACAACAAACATAGCACAACAAAAATAACTATTTTAAACACATGTGTTATTTTATTTATTTATTAAATTTTAACAAAAATAGCAAGACTGTAAATGTGGATAATAGAGAAGGTCATGAAAACTGGGGAAATGAGTAAAGGCTATCAAAATAATAGTGTGATTGCAGTAGAGCTGTGGATATGGTTAGATAAAGAATGTATAGATAAATTGAAGGGATGAATGGCTGATTGGCTAAATAAATACATATTGTAGAATATTGCTTCTAAGATAGAATTTTAAGTAAATACTTTTTTCACCACCTTCATGTATTCATACATATAAAAATATAATGTATCATATATTTAACTTTCTATGACTTATTATTGGTAGTATTTAATCCTCTCTCCTGATGCATATCTATATTAATTGAAATTAACAGTTATTTACAACATCATCATTGACCTTTCAAAGAATAAAGAGTTTCAAAGCCTTTCTTGAGTTATAGACTATGAGCAGGAATACAAATTATATATTAAAAACTGAGTGTTCTACTTTGCTCCACATGTAAGCTCTTCAAAGGCAAATAATAAGGCATAGATATCCTCAGTGAAGAAGTTTTTTATTTGAAGATTTTCCCCATCCAGATTACATTAAAATAATTTAATATCAATTCTGGAAAGCTTCTTAAGACAAAATTTTCTTGAGACACAGGATTTGTTTTTAAATCTTGATTATAAATATTGTATAATATATCCAGCACCTCTGCCAAGAATCCACTAACAGAATATTTGCATGCATGAAAATGAAATAAAAGCACACAGACCATACTCTCTGAAGTAATCTCTATAAGATAAACTACATAGGAAAATATATATGTGTATATATGTATGTGTAGAGATAAATGCACATCACAACATTAGAAAAGTTAAGAGTAGTGGATCAAGAGGTGGTGCAGTGGATAAAAGCATTGAACTCTCAAGCATGAGGTCCTGACAGCACATGTACCAGAGTGATGTCTGGTTCTTTCTTTCTCTATTATCTTTAAAATAAATAAATAAACAACTAACTAAATAAATAAATAATTAAATAAGTCTTTTTAATAGTTAAGAGTAAGACATTCTAAAGTATAGGGAAATGAGATGGTATCTTTTGAGTACCTACCATATTGCAGACCCTCCACCAAGTACTTTGTAGAGGTCATTAAACTCAGAAATTCTTCCCAAAGAAAATCAACAACATTATTAGAAGTCACTCTGAGAGGAGATCAATGCCAAACTGAGTTTAATGAGAGAGGGTGTATTTTGGAATTCAGTGTGGACTTTCCCAAGGACTAGAACAGCAGGTTCTATCACTTTCTATACAACCATTTTATGTGATAGAAATTCTCAAATATATCATGCTTTGTGGTTGACTGCAAATAGTTTCAACATAATGTAGCAATGGAATCAGATAAAACTGAGCATGCATTCATTAAGAAATCTGATATTTCTATAGGATTTTTTTTAAAGTAAGAGAGAATAAAAAAGGTATCTGGTTTAAATACTATTATAATTGTTAGTGTAGCTACATTATTAGCTATACAGGCTACAAGAATATATGTGTGACCAAAGTAGACAGAAATGCAGAAAAATAAGAAAGAAAGAAAGAAAGAAAGAAAGAAAGAAAGAAAGAAGCTAGAGACTGATTCCCTTGAACATTAAGAAGGGATGCAAGGCTAGTTCAAAATAGGTAAATCAATAAATGTGATCCACCATATCAGCAAATTTGAAACCAAAAAAATCATATTATTATTTCAACAGGTGAAGAAAAAGTCTTTGACAAGATCCAGCATACTTTCATGATCAAACATTTAAAAAAATATGTGGGTAGTTGGGAAAGTCCTCAACATAGTTGAGTAACAATACAGTAGACCAACAGCAAATATAATCAGTGATGAGAAATTGAAAGCTTTCCTTCTTCAGTCATGTACAAGGCAGGGCTGCCCACTATCACTGAATAGTATATAAGTCCTATTCATAGCAAATAGGCAAGAAAAAATAATCAGAACTGTTTGGTACTAGAACCAAAATAAAAACTGACCAGTGGGATAGAGTCAAAGGACAGAAATAAGCCCCCCATATGTATGGACAACTAATTTTTGACCTGGAGGACAAAAACATTAAATGGAGTAAAAACAGGAAGAATGGAAGTGGTAATAAGTGAACCAGACCATTGACATTTCTGTTCAAAATTCTCTAATCTGTGCAATTTACTTGGAGTAAAAATTCATGTACTCATTACTCCTCAAGACATTAATCAAGTCATGGCTGCCTCCCCAAGAATTTCTAGCTGTATCCTATCATGCTCTCTTTATACATTCTCCTTCTCCTTCTTCTCCTTTTTCCTCTTCTCCTTCTCCTCCTCCTTTTTCTTCTATGATTATTTAATATGGATATGGCATGTATATTTTCTTCCTTCATACCAGTTGATGTAATTGCTTGCTGTCTTTTTTTCCCCTCAGATATTGACTAAGACATGCACATTACCACACTTTCTTAAGTCTTCTAAAATTTTTCCTATTAGTTAATAAACCACTTCTAATTTTCATTCTTCACTGCAGCTTTTCTTGCCCACCAACAACCTTTTTTAATCTCTCTCTCTCCCTCTCTCTCCATCTCTCTCTCCCTCTCTCTCTCTCTCTGTGTGTGTGTGTGTGTGTGTGTGTGTACAGAACGTTCATTACCTCATGATGTAGTACTTTTCCCCCCCTTATTTACCATCTATCTTACTCTGTCCTAACTAGAATATAAATATCATAACACAATTCTGGCTGTTAAATAAAGATCCTTTAACACATCAACATCAAAGTTAGAAGTAACTACCATTTAATTTAAGCAAATTGTCATTTGAAATGTTTTAAGTGATCAGTTTTAGTAAATTTTCTATCACACACTGAAGGCAAGAGTAGTAGTGGGTGCTGGATAAACATAATGTAGTAAATAATAAGCAACTGACTGACTTCCCTGAGAATCAAGGGTATGAGCTTAGGGAGAGGAGGATGGGTACATTTCTGACATCATGATATGTGCTGAGGTTGTTCAGACTGTTCTAAAACTGCTTTCTCCTTCCTTATCTCCAATCTAAAACAAAAAGGCACTTATTCTGAAGTTTGAAATATCACCTTGAAGAAATCCTTTGACTTTAACAGCATTTTCATAATCAAACCAAAACAAACCAACAAACAAAAAATGAAAAAGTTGACCTCTAAGTCAGGACTGTTGATAAATTCAGTAATACAACATGAATATACAGTGCTAATAATACTATTTCATCATTACCAAATCCTGACATATTGAACTTTCTTTATTACAAAACTTGTTCTGAATTTGAGTTTCAAAATGGATACTACATATGTACTATAGATTCAAGAATCTGAATTGCAAGGCTTTGTTTATATCATGTTGGATGATGGTGGGAACTTGACCTAATGTAATGAAATCAAGTGCTAGGACTGGACTGTAACAAATAAGGTGCCGAAATAAGAAAGTAAAGTATGCGTGTTTTTACTCACCTGCACAATTCATCATTTCTGCAGCTGTGAATTACATTGAGGCAAGTAGGGGGTGGAACTATGTTCATTGCACATGGCTTGCTGTGAAGAGCTTCTTTGGACTGCTGACAAGGTAGATCAGATTGAGCACAGTCACAAAAAGCCAACATCTGGGCAATGTTAAAAGGCATATTTTGATAGAAGAACCGTATGGCTGCTTGGCAGTGTTTCACATCACACAGACTTCCATTTGCTGAGCAAGCTTTAAGGTAAGGGGCCAACTGTGTATTACAGACCATATCCCCTACACATGCCTCTGCCACTTCCATACAAGACAGGATCCCATTGATACCTGTAAGCAATGATATGCCTATGTTGTGGAAAAGTAAATGCCAAGTTGTACACAGAGAATCTGCAAAACACCCTGGGAAAATCTACAAACAAAACACAATGATTTACCAAATGCACTATTTCTGGCAAGCTTTATACTCTTTTACAGCAATCACAAGTTTACTAAGTCCTGAGTAGTAGGCTATTTGGATCATCTTTCTAGAATGCGATATATATGGTGATCCAGAAATAATGTGAAGTGTGGAGGGCCAAAATTGAACTGAAGGAAAAATGTTTGAGTTCAGGCCTTTTAAATACAAACAATAAATCTTCAGAAATTGTATTAGTGCTTTATAGTGAGCTCATGGTGAGTTTATTGGCTCAAGTCAAAATTATTCTTGTTCTGTTGCTTTAGTATATAGGAACAAATCTTATTAAAGTTTCCACTTAATTAAATAGCATATAGAACATTCTGGAAATATATATATATATATATATATATATATATATTATTAAAGCATCCCTCAAAATATACACAAGAAAATTAGTGTCAAACAATATAATCAATATGATTAAAATATCCATAAAACTAAGGTCTTTTTGGCTTAATTATAGAGTATTCCTTCAAAATCTATAGATAGTTAATAAATAAAGCAGTTGTTTTGACCTATTAGTGGACGAAATCTTCTGTTTTGGAGAAGAAACGATATAGTGTTGGCCACCCATGGAGATCTTGACTAGGAGACTAGGAGACCACGGTGCCAGACAGTGTCATAGGCTGCTGTGAGATCAACAAAGACAGCACCTGTCTTTAAATTCTTCTGGAATCCATTTTCAATGTAAGTTGAGAGGGCCAGGGCTTGTTCGCAGGTAGATCTTCCTGGGCAGAAACCAGCTTGGGCGGGTGATAGGAATTTCTCTGTAAGATGAGAAATACGTGACAGAAGCAGCCTCTCAAGGAGTTTGTAACACACGGAGAGGAGAGAAATTGGTCTATAGCTGGCGGCCAGTGTTGGGTCTTTCTTTGGTTTCAAAACTGCTATAATCTTCGCACGACGCCAAACTTTGGGCATAGACTCAGATTCCAAGACGTGGGACAAGAATGAAGCGATCCACTTCTTTGCCGCGGGGCCAAGGTTAAGAATGAGTTCTGGGGTGATGTTATCATAGCCAGCAGCTGTTCCCGGTTTAACCCTCTTCAAAGCGTCTTCCAGTTCAGACAGTGTAAAGGGAGAGATTTTTGGAGATGGACAAGATAACTGGAAGTGAGATGACCACTCATGGGAAATTTCTCTTTTCCTGTAAAAAATGGCAACTAATCCCTAGCACTGCAAAAACGGTATCATCTGTTTTCCATCTACACCATGCCTCGGCCTTGCGTGAGCTTAATGTGCAGCTTGGCGATACGAGAATCCGGCAAGAAGCCCAGCCAGTCTATCTTGGCGTTACTCTCGATCGCACTCTGTCATTTCACAAACATCTCATAAAAACTGCAGCAAAGGTGGGCGCGAGGAATAACATCATTGCAAGACTGGCCAGCTCCTCATGGGGCGCGAGCGCTTCCACACTACGATCATCATCTCTGGCATTATGCTATTCCACTGCAGAATACTGTGCCCCAGTATGGTTCCGTAGCCCCCATGTCCACTTGGTCGATTCCAAATTATATTCCTCCATGAGGATAATTTCTGGAACCATCCGTTCCACCCCGGTTCCATGGCTGCCAGTTCTTAGCAACATCGCCCCGCCAGATATTCGTTGGGATGCGGCATCATCTAAGTTCATTTCCCACGTCTATGCTCGACCGGACCTGCCAGTATACGAGGATATCTTCGCCCACCCTGTCCAACGCTTGACGTCTCGTCACCCAACCTGGTCCCCTATGCCTACACTGATCTTCTCTGTTCCAGTCTCTTGGAAACAGAGTTGGCAGTCAGCTGAGGTAAAGAACAAACACCTCATCACAGATCCCTGCAAGCGTCAACCTGGCTTTGACCTAGTATGTTATGTGGGCCCTCCTCAATCGCTATCGAACAGGCCATGGCCGGTGCGCCGCTATGTTCCATTGCTGGGGAGCCAGAGATGACCCGAACTGCCCCTGAGGCTACAGACAGACTATGACCCACATAGTCAACGACTGCCACCTCTCCAGATTCAAAGGAGGTCTCAAAACTTTACATCAGGCTCAACCTGATGCTGTTGACTGGCTATGGAAGAAGGGCAAACGCTAGAAGAAGAAGTGGAAGAAATGCAAATACTTTGCTTCATCTATAATATTTTACATTATAATATTAGAGTGAATTTTATTGCATTATTGAATTATATATTTAATATATATCATTTTATTATGTCCATTAATATTTTATAACAACTTTTTAAAAAGTGCACAATTTGTTCTTTATTGATATATCTTTAAAAAACCTCAGTAATGTACATGGTGTAAAGTGCAAGGACCAGCATAAGGATCCCAGTTCAAGCACCAGCTCCCCACATGCAGGGGTGTCACTTCACAGGTGGTGAAGCAGGTCTACAGGTGTTTTTATCTCCCTCTCTCTGTCTTCCCCTCCTCTCTCCATTTCTCTCTGTCCTATCTAAGAACGACTGACAATGACGACATCAATAACAACAGTAACAACTACAAGAACAATAAAAAACAAGGGCAACAAATCAGAAAAAAAATTAATTAAAAAACTCAGTAACTACATTTTACATTGCATAGTCTACTATTTATGTTAGTAAACAAAATCAAGATGCATAAATATTACCATGAGAGGAGAGAGTACTTAAATTCCACTTGACTTTATTGTCTTCTTTCTTGTTATCTAGAAGAAGAACAGAGACTATTTCATTTGTATACAAAAAGAACAAGCTTGAGAGGTCTGGGCTAGCATAATGGTTACAGAAAATTGACTTCCCTACCTGAGGTTCCAAAATTCTGGGTTTAATTCCTAATACCACCTAACCAGTGTTCCCATTAGGAAAAGAAGAAGAAGAAGAAAAAAAAACCTAAATAAAAATAAGCTCCTTGAATGAAGAACATTTCTTAATATTTTATTAGTCATTTAAAAAATTTGAAGAGCATTTTTAAGCCTGTTGCTTAGGAGCTAATACAACACAAATGCCTTATAAATATTTGTTTGACAAATAAATGTATAAAATTATCATTATGCACTTTGCATCTCTTCATCAACCTCTTTGGACAAAGCAATTATACTGAGCTTTTAGTTATAACTTTTAGAAGAAATGCATGGTTATGAGGGAGTCAGGCAGTAGTGCACTGAGTTAAGCACACATAATAGGAAACACAATGTTTTGAGCAAGAGTCTAGGTTTGAATCCCTGCTCCTCACTTGCAGGGGGGTCATGCCACAAGGTTGTGAAGCAGGTGTCTATCTTTATCTCCCCCTCTCTATCGCCCCTCCTATCTCTCTCCTATCCAACAAAATGGGGAAAAAAATTGCCACCAGGAACTGTTAATTTATAGTGCCAGTGCTGAGTCCCAGCGACAACCACGGAGGCAATAAAAAAAAATAAATAAATTTGACATAATTTGAGTGAGAAATTTAAAAAAATTAATTCATATTGTAAACAATGTTCCTATTTTTTTAAATACCAACCTGAAACAGTGTACTGGTTGAATTCATCATCATATTCTTCACTGATGGCTGGAATTTGATTTCTTTGAGCACCAGGTACACAAACATCTTCAAACAAACTTTTCCAAATTTCAACACACTCTGATTTTGAATGGTCGTTACATTGACAGTTCCATAAGATAGTTCCCCTTAGACCTTTGCTCAATGCTGCACACAAGTGGCTTCCCTCAAGAGTCTTACATCGTTCTGACTCTCTCCCACAATTTCTCTTAAAATTTTCATACAACAGAGTGCAGTGTTCAGAGTCTTGACAAAAATGTGTTGCCATGACACAGTCACTTCTTGGAATAATTAAGGACATATCTATCTCATAGAGCCACTGTGTTGTATTTGACTGTGAAGTCAAATTTGAAGCCAGTGTTGATTCTTCTAAAAATAAAGCAAAAAGAAAAGGAAATGGAAAAAAAGAAAAGAAAAAAAAAAAAGAAGAAAGGAAGAAAGGGTCTAAATTTAAATAATTCACTTACAAACTTTTAATATGTTTTCTAAAAATATATTTTCTGTCAATATTCTAGTGAAAATTTTTTTATTAATTCTATTCTTTTTTGGTAAGCATTGAGAATACTATTGTAAGAGGTCATCTATAAATGAGCTTGAAATTTTATAAATTGCCATATAAGAAGACCCAAGTTACAAATTGACATATAAGAAGACCCAAGTTATAAATTGACATATGAGAAGACCCAATCAACACCCATGTTCAGCGGGGAAGCAATTACAGAAGCCAGACCTCTCACCTTCTGCAACCCATAATGACTCTGGGTCCATGCTCCCAGAGGGATAGAGAATGGGAAAGCTATCAGGGGAGGGGGTGGGATATGGAGATTGGGTGGTGGGAATTGTGTGGCGTTGTACCCCCCCCATCCTATGATTTTGTTAATATCTCCTTTATTAAATAAACAAATTAAAAAAATTAAAAATAAAAATAAGTAAACACTAAAAAAAAGAAGAACCAAGTTGAGGGTGATAGTGCTTTGTAGATATCTATTATGGTGAGATGAGAAATTTTACTCATGGGTACATAATTGTACTATAAACCATTAAACTCTCAATAAAATTAATATGGTAAAGGTTTATTTAAAGCCATATTTTGCTTTATATAGGTGATATTGTACTTATTTTTAAATACTTTACATATTTCCAAAATTATTTGTGCTATTAAGAAGGCCAAGAAAAATTGTGGTTAATTTTGAAATAGAATTTTCATTTTTTAAATATTTATTTATTTATTTATTCCCTTTTATTGCCCTTGTTGCTTTATTGTTGTGGTTATTATTGTTGTTGTTATTGCTGTCGTCATTGTTGGATAGGACAGAGAGAAATGGAGAGAGGAGGGGGGAAGATAGAGAGGGGAAGAGAAATGGAGAGAGGAGGGGAAGACAGAGAGGGGGAGAGAAAGATAGACACCTGCAGACCTGCTTCACCGCCTGCAAGGCGACTCCCCTGCAGTTGGGGAGCCAGGGGATCCAAATGGGATCCTTAAGCTGGCCCTTGTGCTTCACACGCAGCGCTACCGCTTGACTCCCTACATTTTTCATTTTTTATGATGGCAAATACTCTGTATAAGTACATGGTACCTGATTCATTGATGCATTTTTGCCCAAACATTTTGCCAATAGTACAGTAGAGATCATCAGTGCAGAGACAGCCTTTAAATTCAGAATTGGTGTTCACTAAGGACTGGATACTGTTGTTACAATTTGATGGATTCTTCAGCTTGCAGTGATTACCTGGATTTCACAACCAAACACATAAAATTCCAGATATTAATCTAAATATAATTTTGAGACCACCCTACATGGTTCTCACATTAATTTGAACAATTAATTATTATAGTTAGCTTGTTTGGAGTTGCTAAGGACATTCAGATTCATGAGCTTTAAGCAAATATTATTTTAAAACATTTAAAAAGATCACTTTTTAAAAATTTATCTTTATTTATTGGATAGTGCAGTCAGAAATAAGAAGGAAGGGGTGATAGGGAGAGAGACAGAGAAACACACAACACTGCTTCACCACTCGCAAAGCTTTCTCCCCTACAGATGGGGACTGGGAGCTCAAACTTGGTTAATTGTAATATAACGTGTGCTCAGGCAGGTGCACCACCATCCAGCCCCTCTTTTTTAAAATGTGTTTATTTACTTGAATGAGAAATAGCTCATAAAAACATTTTTTCCCTTTTTTATTGTTGAGTGTTCACCTTCAGCACTCCAAGATGACATTTTTTTTTTCCCAGATAGAGATACAGAGATAGAGAATGGGAGGGGGGATAGCATTACTGTCCCAATGTTTCTTTGGTGAATTAGTGGCTGAACTCACACCTGTACCAAATGCATACCAAAGCAAACACACTAGTCCCATGAGCTGTTCTGCTGAGTCTCAAAACCTCACATTGGCTGCCTTTTCTCCAAAAATTGTTAAAGCGTTCCATTAAAAAAAAAATAAGTTTTTCTCCACTTAGAATGCCAATTTTAGCTTGTCAACAATACCTTTATGTACTTTTATGAGGTACATAATGCTCTATAATTTTAAGTTATTTTGCCAGTTTGTAATTGAATCTCCTCATCCTCTTTCTCCCCCCCCAAAAGACTGATTTGGACTGCCTAATATGACCGTGGAGGTGAAAGCCAGATATGAAAGAGCTGGGTAAAACTGAACTCGAATGATTTGATTGTGAGACAGGAAACAAAAGACATTCTCAGGAAATCATTCCCATTTCTCCATACTTTCTGTGAGGAGAAGCTAGGGCCCTGTGGCAGGAAACCTAGGGCTGGGAATATGCTCCTGCACTTACTGTCTTCTTCATTTCCACTGAGGAAATGTGAAAGTGGGAGGGGATAAATCCCAGTACACAAGAAAGATCAGGGTCCCAGCCTTTCCCTATTTGTACAAGTATAGAGTCAGCTATTACTGGAGGTGCAGGTAGATTTGAGTAAGAAAGATACTTGGGCCTCACATTGCTTAACAATAACAGCTTTTTCCCTTCATGAGGAAGACTGTTGTGCAGAGTCTTGGCATTTTAATAGCACTGAGAGCAAAGAAATTTCAGCTATTTCATCTTAATCTGATATTTTATTGCGTAATTTATAATAAGAAATATGTAAGTTATCACAGGAAATGAAGCAATCCTGACACTTAGAAATCACTTATTAAATTATCAAATAATAAATGCTTCATAATGATCAGTGCTTCATTTTCTGTTTTAATTTAAAAAGCCATATTCACCTGCCAAACAATTTTAATTTATTCATACTTCTTAATAAAACAACTAGAGTTCATTATATTTGCATATTTGTGAATATTTTTATTTCAGCTTCATGCATGAGATAATTATACAAATATTGCAGTTCATTGCAAATGTCTTGTTATTTGCATACTGAAATAAATGCATATGTTTAAATTCATGACACACTTAACAGAATCTTAGAGCACATTTTAAATCATCTTATAAAATATAACAAGGAGCACCCTCAAAACAAGTACAATATTTTCCTGTCACTGGCCTCTGTTCTCATTTTGAAATTGCCGTATTGCTTTAAGAAAATTATGTCTTTGAAATACTTTTTCCGAGCAGTAATAATGTTGAATTAGGTAGTTCTAAAGACCTCTGGAATATGAATATTCCAAGCAACCCTTCAATGACAGAGATGAGACTTAGAAGTTTCTTTTCTTTTTCTTCATAGTATTTGTAATTTCTTGAGGTCAAATGGTTGCCAAGGCCAAGATCTGTAGCCTCAGCTTAGATTTTTGGGAAAAAGAACAGACACAAGTTACAAGCAACATAGAATTTTTTCTTTTTTGCTTGAGAATCTTAATTCTCTATCCACTGACCCATCTCACAGGCTGAATTTTAATTTTTGGACATGGATGGAGAAATAAAATGAGTGGTGGGAGAATATATTTTTCTTTTTCTTTTCCCTTACCAGGCCATTCCAGAAGGTTTATCAAGTTTCCATAGTATTATAATATTTATAATAATGATGACAAAACCTGCCATTTATTTCTTAATTTTTTAAAAAAGAAAACACTGCTTAACTATTGCTTGTAGTAGTGACAGGGATATTGAATATGAAACCTCAGAGCCTCAGGTATGAAAATTGTTTAGCATAACCTAATGGTTCTTTCACTTGTTCTTGTCATTATGTTAGAATACAGTACTTTGAAGAATTTTATCACAATTCTCTTAGGAGAATATCCTATATAATTGCTTTGTCTACTTTTATTGAATGGAGTCTTACTAGGATACTTTAACAATATTTACCCAAATACCTGGTATATTCGGAATTTTTTTCCTGTTAAACAAATAATGACTCTTCAATTTTCATATTCTTACCCTTTATTCTTCCACTCAAATGTTTAGAATATGCTCCAAGTTAAAAAATAAATTATAGTTTAATTTGTTCTTAAAACAGTTGGAATAAAAATAATATATATGCTTCAAAAATATAAAATTTATATTGTGCACATGCAAATAAATAACAGTGTCTGCTGTAATCACAGCTATCGTTTATTTTATTTTGGTGTCATAGGAGAAAACACATATCAATTCCTATTTTTAATCTCAGTAAACAGAAACCATTTGAGTATATGTTAAAATAATTGTTTTTTACCTGAAACATCACAGGCATCTTCCATTATTCCCCACGCACTTTTACATGCACCACCATCACTTAAGCATTGCTCTCCTAGGTATGTACAGTCAGTGGTTTGGGATATGCATTCATTTTCCAGGAATATTCCCATAACTTGCATAACAACAACAATAACAACAAAACAAAACAAGAAGTTTGCAGTATTAACAGTGTGGCATTTATTATCTCATATTATGGTACCAATATAAAAAGAGCAGACTTGGGACTTGTAGCGGTAGTGCAGCTGGTTAAGTGCCGGTGGCACCAAGTGCAAAGACCACTGTAAGGATCCCGGTTGGAGCCCTGGCTCCCCACCTGCAGGGGAATGTCTTTCACAGGTGGTGAAGCAGGTCTGCAGGTGTCTTATCTTTCTCTCCTCCTCTCTGTCTTCCCCTCCTCTCTCCATTTCTTTCTGTGCTATCCAACACAACTAAATCAGTAACAACAATAATAACTACAACAATAAAACAACAAGGGCAACAAAAGGGAATAAATATTTTTTTAAATCTTTAAAAAAGAGCAGACTTATGAAAAAATATATAAAATTATTGAGTCTAGAACGCATATAGAATACATGACCTTTCATCTGCTATAAATCTACATACTTTTTACGTAAGATTCTCAAATGAAGAGTCTATTTCTCTTTATTAAATTCTTAACCCATATTTACTTTTATAGCTATTGATATTGCCATTAAAAATACCCTAATTATCTCCATAGCATCACATTTGCTTTGCTATTATTATTAGATAGAAACAGAGAAATATAGAGAGATAGTAAAAGAGACCACGGCATCCAAGTTTCCTTCAAAGTAGTGGGGTCAGGGCTTGAACCTGGGTCTCTCACATGACAAAGTGAATTATTTCACTGGCCTTGAATCAGGTACATGTCAAGGCACATGCCACACTTGGTGAGCTATTTCTCAGACAGGATGAAATTTTTGAAAACAGAAACTGTCTGAAGATCCTCCTCTTTTGACAAAAGTATATTTTTAACTTTGGCTATCTCCTCAGATCTTTTCCATTCTCATTTTACACATTCGCTGTGGGTAATTACAGACATACTCATGGTTTTAACTAAAATCTCTAGGTTGATAATTCTCATGTGTATAAAATAATCCCATTATTTTCAAGTACTCCAGGTGTAAATGCTATCTTCACCTGGGTTCCAGACACATTTTCAGACTGTATATTTTTTTAAATGTTGTCTTCACTATCACCATTCCTTGGTGGATCATTCTATTTTACCAGTTATTCCACTATTCATATAGGTACCCGCACTAGAAATCTTGATTTTATTTGGACTTCTTTTCCATCCTCAACTTTATTCTCCTGTATAAATTTTTACATAGTTCACTGACTCTCATTTTGAAAATCTGACTAAGTCACTAGTAATCAGTCTTCCTCTGGATTTTTCTTATCCAGACAGAATCATAGTATCCTTAATCAGCCTAATGAATCATTCTAGTCCTGTAGATTTTGTTTCATTTTTTGAAGAGCACCTTGTGGTATAGTTCTCATTTCCTGCACAGAAGATCTCATTTGTGGTTTACCAATGATTCGTGCAGCTCTGTATCTCTGAGTATTAACTATGTAGTTTCTTTTTGTTTTCCCTCTGGGGTAATAATTTCATTTTAGCTTTTAAGACTCAACATAATTATCTATTTTATGGAAGTCTTTCCTAAAATCCCTAGCCTTATTTCTGACATCCAAAGTTAAATTTAACACTGCTCATATTTTTACCTCAATTTTAAGAATTCTCTAATTACAGAATTTATTGCTCTATAGTGTAAGTGTACCCATTTTCACAACTGGGTTCTAGTACTTTACTAGGTAAGCATTAGGATAATTTATAATCACATCTTGATCATCAAATGTAAAGATATATTAAAGATATCCAGTAAATGCATATTGATTTACTCTAACATGGATAGCTGTTTATAAGTGAGTAGTATATAAATAAATGATAGCATTCAATAACAAAGAAAACTTCTCATATATCTACAATTTATTTTGGTTAGAAAAGCAAGTTTCAACAAACTTTTTAAAATATCAAAAAATAGCAATATAACTTTGTATTATGTACAAACTAAATTGATTCAGCAGGTATACAAACTCCACTTGCTTAATCAAGCCATAGGAAAACATGCGAATCACAGCTGAATTTTAGAGACATGATCATTATAACTATAATCAAGATACCTTGAGCTATGTTTTAATCAGAACCAAATTAACTGAATTTTTAAGTAAGGTTGATTAAGATTCACCTGTAAGACTATATTATTATATAGAAACATAAAATTAAATCTTGAAAGTTTTATCTTACCTCTTTAAAGGGAAATTCAGATAACTGTCAGGATCATTAGTACTACTTGCTGAATAACTGCATCTGCCAATGTGTATGCCTTTTCTTATTTTAATAAGGGAGAGAGAGAAGGAAGAGAAGGAAGAGGAAGAGGAGAAGTAGGAAGAGGAAGTGAAGGAGAAGGAGGAGGAAAGAAGAAAAAGAAGGAGAGAGAGAGAGAGAGAGAGAGAGAAAGACCAAAGGACTACCCATATTTAATTTATGGTGGTGTTGGGTATTGAACCTGGTTGCCTCTAAACATCTGACATTAAAGTCTTTTTGTATTGGGAGCTACTCTTTGCCATGACCCAGCTTTATAATTCTATTCCCAACTTTGATACTATCCTCCCAGACAATAACTTTAGCCCATCTGCATGTTAGCTGTTGGGCTTAGGAAAAAAAATTTTAAAGTCATAGATTTCCCTTGGAATATGCTTAAAATAGCCTTCTTCCAACATTAAGAACCCAAATCTCATCTGCTGTATTCTTACCTTTAGTTTTCTGATTATTAAACAATTTGTTTTACTTTATATTTTAATGTTTTTTCAGCCACTAAGTTACAGATGCTATCAAGATGTCAACCTGACTTTCTTGAGCAGATGACCTCACCATTGTATCCTGGAACCCCACTACCCCAGAGCCCTACCCAACCAGCGAAAGATAGAGACAGGCTGGGGGTATGGATCGACTTGTCAATGCCCATGTCCAGTGGAGAAGCAATTACAGAAGCCAGACTGTCCACCTTCTGGACCCCATAAAGATCTTTGGTCCAGAGGGATAAAGAATAGAAAAAACTTCCACTGGAGGGGATGGGATATTGTTATTGGTACTGATATCTGATATTGGGAACTTTATGAAATTGTACTCCTCTTATCCCATTATCTTGTCAATCATTATTAAATCATTAATAAAAAAGAGGGAAAAAAGAAATGCTATTAAAGTTTTTAGAAAAAAGACAGTATCAGAGGATGGACAACATACTCTATGCTACACCTGAGGAAGATGGGTCGATATTGGGGCAGCATGGAATGTTCCTACTCAGGACCACAGAATGTGAGCTCAGGTCTAGAGGGATGCAGAGGTCACATAGGCTCCTAAACTGATTATGGGCCCCAGGTCACATCAAATCAATGGGGGTTACAGTCAACAATATTTATACCCTTTTCCCATATTAAGGAGTGACTCTTTTCCCTGATTCAGCTTTCTGGTCCTTTTTCCAGCCATGGCATCATCTCCCCAGATAATAACTTGGATCCACCTGCATATCAGATTTCAGGCTCAGGGGCAAAAAGAAAAAGGAAAAAAATAATCTAGTATAGCCACAGGTCCTTTGGAATTTAACTAAAATATGCCTACTAGCTATCTATAAAATGGAGGACCCCCCACCCCCAACTCTTCATCTGCACTATTCCAGCCCTTAGGTCCATGATTGGTCAACAATTTGTTTAGCTTTGTATGTTAACTCTCTTTTCAGTCACCAGGTTTCAGATGCTAGCAGGATGCCAACTAGACTTCCCTGAAGAGACAAACCCACCAATGTGTCCTGAAGCTCTGCTTCCCTAGAGCCCTTCTCCACTAGGGAAAGAGAGACTGGCTGGGAGTATGGATCGACCTGTCAATGCCCATCTTCAGCTGGGAAGCAATTACAGAAGCCAGATCTTCCACCTTCTGCATCCCACAATGACCTTGGGTCCATACTCCCAGAGGGTTAAAGAATAGGAAAGCTATCAAGGGAGGTTTTGGGATACAGATTTCTGGTGGTGGGAATTGTGTGAAGTTGTACCCTCTTATCCTGTGGTTTTGTCAATGTTTCCTTTTTATAAATAAAAAATTTAAAATAAATAAATAATAAAAATAAATAAAATAGATATAAAAAGAAAAAAAGAAAAAAGACAGTATCAAAGTAAAATTTTAGAACAATGAATAAAGATTAAATAAAAGTTTAAAATATACTCAAGATTTTTCCTTCTTGTCCTAAGTTTCATTGAATTATTTTCACATTTCTTTTATGTTTAACATAATTTGTAGTAACCTCTATTTTCATGGCCACAGTTACAGCATTATATACTTTACCTGTTAGCATAGAGGAAGCAGAAAATGTAGCAGTTTTATCTGAGTAGACTATTAATACTTAACTACAAATCATAACTTTTCCATTCAGAGAATTTAATTTATAGAGTTTACTAAACACTGAACAAAATATGTCTTCTCATGCCTCATACACATAAAATATTGACAAATCTTCAGAGATTATACTTTAAATGTAAATTAATTCATTTCACCAACATCTTAATCATAGGCATAGATAATGTAAGAGGTCTAAATCCACACTGAATCATTGTGTCACAAAAATTGAATAAATATCATGCATCTACTGTCTTGTTTTAATATACTAAATAAGTCATACATAGTAAATATTAACAGTTTAAAATTAAGGAAATTGGGGCCATGGAGTGGCACACCTGGTTAAGTGTACACATTGCAATGTGCAAGGATGCAGGTTCAAGCCCGTGGTCCCCACCTGCAGGGTCATAGCTTCACGAGTGAAGCAAGGCTGCAGGTGTTTCTCTATTTCTTTCCCTCTCTATCTCCTCCTCCCCTTTCAATTTCTCTCTGTCTCTGTCTAATAATAAATAAATAAATAAAATGTTTAAAATTAAATTAAGGAAAATGAATTTTTTAAATTAACCTTACTTTAAGTTCAAATAAAATAGATAATAATTAGAAATTGTATCTTATTAACTAAGTAGATGCTGGAAGTTTTCACTTTTAGAGTGATCTAGTATAGATCCCATAATGCCTAATAAATAATCCAAAGTGACTGCTATTTTCACAAAATAAAACAGAAATAGGCAGATGAAAGGAGTCCCATTTTGTGTATTTTCCAAGATTTAGAAATAAGTAGATAAATTTACATTTTTAAAAATTAATCAACCATGTTATAATTAAAATCCAGACTCAATGCTTCATGCTGCAAGCTTGATCACAATTCAGTTAAATTCAGTTAAGTTCAGTTAAATTCAGTTAATCACAGTTAAGTTAAATTCAGTTAAATAAGAATTTATATAATCATGAATTCAGATAAACTAGAAAATGCAGGTCACTTACCTAGTAAAATAAAGACTATCATGCTGATCCACTTAGAGCCGTTCAACTATAGGGAAAGCAGATGTATTTACTCCACCAAGCTTCTTAACAAGAACTGCCCAGAATATGGTTTCAGCTTCTGCTCTTATTTCCGAAAAGCGTTACTGTAAGTCAGCTTCCTGTATTACCATTTCCTCACCAATCTGTCCTGAGATGTGAACTTTCCTAATTATGTGCAAATTCAATTATTCTCTTCTGAGTGTACTGATCTTAGATCTCGGATATTATTTCCAAGAAAGCTCACAAGACAGCTATTAAGAGAAATGATACATAATCTGCACATCTATCGGAAAATAGTATTTTTTTTCTTCAACTAGTATACTAAAGTGTATATAAGTCTCTAACCATAATCCAAAGTTTTCCTAACCAAATCATTATTAGCATCAATAGGACAATTGCATGCCATTTAAATTAATATATTTATATCTTTAATAAGAGTAAATGTGAGATCCAAGAATATCTAATAATACTGTAATTTCATTAGAAAATGCTAATTCTATATAATTTCCATAAATATGGCCTTATACAAATATTTGTAATCTCCATTAGTAGCAAAGATAGCATCTGAAGTATTAATTTTTTTATGACAATTTTTTAAAAATAGAACACAAGCTTTGCCTCAAGCAAATATATTAAATGGCCTGGATAAATAACGACCATATTAATATCAATAAAGACAGAACTTTTAACTCAGTTATTTACTGAAATGGTAAGGAATGAGTGATTGAATCAGAACGTTTGAGAGGTGAAAAGGTGAACACTTTTAGCAGTTCAATTGATAAGTGTACTATTTTTAAGGTGTCCTATATTTCTAATAAAATGTGAAGCTCCCCGATCAACCAGGAATATCAAAGGAGATCACCTAGGACTGCAACATGACAGGGCTAGAACTATTTTGGGAACCTAGCAAATCACTGGTGAGTGCAAACATTTGTGCCTCATGGGCAGAGAGAAGCCTAAGGGCTGGTTGAGTCGCCACCTCCAGTCTATTTTACCAAAAAAAGACTGCTGAAGGGAGGAGAGGACTCTCCAAATGCAACTACATCAAGTTCCAGATGCTGTCATGACCCCATCCTGACTTACCACCCTTGACAGATTACTGCATGGTGAAGTGTCCAGAAACCTTATCTCTCTGGAGCCCTGCCCCATTATCAAATACTAGGGACAGTACAAGTGTGTCTAGGAGTATGGATTGACCAAGCAACTGCCCACATGTCAGCAGGAAGCAGTTAAAGAAGCGTGAAACTTTGCCCTTCAACATCCCAAAAAGAATTCTGGTCCATACTCCTAAAGAGGGAAATGTTGAGGGTAGGGAATAAATAGGCAGAACCTGGGGAACATAGGCAGTACTGTGACATGTACTTGCTCCTCAGACACAGGGGCTTCCCATGTAATTAGAGAAAGCAGTTTTGCATAAAAAAAGTAGTAACACATGTAGGTGTGGCTTAGAAAAGAAACAGGCAAGGCTTAGAAGTTTAAAAACTGGTACTATGGATATGGCTTCTCTCTATGCTCTTGAGAGCCTGTCAACATGTTAGAAAATTTATAACTGAGTGTCTAGAAAGAGTTAAGTTATAGCTGGTACAGAGAGAATGTAAATTGAGGTAATCCAATACATCAGGATAGATTTCCTGAGTACAAGAAGAGCATGGGATGAAATGAAAAATCTATAGGCTCCTAGTGAACATCGACTTCTACATTCCAGCATCCTTAATGGTGGGTTCTGATTATAGCCAACCTGCTTTCACCTTTATTGTCACGAACTTGATGGACCTTGTTTCTAAGCAATCAGCTTGTGTCATGCCCAGTCTGAAACTGATAAAAGCCGGGTACTGCAGTACAGACATGTGCAGGTCTAGTAGGAATTGGCCTGTAACTCATAAAATAAATGTAACTCCCTGCCCTCCAAAAAAAATGAAACTAGATTATGGGAAATTAAATTGGAAGTGAATAACCTAGTTGGGAGGCTTGTTCAAGGCTCTAGAGTTTACTGAAACATTAGGCCATAAAGATGAAGAAAATCATGAAGGAATGCCAAATATAAGAAGAAAACTCGGGATAATAGGGCAGCTTAGAAACAAAGTTTTTTTAAAAAAAATGTTTCAAGGATGAATGCATAGACAGATACCAATTGCTCAGTTAAAATTATTACATTATTCATTTATAAAATATAGAGATCATTGGAGATAGTTGCAGGAGAAGTTTTGTTCAATTCAGGAGCAAAACAGAACTCACTGAGCTCAACAACAACAACAAAAACAAAAACAAATGATCTAATCCAAAAATGGGGAGAGGAGATCAACAATCAGTTTGGATCAAGAGACCCAAAAGGCCAACAAACATATGAAAAAATGATTCAGGTCATTGAGTAATGCAAATAAAGACAACTATGAGATATCACTTCACCCCTTGCAAAGGGGTCATACGTTAGAAATGATAGCAAAGGGAGTCAAGCTGTAGCACAGTAGTTTAAGCGCAAAGCACACGTGGCGCAAAACGCAAGGATGGGCATCAGGGTGGTTAGAGGCCCTGGCTTCCCACTTGCAGGGGAGTCGCTTCACATGCAGTGAAGCAGGTCTGCAGGTGTCTATCTTCCTCTCCCCCTCTCTGTCTTCCCCTCCTCTCTCCATTTCTCTCTGTCCTATCCAACAATGAGGACATCAACAACAACAATAATAACTACAACAACAATGAAAAACAATAAGGGCAACAAAAGGGAACATAAATATAAAAAATATAAATTAAAAAAAGAAATGATAGCAACAACAAATGCTGGGGAGGTGGTGGGGCTAAAGAAATTATCTTTCATTGCTGGTAGGAAAGTAAATTGGCCCAACTCCTGTGATGAGCCATCTAGAGATCTCTCAGAAGGCTAGAAGTCTTCCCTATGACCCTGCAATTCTTTTCCTGGTGATGTATCTTAAGAAAAATAAAATACCCATGCAAGAAGATTTATGTATATCTATGTTAATAGGAGCTCAATTTGTAATAGCCAAAACCTGTAAGCAATCCAGGTGTACAACAGCAGCTAGGTGGCTGAGAAATGTGTTATATATACTCACAATGGAATTTTACTCAGCTATGAAAAAATATCAATTCACCTAGTTTCCTCGTCTTGGATGGAGCTTGAAGGAATCATGTTAAGTAAGATAAACCAGAAAGAGAAGGATGAATATGGGATGATCTCACTCATGGATAGAGCTGAGAAATAAGAACAGAAGGGCAAACACAAGTAGAACTCGGACAGGGTTTGGTGTATTGCACCTAACTAAGTGACTCTGGAGGGGTGGTATGCTTATAGATCGTGGTTCATGATGGTAGAGGAGGATCTAGGTGATGGGTGAGAGTGTTTTGCAGAAAACTTAGAAATTTTACATGTGTAACAACAACTGTATTTATGTTTACTATAAACCATTAACTTTCCAATAAATAAAATAAAAAAATAACAACAGAAATTTACTGTTACTGCTTCTGTGAGTCTGTAATTTGGAAGTGGCTTCTCTAGATGTTGGGACTCCTTATTAAGTTTCTAGTCAGATAGTTATTTCAGAAAGATGACCTTTATATTCCCTTTATCACTTGTCTTGAAAAAATCTTGAACATCTGGGACTCTTTGGACATAATCTCTCTATATATCAATTTTCTCCATGAAAGGAACTTTTGGCATAGCTGAACTTCTTACATATCAGTTCAGGACTTCATAGCACTTACTCTGAGAAAAAGACAAATGGAAGTTATTATTGCCTTTCATGAGTTCTCTTTCAAAATTATGTAATATCATTTCTACTAAAGTTTAAGATTAAGGCAATTTCAAGGTCTGCTTAGTCTCAAAGGAAAAGGACACTGACACTTCCAGCCCACATCCTTTCTGATGGAAGGATGTCAAGGTAGTACAATACAAATTGCATAATGGATTGAATATATTTTGGCAAAACCATCTTTGAAAGATCACAATCTGCTATCCTCCCAAGTTCATTAATCTTCTCTTTCAAACTTTTTTACATCTAATTATTTTCTTATTTTCAACATAATTTCCAACTTTTCATAACTTGGGAGTATAGCAGATTGTTATCTTTCAACCATTCATAATTTTCTTATTCTCTTCTTACTCTCTAGGATTCATGTTCTTGCCCTTCATGCTGAACTCTATGGTAAGGAATTTCTTCAGATATTTGAGTACATTCTTATGCATTCTTCTTGTGATCCTTAATTACACTAAATATGTCAAATCCCAGATAGTATGGTCTCTGCTTCTACCCTTCTGAGTCATACTAGAGACAATTCTATTGCTGAATCTGCTGCATTTATCAAATAATACCACTATATTTTCATTCTTAATAGTGTCTATAGTTAGCTACTGTCTCTGCCACTGCCAAACAGTACTCTTTCTTTGTCAACTAATTACGAATATTCCCTATTACGAAAAATGGTTATTGCAAACATTTCCAAAAACTTCCATTTCACAATTTTCTACTATCAGTAGATAATTTTCATAGAAAAATGGAAATATACCCTTGTAACTACAATAACCTTATATATAAACATTTCCTCAAAAACTGACACCACAGTTGGAAAAAAATGGTGTGTAAGAAAATGTGGTGACTTACTCGGTTTTTCTGGGTCTCTCAACGATATAGATGTAAACTATGAGTAAGTTTCTTCTTGCTTTTGCTCTTATCAAGGAGAGAGTGCAAAAACTATGCTATTTTCTGATTTAGTTCCTCCAGATTGCTCCAAATGTAATTTCCAAAATACATAATAAAATCAGTTATGTTCATTGTTTCTAACGAGTAATAACATGCAGTACTCTATTTTGTCTCTCTCATAAATACAGTTGTTCATAGCTACCTCATGTGTATCTACAGGTTTCTTTACTTAAAAAGTTTCCATATGTAATTCTACCCCTTCACTCAAAAGTACAATATATTTTCTCCATCAAATTATTTATTATCAAAGTAGTGTAAATTAAGGATACTATTACCTTTAATTTATGGGGGGAAAATTGAGCATTCTTGGCCACATAGACAAAAATCAAACCACCAATTCTTAACAAATAATTCATGAAACTTAAAATAACCTTAACATATAGTAAAATTAGGAGTAAATACAAAAATACACACTGAATAAAGAAGTTTTCCTTGATGTGAAAGAAAGCTACCATAAGGTTTTGCTCATAAGTAGACTATAGGGAATTAAAACACCTAAACTTGCAAAAAAAACCAAACTGTCTCTCTAAGACTTGATGAGAACTATGGTGGTCACCACTGTGGCTAAGAAGGGGCACAGAACTTTAGTGGTGGGTATGGGGCGCTACGTGGAACTATATGCCTATAATCTCATAATCTTGCAAACCATTATTAAATTATTAAAAACAACAACTAGAAAAAATAAGAGTTTTCCCTTGGAGGTGCTATTTTGGCTGCTCAGAGCGGGCAGCCTCTAGTACTTCTTCCATATAAAATAAATGCTAAACATTGCTTTCTTTTAACTTTTTTTTTTTAATGCTAAAGCAAACCTTTCTAAATGTTTTTCAGTTAATGAAAACAGAAAGTAGGCTTTTCATAAAAGTGAAGTGGCAGGGCCTGATGGTGAATCACTTAGCATAAGGGCTAAAATTCAGGTTCCCCTGTCCTATCCTTCTTTTGTCCCAATGAGATTTCTTTGTTTTTTGGGTGTTTTTTTTTTTCTGTGTATGCACTGCATATGATCGTTTTATATTCCTTTACTGAGCATGACTACTCCCCGCCCCCCCGCCATAAGAATATCCTCAGACATATAATTAATTTCCCCCTCTCATATTAATTAACTAGTGATTTATATGACTACACTTTACTAGGAGTGTACATAAACACCATTCCCACCACAAAAAGACTATGTCCCATCCCATCCACCCACAGCCCAGGAAGCTGCATGTCTACCCCTCACCACAGGGTTTTTATTTTGGTGCCCTACTTTCAATTTCTCCTACCCTATGGTTTTGTTAATTTATCCTTTCTTAAATAAAAAAAAGAATATCCTCAGAAAATTAAAAGTTTACCTCACAAAATTCCTAAATATTAGGGGCCAGGCAGTGGAGCACCTGGTTGAGCACACATGTTACAATGTGCAAAGACCCAGGTTTGAGCCCCTAGTCCCCACTTGCAGGGGGAAAGCTTCACAAGTGGTGAAGCATGGCTGAAAGTGTCTCTCTGTCTCTCTCCCTCTCTATCTCCTCCTTCCCTCTCAATTTCTGACTGTCTCTATCCAATAAGTAAATAAAGATAATAAAAAATTCCTAAATATTTATAAACTATTACATTATGCTAACTGTATTCCATATAAAGCAGAACTCATTCCCTCTTTGGTACAGTCTAGCTATCTGGACAAATTTCTTAGCTTGTTAGTTTCTTTTTGCTGATAACATTTTTCTTTTCAGAATTCTTCAAGCAATTATTGATAACAAACTGATTTTGGAAAATAAAAGGATAGCATCAGGGGCTCACATCCCCCCTCACCTCATGCCTACTGAACTTCCTCCCTTAAAATTGTATAGAATGTTTTAAGACTGATTACTGATTACAGATTCTGTTATAAGAGGAAATTCAATGTAGTCACGATTCTATAGAGGAAGGAAAAATCAGGATTCCACAGACTACTTCCTGGTGGCTAATAAATTTATGTCCTGATTTTTCAGTCCTTTATTTTCTTCTTCTATAAATGCCCACTGCCTTTTGGAAGTGGGGAGGTTAATTTGAGTAAAAGTTTGGGTCTTCATTGTGGCTCAAATGACAATTATTTTTGGTTTTGCCAGGAACTTGCACATGTACAATTTCACCAGTCTAGTCTGATTGTTTTCATTCAGGGAGAAAGAAAAGGGGGAGAGAGGAAGAGAGCTATGGAGAGAGATCATAGCACCGGAGCTGCTAAAGCCCCTAGTGCTGCTATACCCCTCTATAAGGTACATGAAGGCTCAAACCTGGCCTGCACAGAAGGCATGGGCAGGTGACCTAACTGGTAAATTATTTCTCTGGCCCTGAAATGACAAATTAAATGGCCTGTCCATTTAAATGCAAAAGCTAATGTGACATGACAGTGTTTCAATTTCTGTAGCAATGGGCAACAGCCCCCCTTTTTGACTTCAATAAGATTATTTCTTTCTTGATATACTGGAGAAACACATTAACAGTGATAAATGCACACATTAATATATTTTCAAAGTTAATTTCCATCCTGCCTTTAAGGCATATCTTATGAAACTAACCTTTTGTCAAAGGCATATTGTGAAATACAATAATGGTAATTTTAGTTCTTCCCTTTGAATATGAAAGATACTATTTATATCTTTATCTTGCCTGAATGCTCTAAGATTCAGGTGCTGAATAGGAGTGGTGAGAGTAGGGTACCTTTGTTTTGCTCCTGATAGTAGAGGAAAAGCTTTCAATCATCTGGTCATTTTTCTGGGTTCTAGGATATTTGTTATAAGAAAGAAATCACGGACAAACCAAGACTTAAGAACATAAATTTATTCATGACAAAAGACACACACACACACACACACACACACACACACACACACACACACACACACACACTTTCCATCAGTGGCCTTACATATGCTTGCTGAGAATAAAAAGTTTGACTCTGAGCTTTTTTCTCCACTTTTATTGGGTTTGTTTGGGGAAGACGGGACAAAGGAACTGGATAATTATTAATTCACATAGGCAGGAATCAGCATTTCCAGTTATTCAAGCATTCCTGTGAATGCATGGGCTAAGTAAACACATTTAAATGTCAGGGGTCTAGTTTTTAAAATTTAAACTATAAGGGAAAAGAGGAAAATGGCTTTTGTTTGTTTGCTTGTTTGTTTGTTTTACTAAGTATTATAAAAGGAAGATACTTAGATGTGAGTCCAGTGACTACAATAAGGTAGATAGTTTTCTATATGATTGGTGAGTTTTAAGAATAGAAAATTAAGTAGAATATTGCGTAATATTCCCATCCATTAAGAAAACAATGTGTGAGAAAATAACACTGTAAGCAGTCAAGAAAAACCTCAAATTTGAGGGTCAGGAATAATTTTACTCTGTTGTTGCTAGAAAAGTGATTTTGTATGCACTCTAGTCAAAGGATTTCTTTTAACTTTTTATTTTATTTTGCTTATTTCTTTGGATAGAGACAGAGAAATTGAGGAGGAGATAGAGAAGGGAAAAGATAAAAGGACAACCTTAGCACTGCTGTACCACTTGTGAAGATTTCCTACTGCAGGTGGTGACCAAGAGCTTGAACCTGGGTCCATATGTATAGAAACACATGCTCTCTGAGCAATGTGCCAGCACCCAGCTGCCAAAGCAGTTAATGTTTAATCATGCTTGACTCTATTATGCTAACAAGGGGGGTTGGAGGATATGAAAAGTTAAAGAAAAGACTCTAAAAAATTAAGATGGATGGTGGTCCGGGAGGTGGTGCAGTGGTAAAGGTTTGGACTCTCAAGCATGAGGCCCCGAGTTTGATCCCCAGTAGCACATGTGCCAGAGTGATGTCTGGTTATTTCTCTCTCCTCCTATCTTTCTCATAAATAAATAAAATCTTTAAAAATTAAGACAGATGATTAATTTTATCATTGTTTTATTTTATTTTATATTTTATTGCTTCCAGGATTTTTGCTGGGGCTTGGTGCCAGCACTAGGAATCCACTGCTCCTGGTGGTCATTTTTTCCCCCCATTTTATTGAATAGGACAGAGAGAAATTGAGAGGGGATGGGGAAAATAGAGAGGGAGAGAGAAAGATAAGACACCTGTAGACCTGCTTCACCACTCTACTCATAAAGCATTCCCCACTGCAGGTGAGGATCTGAGGGCTCAAACTAGCATCCTTGAGCGAGTCCTTGCACTTAGTGCTTTGTGCGCTTAACCAGGTGTGCCACTGCTCAGCCCCCTAGATGAACATTTCAAATCATGGAATTTTCCATGATTTCCCTGTTGGTTGCTACTGCAGATTTTCATGATCTTGATGATGAGATTCTTTATTGTTTTTTTCTTGCATAAGCTAACTTCACCTGCCTCACTTTTACCATGGGCTAAAATACAAACCGTGACTGCACCATATATGATCTCTAACAATTTGAAGAATTTTCCTTATAGACCCACTTTGTGGAGGATTTTTTAAAAACAGCATGATTTATTTACTTAATGATTGTGAGTGAATGGTAGAAGAGAGGAACAACAAGGGCCAGAACACGGTTCAATTCTAGAATAAGGTGGTGCTGGGAGTTGAATATGAGAGTTCATTGCAGTCATGCACATTGTTACACTGACAGACTGAGCTATCTCAGTGGCCCTTGTTGAGGTCTTTTATCATGCAAAGTTGTGCATTTAAAATGTTTTTTTCTGTTGTCTTTCTCATTTCTTCTATTTTTCATTTTTCTTCCTTTTACAGATCTTTGTCATTTTAATTAAAGTAATTAAAATATTTTCCTGCATGATAATCTTCTGACTTTTAGATGTCCCAAAATGTCTTATTTTGGTTTGATATATTCCAAAGGATGTGGAGTTCCTTGGCCATTGACTGTGTTAAAAGTTTCTGTCATGTTAATTTTTGAAAAACATCATTTTCTGATCATAGAAATCAAGTAGAGTAGAGGTTATCTTTAGTTCAGTCTCAATAACCTGAGGAGAGAGTAGAGGGACTGACGATTCAATTTAGTTTCCAAAGACTAATGAGTTAATTAATCAGTTAACCTGTAACTAAAATAGTCTCCTGAGTTTGGTGACCCTATCTACAATAGTAAGCCAATCAATCACATGTGAGGAGGTATCCTGTGAACCTATAATTTCTAGCTAGTTGGTCAGAAGCACCACTAATAATCTGGACTTGCAACAGGCTCCTGATTTCTGATGTGTGTCAGGAGATCTTTGGAAGAATGGGTTTGACATATAAATTGAGGGCATTCTTGAGAGATGGAGCCTGTTATCTGTGGAATATGGTGCTACTTCTAGGTATATCATGCCAAATTTGGGACTCTGCTGTTATCTGAGAACTGCTGGTAGATGTTGAAACTGTTCATCCAATCACAGTTGAAAACTGACCTATGGGACACACCAAAAATGTCCCCATAAATACTCACCATTAGGAAAATGTGTTTGAAATAAGTGGAGGACAAATTTATAAGAGCATTTATAGTCACTCAGCTACTAGGACAAGATTACCTCTGTTAAAGTGAATGATGGCTTGAATTCATTGTAAATAGAATTAAGGACTAATGTGACCAGTCTATTCTATAAATCTTCATCTATATACTAAGTCTAATACATTCAATCTCACTGCTACTTCTTTGGTTAATATTTATTATTTTAAAGATAAATAGGTCCATAAAAATATTACAAGAGTTCTAAATTTGTGTTTTTTCAATTCTTCAATTCACCAACTAAGAATTATTGACACAATTATCTGAAATCAAATCTACTCATATAATTTCTATGGATAGAATTCCTCAACTGTTCTCTATTACATAACACAAATTTTACTTTTTCTTGAGGTGATTAAAACTTTTTACTGTTTTCTTATTCCTACCATTTAGTGTCAATTTTAGTCATAGGTCCCACATTCCTGGCAATATGTTCATGGTGTCATGAAGTTCAATATACCGAACCTGTGGTATATTTGTTCTTTCATTTCTGAATTTCCTAAAACTAATTTACCCAGGGCTGGAGAGACAATATAATAGTTAACAAAGAGACCATCATGCCTGTGGTTCAGTAGTCCCTTGCTTAGTTCCCAGCACCACCATAAACTAGAACTGAATAGTACTCTGATAAGACAAAAAACAATAAAAATTTTCTCTTACACACACACACACACACACACACACCTCCTTAAATATATGTTTTGAAAAATATACAGTTGTAGTCCTACTAACAAACATTAATTAACACATCTTCTTGTAGTTGTGTAGAGGGCCAGAAGCCACTTTCCCCCTTACTGTTCATACATTGTCAGCTAGATGTTTAGGACATGAGAGCCGATTTAAAGATCCCTATGCTTATCAGGTCAGGTATAGTCAAATGATGGCATACCAAAGTCTCCTCCACATACTCAACCTGATTTATTACCCCAGTATCTCTTCTTAATAAAACGATCCTCAGACAAAACAACAACAAAAATAAGAAAACACACACACACACACACACACACATACACACACACCAGGGAGACAGAGTGAGAAGGGAGACAGAGCTGTGAAATGGTTCTCTCCCCAATGGTCCAATATAAAAACTGAAATTTCTCTTCTTAAATATATATTCTTTCTTTGTGGACAGGGCAACATGACTCTGTATGATAATACTTTTTGCCTCCAACTCTAGCAAAGTCTTTCCTTCCCATTGTTATATTTCTCTAGGCAGAGTCATGAGTTTTATCTTGCCTAATAGCAATACCAAAACACTGATTTTTGGAATAGTGATCAACAAGATTGTGGGATAACAAGGGTACAGTTCTCATCACTAGAGTTCCATATCCAACCTCTTCCATTGGAAGATCCCTATTCTTTATCCTTCTGGGAGTATGGACCAAATGTCTTTATGGGGTACAGAAGGTAGGAGACCTTACTTCTGTAATTGTTTCTGTGTTGGAATGGGTTTTGATCCATACTACCAGCCTGTTTCTATCTTTCCCTAGTGGGGTAGAGCTCTGTGGAGGTGGGGTTCTGGGATGGTGAGGTTGAGCTTCATAACTTAAGAGCTCAGTCACTTAAGAGCTCAGTCATATGAAAGCTCCATCACTTAAAAGCTTAGTAACTAAAGAGCTACATCACTTAAGAACTCTATGACTTAAGAACTGCATTACTTAAGATCTACACCATTAAGAGTTCAGTCACTTAAAAATTTGTTCACTTAAGACCTTAGTCATTTAAGAGCTCCATCAACTAAGAGCTCCACCACTTAAGAGCTCAGTTACTTAAGAACCCCATTATTTAAGGTCTCTGTCACGTACCTTAAGAGCTCTCTATTACTTAAGAGCTCAATCACTTAAGAACTCCACCACTTAAGAGCTCAGTTGCTTAAGGGCTCCATCAATAAAGGACTGCATCACTTAAGAACTCAGTCACTTAAGAGCTTCATTGCTTCAGAACTCCACCACTTAAGAGTTTCATTACTTAAGATCCCCATCACTTAAGGGCTCCATCAATTAAGAGTCCCATACATAAAGGCTCTGTCACTTAAGAACTCCATCACTTAAGAGCTCCATCACTTAAGAGCTTAGTCATTTAAGAGTTCCATCAATTAAGGACTGCATCACTTCTTCTAGCGTTTGCCCTTCTTCCGTAGCCAGTCAACAGCATCAGGTTGAGCCTGATGTAAAGTTTCAAGACCTCCTTTGAATCTAGAGAGGTGGCAGTCATTGACTATGTGGGTCATAGTCTGTCTGTAGCCGCAGGGGCAGTTCGGGTAGTCTCTGGCTCCACAGTGATGGAGCATAGCGGCGCACCGGCCATGGCCTGTTCGATAGCGATTGAGGAGGGCCCAGTCATAACGTGCTAGGTCAAAGCCGGTTTGACGCTTGCAGGGGTCTGTGATGAGGTGTTTGTTCTTTACCTCAGCTGACTGCCAACTCTGTTTCCAAGAGTCTGCATCACTTAAGTGCAGTATTACCTTTGAGCCCCATCATTTAAGGGTTCCCTCACTTAAGAGTCCCACAACTTAAGGGCTCAGTCACTTAAGAACTCCATCACTTAAGAGCCCCACCATTTATGGGCTCCATAACTTAAGAACTTGATCACTTAAGAGTTCCATCAATTAAGAGCTCCATCACTTAAGAGCTCAGTCAGTTTAGTCACTCTTTCACTTAAGAGAGTAGTCATCTAAGTGCTACATCAATTAAGAGCTCCAGAATTAAGAGCTTCATCACCTAAGAGCTCCATCACTTAAGAACTCCATCACTTAAGACCTCAGTAACTTAAGAGCTCCATCAATTAAGAACTTCTTTAGTTAAGAGCTCTGTCACTTAAGAGCTCCATCAGTTAAGAGCTCCATCCCTTAAGAGATCAGACTATCACCCACATAGTCAACGACTGCCACCTCTCCAGATTCAAAGGAGGTCTCGAAACTTTACATCAGGCTCAACCTGACACTATTGACTGGCTACGGAAGAAGGGCAAACGCTAGAAGAAGGAGATCAGTCACTTAAGAACACCATCACTTAAAGGCTCAGTCACTTAAGAGCTCTATCAATTAAGAGTTCCATCACTAGGGAGACTGGGTCAACATACTCTGCCACTTTAGGAAGATGGGTCATGAAATGAGTTCAGCCTAAAATGTTCCTAGCTATAACCACATAATGCAAGCTCAGACTAACAGGAATGAAAAGGTTACTAGGCTCCTGTGCTGAATATGGGAGTCAGATCATACCTATGGGTTTTACAGTTAACAGTATATACTTTTCCCATATTTGGGAGGTACTCTCTGGTCCTGATTCAGCTTTCTAGTCCTATTTCTGACTCTGACACCATCTCCCCAGACAGTACCTTTAGCCCACCTATATATTAACTGTTGTGCTTAGGCAAAAACTTGTAAAGTTATGGGCCTCTTGCAATATACCTAAAATAGACTTCCTAGCTTTTTCCAAAATGGAGACCCCCAAATCTCATCTGCTATATTCTTACCTTTAGGTTCCTGATTATTAACCAGTTTGTTCTGCTTTATACCTTAATGCTACTTCAGCCACCAAGTTGAAAATACTACCATGACACTAGTATCATTTTCCTGGGCCTATGAGCTTGCCAGTGTATCCTGGAACCCCACCTATCCAAAGTCCTGCCCCACTAGGAAAAGATAGGGACAGGCTGGGGGTATGGAAAAACCTGTCAATGCCCATGTGCAGCAGAGAAGCAGTTACAGAAGTGAGAGCTCACACCTTCTGCACCCCATAAAGATCTTTGGTTTATACTCCTAGAGGGATAGAAAAGAGGGAAGCTTCCAATAGAGGAGAAGGGATATGGAACTCTGGTGGTGGGAATTGTATGGAATTGTACCCCTCTTATCCTACAGTCTTGTTCATCATAAATCACTAATAATAAAAAAAGAACTTGAAAAGTAAGAAAACACAAAGCAGAACTTGGACTGGGTTTGCTGTATTGTACTCTGGGGTGGGGGTGGGGGACTTAAGTTCTGGAACATGTTGGCAGAGGACCTAGAGGGGATTCAATTGTTATTTGGAAAACTGAGAAATGTTACACATATAAACTACTGTGCTTTACTGTTGACTGTAAACCAATAATGCCCCCAATAAAGAAAAAGAAAAGGAAAACAAACAAACAAAAATTACCACAGAGTGGAGGCAAACAGAAAGGAAGACAGGAGAAAAAATAATTAACAAAGTGGGCAGAGTGTAAAAAAGTGTTTAGTCTATACAGTGTTATTCATGACATTCTGTATATACTTGCAGAGGAGGAAATAAGATAGTTAAGCCTGTTCTATAATCCTTCAAATAGCTTGAATGAGTATAATTTTAATTTTGTAAATCATTCAGTGATTTTTAGGATAAAAAATTATTGGTACTAAGTTCAAAAAGAAAAATATTCGAATGTACTTCTTTTTTTAATGTCCTCCAGGATTATCACTGGGATTCGGTGCATGCTTGACTAATATATCCTTTTTTTTTTTATTGAATCAATAGAAAATGAGAGGGGAGAAGACAGATAGAGAGACTTGCAGACCTGCTTCACCACTCATGAAGCTTCTCTCTTGCATGTGATGAGCAGGAGTTTGAACCTATGACCTTGCACACAGTGGGTAAGCCAAGGGACAGCCCCCTTAATGTACTCCTCCTTCATAGTATACTTTACAATGCCACTATAGGGGGGAAAACTGCCTTTGTCCAACCCCAAAATATCTTTGGATAAAGAAAATTTTTTTTGTCTCCACCTACTTGGGGAGAACATCATGAGTGGTGAAGCAGGGCTGCAAGTCTCTCTCTCTCCCTATCTTCCCCTTCCTTTCGATTTATGACTGTCTCTAGTCAATAAATAAAGATAAAAGAAAAAAAATTAAAAATAAGGAGACCTCAAATCTTCATCTGCAATATTCCAGCCTTTAGGTTCATGATTAGCCAACAATTTGTTATGCTTTATATGTTAACTATTTTTTCATCTACTAGGTTCCAGATGCTACCATGATACCAAATAGACTTCCCTGGGAAAATGACTCCATCAATATGTCCTGGAGCCCCGCTTCCCCAGAGCCCTGCCTCACTATCCCCAGACAGGCTGGGAGTATGGATTGACCTGCCAATACCCATCTTCAGCAGGGAAGCAATTACAGAAGCCCGATCTTCCACCTTCTGCACCCCATAATGACCCTGGTTCCATACTCCCAGAACGTTAAAGAATAAGAAATCTATCAAGGGAGGGGGTGGGATTCAGAGTTCTGGTGGTGGGAACTGTATGGAGTTGTATACTCTTATCCTATGGTTTTGTCAGTCTTTCCTTTTTATAAATAAAAATTCATAAATACATATATATAAATAAAAAATAAAACTATTTTTTTCAGAGTGGTCCTGAAATCAAAATGGAAATTAACTTTAAGAGTGACAGATGAGTGGTTAAGGAAGTTGTATATATGCACAACAGAATATTACTCAGTTAAAACAAATTACACATTTTTTTTGCCTCCAGGGTTATTGATGGGGCTTGGTGCCTGCACTACGAATGAATCCAGTGCTCCTGGAGGCCATTTTTCCCCCATTTTGTTACCCTTATTATTGTCATTGTTGTTGTTTGGTTAGATAGGACAGAGAAATCTAGAGAGGAGGGGAGTCAGAGAGAGGGAGAGAAATATGGCTACAGACCTGCTTCAGTGCCTGTGAAGCGACCCCTGTGCAGGTGGGGAGCCGGGTAGGGGTGTGGACTCCAACTAAGGATCCTTGAGCCGGTCCTTGCCCCAGTCTGTGCTTCGTGGCCATATGCACTTAACCCACTGCGCTACCACCCAACCCCTGATGATTCATTTCTTATTTTGTCACACCTTGGATGAAAATTTAGAGAACTGTATTAATTGTAGTAAGCCAGTAGAAGTGCCAATACCTGATGATCTCTATCGCAAGTGGAACTTAAAAGAGACAAAACAAAAGAAATCATAGGGTGAAAATGACTGTGTTCTGTTGAAGCAGTCAAGAACTCTGAATAGATGTGAAGGGGCTGCAGGTCTCTCTGTGTCCTTCTCCCTATGCAGGCACTGAGTCCCAGCGATATTCTGGTAGCAATACAAAAATCCAACAACATTATTGCATTGACCAAAAAAATTCAAAGTAGCTAAACAGTTCAGTAATTGAAATCATCCCATTGAAAAATCGTGTTAGGGTGTCATCTTGACAGATCCTGACTCTTGAAATATTCATCTTTAGGATCAGTAAAAATATAAATAACAGTGCTTATTCATACTTTTGAAAGAGTAGAAGATGGTGATGTTTTCCTGAACATTATTTATTTAAGAATGGTCTTAAAATGCATATGAGTTGTTGATGGGTGAGAGACAGGAAAGAATCTTCCACATGTATATGTAGAATGTTGTTAACTTTGAACCATAATTTCTACTAATGGAATAAGGTACACAGTTTGCCTTTCTCATTTTTCTTAACTACATGTTCTCACTCCATTTCAGTTATGTACAAAATAAACGATTAGATGAACACAATGAGATGACTTCTTTCAATAGCACAATAGCCTTGGGGTAACATTTGATACTAATTATTCAGATTCTATTTGCAAATGGAAGCAAACAAAAGCATGGTTTGTAGAAAGCTCTTATAATAACACATCATAAAAGCCTGGGCTAAAGTTTTTCATGTGGAAAGCATGCACTTAGAGTTTGATAGAATACAGATGCATGAAGGATACATATTTTGTTAATTGAAGAAAAATGAGTAGTTTTTTAAATAAAAGTATTTTATTAAATGAAATTGTTGTGATGCCAGATTATGTTAAGTTCTGCTAGAACCACAGTTCTCTAGAAATTAGTAATGCACAGGATAAAAGAGAGTACTAGTTGTAGGTACATTTGTAAGTGATTATGTGCTACTTTCAAGAGTTCTAAATAATAATATTATTAATGGTGAAAAAAGAAAGACTAGCAGAAGGGCCAGGGGGTGGTACACCTGGTTAAGTACACCTTGAACATTACAGTGTTCAAGGACCCAGGTTCAAGCCCCTGGTCCCCACCTGCAGGAGGGAAAGCTTCACTAGTGGTAAAGCAGGGCTGCAGGTGTATCACTATTTCCCCTCTATTGCCCCTTCCTTCTCCCCATTTCTCTGTCTCTATCCAATAACAAACAAACAAACAAAAAATATATATATATAGAGAGAGAGAATAGCAGAAATTAAAAGTCCCTCACATCAAGAAAGCCAAGGTTGTATGATGCTGAATTCCTGAGTGCCTAGACAGTAGCTGGGCCACAGGATTTCAGGTGCTAATGTTTGTGAGCTGTGAAAACAGGTCAAAACACAAACAATCCCAACAGCAGAAAAGTTGGTGATGGTAAAGGCCCTCAAAGATTTTATTGAGGGATAAAAGAACTGTCACTGTAGCCTAAAATTGGTGAGCAAGAGAATGTTGGTTCTGTGTTGGGAATGTGTTTTGTTTTATTGACAAACTAAAGGAAGCCTGTGCCATTTGTGCATTATTAATATATGGCTGACATCAGCAGAATAGGGCAGACATATAGCATATGACACAAGTTCGTGAGGAATTTTGGGAATGGAAACTTTTTAAAGAAATGATCTGGTGGAAATGGACCCCTTTTGACACTTGCCCTTCCCCTACCTGGTTATCGCAGCTTCTTCCAGGAAATGTACATAGTGTTATCTGAATGCTGGTGAACATATAAGGACTCATGGCTCATGCTACATGGCTGGCTTGTTTTTCCCTTGCTTATTTTCTTATGATAGTTTTTTTTAAAAAATCCTAGTAAATCTGCCACATTCAGAAACTGTGCAAAAGAGTCTTTTTTTTTTTTTTCCCCGCAACACTACTGCCTCCAAACTTGATAATGTTTGGAAAAGTCAAATTAATATTTTAAACATGTATTTTCATTTATATTTTAAAAAGGTAAGGTGTGCATTGCGTAGATTCTGAAAATATAAGTTTTTTTTTTTTTTTTTTTTTGTGGGGCTGAAGACAAAACAGTTGTATTTTGTCATACATCTGACCCAGGTTAAACAGAGCCCTCACTTCATTGAAGGAAGAGTCAGTGGTACAGTATCTTTCTCTTATTCCCTCTCTGTCTCTGTCATTTTCTTTCTATCTCAAAGTATCCCAGAATGGTGATGCCCCAGTGACTACAGAGAACACTAAAAGAGGGAGGGAGATAACGAGAGGGTTCCACAGGCATATGGAAAAGAACTGAGAAAACAGAAGGATGATATGGGGAAAAGAAGTTCCATGCAAGTATTGTCAATTTCCTTCTATATGGCATTCATGTTTTAGGAATCAATGGATGGTATCATATTAGCAGTGATGCAGAGGAACACAGTACTAGATGTGAGAAAGGGAAAACTTTGAGCATTGTACCCATGACCTCAAGAGAATTAGGGCACTGAACTATTGGCAAAGACTCACTGCAGTGGCAGGAAAAATATCTGACAGACAAGCTATGTGGTCTGTCCCTGCACTAGGATAGACCCATAGGAAGATAAACAGATACTTTGTGGCTGGCTGCTGGCAACTGAAAAGAACAAATGATGTTTCACACAGAAGCAGCCATTATACAATTGACTCCCTAACATCTAGGTACAGGCTAAAAATTTGCAGAGGCCCTATATCATGTGCACTTTAGAAACAGCTCAAGGAAATAAGAAGAAACATAATTCCACCCATCTACCTCCACCAACCCAGTTCCACACCAACACCTGCTGGCATAACAAGAGGAAAAGCACACTAACTGCAAACAGCAGTGGATTTCCAAAACCAGAGCCCACAAAATGACAAACAGAAACAAAAAACTGTGGGAAATTTTAGACCTGGAGGACTTATCAGAGCAACACTTTGAAAATTCATTATGAGGGCTATCCAAAAATCTATGCTTAGCTTAGAGAACCATATTCAAGAATTGAATAAATATTTCACCAAGGAAGAAATACAAAATGGCTCCAAATAGAGTTAACTAAGAAATTAGAAAATATGAAAGGAGTACTTTAAATAGACCTCATTGGGATTTAGTATGACAGAAAAACTACAGAGTTATAGGGCATGAAAAAAAAAAAAAAAACATTACAGTGCACAAGGGCCCAAGTTCAAGACCCTGGTCCTTGCCTGCAGGTAGATAATATCACAATTGGTGAAGTAGGGCTGCAGGAATCTCTTTGTCTCTATCCCTTCTATCTCCCTACACCCTCTCAATTCCCCCCCCCTCCAATAATAAATAAGGGCCAGGCAATAGCACACCTGGCTAAGCACTCACATTACAATGTGCAAGGGCCCAGATTCAAGCCCCTACTCCCCACTTGCAGGGGAAAAGCTTCAGCTTCAGGAATCTGTCTCTCTCCTTCTCTATCACTACCCTCTCAATTTCTCTATTTATATTCAATAATAAGTAAATGTTTTAAAATAAATAAATTTAAAAAATGGAAGAACATTCCTTGTTCACTAATTAGAAGAAAATATCATTAAAATGGCTGTCCTGCTTTAGCGATCTATAGACTCTGGACAACCCCTCTCAAAATCCTAATGGCATATTTTAAGGAAATTGAGGAATTTATCCAAAAATTCACGTGTAACCACAAAAATAACAAAAATATCCAAAGCATTTTTGAGAAAGAAGAAAAACTGGAGGCATTACAATCCCTGACTTCAGTTTATACTACAAAGTAATAATAATTAAAACAGTATGGTACAGGAGGGAAAAAAAGGACACTTGAACCAATGGAAAAGAACAGAGAGCCCAGAACTAAACCCAAACTTATATAGGCACCAAATAAGTGAGAAAGGGGCCAAAATTATTCAACAGGGAGAAGGGTGTCTCTTCAGCAAATGTTGCTGGGAGAACTGGACAGCCACACATAGAAAAATGAAACCATACCACCAGTTAACACCATGCACCAAAATTAGCTCAAAATGAATAAATGACCTGGGTGTTATACCTGAAAGTGTAAAATGCATAGAGAAATATGTTGAGACATTTCAGGACCTTAACTTCAAAGGTGTATTTGGGGAGTCAACATATGTGCAAAGAAAACTAAAACAAGATTAAGTAAGTAGTACTGTATCAATATAAAAAACTTCTATACACTAAAAAATAAAAAATCCCAAAAGGATAAACAGGTAACTAGGTAACTGGGAGAAGATATGTGCACATCACATATCTGACAAGCAGTTGATATATATAAAGAACTCACCTAGCTCAAGAAAAATAAGAACCCAATAAAAAGTGGGCAGGAGATAAAAAATAGTTCTCTAAAAAAGAGACAGGGGGCTGGGCGGTAGCACAGTGGATTAAACGCACATGGCACAAAGTGCAAAGGTCTATGTAAGGATCCTGTTTGGGCCCCCAGCTCCCCACCTGCAGGGGGTTGCTTTGCAAGTGGTGAAGCAGGTCTGCAGATGTCTGTCTTTCTCTCTTCCTCTCTGTTTTCCTGTCCTCTCTCGATTTCTCGCTGTCCTATCCAACAACAATAACAACTAAGTGCAACAACAAGGGCAACAAAATGGGAAAAATGGCCTCCAGGAGCAGTGGAGTCATAGTGCAGGCAGGAGCTGGAGCCCCAGCGATAATCCTGGAGGGAAAAAAAAAAAAGATACACATGGCCCACAACCATATGCAGAAATGCTCCACTTCACTCACCATTAGAGAAATGTGTATTAATACCACATTGAGATTCCACTTCACATCTGTGAGAATGGCCTTCAGCAACAAAATAAATGCTAATTATCAGAGAGGATGTGGAGAACAAGGAGTTCTATTGCATTGTTGTTGGGAATGCAAACTGCTGCAACCATTAGGGCAGAACAATCTAGAGAAACCTTAAATACAATGGAAATTAGATCCAGCAATACCACTCCCAGGTATTTATGCAAAAGGTGTGAAAGCTCTAACTCAAAGTGACATACGTACCCTCATGGTCATAGCTGCACTAGTCACAATAGCCATCAAATGGAAGCATCCTAAATGCCCATCAACTAATGAGCGAATAAAGAAGCTATGAGACATCTACTCAGTGGAGTACTACTCAGAAATTTAAAAATATATATATTAAATTGTGCCCTTTGGGATAAATTGGATACAACTGGAGGCTGCTAGGTAAAGGAAGGAAGGAAGTAAAAGATAGCTACTAGATGATTTCACTCATGTGAAATACAGAGAATTGAAACACATGAACTTGAAAAAAAACCAAAACATATAGTCAACCCATATCTAAGACCTTGAGCTATTATCCTGTGAATCACAAATGTGTGTGTGTGTGTGTGTGTGTGTGTGTGTGTGTGTGTGTGTGTGTGTGTGTGTGTAAATGTGTATAAAAGCTTTAGAAAGCAGGGGTAGACAGGGTGGATCAGTGATGATTCCAGACACCGCCGATTATGCAGATAAAACACATTGGGAGAGGGTATTAAAACATGTCTGTAGGCCACAGGAGGAAAAAAAAAAAAAAACTATGCTCCTAGAATGTGCATTTTTATTTTACAACTTAGCAGTCTAGTCCCATTTCTTTTTTTTTTTTTCTGTTCACCTCAGGAAACATACTGCAAGCAGCAAAGAACAGGACTCTGACTATAATTTTCAAAGAAAGTTCAATGGCAACACAGGCGCCTGGCTTGGATTGCTCTCTTTATCATGTGTCATCACTCGCCTTGTTTTCCTTCAGTATTGCAGATGTTTTGCAAGTCATTTTTGCTTTTCAAATACATTTAAAAATTTCTGTAACGGACCACTTTTAAACTCCCTGACATAGATGTATGCTATTTAAGTATTTTAAAAAGTAAAATAAAATTTACTATTGAAATAGTCCTAAAATGTCATATATGTTGAATAAAAATTGCTTAATGATGTAAATGTCATACTTACTGGAATAACACATTGGAAAATTATAAGGACTTTGTCTCAGAGTTAAAACAAAATTAAACATTTTGAGTCATATAAAAGCTCCAAAATATAATACCATATGTATATTGTCTTAAATATTTCTTATGAAACATTTCTCCATTAATATCAGCCAATTTCATTATAATACCTTCCATTCAAAGCAATATTAAAAATACTTTATCATGATTATCCCTGGTTATATAAACTTAATGGGAAAATATTTCAGTCATTAAATACTCTGCCAGAGGGCTTAATTCAACCTTAACCTGCAAAGATTTGACATTAGTTATGAATAAATGTCTAACGTATCTAATCAACAACAACAAGATTTTTCATATATTAGACAGGGCAGTGAGAATGTTATTATGGAAGTCTTAATATGGTCTTTTACTTAAAAACTATGTAATGAGCATCATTCACAGTATTTGGTGTACAGTCACATTAAATTTGATAAGAAATTTCTTCATGAAATCAGGCATAAAGTTTAAATTTATAAAATAATTGTAACAGTGATATTTCTACACAAATGAGATACAACAGCTACATAAAGACATTAAAAACAACATAAAAGACATTCTAAATCTAAAAGTTGTAAATGAAATTTGAAAAGAAGTACATGGTGAGCAGGAAGGAGTCTTTTGACTCCTCTCTTGTAGCAGTAGTCCTCTGGGAAACAATCCTCTTGAATTGTCGGATTAACAGTGTTTTCTATGCAGTTGTTTTTGACTTTTTATGCTACCTAGGCTATAGAGTAGACTTTAACAACATTATTTATTTAAAAAATCTAATGTTTTGCATCATGCCATTTGAAAATTACTTCACATAGTTTAATGTATTTACTTTTTTTTTTTTACTGGTAACTTGTAGGAAGTAGAAAAATCATCTACTGTAAAAATTCACTAGAATTGAAAAGCTTTCTAAAATATAATGGATACCCAGAACTTTTTGAAATGTAGTTGGCTACTTTGTGATTTATACTTAATGTGAAATATTTTATTACACTAGTGCTCAGATGATAAGAATCCCCCATATAATTTGTCCATGAGAATTATTGAGAATTGTTCTCATACTTCAGATGTATGTATATTCAGACCAACCTTATGATGATTGTATTTATCTGTGCCTTAATTAAAATAATTTGCACTAGAAGTGAAATTCAATATGATTATGCCTTATTTTTTTTGCAATGATTTGTAGCAATTATTTGGTGATATCCAAGAACTGCTTCAAGCTTTGGAAAATTTAGAAGTCCTCTTCCTTAGAAACTGTCAGTTATATTTTGCTTAGAATGAATTGATTCAAATATCAAAGTTTTCATGAGTTTGTAAAAATTCAGAAATAAGGAAGATTGTATGGATCATCTATTTGGCAAAATAAGTATCTCACTCTTATTTGTAACAAAATTTCAATAACATTAATAACATATTACATTATTTTTAAAGATAGCAAAAAAGACACATACATATTGATGTGTAGCATTAAACAGTCACAATGCACCCTTCTCATAAATCTCATTTGTGTTACTAGCACATAATGAGGTAAGTAGTTTACCCTTGGTTCTATACAATTGACAGACTTGGGAATACCATTTTCTTTATCATTTGTCAGATTAAGGTAACCATACTAAATCTAAACATCTTAGACCAATTCTTGTATCAACTTGGTGAGAGCAATATGCACAGTCTACTATTTCATTTCCAGTTTCTTTAAGCATGGGCGTTTTTTTGTTTTTTTTCTTTCTTCCAGCCAATTCTTAGAAACTATCAGCTTCCACAAAACTTAAATGTCATCAAGTGTAATAATATTGGAAATTTGAAAGTTTTAGTTAGAAATGCAAGTCATCCAGGTACACACAAAGCACACAAGTGATTTAAAACCAGTCTTCCTTGACACTGCGCTTGTAATGCAGTGAAAATTGTTTCATAAACCATTATCTCTGTGAGATGTCTCTGAGATAAATTCAACATTGAGCTTCTTTCAGACCTCCAGCCAGGTTGATAGTAGTGATGAAGGTGGTCCCTGTTGTGGATACCTGTGCAGTAAAATACTTTATTTCACATGGGCTAATAAGTACATTCTGGGTCTTAATTTGTGGCACAGTGGTTCTCAAACTTTAGCGTGCTGCAGTCATCTATAGGATTTTTTAGCATACAGATTCTTGGGTGCCATGCCTAAAGATAATGGATCAGAAGAACTATAATAGGATGAAAATTTGCATGTCCAATAGGTCCCTAGGCGATGCTAGTGGCTCAGGAAGCACGCTTTGAAAATCACTGCTTTAGGGCCAAGGAATTCTAACCAGATTATATCATTTAGACAATCATACACTTGCCACTGCTCTGAATTTTTATTTTCTTCTTCCTCCTTCCTACTCTCTGACTCACTCAGTCTCAATCTACCTTTCATATAAATATAGTATTTATATGAAATAATATAATATTTTATTTCATAATAAATAAATAGATATATTAATATCTAAATATTTTAACTCTAAGATGTTACTTAGCTATTAAAGCACCTTATCAATATTATCTGAAGTTCTCAAACTGTCTAAAGTTATTTCATTCATCACCATATAAAAATCACAACTTTTCCTGCAACAAAAGAAAAGCACTTCTGAAATCCATAATGGAGAGAAGAGAGCTGTGATACTTTGTACTCACTGATATCAGTGTGATGTTAGATAAGTTAAATAAACAATGTAAGAATAGTTTTTACTTTCAGTACAAAGGGCAGAAGATAATCCCAGATTATAAGATATAAGAAGAATTGGTGATTATCTGGCTTTATTACTGCTTTCTGAAAATACTGAGTTAGAAAAAAAAGAAGATACATTTTATCTTCTAAGGAAATATTCCTCAAATATTATTCCTATCTTTGTTTCACAAAAACTATAGCTTATTAGAGGAATAATGTTTCATAAACATTTACTTTTAATTTGAAAATAAAATATATGAATCAAAAGTTTTGCAAAAAAAAAAAACACATTTGAAATATCCATTGCTTTGAAACCTCAGAACTCACATTTGTACAAAATATACCAAAGTCTCGTTCATTAGTGTGCTCATTTATAAGAGAAAGCACCTCCATCCTAAACATTCGGTTCTTTTCTCAGACCCATGTGAAATACCTGGCATCAACAGTATCACTGTAGTTAAATAGAGACACGGCAACAAAGAAGCTGCATTACTGCCAATATCTTGGTGGATGACACTGCCCAGGGAGGTTTCACTCTACTTCCTCTATCCAGGAATCTGTTCCCTAGAGTGGTAGGAGGCCCTAGTTTTATAGCCAACATGTCTTCCTCAGTTGAAGAATGTGCTCTATTGAAGGCACATTTATATCAGTCTCTAAGTCACTTTTTAGCACTTAAACATTGGGTACTTTCTGGTATTTGGTAGCTACTTATAAAAATATTTTAGCTTATATACCCTTGGTATTTACCTGCCAATACAGGATTCAGATATGATTTGTAAACCAGTACTCCTTTCCTTTAAATTTCCTTCTTAGTTCAATCATCAAGGGCAACTACATAATTTCTACTGGTAGGATATAAAAATATTATTTTTATCATATTTTTAAATGTTGACATATTTTATTAGAGATGAACACTATTGTGTAGCTATAGTCAACTTTTTTTTTTAAATTTTAATAAAGTCCTATTGGCCACAAGCTAAGACGGGAAGTGTTAATAATGGCAAGGTTACAAACCCAAAGAAGCTATGAAAAAGTGATAAAATTAATTGAAAATAAAGTTTAATGGAATGTACGTTATATAACTTTAAAAGGTAGCTTCTGAATTGTCTAGTATCACACAGTATTTCCATGTATAGTTTCAGATATCATTCTTAATGAGTCTTTTGTTATTCTTAAAAATGCAGTCAACTAATATGTCTGCTATTCACTCAGAGTTCATACTTATTTTTGTAGCCAAAAGAAAAACAATTGGATACTGCTCAGTGGTTGTTAGCTACTGATTTATGTGTGAAAGATTAAAATAACAACTAAAGTTGGAAATGTTCCAATGCTTAATTGATACAAATCATAATGCATGCAACTAAAAGTAAAATAACCTGTAGCAAATTCAATTGAATTTTAAATTTCTAACATGTTGACATTAAAAGTTGAGAAATGATTTTAAACTGACTTCTTTATTTGCAAAGAGTAGTAAATTTAAAAAGTAGGCCCATAAAATAATCTTAGCTATAGATCATTAGCGTGATAAAATTTCAGTGTACATAAGTTAAAAAAAAAGAATAGTTTAATCAGGTAGTCTTGTCAATTGAATAAATATTCTACCAGTTTTGAAGGGGTGCTGCTCCATTGACTGCAGGGAGTGTGCTTATACTGGTGAGCACAACTTGCTCAGAGAGTTTTGAAATATTATCAAAGTTGCTGATCTGGGTAGTCAGAGACTTCCTACTTTCTGTGCTTGTCCTTCCCCTGGTGAGATGATCTTCCTGACGATGATGAACTCCAAAGCAACAGCAAGAAAATGCAGCTTTAAATTCCTCTCGAAATTTTCCTGGCAAGCAGAGAGAATGAAAGGAAAACTAATTATGCAGAAACTATTTTTCAAGAAATAAAGGATTGGGTCTGCCAGAGAAAGGCACAGAAAGTGGTAATTAGTGAACAGAAAACTAACCTCATATATAGCATCTGATTCTCTGAAAAGTGAAATAACATAGGGAGAGTATATACCAGGACTGAGAAATAAGTTACTTGAAAAATATCTAGTTCATTTAAAATAACTTATAAAATCCAGAAGGCTCAAGATACAGCTGGGAAATGCATAAAATTTATTAACTAAGATGAGTCGCTTATCACAATAATCACAGTTTTAGAGATAGGAATGAAAACAATAGCCTTCTGGTTAGAATAGGGCAAAGATGTAGCTAAATGAGAGCCGCAGAAATAGCTCACTGGGTAGGATATGAGCTGTGCCATATACACAACCCAGATTCTCTCCACATGGGAGTGTCATCACAAGGGAGCAAGAAAGGCCTGGTGCGATGGATTTTGCCTCCTCTTTATCTCTCTGGAAAATACAGGTGAGGAGCAGTGAGATCATACATTTGCTTTATAAAGAAAAGAAAATGGGAGGTCGGGCGGTAGTGCCGCTAGTTAAGTGCATATGGCCTAAACTGGAAGGACCAGAGTAAGGATCCCGGTTAGAGCCCCCGGTTCTTCCCACTTGCAGGGGGGTCACTTCACAGGCAGTGAAGCAGGTCTGCAGGTGTCTATCTTTCTCTCCCCGCCCGTCTTCCCCATCCTCTCTCCATTTCTCTCTGTTCTATCCTACAACTGTGACATCAATAACAACAACAATAACTACAACAACAATAAAAAACAAGGGCAACAAAAGGGAAAATAAATATTTTAAAAAAGTCTTTTTAAAAAAGAAAATGTAGCTAATAAAAATAATCACAGAATTCACTTAAGCAAGAGCTATGTATATAAATCAATAATGAAATGATACATATAATCAAAATGTCATATAAACATCAAAAGATTGTATCAGTATCAGTATCAGATATTTGATGTGTTTGCCATTTAACTTACAAGCTACTTCAAAGTAATACTGGTTTATGGTCAGTGAGGGGTCTTGAGATTAAAGCAATAAATGTTACTCACAAGAGAATAATAAACTTAATTACACAAAAATACACAAAATTGGAAAATTTTCAACTAAATCTCAGGAAATAAATGTTAGCAATGGAAACACAGCAATGTTGGTTTATTTTCAGATAAAATTACATTTTTGTAAGTCATAAATTTAATATATGGTGAGATTCTGTATCAATCAGTTCTCACAGTTTTCCCTTTCCTTCTATTTCAATATTCTAAATTTTATGGTAAACTAATCACTTTGATAATTTTCTTTAATAAATTATATAACATGTTCCCTTTCACATGGAAATGATAAATTACATAACATGTTCCCTTTCATATAGAAATGAAACAAACAAATAAACAAACAAAACAAAACAAAAACCCAAGACAAATTAGAGTAAGGAAAAAAAATCCTCCTTGTACAGTGACTCAGGTCACTATGTACGTCAAGAGTATTGGAACCTTCTCAGTCATTAGCTCTTCACCTTTGATTAGACTGTAGTTTATATAGAAGAATCATTGCATACTCACCACTGAGAAAATTGTAAATAATTGGGTTCGCAGCACTATTGGCATACACAAGCCAATGTGAAAATGTAAACCAGGCATATAAAGTCTGTCTGTCTTCGGTGTGAGTAAACATACCAAATACTCTGTAAGAAAAACAAAAACATAACACAATTGGTAATCTGGTGTAATTCTGAAACTTTCTCTTAAGTAACTGAATTTCAGATGGAATAAAGCTCTTGATAAAAGCAGCCAGATCCTTACAGGCTTCTGCTGATGACATTGATCACAGATGTTTCTAGAATAACTGTAGTGTCAGAATGAAATTTCATTAGTTATTCAAAAGTTAAATCAGGTAGGAAAAGAAAGGTCAGTCTCTTGTAAATAACAAAAGCTTTCTTGTAAACAACAAATGATTTAATATTCCTTGTTTGTAAGAAAATATTGATTTTTTTCCTCATTAACTATCAAGATACAACTGAGCATTGGTTTGTAAATATCTCATTATATGTCATTTAAAAAGTATTGCTCAAGGTTAGTCTGTAAGTTTATCTTTCTACTGTCATTAGTACATTAACCATAGTATGCCTGTCCAATTCCAATTTTGCCATCCTTGTTGAAATGTCATGTCCCTATGTATGCCCAGAGAAGAACCAGTTGCCAAGAGGCAAAATTCTGGTATTCCCTAAAATTCATAGGTTTTATTATATATTTATTACTTTAAGCACTGAAAACATATTACAGTATCATTAAAGGATGTTTTGAGATTTGTTCCATATTTTAAAATACTCTATCATGTTCTATTCACTACACAAGAACAGGTAAATTTCAACTATAAGAAAATTTATAGGCCGAAGATTATGGTGTATTTTCTGCCAGAGACCCCATTATTGATTGTTTAATGAGTGTCCATGGAAGAAATGTATTTCCAGAACAAAGCAATACTCTATGAATTGCTAGGGTTTTGCAAAAATGCATGGTGAAGTAAAATGACACAAATAAATGGATTTGATAATACTGTGGCCCTTAATACAATATATATTTGAAACTAGAAAGTTGTAAAAACTAGAAAGTTGTAAAAAGTTGGTTTTGATGAATCATGCAAAAATAAGTATCAAGGGAGATAATTTAGCAATTGATAAGTAAAAGAAAATGACGAATACAAAAATCAAGTGCCAAGAGAAAAAGCATTTGCTGTAATGTGCATGGTAAAGAGAAAGGCAATTTTTTTATTTATGTAAGAAAGGAGACATCAACAAAACCATAGAATAAGAGGGATACAATTCTGCACAATGCCCATAACCCGATCTCTATATCCCATCCCCTCCCCTGATAGCCTTCCCATTCTCTATCTCCATCTATCTATGAATCCAGGGTCGTTATGGGTTACAGAGGGTGGAAGGTTTGGCTTCTGTAATTGCTTCCCCGTTGAACATGGGCCTTGACTGGTTAATCCATACTCCCAGTCTGAGAAGGGCAATTTTAAAGTTTATTTTTAAGCTGGGAAAAGATAGAGCAGAATTCTCACTACTTGAAATATTTTTAATTGGACAAAGATTTTGACTTTAGAAGACAATATACTTTTTTTAAAAAATAGGCCCTATGTATGTTAGAAGGGTAAAATAATTGTTATAGACAAATAGGTATTTGGAAGTAGTCATAGGGAGGGTCCTAAATGGTGATTTGTGGGGAATCCAATTAAGCAATCCAGAGAACACCAAGTTCTACTTTACATCATTTTGATTGATTAAAATAGTAGAAAGGCATAAAAAATAAAATAAAAACTAGCATTATAAATAACATGTTTATATTTTATTGTGAGTTAAATGTAAGTAAATTTTATTTTATTTGTGTTTCCTTAAAGCGTAATTAACTGATTGCTTTTCATAAAAAATAAAAGTAATATTTTGTGGCATTTCTAACATATATAATAGTAACTTATAACAATAGCATTAAGAATTGGGGTCAGACAAAAGTTGAAAAACACAATCATTAGAGAAAACACTAAGCAGAACCAAGACTAGAGTTGGTGTATTGCACCAAAGTAAAAGACTTGGGCGGGTGGGGGTAGGGGGAGAGTACAGGTGCTGGAAAAGGATGGCAGAGGACCTAGTGGGGGTTGTACTGTTATGTGGAAATCTGAGAAATGTTACACATATACAAACTATTGTATTTACTGTCACCTGTCGACTGTAAAATATTAATCTCCCAATAATGGGGAAAATTACAGAAAACAAAAGAATTGGGGGTTAGGGAGAGCTCACCCATTAGAGCATGCACCTCATCAGTACCCTGTTTTTTTTTTTTTTTCCTGTAAAATAGTAAAAAGGAAGGCTGCTCATTGGTAGTGCCACACATGTGCAAGCCCTTATTTTACTTTCTCTATGGTGTTAGAAAGCATGCATATGTTTACACAGTTCTTAAGAGCAGAAAATATTGCCTGGTGAAAAACTGAATAAATTTGGATGGTATTGCTTTGAGCAAGTGAAGTAAGAGAGATTATGAAAATATATGAATGACCAAGAGGCTCATCCCCTTGTGAGTCAGTATAGATGTTAAGGCCCCAAATTGCTAAAAATAACAGCTAGGGCTATATTTGTAGCAAATAATAATACTGAATGAAGATTAGGTTCCCCCCCCCCTTTTTTTTTGCCTCCATTGGAAGGCTCATTAAGCAGTCAAAATCATAGTGCAAAGAGAATGAAAAAAAAAATTAACAGGGTCGTTTCGTAGGTGTGCATTTACCCAAAGTTGCACTCTCTGATTTAGCTGTGAAAAATACACTATTATCTCTTAACTAGAAAAAAAGTGAGAGATAAAGTTCTTTTTTAAGCTTGAAGTTTATTACAAACAGAATTAGCATTACCTTTGGGTCAGTATATGTGCAATGGTCATGGTTATTCTGATAAAGTTGGCTGGCTTCACACCCCAGCCATGGCATTGGCTGTTCCTGTGGGTCAATTCTTTTACCTTAAGTGTGTCTACAAGATAACAGATACCATACTTTCATTGAAAAAAATGTATTGACAATATTTAATATTCATTCACTCAATAGATTATTCAATGATTCCAGGAAGTAAGTTTTAATTCTGTTTGTTAACATTCCAAACACACTCTGACAGATATATTTTTAAGCATAATTAAAAGGTAGCAAAACATTCTCATCTTTTTAGATCCGTTAGGAAGAAGTGTGTCATGATTTGATTCCCTATGACTTTGAGAACAAGATTTTTGAAATAGGAAATAGGAAAACTCATTTATTATGATACAAAAAAAAAGAGTTGGAGCTGTAAATGAGTTTTGGTTTGTTTTTGTCTTTGCATTAGCACTTTTTTTTTCTATCTAAAGCATACCAATTAGCTTGAGGAGGTCAGGGGAACATCTGTTTTATGTCTGTCACTCAACAGAGAATTTGCAAGAAAAAGAGCATTTAGAGTCCGTGCAATCAAAAAAAAAAAAATTGCTTTACCTGTTGGAAACAACACATTATTTGGCCTGTCCTGGCCTGGCCTGGTCTGGCCTGGTCTGGTCTGGCCTGACAAACCAGCTAGATTCAGAGTTTAGATTATTGTCTGGTTTAAGCAGTGCTCTTATTTAAGAACCAAAAAATTATGGGTTACTTCATTGCCAGGATTGGTGAACTTTACCTCTTTAGCACATTCAGGATGCTAATTGGCAGATAGCAAATTGCAAACACCAAAAGCACAACCATCAGCATCCGGGCTGTTTTCCGTCTGGCTCGGATCTGCTTTATTTCAGCAGCCACAGCACTAATCCTGGACTTGGTCTGCTGTCCAGGCCCTCGAGGCTGTGAAACAGACTGTAGAGGCTTCCATTTTCTCTGAACTACAGATGATGTTCCAGGGATCTGAAAGGAACAGAGACAATTTATTGCTATTTGTTTTCAGAAAACTGCTTGGGAGAGTTAGAAGACACAGTAAGGAGTGTTCTATATTCCTGTGGCCTGGGAGCTCTGAGGACTTGTTTCCTCAGAATGTTTGCTGAATTGATTCTATTTTTTCAGTTTATCAATGAATAGAAATCTAAGTGGAAAAATGTTGAAACATGACATATTTGACAAGGTCAAAAGAACTACAAGTAGAAAAGATGTTCTTAAAGTAAGAATAAGTACTTACAATTGTATGATACTTGATGCTAAAGTCTTGAAAAAAATAGAGGAAACATATTCATATAACTGAATGGAAGAAGTGACTGTGAAAACTATATGATCTCATACATAGTACATGCATGAGAAAATTAAAAAGGTCAGATGTTGCTATGAGCCAGTGGTAGGTAAGGATCAACAGATCAAATGATATGATAGAAAACAGAATTTTTGTACAGTGAAAATACTCTGTATGATGCCATGATGCATATATACCAGTTTACATAGTATAGTGCATTGTATGCACACTGTTCAAACCCATTAAAAAAAAAAGACATCAAGAGTGAACCAGAAAACATATAAGATCTGGGAAATTTTGATGTGATAGTGTTTCCTCAATTGTAAAACATATCGTTCTACTTTGGTGAAGGATGTTAACAATATGGAGGTTGCTAATGAAGATAGATAGGGAGACTATGGAAAGGATACATTCTACTCAGTTCTATAAATGAACCTCAGACTTCTCTAAAAATTAATTCAGTGTAGGGAGTTGGGCAGGTTAAGTGCATGTGGCACAAAGCGCAAGGACCAAAGCGTAAGGATCCTGGTTCGAGCCCCCGGCTCCCCACCTGCAGGGGAGTCACTTCACAGTCAGTGAAGTAGATGAAGTAGTCTGCAGATGTCTCTCTGTCTCTCTTCCTCTCTATCTTCCCCCTTTTCTCTAAATTTTTCTCTGTCTGTATCCAATAACAAATAAAAAAATAAAAACATAATAACAGAGAAAGATTGGGAATAAAGAGGAGAAAAGGGATGACATGCATATTATAAGGATTTCTAACTAAGTTCATATAACTACCTTTAAAGAAAAGGAAAACAGGTGAAAGTAGCTTGCATGGATTTGCTATGCATCAATACTGCCATCTGCTGCCAGATGGAGAGATAGAACTTAACTACCTATTGCTTATATAACTTAACTACCTATTGTTCTGTTGCTCAGGTTTAGCCAATGCAAATCTTGTAATGAGGGGGGTGGGAAGCAAAGAAAATAGTCTCTATGTGTGATTAAATTTTATAAAATTACTTGAAACAACTTTTATGACCTAGTACTTTAAAATGCACACAAAAGATAAAGAATCCTTGATGTTCATTACTGTTTCAAATAACTGAAATTTATAACCAAAGTAACTCAAGTTGTCTTCTCTATACCCTTTCAAAGTTATTTTATGGTAGCAGGGAGTCCCTCCAAATACAATATTTTCTTAATTATAAGTTCATAAAAATTTATAGGGTATAGTAAACGAAATAATAAAATACAGTGTAATTTTTTTAAAGAGGAAAATGTGCCAACATGCACACAATAAGGTATCTTAGTTCTATTAAAATTACTCATCTGTTGTTTTTGTCTCTGTGCTGTAATCCAGGGTTGGCCAATGTGTCCCTGTAGTCACCTAGAATGGATGTTGGATACATCCTGTTGCTTTACACATCACAAAATCTAAGTATGTTAGATAAACTTTAATATGAAAATGAATATTTCCTTTAATATCTATACATACAAATTAATGTTTCTTTTGACCATTATTATTCCCTTTTGAGGAAATGCAAATAGAGCTAATTAAAACCCTGTCATAAAAATTAAAAAAATGACTAAATTATTTCTCTTCTGATGCTCCTATTCCATGCCAAGTAGTCAGACTTTATTTATTGATGGCAAGATAGGAGCTGAGAATTTCTCCTATTCTGTGTGTTTAAACAGTCATTAAAAAACTAAACAGACGAAGAGAAGTTGTAATGGATGTTGGAAAGTTCCAGAAGCCCTCTATTATGATATTTCTATTTGGTAAGACCTATTTAGGTCTGCTAAATGGCCTTGAACAGCTTTCCAAATTATCTCTGAGAGATCATTTAAACTTTGGCAATTTTATTATTGCATGTTCCCCTAAATGAAAGAGCCAATATCCTGTATCTGATGAGTTCTGCATCCATCAGAAACCGTCAGTGATCTCATAAAAAGAAACTTTTACATGGAGCATGTTATCAATTCTCAAATCATAAACCAGCAAAAAACAGTGATAATGTTCACTTTTAAATAGTGATCTAAGCAAGGATGGAAGATTTTTACCTCTATATTAATCTTGAAGAGAAATGTATAGCTCTCCATTGGTAAAATGTATTTATAGAAAAATAGCCTAGTACTTATAGGAATCACCCATAGGAACTGGTCACCAAGAACTATGTATTGCTACAGTGGAAGAGCAGCAGGAAGGATCAGTGAACTCCAAAGGCGACCACCTGGTGGGTCAGGAGTCGTTGGCGCAAGGGAGAACAGAATCCACCACACTCTGTTGGAGGGTGAATCTGAGCTCAATTTTTATTCAGCTAGTGAGAGTTTATATATCTTTCAGTCTTACATAAACAATATCTGAAACAGAAAGTAAAGCTCATTTCTTGATTAGATGGCCTTGCGGTTTTACAGAAATGTAGTACTTCATGGGGTGATGCATTTCTGAGTAATAGGCTTAGCAGGTAGTATTTTATGTAGAGTTTTAACATATTTCATAAGAGGAGGTAAATAAATATTACTAAGAATTTTTCTAAAACTTGATGTATTTGATGACCCATAACTTCGTCCACCTCATTTCTTGTTCATCTGTATCTAATCTGGGAATAGGGGCTGTTCGTCCCCGATTACACGGCATCATTACCATGTACATAATGAAAACAATAATCAGAGTTTCCAATTTAGATCTGCTCAGGATGCAAAGACCCACTCCCAGAATTTTTCTTCCTTGAAGAGAGTTTTCCGGGGTGCTGACCCTGTCAGACCCATCGTTCTGGAGTTGAGTGGGGCGTGGCAGTTTTCTTTTTACTTTCACTTTACTGTAACCTTCTTTTAGTTTTATCTACACACTCTCAAGTATGATTATCTCTCTTAACTCAATTTTACTTTATTAGAACTTCTGCTTTTATACAGTTTCACAATTACATAAACATTGGTACGAAACGAAAGCGAAAGATAAGCATCGGGGTTTGTGGTTTTGCCTAGAATCATAGTTCCTGCTCTGTACTGTACATGTAGCACTTTTTTCTTTTAGTTAATTTGTTTTTCCCTTGACATTTGTATAATCAGCTGGCTTATCAGTGACTTTATTGTTTGTCCTGCAAATTCTTTTGGCTCGGATTTTTGGAGCATGAGTCTTATGAGTGCACGCCTAGTAACAGCTGATGGATCATGACCATGTTGTGGATGATTCCTCATCCAAATTCTATAAACAGTTGATATTAATCATGAGAAATGTCACCTATTTTGTAAGCAGGGCCGTGGTCAGTCATGACCGTGGGAGCTATACTTTTTGGGTTTATAGGTTTATTATGTTTGTATGGGGGGGGTGCCATCTTCTAGTCTTAGGGGATTTATCATGCATAGGGGCTGCTTCTGGAAGGTTACCAGGTTCCCAAGCTACTACAGCTAGCTCAATCATCAGAATCATCAAAACATTCCAACATAGATTCCCTTTGCGGTGTCCTAGCCCATTCCCGGGCATGCAGCTTCCTTGAAGTCTGTCATCCTTATGGCCATGGCAGCTGACCTTGTCAAGCTCCACAGGGGGGGTCAAGGCACAGGGCGCCACAATGTATAATCTTGAATAATCACTAATGCACTCCTATCAACAGATTACTGTGGATTTTATTTTATTTTTTCTTATTAGTGATTTAATTGATTTACAAAACTATAAGATATTATATGTATAATTTCACACCGTTACCTTTACCAGAGTTCTATGACTCCATCTCCCTCCAGCAGCAACTGCAATAGTCTCCCAAGATCATAGATATGGACTGAATATATATATCCTCACTTTTATTCACTTACATGGCCCTATTTTCACTTCCTTTCTGGGTTACACCTACACCTACCACAACTTTTGAGTGTACTTCTTTTTCCCTTTTTCCTCTTCCCTCTCAGAGAAGCACCTGACTTCCTCTGTGTTTTCCAGATTCTCTTCCTTCTCAGTGATGTCATAAAAACAAAGATTCCTAGTCATAAAAGTTCTGGACTCTGATAGAACTGGAGTTCAGAGGCCTTTAGTCATCTTCCTCCAACATTTCTCCTCTCTGGGAGTTTGGACTAAATCTGTGACTCTTATTTTGTATATGATTTTGCAGACATCAAGAAAGCTAAACAAGATATATACGTCTATACTTTAAAATGTGAAAAGTTAGTACTTGCTCTGTGGTCTAACTACAGACCTCATGTTTTCCAGTTTTGATGCAAACTTTCCACTTATAGACTTCAATAACTGGTGACATGGTAGCCAACATGTATTTTAACACATGACTAGTTATATAAAAGCAATACTAATCATATTAAATCCTGATTTTAAAAGAGATACAGCCTGGAAAATTGTCCATATGAAATAATATTCTCCTGGGACCAGTTGATGTTGCACCTGGTTGAGTGCACATGTTACAAGGTTCTAGGTTCAAGCCCCCTGTCCCCACCTGCAGGTTCTAGGTTCAAGCCCCCTGTCCCCACCTGCAAGTGGTGAAGCAGTGCTACAAGTGTCTCTCTGCTTCTATCCCTCTCTATCTCATCCTCTCTTCTCAATTTCTAGCTGTTTCTATTCAATAAATAAAGCTAATAAATTTAAAAAAATATTCTCCTGCCATAACTTAAGGTTTCAACATTCTCTGACTCTGAACACATTAATCACACCACTTTTATTACACTATTATCAAAATTGCTTCTTTAAAAATATATTATCTAATTGGACCTAGACCTTTAATAGATTCCTCTCTCTGCCATCATTAGTCACTTCCATTAAGAATGTCATCATAAGCCCTCTTGCCGGCCTTCCCAGGACTTTGTCCTCACCATAAAGGAGCAGTAGTAAGAACTGCTCTTGTCTCTGAAGGGAGGCTGGGTCATCCTGCCCTATCACTTGAGGAAGACTGCTCCTGAAATGAGTGCAGTCTACAGGGTTCCCAGCTGTAGCCATAAACTGCAAGCTCAGACCAAAAGGGACTCAAGAGTCCCTTACACTGGCTCCTGTGCTAAATGTAAACATATATATGGGCCCTAAGTCAGGCTGATGGGGTAAACAATTCTATTCATAGATTAAAAAAAATTTTTTTTGAAATATTTATCTATTCTCTTTTGTTGCCTTTTTTTGTTGTTGTTGTAATTATTGTTGTTATTGCTGTCTTCGTTGTTGGATAGGACAGAGAGAAATGGAGAGAGGAGGGGAAGACAGAGAGGGGGAAAGAAAGATAGATACCTGCAGACCTGCTTCACCACCTGTGAAATGACTCCCCTGCAGGTGGGGAGCCAGAGGCTCTTACTAGATCCTTAAGCTGGTCCTTGCGCTTTGTGCCACCTGAGCTTAACCCACTGGGCTGCCTCCTGACTCCCAATTCATAGATTTTTTTTTTTCAAGGATGGGATTTACTCTTGGTCCTAACCAAACTTTCTGATAATTTTCTCTGCTCTGACACCACTAAACAATATTTTTATCCAACTCCATGTTAACTATCAAACTCAAGCAAAAACGACAATTATTGTGGACCCCTGGAAACATGCCTAAAATGGACTTCTTAGCTTCCTTTCACCCTAAGGTTCTTATTCTCATCTGTTCTGTTTCTACTTTTTGGTTCCTGTTCATTAATCATTTAGTCCTGCTTTATACCTTGTTGCCTTTCAGCCACCAAGTTGCAGATGCTATCATGATTCCATCCTGACTTCCCTGGGTAGACCACTTCATCAATGTGTCCCAGACCCTGACCTCTCTAGAGCCCATCCACCCCCCCCCCAAAAAAAAAAATGATAGGGGCAGGCTGGCAGTATGGATAGACCTGCTAATGCCCATGTCCAGTGAAGAAGCAATTACAGAAGCAAGAATTCCCACCTTCTGCACCCCCCAAAATAATTTTGACCCATACTCCCTATGAAGGAGAAAAGATAAGGGGAAGATGACCAGATGGCTCTGAACTCCAACTTCAACTCCAACATCTCTCCTGGTGAGAGAAGAGGAAAAAGAGAGGGGCATTTGGATGTAATAATGGGTGTATATGTGACTTGTAAAGGAAGAGAAATTGGTACCTTAATTATTTTTTAAAAAAGAAAAATATATACAAATAAAAACAGATAGTTATAGACATAATAGTTAACCCATATCTGCAACCTTAGGAGAACTTCTGTACAGAGGAATTGGAATTCAAAATTCTGGTGGGAGAATGATGTGGAGTTGTACTCATGTTTATCTTGTAATTTTGTGAATCAATATTAAACCACTAATAAAAAATAAAATTTATATTATCTAATGATGTCTACTAATAAAAATGATAATTGGTTTCACTCAATAAATCATATTTGTAATAAAGCAATTCTTATTCTAATCAGTGTATTTTATTAGATTTCTAAAAATTGAAAGTAAATCATCTCAATTGATTTAAAATTTTTGAAAATGTCAACACCTTGCATGATAAGATTGTCAGGGAACTAGTGGTAGAAGGAAACATTCTTAACCTGATAAAGGACATCTGTGAAAAGCCTGTATATTCAGTCGTGAAATGTGGAGATTTCCCTCTAAAATTGGGAACAAGTGAATTAAATCTCTCATTACTTATTTTCAAAAGTGTATTTTTTTGGACAGTACAAGATGAGACAAATGAATAAATGATATTTAGTTTGAGTTAAGAAGATATTATTGCTTACAAATGAATACCATGGGATTTACTTAAAAAGATATTGGAACTAATACACAAATTCAGCAATACATAGAGCACAAAGTCATTATACATATCAGTTAAATTTCTATGTAATTGGCAATAACTGATTTGTCAATGAGAAAATAGCACATTTCAGTAGTGAAATGATGTAAACTTATAGACATATTTAATAAGATATGGACTGTAAACACATTGTAAATTATAGAAAATGTGAAGAGATAGTAAAGAAAAAAATAATATTAAAGATTTAAATGGAAAGAAAGATTATATTCATGGATTAGAAAATTCAATATTGTTGGGGGCCAGGTGGTAGTGCACTGGGTTAAGCGCACATAGTAGAAAATTTAGCATTACTAATATGGCAATTATTAATTAATTCACAAATAAATAGGATCAACCTCATTTCAAATATCAGTGGATAGCAATTGAATAATTTATTTTTTGTATTTTATGAAAATGCAAAAAAAATTAGAAAATGCAAAAAAATTAGAAAATGGACAAAAATGGGGTACTCCTATATTCTTATTTCATGACTTATAATAAAGCCACACATATAATGAGTATATGGGGCCGGGTGGTGGCGCACCTGGTTGAGCGTATGTATTACAATGCACAAGGACCTGGGTTCGAGCCCCCAGTCCCCACCTACAGGGGGAAAGCTTTGTGAGTGGTAAAGAGCTGTAGGTGTCTCTCTGTCTCTTTCCTTCTCTATCACCCCCTTCCCTCTTGATTTATGTCTGTCTCTATCCAATAAATAAAGATTAAAAAAAAAAAAAAAGCTGGGCTCGAGGGGCCCATGCAGCTTAAAATAATGAGTATGTATATATGACTGTGAATCTCAGACTAAGGAAAATACATATATACATATATATGTATGTATGTATGTATGTATGTATTCCAGGCAACTCATTAACTCATTAATGTTCCTAGAAAATAGACTACCTAAAATTGGCAATGGAATGAGTCTAGGAGTCATCTAATGGCTTGGGAAGGGAGAAAACAATTTAAAGTAAAGAGAATCAGAACGATAAATAGAAGGGCCTTGTGAAGGAAAAACATGAATAAGGAAGTCATGGACAACATTGCTCAGTGATGGAAAATGATTCATCAAGAAAAGTTTAGGAAAATGTTTCTAATAAATCATTGGTAACCTTGATTCAGTATAGTAATTGGACTTGCACTAAAAATGAAGTGTGCTGAGAAATCAGTATGCAAAAAGGAGCCTGCCAAAGGAAACAAGTATTTTAACTAGGAGGAGGAAAAGCAGAGACAACTTGGTGGCTGGAATGATCTTAGAGCTTCTTTGATGTTTAATCTTTCTTTAAGCATTTTTAATTAACTTATTTAGAGTAGAGACAGAAATTCAGGTAGAGACAGAAATTTAGAGTGAAGGGAAAGTTGAGAGAGAAAGAAAGACAGAGAGATAGAGACAGAGAGACACTTGCAGTACTACTTCATCACTGATGAAGTTTACCCCCCACTACAGATGGTGACCAGGAGCTTGAACTTGATCCTTGTAAACTGTAATGTGTGCACTCAACCACAGACACCATCACCTGGCCTCAATGATCCAATGATGTTTAGTATTTGATTTTAGACTTGTCTGTTCTGGGAGGAAAGGTATTTATTTATGTATTTATTTATTCAACCTCAGAGTCCACATAGTTTTTACTTATTTTTTAGTCACTTTATTGGGGAGGAGGTAATGGTTTACAGTATAGTTGCTGACATAAGGGTATAATCCTTCATCTTCCCATGATAGGTGTCTCCAGAACATTCTCATCCTCAATTTTATTTTTTAACTCTTTGCATTTTATTTTATTTTATTTTATTTTCCCCAATTCTACTATACTTGACTACAATTGATACTTGGCAAAACTGATATCAAATGAAATAATAATCTTTTTACATTTCTGTCTGGCAGAAATAATGAAACTTTCTCTTACTTCTATACAATCAGTATCATTTGAGAATGATTTTTCTTCTTTTCTCCTTAAAATTTTGGCTCAATTTTTTTACGCTGGCCACTGACATCAATATTTTGGAGTTTAGAATCACATGTGAAATTATTGAAAACAGTAATTTTTTTGCCCTCTTGTTTGACTTCCCTTACAACTAACCCTATGTTTAGATTCTAAAGATAGATTTAATGAACAATTATGGCCCTACTCCCCACGCAGCCCCTCCTATCCCTTATCCATCATCAGCTCTAGTTTTACCTGATATTATTCTGTCACTAGTGTAGCTCAATTCTTTGAACAAACTGACTACAGAACTCCTATCTGAGAAAGCTGAAGTTTAGTTTCTGACTCAAATATTGCATATCCTCAGATCCTGTCACAATACCAGGTACATACTAGAAGCCTAATAAATATCTGTGGAATGAATTACCTTAGTGTACATGAGGATCAAAACTGCAGTGTCGATTTATCTGACTGCTAGAACTAAAAAGAATGTTGGGAGACATAGACTAGCTAGAATTAAATGAGGTTTAAGGAAAAATAATAAAGAAGTTAGAGTTTTAGAGAATACACCATAGAATTTTCAAACTGTGTCAGTTCTCTTGACTGTCAAAGAAACCAAATTTAAGCCTTTGATTATAGCACAACACTAATTATTTTAATGAGTCTTAAAATTCTTGAGAAAGTCAGACAAGGACAAATACTTTACTCACTAATAATCTTACACTTAAACCAATTCCAAAGTATGTAACAGATTCTATATATCTTAATAATTTCAAGCAAATAGGACAGACTCACCATTTGGTGGCTTACTTGATACAGCCTATGGTGCATATAATATCTTGGAACTCTGTTTATAGTCATTAACAGTTGGAAATTGAGAGCTGCTCAAGCAGAATTCTACCTAATCACCCATTTGGGGTCAATTTACTTTATTGTGGTTGCTAAAGTGAGCTCAACTGAACTTGCCATTTTCCATTCCAATCTGTTTTGTAAATGTTTTTAGTTTCACAGCCCAGGAATTTTACTGCAAGTCTTCTGAATCCTTTGCCAGGAGAATTCATCAAAGCAACATGGATTCTTTCTAAACCTACACCAAAAGTTTGAACTTATTTTAGAGTTTGAGAAACGGAAAACCGTAAGTTTAAATACTTATTATGAACAAGCTAAGTAGCTGGGGTTTGGTAATTATCTAATTATTCAACAAATGTGTGTGTGTCTGTGTGTGTGTGTGTCTGTGTGTGTGTGTGTGTGTGTGTGTTTGTGAAGTGTTATATTAAGTGGTGGGGAGAAAATAATAACATATTAGCTGATTACAAATTCTTTTTTTCAGGGACAAGACCCCACTCATATCTGTTCTCACTGCTCCTAAGCTGATTTGTTCACACAGAAAGAAAGGGAGACACAGAGAAAGAGGTGAAGACAAGATAGCACTAGAGCTTTGCCTGGAATAATCATAGTATTCCTATGTGGTATCAGGGACTGAACCTGGGCCATGTTCAAGGCAAGTGAGTAATCTCTTGACTTAAAAGCATTAGATTTGGGAGTCAGGCGGTAGCGCAGTGGGTTAAGAGCAGGTGGCAGGTGGTACAAATGCAAGGACCGGCATAAGGATCCCAGTTCGAGCACCCGGCTCTCCATCTCCAGGGGAGTCGCTTCACAGGCGGTGAAGTAGGTCTACAGGTGTCTATCTTTCTCTCCCCCTCTCTGTCTTCCCCTCCTCTCTCCATTTCTCTCTGTCCTATCCAACAATGACGATATCAATAACAACAATAAAAAAACAAGGGCAACAAAAGGGAAAATAAATAAATATAAAAATTTCTATAAAAAGCACGAGATTTATTAATCAACATATAAATGAATTAATAGAAAGAATACACATCTATTATGTGTAATGCTCACCATACAGTAAGTATAACACTATACAATGCTCTTATTATTACATTTTCCTACCTAGTTGAAATCTCAATCTTAATCCAAAATACTGTCCTCATTTCATTTTTAAATTAAATTTAAATTAAATACCTTACACCTTCAAATCCTTTTCCAAATTAATTTTTTTTCACTCTAAAGTTTTACACTCATTCTGAATAACTGGGCAACTGATTTTCTTATGTTCTCCTCTACACTTTCCCAGAACTTTCTCTTACCCATCCACATAATTTTTCTTTTTTAATTTTCTTTTTATTTTTTTATATTTATTTTTCCCTTTTTGTTACCCTTGTTTTTTATTGTTGTAGTTTTTGTCGTTGTTGTTGATGTCATCATTGTTAGATAGGACAGAGAGAAATGGAGAGAGGATGGGAAGACAGAGAGGGGGAGAGAAAGATAGATACCTGCAGACCTGCTTCACCACTTGTGAAGAGCTGGGAGCTGGAACAGAGATCCTTAAGCCAGTCCTTGAGCTTTGAGCCATGTGCGCTTAACCCGCTGCACTACCGCCTGACTCCCCCACATAATTTTTCTTATAAAGTGTTTGTTGAGTAACTGATTAAGCCAGTATGATTTGGAAGGACACAAAACGAAGACTAGTAGAGTGTTTGATATTTATCTAGTAATGTAGAAGAGACAGACCAAAAGATCATTTTGATGCTATATAAAGTGTTATAAAATACTATTTAATAAAATAGTCACATACAGCAATTTAGCACATACTTGCTATTTTACAATTATTAAAAGTCAGAATAAGAAAAACATTATGAAGTTTTACTTAACAAACACTTCCTGTGTTCGAAGAACTTGAATCAATTCATCTAAATAACATAATAGGCATGTGAGATAGATGTGATACAACCACTTTAAGGCTGATAATTTTTTTTTCTCACAGTTCTTTTTTTAAATTTATTGGAGATTATAGTACAGTGTTGACAGATTGGTACAATCTCTCAACTCTTCATAAAAGGAAAAGATAAAAATCTAAGTAATTAACAAAATTCATACATCTTTTAATTTGTGGAACAGGATATATTGCTTGAACCTTGCATCTGTATTTTTCATTTCTCTGTAATCTATCATTTCTGAATATTCATTTCCCAGATTGAAAGAGGATTCACATTACACCTTGATATTCAGTGTCTCTATCCAATTAATAAAGATAATTAAAAAATTTTTTTAAAAGTGAGATGTGAAATCCATAGGTCGAAGGGAAAACTTTTTACATATTTATTTCAGTTTTTTTAATTATCTTTATTTATTGAATAGAGACAGCCATAAAGTACGAGGGCCGAGGGAGATAGAGAGGGAGAGAGACAGAGAGACCCTGCAGTATTGCTTCACCACTTACAAAGCTTTCCTCCTGCAGGTGGGGCCTGTGGGCTCAAACCCAGATCCTTGTCTATTGTAACATGTGTACTCAGGTGTGTCACCACTTGGCCCCTTCTCTCAGTTTTCTTACCTTTTTTGTTGACCCCAGAATGACCTGTCTCCCAGGAAGTTTGGTTATTTTAGATTGATATCTGGGACAATAATAGACTGTAACTACAGCCCACCCTCACTGTTGATGTGAATCATGAGTGACATAAACTGTTGTGGTTAAGTACTAGACTTTGGAGTTACTCATTTACAGTAGAAGAACTTAGCAGAAAGTGACTGATATGATGATTGTTACTCCAAACTGGGATGCAATAGTATCAAAGACCCTTAAATACATGGCATTGGCTTCATGATACACCAGATTTTTTTATCATTGCTATAGTTATTATTATTATTGTTATTGATGTCATTGTTGTTGGATAGGACAGAGAGAAATGGCAAGAGGAGGGGAAGACAGAGAGGGGGAGAGAAAGACAGATACCTGCAGACCTGCTTCACTGCTTGTGAAACCCCCTGCAGGTGGGGAGTCCGGAGGCTCAAACCAGGAGCCTTGTGCCAGTCCTTGTGCTTGGCGCCATGTGCACTTAACCCGCTGTGCTACCGCCTGACTCCCGAGATTTTTTAAATGGATTACTGTTCAATTCTGATTTATGGTGTTGCCAGGATTTAACCTGGGACCTCAGAGCCTTAAACAGGAAAGACTTTAGCATAACTACTAAAGTATTCCACCGGCCCTAGGAAGGACTGACTAAACTGTTACTAGGATCTGGAAAGTCACCAAGGCTGGTGGGAGTATAAATTTGAATACAGTTTGGAAATTTCTCAGAAACTAGAAACGAACTTACTCCCCTCTTATGAATTTAATCAAAGAACACAGAAACGCCTGTCAGAAGAGAGCTATTTGCACCTATATACATAACAACTTGTTTTTACTATCACAAACTTGGAACAACCCCAATGCCTAATGACACATGAGAGGCTAAGTAAGTTGTGTATGGAGAGTCAGGCGGTAGCACAGCGGTTTATGCGTAAGTGGTGCAAAGTGCGAGGACCAGCACGAGGATCCCTGTTCAAGGCCCTGGGTCCCCACCTTCAGGGGAGTCGCTTCAGAAGCGGTGAAATAGGTCTGCAGGCGTCTTTCTCTCCCTCTGTCCATCTTCCCCTCCTCTCTCCATTTCTCTCTGTCCTATCCAACAACGACAACATCAATAACAACAATAATAACTACAACAATAAAACAACAAGGGCAACAAAAGGGAATAAATAAATAAATATTAAAAAAAGAAAGTTCTGTATGTACACAGTGCAACAATACTTAGCTTTAAAACATGATACAATAATCTCCACCCACTCATCTTGGGTTTAATTTGAAGATTATGTTAACTGAGATAAGTCAGAAAGAGAAGGACAAATGTTAGATTATCTAATTTATAGATGAAACTCAAAAAAGAACAGGAAAACACAGGGTGAAACTTGGATAAGATATGGTATACTACAGGAAAGGACTCCAGACTGGAGGGAGATATAACTGGGGATAGACTAAATGTTAGGAAACTAGTGTATGGAATTGGAAATGACTTAAACTGATGGTGGGAGAGGTATCCTATCAAGAGTAGATAAAAATGTACACACTTGTGGTAACAGTTGTCCAGTAAAACATTATTTTCCCAATAGAATGCTTTGAAAAAATGTGACCTTTGAAATTTACTACATAAGTCATATGAAAATACAGAGTTTAGAATTTACACTCTCAATAAATATTCTTTAATTTGTTTATTATTTTAATAATAGAGATATACAGAGAGAAAGACCATTTTAATAATAGAGATATACAGAGAGAAAGACCAGAGCACTATTTAGCTCTGGCTTATGATGGTACTGGGGATTGAAACTGAAATACTTGATGCCTCGAGTATGAAAAGCTTTTTGCATAACCACTGTACTATCTCCCTAGCTCCTCAAGAGATATCTTTATTGATCAAAGAAAAAAAGAAAGAAAAGAGAGAGAGAGGAAGGGAGGAAAAAAAAGAACGAAGAAGGAAAAAAGGGCCACTGGGAACTTCCAGTGGATTCATAGTGCTGGCAGCCGGCCACAGCAACAACCCTGGAAGGAATAAATAAATAAATAACACCTAGTGCAAAGTGCTTAATGAATTTGTGTTAGACAAGTAAGCAAATAAGTAGCTACATCCTTTACAAGAAAGAAGACTCAGTAATATATAACAATTAAGTAGATTTAATGTAAGTCACTACAGCTTCTACTTTTCTTGATAACCAATGAGACTGAGCAGGCCTTTCTGCATATGCTTGTTATACTCATTTCCTTTTCTGTAAAACCCTATGTATGTCACTTTCCTATTGAGTTGTTTGTTCTCTTTTTACTCAGTTATATGTATGATCTTGATACTGAGTCACTGCAAGTTTTGTGCATCCCAAATATCTCTTCTCCTGGCATGCAAGTTGTCTTTAAGCTGTCTAATAAATAGAAATTGTTTATTTTAGTGTAAAAAAGAAATATTTTAACTAAGAAAATATTAATTTCAGATAGATAGGCAAAGAGAGACAACCAGAGAACAAATCTGGTATGTGAGATCTTGAGATTGAATACAGTTCTTCATCTATATAAGTCTTAAACTCCAAGTTTTGAGGTATTGTCTTAACAATCTAAAGAAACTATAAATATTTTTTTTTTCAAATATTGCCAGGGTTTTGCTGTGACTTTATACCTGTGTGGTTCCACCTCTACTCATAGACATTTTTTCTTTTTAAGATAGAGTGTAAAAGAGAGTAAGAGAGAGAGAAAAAGAAATAGACACAGAAACAGATTGCAGTACTATCTCATCTTTAATGAAATTTCTCCTTTGCTTTATGCCTCATGTAGTGGCCAGGGGCTAGAACCTGGGTCCAGATAAATATGTTCTCTACTCAGTGAGTTTTCTGCTGGCCTTCAAGATTTTGTTGTTGCTGCTGCTTGGTATTTTTCATAAAAATAAAATTTGTTTTATTAGTCCCAGACCAAATTCAAATCAATTAAACATACAGTTTTACATTTTATAGTCATTAAGGCAGCTCATAAATTCTGGAACTACATAGAAACACCTTGTATAGAATAGAAGTAACTGGGGTGGGGGGGAGCAGGTGGTAGTGCAGCTGGTAAAAGCACATGGTACAAAGCACAAGGACCCTCTTAAGGATCCAGATTTAAGCCCCTGACTCCCCACCTGAGAGGGGAGGGGGTTACTCCACAAGCCATGAAGCAGGTCTGCAGGTGTCTTTCTGTCCTCCTTTCTGTTTTCCTCTCCTCTCTCAATTTCACTCTGTCCTATCCAACAACAACAACAGCTATAGCAATGATAACAGTAACAACAACAAGGGCAACAAAAATTGGGAAAGATGGCCTCCAGGAGCAGTAGATTCATGGTGCAGGCATTGAGCCCCAGTGATAACCCTGGAGGTAAAAAGAAAAAAAATAGAGGAAATTGCATAAATGGTGTAGTGGTGCTTTGGAGTCTCTCTTTCTCCAAAAATATAATGAATAAAAATGTGGCCAGGAGTTGGTGTAATCAGTATCCCTCATGTGTGAGGCTCTGAGTTTTTTCCTTGGTACTATATAAAAATAAATAAAGCCTCATTATTTTAGAACACACAATGCTTTGTCAAGCACATTATGTTAGTATAATGCATTCATAGAATGTGTTTTAAGCACATCCTAAAGAACAGAAAAGATCAGCCCAGGAGGTGACATAGTGACTAGATGAGAGAACTGGACTTAAAAGCATGAGGTCCCAAATTCAGTCCTTGCCATCACATGTGCAAGAATAATGCTCTGGTTCACCTCTCCTCCCTCACTTTATATCATTAACACATAAATCTTATATTAAAATATTCAATTTCTTGAAAACAAAGAAAGAAACAAAAGGAAATTATTTGAAATTCCATACCTGTCGGCACCATAATTTGCGAAATATTTGCAGATAGGCCAACACCATAAGACATAGTGGTGCAATATACGTGACCAGAAAGAAACAGATGTGATACATCTTGGGGTAAATCTCACCTGGAATGACAGTCAAGATATTACAGTTTCAAAATTCACTGATTAAAAAAAACATAAACTTGTCAATATTTTTGCAAATGTGATACATTTTGAGTTAATTTTGCCTAGAATGACAGTCAAAATATATTGATTTTAAAATTCACAGATTAAAAATATACATTCTCAATATTTTTCTCTAGTACACTTTATCATCTCTGTGAATTTATTGACATATTCATATACAAAAGCAAAATAATTTGACTATGTAGCAATTTATATTCACTCAGCATATACAAATTTAAATGATATATTAACTATGAATCAATTTAATCTAATATGCTCAGAGAGAAACAAAAACTAGTTACTTCTTAAATTTTCTACCACACAGTCAAGTATGCATGCATCAAAAAGCCTCCTTTTATCTTGATTATACATAGATAATTAATACAAATTAATTTGGATTGTCCTATCCTTGCATTTACAAGAAGTAACATGATTCAGTTGAAACCTAATGACTTATGTTCTACTAAAAATGGAAAAAAACATAAACTCAGTTGTTTCCTTCTCATTAAAACAAATTTCCTGAGAAATTGCAAACTATTGCTAGTTATACCCTCAAATATAAATTTGAAAAAATTAAATACCATATGTAGTTGACAGTGTTTTCTGCCTTACTATAATATATATGTATGTATATTTGTGTGCATGTGTGTAATTTTAACAAAAAATAATTTAAGGGATTGTTAAAAGTTATTTTTCAAGACATTATGGTTGTTTTCATTTTTTATATATTAATCTCACTCATTAGGTAGTAGAACCTCAAAGAATGTAGCAATAAGATATATTTTAATAAATTCTGCAATTCTATGTATATAGGTCACACTTAAGCTTTTATTTTTTAAAAAAAACAACAATTGTCAATGAATACATTATTGAACATAAAGTTTTAGCATATATAAATTACATCCAGGGGCCAGGTGGTGGCGCACCTGGTTGAGTGCACATTACAGTGTGCAAGGGCCCAGGTTTGAGTCCCTAGTCCCCATCTACAGGGGGAAAGCTTCCCAAGTGGTGAAGCAGGGCTGTAGGTGTCTCTCTCTGCTCTCCTTCTCTCTCCCTCTCTTTCTCCTCCTTCTGTCTTGATTTTTGGCTATCTCTAACAAATAAAGGTAATGTTAAATAATAAATAAATAAATAAATAAATAAATAAACAAACTACATCCATGGGGGTGGTAGTGGTGCATATAGTACTAAATACAAGGACCTGAGCAAGGATCCAGGTTTGAGCCCCTGAATCCCTACCTGCAGGGGGGACACTCCATAAGCCTCTAAGGTTACCATTGGGGCTCAGTGCCTGCACTACCGATCCACTACTCTTGGAAGCCATTTTTGCCACTTCTTTAATTGGATAGGACAGAGAGAAATTGAGAGAGGAAGGGGAGACAGAAAAAGATAGAGAGAAGGATAGATAGACCTACTTTACCACTTGTAAAAAAACACTCCTACAGGAATTTTGTATCTATAAAGATTGAGATGGAGAAGGGGAGAGACATCACAGCACTGCTCTGTTACCCTTGGAGTTTCCCCTAAAGTCATGCTGCTCCTCAGTGGTGTAAAAGCACAAACTCAGGACTTTGAATGTGGTAAGGTATAGACACTTATCAGGTGAGCTATCTCCTGCACTCTGATATTGTTGTTGTTGTTGTTACCTCCAAGGTTATTATTGGGGCTTGACGACAGCACTAGGAATCTACTCTTCTTGGTGGCCATTCCACTGCCCCCTTTTTTGGGGGGTGGGCTAAAAAAAGAGAAATTGAGAGGGGACAGGGAGATGGAGAGAGAGAAAGAGAGAGAAAGATAGATGCCTGCAGACCTGCTTCACCACTTGTGAAGTGTCCTCGCTGCAGGTGGGAAGCTAGGGCCTCAAACCTGCACCCTTGCATTTAGTACTACATATGTTTAACTGGGTGTGCCACTGCCCAGCCCCCCCCACCACTTCAATGCTTCTAAGAAGAAATTATTATGGAGCTAGGTGGTGGTGCACCTGGTTGAGAGCACATGTTACAATGCCCAAGGACCCATGTTCAGGCCCCATACGCCCACCTACAGGTAGTGGTAAAGCAGTGTTCCAGGTGTTTTTCTTTCTCTTTCTCTATCACCCCTGTTCCTCTCAATTTCTCTCTATACAATAAATAAAATAAATGAACAAGTACTAAAAAATTAAAAAATAAAGAAGTTCTTAGTGATATATAACTCAACACACTATACCCACTCCTAAAATTCTTCCTGTTTGATGCCCCCCACCTAACCCCCATGATAACCATAATTCTCACAAAGTCTTGAAGACAGTTTGATTTTTTTTTTTCTTTTTTTGCCTCCAGGGTTATTGCTGGGGCTCAGTGCCTGCACTATGAATCCACTGCTATGGAGGCTATTTTTCCCATTTTGCTGCCCTTGTTGCGCTTGCTGTAGTTGTTATTGTTGTTAAGCTGTTGTTGTTTCTGGATAGGACAGAGAGAAGTTGAGAGAGGAGGGGAAGATAGGAGGAGAGAAAGATAGACACCTGCCGACCTGCTTCACTGCTTGCGAAGCAACCCCCTGCAGGTGGGGACCTGGGGGGCACGCACTGGGATCCTTATGCTGGCCTTTGCGCTTTGCGCCATTTGCGCTTAACCCGTTGCGCTACCGCCCAGCTCCCTATTTGTGTTGTGTGTGTGTTTCAATTCGCTATATTCCATGTATGACTGAAACCACCCAGTCACTGTCTTTTTCCTCCTTCCTTGCTTAACTAAGCATTATCACTTTCTGCTTCATCCATTTTGTTCCAAAGGAAGCAATGTCAGTTTTTTTGTTTGTTTGTTTTTAGTATTGGTAGTATATGGTCGTATTCCATTGAATATATGACCCATACTTGTTTTTATCCAGTTGTCTGTCAATGAGCATTTAGGCTGTGTCCACTACTTGGCTATTATAAATGATGCAGCCGTAAGCATAGGGTAGATATATATCCTCAAGTATTTAGAAATATGCTTAGGAGTGCTATTGCTGAATCATAAAGCATTTCCATTTTTATTTGTTTGAGGACTATCCATACAGCTTTTCAGAGAGGCTGCATCAGTTCACAGCCTCATATGTGCTTTAAATAGTATTCTCTTACAATAAAATTTGAAAATATCAAATTACCCAAATACTTCTACTTAAATGTAAGACAGGACACAGTATATTATATGTGGATTCCAATGTAGTACTTTGATACCATTCTAACAGAATGGTAACAAAGTAAAGGATTTTTCACTTCTAAAAATGACATGTTTTATGACTTTAATAACAGTAATGGAATAAATTCTATGCTATTTTTGAGAAATTATGTTATTTAAATTCATTTTATTGTTTTCAGTATTTCATAGTGAGAAATATGTCAATGACCATAATCACTGATAGCATTTTAAATTGATCATTCAAGTTTAAATATTTATATTTTGTACATACAAGTTATTAATAGCCTCTACAACCTTGATCCCATAGCCTTATCTTTTATAGCTGATTTAGTTTATTGTGCTTAATTTCTTCTCTTTTAAAATTTTGTCTTTTCTTATAGATAGAAGTTTTTTTTTCCAGTTTCATCTCCAGAGAGGACAGCTGCTAGGTAGCTTGAAAGACCAATTTGAGGTGTCATTTTTAGCTTCTTTGTGACCCAACGTGGCACACACCTAACTCATCAGTTTCTAGCTTCCTTTCAAGTTTATCCTATAAAATAAGTCTGTTACATAAAAAGTGCCAGAATTCAAGTAGCCTGACTGGAGGAATAGCAAACAGCTTTTCCCTTTGAAGTGCTACAGACTGAGCTACATTCTGTGGACCAATTTCAAAGGAACTGGAAAGTGACCTCAACACTTTCCAGGCACCTAAGTGGCTTTGAACTTTTATTTGTTTTGAAGAAGGTGCCATATGATCTCTCCACATAAAAAGATACCTTTGAAGTTTACTTATCTGTGAAGCCTTAATGTCTGCATCAGACTAAAGTGAATGAATGGAGGAGGGCAGATATGATAGGTAAATTTTTTACCTTACGTCCAGTTATGGATATCCTCATTGTGATAACAGTTTGGCTTTTTAAACAAATGGGAGAATATTTCGTTTTCTCTGATCAGTGAATTTATAAATAGTTGGAGATACATGATTGCTTGGTAAATGCATATGAAGATAATGAACATTCACACAGAGAAAAGTTGATAAAGGAAATTTCTGTCTTCAGGCTAGGATATATTGCTTTAATAAAGAAATTATTACAGTTAATTGGGGACATATTCATCTTATGTTGATGGTATAAACCAATTGAAGTCCCAGATACATCACTGAAATTTTAAGTTATATGCATTAAAAATATTTTGAAAACCTCACTGTGCTTAATGAGTAATGTATTCAATTTATTTAAGATATACACAACTTAGAATGTAGATATTTGAAATATGCTCTAATTGAAAACTAAGTTTTTTAAAAAAATAGCATTTTAAATATTGAGAAGCAGAACAAATCTGTGTCAACTAATAAACAAACACAAGTTGCATGCATACACACACACACACACATATTTATATCTATATATATCTATATATATCTCCAGCAAATATGGAGTAAATATAGATCCTTATTTAGCCTTTGAGATCAAAGAATAACATCATGTATTAAACAAAATATACTTAAAATTTTACACATAAATTAAAGCCCATTATTGAGTAATCATGTTAATCTAACTATAGAAAAACTAAAAATATTTTGTATTTCATATTATACCTACCAAGGATTCCATAGATAAACAAATTAGTTTTCCAATGTGAACTGTCTCTTCAAATTTTATAGTTCAGGTAATATTTACCTGCATCTTTTATTTTTTATTATCTTCTCCTCAACATGTGTTTTCATTAAGCATTACTATTAAGACATACACACAAGAGACAAGTTGGTGGCATACCTGGTGGAGTGCATGCATTACCACTCTCAAGGGCCCAGGCTCAAGCCCATGATTCCCACTTGCAGGGGAAAAGCTTCAAAAGTGGTAACACAGTACTGTAGATCTCTCCCTTTCTATTTCCCACTCCTTTCTCAATTTCTGTCTCTATCCAAAGTAAATAAATCAATTAAAAATTAAAGTTAATATACTCCTATTAACTTTATAGTCTTATAAATCACTAATCAATATGAAAGGGGAAAATAGGTTGACTGTCTTGAACTTTTTGATGTATAGACCCCAGTTATGAGTATTTACCCCTTCAATCTAAACACTTAAGGTGCCAAATTGGTAACCCTACTGAATTTTAACAGTGAGCTTAAATTGTTAATACATTTTTAATAATAACTATTTTTTGTGTTTTTTTTAAGTTGGTAATTTTTAAAAAATATTTATTTATTCCCTTTTGTTGACCTTGCTTTTTTTTATTGTAGTAGTTATTATTGTTATTGATGTCATTATTGTTGGATAGGACAGAGAGAAATAGAGTAGTGGAAAACAGAGAGGGGGAGAGAAAGACAGACACCTGCAGACCTGCTTCACTACCTGTGAAGTGACTCCCCTGCAGGTAGGGAGCCCGGGGCTCGAACCGGCATCCTTAGACTGGTCCTTGTGCTTTGCGCCATGTGTGCTTAACCTGCTGCACTACTGTCCAACTCCCTATAACTATTTCTTTGAAATATTAAGTCATCTATAATCTTAAATCAGGGAGGCTAGAAGCAACTGGTACATGTGTCTCTATATATGATACAGCTATATGTAAATAGCATTAAATGACATAAATTATGGTGAGGTCATGTATGATACAGCAAATCTTAGCCATGAAATTTTCAAAGTAAATCAAATTCCCAAATAACTTGGTTACAATAACAACTATCTATTGCCTTCTTAAACTCTAAGATGGCAGGAACCTTTCCCATTCTCTATAAAACCCTTAATTCTCCTGGAACTGGAACCTCTGGGGGGGGACTTGTTTTCCTGCATGTTTCTCTTGATCCATACCATTTGATACCGCATCTGCTGAGCTCAACCAAATCAATGCAATCAGTACCACCTAGACATGTTTCACTTTGGATTGTGTCCAGAGATGCCAAGCATGGAATTCCAACCCTTCAGCTCCCGCACTCTGGTGAGACTGTTCCTAGTTCATAGGACTCCTCAATTCCATTTCAGGTGGTATATTTCCAAAAAAAGCCACAAAACCTAGACATAGACCAGGGCCCATGAGATAGAACACATGTGCACATGTATCCCATAAGTTAGGGGGAAATATATACCTTAACGTAAAAGTGCACAATAATTTGCAGTGACTCAAGAAGTGTAGCAAGCAAGCAGAAATACCTAAAACAGGCACTTTTAAAATTAAGTACCACACTTAATCAAATAGTTTCTTCTTAGACCTAGATACTCACCTACTTCTTATTTCACTACCCTCAATCACTCCAAAGCTGTGTCAGACAAAGTAAGGACTACAAAAGCTGGATAAGGGCACGAGACTGGCATACTTTAATGATGGCTCTTTTGTTCACTACCAGCCCACCCCATTATTTGGAGCCCTGTGATTCCCAAATAGACATAATGGGCCTAGACTTCTAACAGATCCCTCTCTCCACTGTCACAGGTCAACTCCATCAGGAACAACATAGTGGAGCCTCTTGTGGGCCTCTACAGGACATTGCCCTCAATGCGGGTCAACATTGGTAGAGACTTCCCCATTCTCCAAAGGAGGTTTGGGTCAACATACCACTCAAGGAATACTGGTCCTAGCTATCACCACAGAATGTGAGCTCAGACCTACAGGGATGCAGAGGTTACACAGGCTTCTATGCTGAATATGGGTCCCAGATAAAATTGATGGAGTTTACAGTAACAATATTTATATACTTTTCACATACTTGGGAGCTACTTTCTTCCCTGATCTAGCTTTCTATTCAGATACTACCCCAGCCAATACCTTTAGCTGACCTGCATGTTAGCTGTTGGCTCAGGCAAAAGTTAGTTCTGTCATGGGCCCCTTGGAATATACCTAAAATAGACCTACTAGCTTTTTCCAAAATGGAGGCCCCAAATCTCTTCTCCTATAGTCTTATCTTTATGTTCCTGATTATTAAGCATTTTGTTCTGCTTTATGACTTAAGTTTTTTTCAGCCACCAAGTTGCAGATGCTACCTTGAAGCCAATATGACTTCCCTAGGCAGGCGATCTCACCAGTATGTTTTGGAACCCCGCCTTCCCAAAGCCATAATCCATTAGAGAAAAATAGAAACAGGCTGGGGATATGGATAGACCTGTTAATGCCCATGTCCATCAGAGGATCAATTACAGAAGCCAGACATTCCACCTTCTGCTCCCCATAATCATCTTGGGTTCATGCTTGCAGAGGGATAAAGAATAAGAAAGCTTCTAATGAAGGGGATAGGATGCTGAACTCTGGTAGTGGGGATTGTGTGGAATTGTACCCCTCCTGTTCTATGGTCTTGTTGATAAATATTAAATCAATAAAAACAAATAAACAAAAAAATTAAAGTTAAAAAAGACAGAGACACACACTTTAAAAAATCTCGGGAGTCAGGAGGTAGTGCAGCGGGTTAAGCTCACTTGGTGCAAAGTGCAAGGATCATAAGGATCCCGGTTCAAGCCCCCGGCTCCCCACCTATAGGGGCATCGCTTCACAGGCGGTGAAGCAGGTCTGCAGGTATCTGTCTTTCTCTCTCACTCTCTGTCTTCCCCTCCTCTCTCCATTTCTATCTGTCCTATCCAACAATGACAACAATAAGAGCAACAAAAGGGAATAAATAAATATTTTACAAAAATCTCATAATAGGCTTTATATTATAAATATTCTGAATATAAGGAAAGGCTCCATAATAATCATCATTTAGTAGTTGTTGTTGCTATTGTTGCCAGTATGACCAGATTAGTCTGGGCTGACTTTCTCAGATAGGAAGAGAGAGGGAAAGACATTATAATAATGAAACTTCTGCCAGAGCTGTGTGTGCTGTGTTCAATTCTGGGTTGCTCACATATATTTTAACCAAAGAACAATTGGTTTTTGATTCAAGAAAAGAGGTGTATAAAACATTTGATAAGAAACACACATTTATTGAACATGCATCCCTGAGTATAAAAATGTTACTTTGGTTTTAGTGGGATATGTTTTGAGAAACTGTCCATCAACAAATTAAGTAGACAAGAAAAATAAAGATTTAATTCTAGACCAATTGAAATAGTTTAGAAGTGTAAATTGATCTGTAAACTTGAAACAAGCAATAGGGGGCTGAGCTGTGGCACACCTGGTTAAGCACAGATAGTAGGAAGCGCACAAGGACCCATGAAAGGATCCTGGGTTTGAGCCCCAGCTCCCCACTATGCAGGGAGGATACTTCATGAGCAGTGAAACAGGTCTGAGGGTATGTATCTCTCTCTCTTTCTCCCTCTCTTTTTTTCTCCCCCCCCCCCATCATCTTCTCTTCTCTCACTTTCTCTCTGTCCTATCCAATAAAATGGAAAATAATGGCTGCTAGGAGCAGTGGATTTGTAGTGCATGCACAGAGTCCCCACCATAAATACACACATGCACATGCGCACAGCTACGTTTCACAGGAAGATGAAAAATCGTGCTCATGTGTTAACAATTACACTGTAAACTGTGTGGAATTGTACCCCTCCTACCTTATGGTTTTGTTCGTTAATCCTTTCTTAAATAAAAAATTAAAAAAAAAGAATAGAAACAAGGGCAAAAAAGGACAAATGCAAAGTAAAAGTTCGGCTGGGTATACTATACTGAACCAAAGCAAAAGATTCCAGGGAAGACAGGAAAGGCAGGCACTTGTTTTCCTGACATCTCTCATAAGGAGATGAGAAAAAACATCCATATCACACTTATTGTATTATAAATCACTAACTCCCCAATAAAACATTTTTTTTAATTTTTAAAATTGTTATTATCTATGTTTATTTTTATTGGACAGAGACAGCCAGAAATCAAGAGGGAAAGGGGAGATAAAGAGGGATAGAGACAGAAAGACCCCTGCAGCTCTGCTTTACCTTTTGTGAAGCTTTCCTCCTGCAGGTGGGGACCGGGAGCTCGAGCCTGGGTCCTTGTACACTGTAATATGTATGCTCAACCAGGTGTGCCACCACCCAGACCTCCCCCCCAGTAAAATCTTTATTAACAACTTTTATTTGTTTTTAAAAGGTGAACATGTTTACTAGAAGTAATCAATTTTGGTTCTTTCTTTAAAATCCATATTCAATTATAATAAATTGAAGAATTATTTTGTCCCCAAATTATTATCTTTTTTTATGTTTTTAGTGAGAAAGATTTTCAACTTTTGTGCACCACAAATGAGGTAATATTTGCATCTCTTCCTCAAAAGTGATATGATAGGTGAGGTGTAAATCAGTTGATCATATTACTGCCACCTCATTACAATATTAGCTATAGAATTTTTCTGATTTCCCTTTCTAATTTTTTAACCCCTACACTCACTTTCCATTTTTATAGTTACATATTTTTCTAACTTAGAAAAAGTTAAGAAACACAGTTCATGAGTTAGTCTCATATATAAAGTACTTTTAATTGTGCTAATATAATGCAGTCAATGTCTGAGATTTAGAAGACTGACACTAAAAACATAACCTGTCATTATATAATTATGTTATTATCAAGTGTCTGAGTTTTAACGTTTTATTTTTTTGTTGATGTTAGTTGCTCTGGACCAACTTTTCCAGATAAAGATAAAGATACAGAGTGAGGAAAAGACAAAGACACTTCAACTTCAAGCTTCCTCCAATGCCATAGAATTTCCCATGTCTGAGTTGGATCTGGGTTGCATGTGTCCCAAGGCTGGTGCCCTCCCAACTAAATAACCTCATAAACCTGGGAGTTTTAACAGTGTAAACTGAATATGGAACCTGAATAGACTAATAACTAAATTAAAAATATAACCAATGTAAAAACAGAAAATATAAAAAATGCTTAAATTGTTTTTCCTAAATGGCTATTGAAAACTGAATCTAGACTTATTATTCAGTGATAATTGCTTTTCTTATATAAGGAAAATGTCCATGTTAATGTTAGATAACAAAATTCTTATCTTGAGATGAGTTTCATACCTTGATCTTTATTGCTCAAATATAAGTAAAAATCTATGTAGCTATTTAATTAATCATAGTAAGTGACAAGATTCTATAGTTCTGCAACATTTTATTAATAGGGGTTAATTCTTTAAAATTTTCTTTAACTGGGGATTAATGGTTTACAGCCAACAGTAAAATATAATAGTTTGTATAAGCATAACATTTCCAAATAACAATAGAGCCCCCAGTAGGTCCTCCTCTGCCATCATGCTTCAGGACCTGATCCCTTCCCCCACCCCAGAGTCTTTTACGTTGTTGTAATACACCAACTCCAGTCCAAGTTCTGCTTAGAATTTTCCCTTCTGATATTGTTTTTCAGTTCGTGCCTTTGAGTGGGATCATCTCATATTCACCCTTTTGTTTTATTTCACTTAACATGATATTTTTGAACTCCATCTGAGATGGGGTAAAGAACGTGAATTCACCATGAACCTGAGACTTTGGAGCTTCAGGTACAAGTCTCTTTGCATAATAATTATGCTGTCTACCCCTGTTCACATTTCTCAGTTTTTCACATAACAGTTCAAATCCCTCTAGGTCCTCCTCTGCTATCATATTGCAGGACTTAAACACTCCTCACACATCCCAGAGACCTCCATTTTGGTGCAATACACCAGTTCCAATCCAAGTTCTGTTTTGTGTTTGTTAATGTTAAGTTGTTCAATTTTTTTTCTTTTTTTCTCTTTGCAATTAAAGGTGCTTTTAAAATATAGATGGAAAAGAGTTCTGCCAGTATTTTCCTCTAAATATCTAATATTTTCTAGTCTAACATCCAAGGGGTGTTTAAATCCCCTACTATTACGGTATTACTGTTAATATATTGCTGTAGTCCTTTCAGTAGATGTTTGATATATTTAGATAGCCTCTCCTTGTGTGTATAGATAATAATAATGGTTAAAACCTCTTGATTGACTGTTCTTTTGAGCATTAAGTAATGTCCATCCCTACCTTTTTAAATTTTATTTGTTTTAAGGTCTATCATGTCAGACTGAAAATAGCTGTTCCTGCCCTTTGTTGTGGCCCATTGGCTTGTATGGTAGTTTCCCATCCTTTCACTTTGAGTCTGTTTGTCTTGTTGAGTTAGGTGGGATTTCTGCAGACAACATATGGTTGGGTTGTGTTTTCTGATCCATCTTCCTACTCTATGCCTTTTAATAGGTTAATTCAAGCCATTGGAATTTATTAATATTATAGAATGAAGATATTTTAATGTCATTACTCTAAAAGTTTAGAGTGTTCTGATGATGTGATTCTTTTTAAAATATTTATTTATTTATTCCCTTTTGTTTCCCTTGTTGTTTTATTGTTGAAGTTATTGTTGTTGTTATTGATGTCATTGTTGGATAGGACAGAGAGAAATGGAGAGAGGAGGGGAAAACAGAGAGGAAGAGAGAAAGATAGACATCTGCAGACCTGCTTCACCACTTTTGAAGCGACTCCCTTGCAGGTGGGGAGCCAGGGGCTTGAACCCTGATCCTTACGCTGGCCCTTGCACTTTGTGCCAGCTGCACTTAACCCTCTGCACTACTGCCCGACTCCCTGATGATGTTATTATTTATGAGACCTTTGAGAGCTTCTTTCAGGGCAGGCTTGTTGATAGTTGATTCCTTCAACTGTTGCTTGTCTGAGAAGATTTTTATGCCTCCAACTAATTTGAATGACAGTCTAGCTGGATAACGTAGTTTTGATTGAAAGTCTTTCTCATTGAGCTGAGATATATATCTTGCCATTCTTTTCTGGTCTTTAGTGTTTGTTCTGAGAAATCTGCTGTTAATCTTATGGGTTTTCCTCTGTGAGTGACTCTGTTTTTCTCTTGCAGCATTTGGGATCCTTTTTTTTTATCCTTATTCCTTTTCATTCTAAATATAATGTGTCTTGGTGTCTTTAAGTCTGGGTTAATTCTGTTTTGGACCCTCTGAGTTTCCTGAGCCTTTATGTCTTTTATATTGTATAGAATAGAGAAGTTCTCAGCTATTATGTCCTGTAGAATGCTTTATTCCCCCTCCCTCTCTTCCTCTGGCAAGCCAATAATGTGTATATTAATTCTTTTGAAGCCATCCCATATGTTTTTTTTTCAGTATCTTTTCATCTCTTTTTGAGATCTCTTACTTCTTTCTTAGTTTTCTCTAATTCATCTTGCTAGTTCTGTTTCCTGACTCACTTAGTCTATTCTCTCTCCCATCTGTTTTCTGTAACTCAGCTATTTTATTTTGCTACCCCGTTCTGATACTTGATCAGCTAGTTGTGTCCTTAGCTCAGCTACTTCAGCTTTTGGCTCTCTAATTACCTCCAGATAGTTAATTTCTTCTTTCGGAGTCTCATTTGCTGTTTCCCCATTTTTGATATTATTTTCAAACTCTTTCCTCACTCGTGTGACTAATACCTCAATTAGTGTTTGGACCTTTTCTTCATTCTTATGTGCTTCTACCTTTGTGAGGTGTGGTTATCTGGGCTTTTGTCTTCAGTCATTTCTCTCCAATTGTTTAACCATTGCATACGGTGAGTTATAAGGTCCCTTTATCAGTATTATTCAATCCACCAATCATATTAATTGTAGTAATCTCTTTCTTGATCTTATATTGGCACATTGAAAAGAAAAAAAACCAGCAACTGAAATATTAGATATATTGCCTGGATTGACTTGTGTCTTCATAAAGTATTTACAGAGTTTACAGTTATGGATTCTTGTTTTGTGTTCTCAGGTGATCTCTTTGTTTTTCTCAGTTGACCAAGGAAAGTAGAGAGATGCACCTGCTGCTACTCTGTGCTGGTTATTGATGGTCATCAGATGGTTTTATTATGATTTCTAGGTTTCTCTTGTTTGTATGATCCATGGAAAGTGGAATAGGGGTGGGGGGTGTGGGTGGCTTTGGTATGTCTTGTGGTCACAAATGCTCTGTCTTATGTTGTTTCCTTGCCTTAAGTTCAGAAGGCTAAAACCCCCTTGAGTCAAAGATGGTGAGATTTTAAGCCCTTTTCTCTTCTTCTAGCACTCAGAACAATTGTCACTGCTTGCTGCACTTAAAGTGAAATTGCCAAATTGGCACAGGTCAGTGCCATGCTGCCCAGAGCTCTAAATTGTCTTTGCTGTTCTTCAAACCATGCCCCTTTTTGCCCCAACCGCATGTGGGCAGTAAATGCAACTTTGTACTCTCTTCCTTTCTTCTTCAAAGGGTGGATTTCCTATTTTACTTCTTGGATCTCCTATTTTTTCCTCTACTCTGTCTGGAGAATTACTAGTTATCTTTTACATTTTGTTAAAATGTTAGCAACTTCTGTGTAAACTTTTGTTCAGACAGCTAAGACTAAATTTGTCCTGTCAGTTGTGTTCTAAATTTTGTGTACATAAGAATTAAAAAAATAATAATCTCACCATAGACATTTATTTGTCTTACAGGTTCACTTATAAAATGTGTTACCTTAGGTAGAGTTTATTTATCCTCAACATTGGCAAAATGAGTGGTATGTTCTCAATACAAAAGCTGTCATTTGAAAGTTATATAAATCTGACATAAGACACCTAAAAATAGTCTTACTATATTCAGAGGCCCCCCATTCATTTTATTTTTGTCTTCACTGTTAATAGACAAAATTGGAAAATACTGGAAATGATCAGGGAAAATACAGCAAAAGAAGTGCATCATTAGAAAGGAAAGAGAAGCTCAATTTAAAAACAATGACCTGGAGTATTACACAAAGTGAATTGTGGCATTATTATAGATATTTGAATAACATGTTAAAATAATCACAGTGTCTTTTAAATTGGTGTATTAAAGGCATATGCCTAATGTTTCAGTTGCTGTTTTTGTTTCTTTTCAATATGCTAATAAAAGAATCAAGAAAGATATTATTATAATTCCAAAGGCTGAAATATTTAAAAATATCAGATCCACCTATAAATAATCCCAAAAGTGAAAAGCTTCTATGCCTTTCCTTTCTAGTAGACCTCAGTGTACATATCTGGTGCTTTCCAAGTACTTAAATCACTTTAAAATGAGGCATTGTTATGTATTTAACCATAGAACAGATTCCCCCCTCAAAATTTTTATGTTACTATTTTTGTAAGTATACTTGTAATACTGTAATTCAGGGTTACTTTATTAAGGCATATTTAACTGTCTAGGTCTGTGCTACCACATAGACCTCAGACCAGAAAAATAACATAGTGGCTACCAAACAGACTTTTATACCTGAAGCTCTAAGGTTCAAGGTTCAATCCCAGGTACCACCATAAGCAAGAGATCAGGAATGGCCTGATTTATTTGCTTGTTTGTTTTTAAAGGTATTTCCTTTCTTTCAGAAAAATTTCAATGACTGTTGTTGAAAATTTCAAACTAAAGAAGCATAAGGTTTCCGAATTACAGCTTGTTTAAATTTAACTATATTTCATGCAATATAGTTTAAATCAGATAATAATGTAGTGTAATAAAGTTCATTAAATTAATGTGTGAAGAACATAGAAAAAATAGTGAATTTAACTTGAAGAACAACTCTTGTCATGTTCCCAGTAAATATTTTCAAAAAACATTTATTACATATGAGAGAGAAAGATTCACATGAGACACAGAGATATAAAGGTAGACAGGAGAGTGAGCGCGAGAGAGAGGCTGGCGAGAATATCACTTTGGTATACATAGAACACTGGGGATTAAACCTGGAACCTCTGGTATCAAATTTTAATGCTCTACCAGTTAAGCTCATTCCAGGATGCTGAGACACAATTTTAAAATGAAAACTCCAGTTAAATTTGAGGTGATCAGGAAGCTTGACATTTTAGGGATATAATTATATTGTACGCACTTATAAAATGCTCATAATTCTAAAATACAGATTGTATCTGCACAAATGTGTCTTTTTAAGCATTCATTTGTAATTGAGAGGGGAGAGGGAGATAGAGGAAATGAGAGATTAGTCAACAACTTGTTTGGCTTTGTATATGCTAACTCTTTTTTCAGCCATGAGGTTCCAGATGCTAGGATGATGACAACCAGACTTCCCTGGACAGACAACCCCATCACTGTGTCCTGGAGCTCCAATTCCCCAGAGCTCCACCCTACTAGGGAAAGAGAGAGGCAGGCTGGTAGTATGGATCAACCATTCAACGCCCATGTTCAGCGGGGAAGCAATTAAAGAATCCAGACCTTCCACCTTCTGCATCCCACAATGACCTTGGGTCTATACTCCCAGAGGGCTAAAGAATAGGAAAGCTATCAGGGTAGGGGATGGGATACAGAGTTCTGGTGGTGGGAATTGTGTGGAGATTTACCCCTCTTAGTTTATGGTTTTGTCAGTGTTTCCTTTTTATAAATAATATATATTACTAGTAAAAAAAAGGAAAAGAAAAAAAAGAGAAAATGAGAGACTCCTGCAGCACTGCTACATCACTCATGAAGTTGTCCTGATGCAGTTGGTGACCTTGAACACAGTAACATGTGCTTAACTGGATTTGCCACCTCCTGGCCCCAAGTGTGTCCTTTTTAGAGAATTCTGAATAAATTAACATAACTGAATCTGAATTGTGGAATAATTGTATAGGGTATGGTTTATAGTAGAGTTGTTGATTCATGGTATAATTTCTCATTTGCCTGTAAACAGATGTTTTCAAAACACTCTGACTTCCAAATTAGGTCCTTTTTTTTTACCATCATATAACAGGGCCCCAATACCTTCCTTTCATTCCTTATCTGAAAACTAGATAATATTGCTTAGCATTAAAAAAAAATAAATGTCGTTAAAGTGGAGAGTAGGACTAGAAAGCTAGATCAGGGTAGAAAGTAGCTCCCAAACTTGAAGAAAATATGTAAATACAATTAACTATTTATCATATCCATCTGACCTAGGGCCCATATCTATTCATATTTAGCACAGGAGCCTGTATAACCTCTAAGCCCCTCTCATTCTGTGTTTACAGTCCATAGTCACAGCTGGGAACGTTCTAGGTTGCACTCATTTCAGGACCAGTTTTCTTTGATTGGCAGAGAAGGATGACCCAGCCTCCCTTCAGGGAATAGGGCAATCTTTACCATTGGTAGTTCATAATCAGGGTATGGTCCTGAGGAAGCACACAAGAGGGCTTATGATGAAGTTCCTGATGGAAGTGAGTAGTGATGTAGGAGAGAGGGATCTATTAGAGATCTAAGCCCATTGAGTTTATGGGGGAACCCAAGAATTTCCCGACTAGGGCCCCAAGTGATGGGGTGGCCTGGAAATGACCAACAAGACTATCATTAGGTGAGCCAGTCTCTTGTCAATTCCAACTTTGTAATCCCTTTTCACCTGACAAGCTTAGGCTTTCTTCCAGTTGTTAATGCACTGAGTGTCATTTTTTGTATTCAAATTGGTATCAGGTTTATGGGGTCTGCCCTCAAGTTAGGGAGGAAATACACCTAGGATTTTTATGGCTTCTATACTAACCTTGAGTTTTATTGTATTTACTTGTTTGGTGATTCTAATAGGGATTGTCATAGAGTCAGTAATTGTTATTTAATTGACAAATATTGTTATGCCAGCATATCTCTTGGCCAACTGTATACAGTGTTTGTTCTAAAGATTATCAGGGGGTAATAATGATGCTGATGATGCCAAAAGAGGTTAAGATATGTATCTTACTTTCTTCTTATTTTAGTTTTTAAATTTACTTATGGGGGGTAATGATTTACAGTCAACTGTAAAATACAACAGTTTGTACATGGACAACATCCCAGTTTTTCACATAACAATTCAACCGCCACTATGTTGCCTCTGCCATCATGCTCTAGGACCTAAATATTCCCCCCTACCCTTTTACTTTGATGCAGTACACCAACTATTACTTTTCTGTGTGTAGTTGAGTAGGTAAAGTGATTGAGGGAAGTAAAGTAGGAGAGGAGAGTGTCTACGCCTAAGTAATAAATATTTGATTAAAAATTATGTTGGCTTCTTTAGGTATTTCTACTAGATTGCTGAGCTAAATAGTTTTAAATCTAATTACAGAGAACTGTTAAGCACTTTTGTTTTCAGGTATATAGTTGCCCTTAACTTATGGGTATGTGTATGCATGTAACCAGTCCCCTAGGTCCTACCCTGTATCTAGGATCTGTAATTTTCCTAGAGAAAGTACCATCTGAAGTGGAACTAGGTAGTCTCATGTGTTTGGAAGGTGTTACCAGATTATTGGGGTTGGAAGGTTGACATCTGCCACTTGTCATCTCTGGATACAATCCAAAGCAAAAAGGTAGTGTCAGCATGATGTGGCATGGTGACACTGTTTGTACTGATTTACTTAAGATCAGCAGAAGCAGGACAACAGGGTAAAGTATCATGAGGAGAGGCATCAATAAATATAAGCAAAGTACCAGAAGTTCCAGGACTGGGAGAAATAACAGACTTTAAAGAGAATGTGGAGGTTCCTTGTAGTCTTGGGGTTTAAAACAGGCAATAGATTATTATTATTATGACCAAGTTAGTTTGGAGCTTGTTTTTCTTCAAAAATCCCATGACTGGGATTTGCCTTACTATATGTATAATACTGTAAGTTAATAAGAGTACAATTTCACATGCTCCTACCACCCAAGGACTATTCCCCACCCTGACCTCTAGACATTAAACCTAAAAGTCCCCCTTGTCCCAGAGTCCTTTACTTGTTACCAATAGTCCATTACTTGGTTGCACTTGGATGCAGTATTGCAATACTACATTTTGTTTCTGCTTTCTCTTTTTATTTCTCAACTTCTAGCTATGAGTGAGATCATCCCATACTCATCATTCTTTTTCTGGATTATCTCACTTAGTGTAATTTCTTGAAGCTCCATCCAAGATAAATTGAAGACTGTGATCTCATCATTTTTAGTAGCTGAATAGTATTCAATTGTGTATATATACCCCAAATTTCCCAGCCACTCACCTATTGTTAGGCACCTAGGTTGTTTTCAGGTCTTGGCTATTACAAACTGCCACAATTTGTGTATATTTGTACGTATATATTTTTGAATGGATGTGTTTGGTTCCTTAGGATATATCCCCAGCAGAGGAATTGCAGGGTCATAAGGAAGGTCCATTTCCAGCCTTCTGAGAGTTCTCCAGACTGTTTTCCATAGGGGCTGGACCAATATACATTCCCACCAGCAATGCAGGAGGGCTCCTTAGCCCCCACAGCTTCTCCAGTATTTGTTATTATCATTTCTGATGTATGATATTCTCACTGGGGTGGTGGTATCTATTGTTGTCTTTATTTGTATTTATCTAACAATCAGTGAGTTGGAGCACTTTTTCATATGTCTGTTGGTATTTTGGACCTCTTCTTTTGCAAATATTCTGTCTATATCCTCTCATCATTCTTAGATGGGATCATTTCTTTCTTTTTTTAACTTTTTATTATTTATTTATTTCCCCTTTTTTGTTGCCCTTTTTATTGTTGTTGTTATTGATGTCATCGTTGTTAGGACAGAGAGAAATGGAGAGAGGAGGGGAAGACAGAGGGGGGAGAGAAGAATAGACACCTGCAGACTGGCTTCACTGCCTGTGAAGCGACTCCCCTGCAGGTGGGGAATTGGGGGCTCGAACCCGGATCCTTAGGCTGGTCCTTGTACTTTGCGCTACATGCGTTTAACCTGCTGTGCTACCACCCAACTCCCGGGATCATTTGTTTCTTTGTTTCTGAGTTTGGTGAATTTTTTAAAATATATTTTGCTTATTAACCTCATGTCTAATGTAAAGATTTTCTCCAATTCTCTAAGGAGTCCTTTCATTTAGGTAGTGGTTTCTTTTGCTATGCAGAAGCTTTTCAATTTGATATGGTCCCATAAGTTTATTTTTGGTTTTGTCTTCCTTGCAATTGGTTTTGTATCATTGAAGATTCTTATAAAATTTAAATGGAAAAAGAGTCCTGCCAATATTTTTCTCTAAGCATTTGATGTTTTCTGGTTATCATCTAAGTCCTTGATCCATTTGGAATTTATTATCATTAAGTGGCTAAATGTAGTGGTTCAGTTTCATTCTTTTGCACGTTTCAACCCACTTTTACAACACTATTTGTTGGAGAAACTCTCCTCTTTCTGCTTAATAGTTTGAGCCCCCTGTTAAAAATTAGATGTCCATAGGTGTGGGAACTCTCAATTCTATTCCACTGGTCATTGTGTCTACTTTTGTTCAGTACAAGACAGATTTGGTTACAATGGCCTTATGATATACTTTGAGGTCTGAGAGTGTGATGCCTCCAATGCTGTTCTTTCTTCTAAAGATTTTTTTGTTGATTCTAGGGTTTTGTTTTTTTTTCTGGTTACAGATAAAATTTTGTAACTTTTGGTCCATTCTCCTAAAAAATGTTGGGTGTAACTTTGATTGGAATGCATTAAATTCGTATATGGCTCTGGGCAGAATATTGATTTTGATTGATGTTAATTCTCACAATCCATGAACATGGAATATCTTACCACTTCTCTGTATCTTTTTCCATTTCCTTGACTAGTGACTCATAGTTTTCAGTATGCAAGTCTTTCATTTCTTTTATTAGGTATATTCCTAGACATTTTATTGTTTATGTTGCAATAGTAATGAGCCTGATCTATGGATTTCTTCTTCTAACAGTGATTGCATAAAGGAACACCAGTAACTTTTGTGTCTTAATTTTGTAGCCTGACACATTACTATATTGCCTGGTAATTCCCTGCTGGATTCTTTAGGGTTTTCTATATATACTATCATATCATCTATAAATAGTGATAGTTTGACTTCTTCTCTTCCAATCTGTGTCCCTTTAATTCATAGCTCTTGCCTGATTGTTATGGCAAGAAGTTCCAACACTATATTAAATAGTAATGGTGATAGTGGGCAACCCTGTGTAGTAAATGGTCTAAGTGGGAATGCTTACAGTTTCTCACCACTGTGTATAATGTTGGCTGTAGTTTTCTGTACACAGACTCTACTAGGTTAAGAAATTTTCCATCTTTTCTTATTTTTTGTAGCATTTTGATCATGAAAGAATGTTGGATTTTGTCAAAGGCTTTCTTTGCATTTACTGGTATAGTCCTGTGGTTTTTGGTTTTTCTTTTATTAATGTGGTGGATCACATTTAATGATTTATGTATATTGAAGCAACCTTATATATTGCACAGTGTTTAAAAGAATCCAGATTGGCTGACTTTTTTCTTTGAAACTATTTAGGTACCTTGTCTTCAAGTTTTTTTGTTTGTTTGCTAAAAGAAAAAAATGCATTAACAAATATCTATAAAATAATGACCAGCTTTACAAGGACTATACATTCAGATTTTCAGTTTGCAATTGTAATATAAACATCACTGTGTAAGTTCTAGTGTACTTACCACTCCAATGTTCCTCACAAACTGTGAAGAGAATTGTTTTATTGACTATGTCAGGAACCATAGCTTTGCGCTCCATAACAATGGCTTGAGGAATCATTATAATGCAGGAGACAATCCAAATGATGACAATGCTCTTGCGGGCCCGTTTGGCTGTGCTCTTAAACATCAGAGGGTGACATATTGCATACCATCTATCCAAGGCAATGCAGCTCAGTGTGAGGACAGATACAGATACTGACACTGTCTAGAGAGGGGGAATAGCAAAACATAATACCAGGGAAGCATCAGGTGCTAAATGGATCGACCAGTTATACCTATAACCAGGTTGCCCTCATATTTTAATGCAGATGATTTCTAATAAATAACAGATATATAAAGTACTAGAAATGTACTAGGAAAAATGTACTAGCTTCCTTTAAACAGGAAAAATATGCAAGTAAAATATAATTTGTTCAACATTAAATAATTGTTATTTTAAAGATTTATTTGCTTATTGATGAGAATGAGAAGAGAGAGAGAGAACTAGAGGATTACTCTGGAATACATATCACCAGGAATCAAACTGAAGAATTTATGCTTTTGAATTCAATGCTTTATCCATTGTACCACCTCCCAGGATGCAATGCCAAACATTACATTTTATTCTGAGAGGTTAACGTTTTACAGTATAGTTGTTGGTACATGGGTAGCATTTCCCATCTCACTAATATAGTTGTCTACAAAACACTCTGAATCTTAGCTTAAGTCCTTTTCCATCATTATGCATCGGGACTTGAAAGTCCACCACTCAACCCTTTCCCTGTCTTCCTTTTCCAGGGATTTTTGCTTGGTTTCAATACCTCCAACCAGTCAACGTTTTACTTTATGTTTCTCTTTTCTGTTCCCAAAGATAACTGTGTATACTCATGTTCACAACAGCACAATTTGTAATAGCCCAAACTTGGGAGCAACCTAGGTGCCCAACAATGGGTAAGTAGCTGAGAATAATATACTATATATACACAATAAAATAATACTCAGCTATTAAAAATGATGAAATTACTTTCTTTTTTAAAATTTATTTATTCCCTATTGTTTCCCTTGTTGTTTTATTGTTGTAGTTATTATTGTTGTTGTCGTTGTTGGATAGGACAGAGAGAAATGGAGAAAGGAGGGGAAGACAGAGAGGTGGAGAGAAAGATAGACACCTGCAGACCTGCTTCACCGCCTGTGAAGCGACTCCCCTGCAGGTGGGGAGCCGGGGTTCGAACCGGGATCCTTATGCCGGTCCTTGTGCTTTGCGCCACATGCGCTTAACCCGCTGCGCTACAGCCCGACTCCTGAAATTACTTTCTTTACCTCATCCTGAATAGAGCTTGAAGGAATTGTGTTAAGTGAGATAAGCCAGAAAGAGAAGAATGAATATGGAATGATCTCACTTAAAAAACAAGAACAGATTTTATAGTTTATAAAATTATATCCTTTGAATAAACACTACTGCTATTTTTGAGTGATCATTTCTATATGTCATAAAATGTTTCTATTATAAGGAACAACATATCTTTAAAAGGAAAAAAAAGTTCACCTGTAGATAGTAGCATTTTTAATTACCATATAGTAATTTGATTGCAATAGCATTTAATCAGTATTTTTGAATTATCAGTTTCTCATTTTATATTTTCAAGTAACAAAGTCTTTTTTCCATCAGTTTATTTTCAAAATGGTGTCCCCAAAGAAACACAGGAGTTATGTTAGAAGAAAATTCTCTGTGAGGATAGCCTTACCAGAGTTGCCTTGTATTAGCAACTTGTCTCTAAAAATCAAATAGCCTCAGTCCAGATTTCTTTGTAACTAATAATACCTCAAATTTTTTGAATTGGAAATTTAATACTTAATAAACATGTTAAGCATGCTTACTACATATATGATAATTTTATATGAATATGTTAATATATTCTATACTTCACTAGCCATTGATTCTACTACTCTCAAAATCTTCTCATTACAAGAGGCCTCATTGTCTTTTATATTCTTTTTATTACAGATGACTTCTTTCTTACCTTCTCCCCCACTGATAGCTGTTATCTTATATATGACATAGTACTCATATATCAATGACCACAGTGTAAAGCATTAACCCCCTCAAAACAAAATTGGTAGAGCAGTACTGCAGGCATCTCTCTCTCTCTCCCACTCCCTCTCACTCACCCATTTCTCTCTGTCTTTAACATAAAAGAAAAACAAGAAAAGAAGTGGACACTGGGAACAATGGAGTCATCATGTAGGCACCAAGCCTCAGCAATAACCCTAGTGTCAACATAAAAAAAGAAAAGAAAGGAAAGGAAAGAAAAGTTACCTGTAAATAAGGGACCACTTTGCAGAGGGCCTCTCCAAAGAACCAAGTCTCAGTGATATCCACAACCAAGGTTGCTGGAAGGCAGGTGATGGTTACAAGCACATCAGCCAGAGAAAGGTTGACTATGAAGTAGTTGGTTACAGTTCTCATATGATGGTTCTTCCAAACTGCTACACAAACTAATTTGGAAAGAGAGAGGAAAAGATATTGCTGTTGACTGCATAAGTTCCCCAACATTCATATCATAAGACCTAGCACTGAAGAGTCAGGAATATAGTTCACATGGGAGGGTGACTGCACTGCAAAGAGTATCAACACTGTACTGGGAAAGGCTTCAGTGTTTTGGTATCTTTCCCTACCTGCCTCTTTTAAAATCTTTCTATCTAAAAAGTTGACAAGAATGATGAAGCCCAATGACAACAACAACAAAAACCAATTTGACACTCAAAGTAATGGTATTGGAAGATAGCTATTTGGGATGTGATATGGTCATGAAGTCAAAGTTCTCATAAGTATGGTTACTAAAATCAATAGTGGATCCTAGAGAAATTATCTGCCTCTTTCACCATATAGTCCAGGAAGTTCTCAAAGATATTAAGCCTACTAGCATCTTTATTGTGAACTTTTCAGTTTCTAGTACTGTGAAAAATAAATTTATCTTGTACGTAAACCACCCAGTCTTTGGCACTACATTGAGTAACCTGAACAGAGTAATGCAGTCAGTGACTGAACAAAGAGAGAAGGTATTGGTAAGAATATAGTGGTAAGAAAGACACTATTCCTATACAGTTGACAAGTCAGTAAAGATAAAAGGAATACAATTTGGGGCTGTATTTTTTATTTTTCTTTTTTTGTATATTTATTTATTTATTGGAAAGAGCCAGTCAGAAATCAAGAAGGGAGTGATAGAGAGGGAGAAAAACAGACACCTGCAACACTGCTTCACCACTTGCAAGGCTTTCCCCATGCAGGTGAGGATCAGAGGCTCTTAACTGCATACTTGTGCATTATAATACTTGCACTCAACCAGGTGTGCCACTACCCAGCCCCTGAGGATTGTATTTTCATTGCACTAGTCACTCTATGTGAATGCTGACCACATGCTTAAAGCAAGATCATTTATCTTGGAAGGCATTTCTCAGTGTTATCTAATTTATCACATTTTATTTGAATTTGAATTACAATTTTCAGAAGTTAAGGAATAATCTTTGATTCATATTTCTATTTTCACAGGGTTATGCATTAACTAGATACTCCAGAAATATTTGTTGAATTGAAATAAATTAGGAGTTAGCTATTTTCAGTGATCTATGATGATTAACTCATCCAAGATGTTTACAGTTATTGGTTTCTAAACTTTTCACTTGAAACTCTTACTAGATGAAGTAACTTAAAGATAATTATTTAGTCCCTATCACTGCCAGATACTTGGTTATATATTTCATATACTTAAGATTGCTTGATCTCAATGACATTCTCAAAGAAGACATCATTATACATTTTATACATATAGTAATTGAAATATGGAGAATTTGGTATTTAAGGATGAATGGCTCATAAAACAGAAATACAAGTACAGTTTGGATTGAATGCCAAATGAAGAACTTGTCTTTTCTCTACACCTCTCTCTCTCTGTGTATATGTGTTTGCATTGTAGCAAAACATATATAAATATTAAGAAATCATATTTTCTCTGTTATACTTGATGGTCCTTAAATATCACCTCAGGTGAAATTTACTCTTTATACTTTGACATCTGAGTCTTCCTCATTGCTTTTCAGTTTATCCCTATGTTTAAATGCTGTGCTGTCTTGTTCATTGCTCTTTAGAGGATGGACATAAAGTTTCTCCGTAGTTCTCTGTCTTCCCCATATCTGCTGTACCCAAAGGTTATATATAATCACTGAATTCTGAATTATATAGGTGTTCCTACTTCAATTCATACCTTTTGTGGATTTGATTCATTAAAAGAGAACTGAACTCACCCAGAATATCACTAGCTTCTCAGAGCTGCAGCTATGTACCTAAATGATGCAGGGATTAGTGAACTCATATAGTAAAGAAATAAAAGTATGATTTATTAAATTTAAGTCACTGAATGAAGGTTTATTTTTAATAAGAATATACAATTTATTAAAATCTGCATATACTGAGAATGTTTTTTTAATTTTCATTTAAAGGAAATGGAAATATTGACAAGACTAGGATAAACGGGGTACATTTCCACACAATTCACACCACTAGAACTTAGTATACAACTCCTTCCCTTGATATCTTTCCTATTTTTTATTACCCTGGGAGTATGGACCCAGGATCATTATGGGATGCAGAAGGTGGGAGGTCTGGTTTTTGTAATTGTTTCCCCACTGAACATGGGCATATGGTCAATTCATATTCCCAGTCTGTCTTTCTCTTTCCTGAGTGGGGTAGAGCTCTGGGGATGTGGAGCTCTAGGACACATTGGTGGGATTGTCTGCCCAGGGAAGTCAGATTTGTACCATGGTAGCATCTGGAAGCTGGTGGCTGAAAAAGAGTTAAGATAGAAAGCAGAAAAAATTGTTGACTAATCATGAACCTAAAGGCAAGAATATTGCAGATGAAGATTTAGGTTCTCCATTATGGAAAAACCTAGTAGGTCTATTTAAGGTATATTCCAAGGGGCCCATGACTTTATTGGTTTTTGCCTAAGGCTGACATCTAATATGCAGTTTGACCTAGTTTATTGTCTGGGGAGATAGTGTCATAGTTGGGAAAAGGACTAGAAAGCTGGATCAGGGAAGAGAGTAGCCAAAAAACCAAATGACCCCATCCAAAAATGGGCAGAGGATATGAACAAGACATTCACTTCAGAGAAGATCCAAAAGGCTAACAAACATATGAAAAACTGCTCCAGGTAGCTGATTGTCAGAGAAATGCAAATTAAGACAACACTGAGATACCTCCTCACTCCTGTAAGAATGGCATACATAAAAAAGGACAGCAGCAACAAATGCTGGAGAGGCTGTGGGGACAGAGGAACCCTTTTGCACTGTTGGTGTGAATGTAAATTGGTCCAACCTCTCTGGAGAACTCTCACAAGGCTAGACATAGACGTTCTATATGACCCAGTAATTACTCTCCTGGGGAAATACCCCAAGGATCTCATAATGCCCAACCGGAAAGATATGCGTACATCTATCTTCATAGCAGCACAATTCATAATAGCTAAAATCTGGAAGGAACCCAGGTGCCCAACAGCAGATGAGTGGCTGAGAAAGCTGTGGTACATATACACAATGGAATACTACACAGCTATTAAGAACAATGAACCCACCTTCTCTGACCCATCTTGGAAAAAGCTAGAAGGAAAGAGCTAGAAGTCAGCTAAGCCAGAAAGATAAAGATGAGTATGGGATGTCCCCACTCATCAACAGAAGTTGAGAAAGAAGAACAGAAACTAAAAAACTAAAAGCAGGATCTGATTAAATTGAGAGCAGGGCACCAAAGTAAAAACCTTGTGGTGAAGGGGAGGGTGGCCATTGGGCTTCCTGGAGTGGTGGGGGGGTTCGGGGGGTGGGGGTGGTTGATTTGGATGGGAACAGTCTTTTGGTGGTGGGAATGGTGTTTATGTACACTCCTATTAAAGTGTAGACATATAAACCACTATTTAATTAATATGAGAGGGGAAAATTGATCATATGTCTAGAACTTAAGAAATAGAAAGACAAGGCAAAAACAAGGTGAAATTTGTTTATAACTTCTTAAAACACAGATGGAGTCTTTTTAATACATAGGCTGTCTTTGATATGTTGACTCACTCAAAAGCCTAGACCAGGGAGAACAAAAGCAACTGGCAGCACAGCTATATACAAGATGCTGGGTATTATATCCCAAACCCTAACAAAGGGACTTTTCAAAGTTAACCCAATTACCAAATAATGTGATGATAACAATAACTATCCATTGTCTTCTTGAACCCTAAGACAGCAGGAACCTCACATCCCCACTATAGAGCCTATATTTCCCCCAATCCTGGAACCTTAGGGTGGGGTGCACTTTTCTGCATGCTTCTCTCCATTCAAATTAAATATTATTGTATCCCAATTAATGCAATGAGTGCCACTCCAGCATGCTTCACTTCAGACTGTGTCCAGAGACTTCAGGTATGGAATGACAACCCTTCAGCTTCATCACTCCTTTCATACTATTCTCTAATTCCATTCCAGGTGGTCCACTCTCCAATAAAGTCCCCAAACCTAGATATAGTCTAGGTCTCCTGAGAGCATATGTTCACATGTGCCCATGAACTAGGGAAAAATATATACCTGAAAGCAGAAGTACACAAGAGCCTGAAGGGAATACCCCCCAACACTTCATCTGCACTATTCCAGTCTTTAGGTCCATGGTTGTTTAACAGGTTTTTTGGCTTTGTATGTTAATTCTCTTTTCAGCCACCAGGTTCCAGATGCCAGCATGATGCCGACCAGACTTCCCTGGACAGACAACCCTACCAATGTGTCCTGCAGCTCTGCTTTCCCAGAGACCTACCCTTCTAGAGAAAGAGAGAGGCAGACGGGAGTATGGATCAACCAGTCAATGCCCATGTTCAGCGGGGAAGCAATTACAGAAGCCAGACCTTCCACCTGCAACCCACAATGACCCTGGGTTCATACTCCCAGAGGGATAGAGAATGGGAAAGCTATCAGGGGAGGGGATGGGATATGGAGATCTGGTGGGGGAATTGTGTGGAACTGTATCCCTGTTATCCTATGGTTTTGTTAATGTCTCCTTTCTTAAATAATAATAAAAAAAAGCATTTCTGACTTGAAAACTATACTGAATTCTTTTTCCCTCCCAGAATGTCACAACTACTCTCTCCCTCTCCCTCTCCCTCCCTCTCTCCCTCCCTCTCTTTCTCTCTCTCTCTCTCTCTGAGTTGACAAAAATATCACCACAACTTATTCTAATTAACTTGGCAAAAATGTCACACTGCAGATAGTCAACAAATGGTTCAAACAGCTCATCTTTGGATATGACTCTGCTTAATGACATGGAACTGTATACTTAAAAACAGATTTTATAAATGTCAGAAATGTTGCTCAGTAAGTAAATGCTTGCTTTGCAGCCCTGAAGCTCCATTCTTTATCTTCAGTACCACATATGCCGCAGCAACACTCTGCTCTCTAATTCATTCATAAATATATAAAATCCTTTTTAAAGCTGAATAAATAGTAAATTTTGAATTATTTACATATTGTAAAAATTGAGAAAGGATTTGCCCGATGAAAGAGGATAGAAAATAAAATAATGGAATGAATAATGATATCCTTCAAATATGTAAACACAGAATGAAAATATCAGGGCACAATGTTAACATATTTGTAAAGTAAAAAACAAATTATCTAGTGAAATAAAATTATTTTAAAATAGTTTTTTCAATACATTAATGGCAGTAATAAAGAGTAATTTGTTATTTTTATAGATAATATATTTATTATTTGTAAAACTAAAGTAATATTTGTACTAGGTTGTGCTATTATATAATCTATTATTTTAATAAAATGTACAAATTGTTGGCTATTAACTATACCTGTATTTCTTTACACATCTAAGATTACTAACTCTTGATTGCTGTTTGTTATGTCATACACATACAAAATGATAACTATGTCAACTTTTAAAAATATATTGTAGTTCCATAGTTTGCCACTAAGTGTCAGTGAAAGCCTTTGAATGTGCTTATTTTTATTGCTTCAGGGATGAATTTTAAATGATAAAATAGTTGGAGCTCAGCAGTGTTGCAAACAGTAAAGCACACATGGTATCATGGATACAGACCCTGGTTGGGACCAGGTGGCGTACCTGGTTAAGTGTACACATTGCAGTGTGCAAGGACCCAGGTTCAAGCTCCTGCTCCCTACCTGCAGTGGGAAAGTTTCATTAGTGGTGAAATAGGGCTGCAAGTGTCTCTCTGTCTTTCCCCCCCTCTATCTCACCCTCCCTTCTCAGTCTCTCTCTATCTCTGTTTAATACATAAGTAAATAAATATATATATTTTTAAAAGACCCTGGCTCAAGTCCCTGGTTCCCACCTGCGGGGGAGAAGCTTCACAAGCAATGGAGCAAGCTGCAAGTGTCTCTCTTTCTCTTTTCTCTCTCCTTCCTCTCCTCACACCTACCTGTTTCTATCATAATTAAAAATAAATAAAACTTAGAAAATAATAAAATTAAAATAAATTTAATATTATCTATATGTTTTTAATAAAAATATTAATTTTACACGGGATTTTCTAGAACAAAAAAGAAACTTTAAGAATAGTAAACTGGTGAACATATCAATTTAATATAAATAAATGTGTAAAGCTAAAATAAAATAATCTAAGTGGAAAATAATAAAAGCAAGTGAATACACCTGTAAGGATAGCCTATATTAATGTCTCTATGGGTTGCATTGGATCGACCTTCTCGTGGTGCATCCCATGAGTACCCATTCATTGAGGAAACTGAGGATCCTTCCTAGCTGACTGAATCCACATGGATCCCAGTCACTTTCAAAGCCAGCAATAAGCAGCTCCTGACAGCTTTGCTGTTGACTGGCTATGGAAGAAGGGCAAACTCTAGAAGAAGAAGAAGAATGTCTCTATAAAAAGTGATCTTGCAACCAGGTTACAGATGGAGCCATACAGAAAAATTACAGCGTGTATACTTAAGCAGAGAAACTATTAGTGTATTTATAAAATGGTAAACAAACTCTCTCTGTAGTTCTGAGAATTTTTTTCCTTCCTTTTACTGCATCCTGCCAATCTGGTATTGGCTCTCCTTTCTAATGTTGAATGTGCCTCCTTTTCTTCCTGTGCCAATATAACAATACACTTGGCTCAGATTCCCAGCCCATCCCCACATGCTGGCAAAATAACCTATAAATCTCTCTGTACTCAGTAAATGTGCTAGTCTTTTTTTTTTTTTTTTTTTTTTTTACAATTTTGACAGATTAGACAAGTTGAAAACATCTGTGGTGTGAAATGTGCCACCCAAAAGGTTGTCTAAAATTAATAGAAAGCAACTTTAAAAAAAGTCACTTTTTATACACTCTCATCAGTATATTTTAAATGGACATCAGCTGTTATTTCCTAAAGAAAAGCTAAAAAAAGAACCCCACTATTATTTGACAAACATGTTTCCCCTGGCACCTTCTTATTATGTTTATATTGGCAGGGATTTTCATGCTGACTAATGATGTCATTGGGGTGAATACCAATGAGGAACTGAGGAGAAGATAGACACTGTAATTAATAACTTGTCTGGGAAGGGATTTAAAAACAAAATTATCTTTACACACATAACAAATGTGCAGGAAGACATCCCATAGAATGATTTCACATGATGAAGCATAACAAAGATAATAAGACCTAAAAATTCATCGAAGAAGAATACAAAGAGGAAAATAAAAATCTAGCTTTGACTTATCATTTAACTGTGAAACACTTGATCCTTCTTGGGGAGAGTCAACTTTCTTTTTTAAAATATTTATTTATTTATTTCCCCTTTTGTTGCTCCTGTTGTTTTTTATTGTTGTTGTTGTTGATGTCATTGTTAGATAGGACAGAGAGAAATGGAGAAAGGAGGGGAAGGCAGAGATGAGGAGAGAAAGACAGACTCCTGCAGACCTGCTTCACCAACTGTGAATCGACCCCCTGCAGGTGAGGAGCTGGGGCTCGAATGGGGATCCTTATGCAGGTCCTTGTGCTTTGAGCCACCTGCACTTAACCTGCTGTGCTACCACCAGACTCCTGAGAGTCAACTTTCTAAGGATCACAACCTCTATACAAAGTTAACAGAGATCTAAATCCTATAGAGAACTGAATTGTAGGAAAGATTAGGACAGAAGATAATGTTTTAGCATCTGAGTTATATTAAAGGATACATTTTATATTTGTAATTTCACTCCAATGGAATATTTTCTGGGTAAAAAAAATCAGCTATATGTTTGCTTGTGTCTTTTCACTCTATGAGTAAATCACTATAAGTTATTTTTCAATACAGACTATCAGAACTGCATCATGGATATCTGGTTACTTTTTATCTCATGATATTTGACTGTTTGATTTCTGTTTACTGGTTGAAATGAAGTTATTTTTTAAAAAAATTTATTATTTTTATTTATTGGATAGAGACAACCAGAAGTCGAGAGGGAAGGGGGTGGTAGAAGGGGGAGAGACAGAGAGACATCTGCCAACACCACATCACTACTTGCAAACCTCTACCCCTGCAGTCAAGGAACAGACTCGAACCCAGGTCCCTGTACACTGCAATATATGTGCTCAACAAGGTGTGCCACCACCCACCCACCCCCACTCCACTACTCTTTATGTTTTCCCTTTGTATGCTATGTCCATGTGCTTGATAAAATGTGTGCTTTCTGAATGAGATGTCTCTGGCCTCCCTGCTGCCCATATTTCACCCTCCCTCCTTCCCTCCCTTCCTTCCTTCCTTCCTTCCTTCCTTCCTTCCTTCCTTCCTTCCTTCCTTCCTACCTTCCTACCTTCCTACCTTCCCTCCTTTCTACTTCTCTTTCTTTCTTTCTTTCTTTCTTTCTTTCTTTCTTTCTTTCTTTCTTTCTTTCTTTCTTTCTTTCGAGGTTGGGAGAGTAAATGTGCACTCTGGGAAACAGCATAATGGTTATGCAGAACTTAATTTTTTTGACTACTCCTAAAAGCTATCCCTCCTTTGCCCTGTCCATATGTGTGTGTGTGTGTGTATTCATGATTCTTTCCTTTTCCTTCTATAATTTTTCCTTCTTTGTTATTACCAAGCTCACAATTGAAATTATGACTTCTAGGAGACTAATATCCAAGGCATCATAAGCAATTCTTAAATTTCTGTTGCTTCCAGGAAGGATTTATAACTATGTGTCTTTTTCCCCCTCATTTTCTAGATGTTCTATATTTATTTAACACTCAACTCCTAAGTCAAAAAATAAATTAAGGCATATGGACATTGTCTTACAGATTTATAGATTTTGGCAAATCACTGAAACAAGGAAGTGAAAAAATTCTATTACTATTTTTCTCGTTTGTCTGTTTGGTGTTTTGTTTTGTTTTCTAGAGGTCTGTGCTCATGAACAACATACTCTATCTTCCACCTAAGGAATATGGGTCTTGAAATTGGGGCAGCTTAGAATATTCCTACTCATGACCACAGAATATGAGCTCAGATATATGGGAACGCAGAGGTCACATAGGCTCCTAAACTGAATATGGACCCCAGATCAGATTAAATTGATGGGGTTTACAGTCAACAATACTTATACACCTTTCCCATATTTGGGAACTACTCATTTCCCTGAAGCAGTGTTCTGGTCTTTTTCTCAGCCATGACATCATCTCCCCAGACAATAACTTGGATCCACCCGCATATCAGATGTCAGGCTCCGGGGGGTGGGGGGGTGGGGGGACTACATCAAATTGAAAAGCTTCTGCACAGCCAAATAAACTATCACACAAACAAAGAGAACCCTCACAGAATGGAGAAGATCTTCACATGACATACATCAGACAAGAGACGAATAACCAAAATACACAAAGAGCTCAGCAAACTTAGCATCAAAAAAGCAAATGACCCCATCCACAAAACAGAAATTGACAGTGTTTGGTGTATTGCAACACAGCAAAGGACACTGAAGGGTCACATGGGGGTGGTGCTTTCAGGTCCTATGATGGAGGAGGACCTAGGCTGGAGGACAGAGTGTTTTGCAGAAAACTGATTAACTCTCCACATGTACCAACAAGTATACTTACTGTTTACTGTAAAGTATTAATCCCACCAATAAAAAAAAATTAGAAAGAAAAGTTGGATAAGATAGAAACAATATTTTAATACAAATGAATAGACATGACAAAAATAAAACAAAAAGTAAAATAGCAGACTTAACAAAAATCCCATGTACCAGTAATCATGTAAATATAAAATATATTCTGAGTAAAAGATGATCAGATAGGTTTATAACAAAGTTCAATTTATTCCCCACTTGCAGGGGGAAAGCTATGCAAGTGGTGAAGCCATGCTGCAAGTGTCTTTTATTATCTCTCCCTCTCTATCTCCCCCTACCCTCTCAATTTCTGGATGTCTCTATCCAATAAATAAAGATTAAAAAATTCTATTTACATCAGATATAAGTTGCTACTTAATAAGAAACGCATATTGAATAAAAGAATTTGAAAATGCCATATGTGGCATTTATGAAAAGAGCATAATTTCTTTTTTTCTTTTTCCTTTTTTTTTTTTTTTGTTTTATTAGGGTAGTGATGATTTTCAGGATAGCTATTGTCACATAGCTATAATTTTTTATCTTCCCATGATAAATGTCTGCATACCACTTCCACCACCAACTTCCTGTTTTTCTCTATTGTGTAACCAAGACCCTCTCTATTTACTTTTGCCCCCAGTCATTGGCCATGTTGTAACAGATCACACCTAGTCAAAATTTCACCTTGTTTTTGCCTTGTCTTTCTAGTTCTTAAGTTCTTCCTGTCTTTCTCCATTGTGTAACCAGGACCCTCTCTATTGCCTTTTGCCCCCAGTCAATGGCCATGTTGTAACAGATCACACCTAGTCAAAATTTCACCTTGTTTATGCCTTGTCTTTCTAGTTCTTAAGTTCTTCCTGTCTTTCTCCATTGTGTAACCAGGACCCTCTCTATTGCCTTTTGCCCCCAGTCAATGGCCATGTTGTAACAGATCACACCTAGTCAAAATTTCACCTTGTTTTTGCCTTGTCTTTCTAGTTCTTAAGTTCTTCCTGTCTTTCTCCATTGTGTAACCAGGACCCTCTCTATTGCCTTTTGCCCCCAGTCAATGGCCATGTTGTAACAGATCACACCTAGTCAAAATTTCACCTTGTTTTTGCCTTGTCTTTCTAGTTCTTAAGTTCTTCCTTTCTTTCTCCATTGTGTAACCAGGACCGTCTCTATTGCCTTTTGCCCCCAGTCAATGGCCATGTTGTAACAGATCACACCTAGTCAAAATTTCACCTTGTTTTTGCCTTGTCTTTCTAGTTCTTAAGTTCTTCCTGTCTTTCTCCATTGTGTAACCAGGACCCTCTCTATTGCCTTTTGCCCCCAGTCAATGGCCATGTTGTAACAGATCACACCTAGTCAAAATTTCACCTTGTTTTTGCCTTGTCTTTCTAGTTCTTAAGTTCTATCTATAATTGAGATATTTCTAACTTACTCATTTAACATGATTCTTTTTAAAGTTTTACTATTTTTCCCAAGGGCTTTAAAAATAATTGTGAATAATATTGGTTTACAAAGCTATAAGATGGCAGGATATATGGTTCTACATCACACCCACCACCAAAGTTCTGTGCCCATACTCTCTCAGTTATAACCACCATAGTTCTCATAAAGTCTTAAAATGATACTTTTGAAGAAGCTTCATTATGCAAATGGTGTTAAACAAAGGTTTTATTTCTGCATCAAACTGTAAGTAAACATCAACTTGAGGTCAACTGTAGAAATAAAGGAAAACTTATTTATTATTATTATGACTTTATGAAAGAAAAGTATTTCTTGAGTAGATCTCCTCAAATATATTAAAGATTAAGGATACATGTGATAAATTAAATATCTTGAAATAAGATACATCAAAAGAATGTAAAATACATGTCACAGAACAAAACAATATTCCTAATGAATTTATTTGAAATGGTCACTTTGCAAGACTGTTTCTTATATTTAGTAAACCTTGCTGTTGTTTGAATTACCACAGTTGTAGAAAATGTACAAGTCATAAATATATGCCAACAAAATGTTCATGCCATTGTCAATACTGTTACTATCAAGGAAAAAAAAAAAAAGAAAAAACAAAAAAATGACCAGCATTCCAAAACCTTTCTTATTTCTTCTTCCTTTTTTATTTCAGTTTTTATTAATGATTTTATAGTGGCTCACAAGATCATAAAATTGCATGGGTATATCCTATACTATACTCAATACCAAAGTTGGATCCCCTCCACACCCAAATTATAATCATTGTAGTTTTCATAAAGACTTTGAGATGGTGTTCACATTAGCTACTTTTTTTTCTTTTTTTTTGCAATTAAGTATGGTTTCATTCTCTATATTCCACACAAGAGAGAAGCTATCTTTGATTTCCCTTTTCACTGCACTAAGCAAAGTCAATTCCAGTTCTACCCATTGTGTGCCAAAGGACACAACACATGCATCTGATAGCAGTGGGGAATCTTTTATTTTCCAGGGGGCAGAAGGATATTTGTAAAATCACTTTCAGGCCATAAAAATTTTTTTCAACTTAAAGTAAGTGCTTATTGAAGTATAAGGCCCACTTGTGGTTGTCTTGGCAGGGCCCAGCCAAAATGATTTTGAAGCCGGATATTTTACCTTGATGCTCTCACATTTCTTGTCCACCCACTAACATAAATTTTATATATAAAAGGAAGTCTAAAATTTGCCTGTTCCTCCCTTTTATCTAAATGGAATAAAAATGTGTCATTTTGTGTGTGACTTTTACCTACTATTACATGTGCCTTATAATATTCTGATGCATGACCGGATTACCAATTATCTACCACTGATGCAAATTTTGGTAGGTTCTAGCTCAGGGCTATTGTAAACAAGGTTGTTATTAAAATTCTTTGACATGCCATGTCTTTTTTTTTGAACACAATGTACTTATTATTTCTGATATATATCTAAGACAGGGGTTGCTATATCAAATATAGATTTGATCCCTAGTTTTCATTTGTACCAGTAAATAGAGTTTTATATCTTGGTTTTTAATCTTTTTTTTAATGTTAGTCTTTTCAGTCAAGTTTAATATTTATTTACTTAATTTCACATATATTTTATAAGTCTACATGGTATTTGGTCATGGAAAAGAGCATTGTTCTCCAGGATTAACCTCCCCTCTCTCAATTTTGCTCTGTCCTAGCCCATAAAAAGGAAAAAATGGCCACCAAGAGTAGTGGATTTGTTATGTGGTACTAAGTTCCAGTGATAACCCTGGAGGCAAAAATAATAAATAAATAAGGAACAATTTAACGAATACATTAAAATGTAATTTTTTTCAAAATATAGACTTTTCTGTAAATGTAAATGAAATGCCTATTTTCTGGTTAAACCTGGACTTTTATCGAAAACTCACTCTAATTGCTCTATTTCTCTCACCTCTCCCTGTAGTACTTTGTCAGTCTTCATATTTTTAGCATCTAATATAGTCCATCTTCCCTTCATTTGAATGTTATTTTACAGAACCAATCTTTTTTTTTTTCACTTTTCTATGACAAGAGCCTCTAAATATAGGAGAAAATCAAATAACTGGTCTCTGAGTGACTGCTTTCATATATGGACTTGATTCCGTTTTATACTATAGAGAAAAAATAATTCAATGTAGGTAGATCATAGTACATGATTTTCCTTGGACACTTTATATAATTCTACTCACATAAATTCCTGCAATGATGTTTGAGAATATCTTAGGTGAAAAATGAAAACGGGGGTCGGGTGGTAGCGGGTTAAGCACACGTGGCACAAAGCACAGAGACCAGCATAAGGATCCAGGTTTCAGCCCCTGGCTCCCAGCCTACAGGGTAGTCGCTTCACAAGTGGTGGAGCAGTTCTGCAGGTGTCTTTCTCTCTCCGCCCGCCCATCTTCCCCTCCTCTCTCCATTTCTCTCTGTCCTATCCAACAACAACGATGTCAATAACAACAACAATAATAACTACAACAGTAAAACAACAAGGGCAACAAAAGGGAATAAATAAAAAATAAAAACAAAATGAACTTTTGATAACAGGACACCACATGTACTAGGCAGGGAAAATAGCATAATGGTTATGCTAAGAGTCTCATGCCTCAAACTTTTGTTTGTTTGTTTGTTTTCTTTATCTGGAAAGACAGTTTATTCTGTATTTAATTATTTTTTTAAATTTATAGTTCAATGCCCCTGTACCACCATAAGCCAGAGCTGAACACTGTTCTGGTAAAAACAAACAAACAAGAAACTGGACCTGGAGTCTGAAGAAAACCTTTTTTTTTCATTTTTATTTTTTCTCCAGAGCACTGCTCAGCTCTGGATTATGGTGGTGTGGGGCACTGAACCTAGGATTTTAGAGCTTCAGGCATGAGTGCCTTTTTGCATAACCATTGTGCTATCTACTCCAGTCCAGAAAAATATTTTCTATTGGGGATTAGGCACATTATAATATGAAATGTTATATATTTTCTGAAAACATATGGATCTATTTTGTAATAGTTTATTTTAGTTAATATAAATAGACTGTGTTAGTTAACTCGGAATTATGTTTTGGTTATTTTATGATTTTTTTTCCAGGATAGTCAATGAAGCTGGAAAAGATTCTACAATGTTCCTTTTAAAAATAGCTTTATTAATTTTGTAAGATGCAGCATGGTTTTTTTACATTTCTTGAAATTATAAGACACTCAGTTCTTCAAATCACTGCAAGGAATGGTATAAAAATATTGTTTTCCAGAAGAAAAGGTAAAAGGAGAACTGACTTTTGAAATAATACATGGGGCCAGATGGTGGCAGACCTTGTTATGCTTAAGGACCTGTGTTCAAGCCCTTGTCCCCACTTGCAGAGGAAGAGTTTCAGGTATTTCTCTTTTTCTGTCTCTACCATCCCCTTCCTTCTCAAATTCTCTGTTTCTACCTAAATAAAAATACTAAAGAAATAAAATAATCCACTAATATTACACATTCCTTTCCAAACAATTATAAGCTTTATGTAGGTAAAATCCATACACCTATATGATGCTAAAAGTCTAATTCAAATTCCAGTTTCAATTTAATCTTGGGCAAGCTATTTGTGGTTAATACTTGGCATGGTATGGATATCATAGGATTGTTTTAATAGACATAAAATATTTGACACAGAACTAAGCTTGAGTAAATCATAGTTATCCACTAAAAATAACAGAAACTGCTTACCACACAGAAACCTGAATATTTCGTAAGTTATCTGTTTCTGTATTCATCTTCTAACACAAAGATTGTTGGTATGGGCCAGGTGGTGGTTCACCTGGTTAAGCACACACATTACACTGCACAAGGACCTAGGTTCAAGCCCCTGGTCCTCACTTGCAAGGGGAAAGCTTGACGAGTGGTGAATCAGGGCTGCAGGTGTCTCTATGTCTCTCTCTCCCTCATTATTTCTTCCCTTTCAGTTTATCTCTGTCTTTATCCAATAATAAATGAATAAAAATAATATTAAAAATACTGTTGTAATGGCTAATAAAGAATATTCAGCATTCGAATCTTTAGTAGTTAAATCTTGGCTTGCAAATTATTATCAATAAGCATTTTTTAGTTTTAGGGCTTACATTGAACTAAGAGAAAATGTTAACCTTTTGGACAGCATATCAGAGAAAGTGAGAGTTTGTAGGAAAAAAATTCAGTTTAATATAGTGAAGAAAAAAAAATGCCCACCTGATGTTATTGCTATTTATGCAATAGCAATAGCTTAAATAGTCACAGCTGCTCAAAATATCTATTCCATGGATTTAGTTAGAACTCCCAAGGAAATGGGGATCATGTGGTGCATTTTGATGAGAGAATATATAAAAATTGTATTAATTAATTGCCTATTTGACTAAGTAATATTCATACCCCAGCGAATAGGTATAAAAATGAATTACATGCAAATTAATGTAAATAGTTGCATATCGACAACCAGAGGATTCTGTTTAAAACAACTATTGGTATTGCTAAATTTTTAATTATATGCCAAGGCCAAATGTTTCTGTCAGAATAGATCTTTGAAATAAAAAAGAAATAATTTATGCAAAAATGTGTTTGGACAAAATGGCTTAGAACACATCTGCTATTTTGAAGATGGCGGACAATTAAAATTAATCACAGTCGGAGGATCAGTATGGAGGTGAAGAGATTCTGAGTTTTATCTCAAACATGCTAAATTTGATATACTTATAAATGCCCACCAGGAAGTTTCCTGTAATTTGATGAAATTTAAATTAACAATAGAAAAACACATGATTAAAGACAGAGATTTGTATAGGATGATGTGGCCTTTACTAAAAGGAAGGCTTGCACGAAAACCCTTGCTAACTTGTCTTGAATTTGTCTTTTCAGTATTTCATAATTCTTAAAGCTTTGGCAGTCTTTTCCCTTTAATAGTTAAAAATCTTTGTTCTCACTCATTCAATCATTTTTGATCAAATGATGTCGATAATAAGTATAAGCCTACTGTGGCAGGGTCCTACACTTATGTTTATAAAGGACACAATATGTGGGCATTTAAAAAATAATTCATTGCTTCCTTTTCTTAAAAAAACACACATGTCACAGTTTAAATTAGAAATCAACAACTCAGACACTACAACTACAACTTGTTAAAGAGTTCCTTTATATTCTGTTCCTTAATAAAACAAAGAGAATGATGAACTGCATTATTTTACTGCATTATTTATATATATATATATATATATACCTGCCCCTCTTTCAGTTGTGGACTTGAGTAATCAAAATGTTTTTAAAACTTTCACTGAAAAGAGTTCTATCAAGGTTTTCATCTATGTGTTCTCTTGCTTACCTGAATCTGGAGCCTCAGGTCCCATTGTTTCTATATGGCAATGAGTGAGAAGTTATTGGAAAACAGAGAGAAGTACCCTACATCAGTTCAACCATCTGCTACAATGTGAGTTATACTTGAATCTTTGCCTTGTTATTCATTAATTCATCTTTTCAACATATATTTGCTAATCATAACAATTTATTTTCAACAACTCACATATATTCTAATGTCCTGTCATCTCAAGCTCTTCCTTGTTATTAAGCTCTTCCTTGCTATGAAAATCAGAGGTATAGATGTAAATGCCACCCATGCCAAAAACCTATTAAGTTTTCATTCACTGATGAAATCATATTATACTATTTTAAAAATATAATTCAATAAGAAATGGAAAAAATTTATAATTTTTTTACTATCTTTTATTTATTTATTGGATAGAGACAGTCAGGGATTGAGAGGGAAGGGGGAGATAGAGAAGAAGAAGGAATACGGGAAAGTGGGCCCTATCCAAGGGTTCCAGCACTGGGGGAAGTAGAGGCTCTATAGTGGAGATGTGAGGGTCCTGCTGTCTTAGGGTTCAAAAAGACAATTATTTGGTAATTGGGTTAACTTTGAAAAGTCCTTTTGTTAGGGTTTGCTGTACAGTACCCAGTATCTTGTATATAGCTGTGCTATTGGTTGCTTCTGATCTACTTGGTCTAGGCTTTTGAGAGAATCTGCATATCAATTACACAGCATCCCGTGAGTACCCATTCATTGGGGAAACTGACGATCCTCCCTAGCCGACTGAATCCACATGGATCCCAGTCACTTTCAAAGCCAGCAACAAGCAGCTCCTGACAGCTTTCAAGCTGTTGGTCCTGCTCTTCGAGTCCTCCAACTTAATGTTGAGGGGCTGTCCTTTGCCAAACGCGTTCTTATTGGTCAATTGGCGATACAGCATCAGGCAGATGTTATTTGCCTACAAGAAACACATATAGCAGTCGATGAAGCTGCTCAATTCACCATCAGTGGATTCGATTTAATACGCTATAATCTCCATCCTAAACACGGCCGAGCCATCTATGCCAAATTGTATCTTGCGGACGTTTACCATACGGCCTCTTCGACCTTCTACGACTCCATTACTATTGGAACTATCCAGCTCATCAACGTATATAAGCCTCCCAGTGCCTCATGGGATAATGAGGTCCTGCCTAGCCCGAATCACCCAGCCGTTGACATTGGAGACTTTAATAGTCATCACCAAGACTGGGGTTATTCCTCCACTCGTGTTGACGGCTCTATCTTAGCCGACTGGGCTTCAGCGAATGACCTCTCCCTATTATACGATCCCAAACAGCCAGGCTCTTTTCACAGTGCTAGATGGAATAAAGACTCGTCACCCGACCTGTGCTGGATTAGCACAGTCAACGGCCAAGCCTTTCCCGCTACGAGACACGTTCTCAAGATCTTCCCGCACAGTCATCACCGCCCAGCTATCATCCACATTGGTCTCCAGCTCCCACTGATTCTGTGCTCGGAGAAACTAAGATGGAACTTTTGGAAAGCAAACTGGCGTCTGTTCAGTGATCTTACCAACAAATCTATTCCTGCAATTCCAATTAACTCTATCCCCTCTGAAGATTCCTACAGGTGCTTCCGCCAAGCCATCTTCAAAGCAGCTTCCCAAGCTATTCCTCGTGGGAGACGTGCTAACTACATGCCTTGTCTTGATGCTGAATGCGAGCAACTACTAAAGCAGTATGATGAGTCGGGTGACCCAGATGTGGCCGACCATCTCATTGCCTCCCTGGATGCAGCACGCCAAGCCCGCTGGCAACAACTCTCGGAAAGTCTGAACTTCACCCACTCAAGTAGGAAGGCCTGGAAGCTTCTTCATAGTCTGGGTGCCGGTAGCCAACCCTCTCCTGTCTCCCAACCTCCCATATCTCCAAACTCAGTAGCCAGTCACCTAACTCAAGTTGGACGTGCTAAGATCGACCCAGTCTGGAAAAGAGAAATTTCCCATGAGTGGTCATCCCACTTCCGTTTATCTTGTCCATCTCCAAAACTCTCTCCCTTTACACTGTCTGAACTGGAAGATGCTTTGAAGAGGGTTAAACCGGGAACGGCTGCTGGCTGTGATAACATCACCCCAGAACTCATTCTTAACTTGGGCCCCGCGGCAAAGAAGTGGCTCACTACATTCCTGTCCCACATCTTGGAATCCGAATCTATGCCCAAAATTTGGCGTCGTGCGAAGATAATAGCAGTTTTGAAACCAAAGAAAGACCCAACACTGGCCGCCAGCTATAGACCAATTTCTCTCTTCTCCGTGTGTTACAAACTCCTTGAGAGGCTGCTTCTGTCACGAATTTCTCCTCTTACAGAGAACTTCCTATCACCCGCCCAAGCTGGTTTCCTCCCAGGAAGATCTACCTGCGAACAAGCCCTGGCCCTCTCAACTTACATTGAAAATGGATTCCAGAAGAATTTAAAGACAGGTGCTGTCTTTGTTGATCTCACAGCAGCCTCTAACACAGTCTGGCACCGTGGTCTCCTAGTCAAGATCTCAAGATGCCTGCCTCCATGGGTGGCCAACACTATATTGTTTCTTCTCCAAAACAGAAGATTCCGGGTGCATCTGGGTGACAAGTCTAGCATATGGAGACTTGTCTCAAGTGGCCTTCCCCAGGGTTCTGTTCTGGCTCCTACGCTATTTAATATTTACATCAATGACCTTCCAGAAACTTCTTCAAGGAAGTTCATCTACGCCGATGACATCTGCTGTGCAACTCAGGCATCCAAGTTTGACATCCTCGAGGAAACACCCACGAAAGACATGTCTCTGATATCTGATTGCTATAAAAAATGGTGACTAATCCCTAGCACTGCAAAAACGGTATCATCTGTTTTCCATCTACACCATGCCTCGGCCTCACGTGAGCTTAATGTGCAGCTTGACAATACGAGAATCCGGCATGTAGCCCAGCCAGTCTATATTGGTGTTACTCTCGATCGCACCCTGTCATTTCATGAACATCTCATAAAAACTGCAGCAAAGGTGGGCGCGAGGAATAACATCATTGCAAGACTGGCCAGCTCCTCATGGGGCGCGAGCGCTTCCACACTACGATCATCATCTCTGGCATTATGCTATTCCACTGCAGAATACTGTGCCCAAGTATGGTTCCGTAGCCCCCATGTCCACTTGGTCGATTTCAAATTATATTCCTCCATGAGGATAGTTTCTGGAACCATCCGTTCCACCCCGGTTCCATGGCTGCCAGTTCTTAGCAACATCGCCCTGCCAGATATTCGTCGGGATGCGGCATCATCTAAGTTCATTTCCCACGTCTACGCTCGACCGGACCTGCCAATATACGCGGATATCTTCACCCAGCCTGTCCAACGCTTGACATCTCGTCATCCAGTCTGGTCCCCTATGCCTACACTGAACTTCTCTGTTCCAGACTCTTGGAAACAGAGTTGGCAGTCAGCTGAGGTCAAGAACAAACATCTCATCACAGACCCCTGCAAGCGTCAACCCGGCTTTGACCTAGCACGTTATGATTGGGCCCTCCTCAATCGCTATCGAACAGGCCATGGTCGGTGCGCCGCTATGTTCCATTGCTGGGGAGCCAGAGACGACCCAAACTGCCCCTGCAGCTACATACAGACTATGACCCACATAGTCAATGACTGCCACCTCTCCAGATTCAAAGGAGGTCTCGAAACTTTACATCAGGCTCAACCTGACGCTGTTGACTGGCTACGGAAGAAGGGCAAACGCTAGAAGAAGAATTACACAGCCTCTATATTAAAAAGATTCAGTCTGTGTTTTAAAAAACTTCTAGACATACAATTAATTTTCCCCCTCTCATATTAATTAACTAGTGATTTATATGACTACATTTTACTAGGAGTGTACATGAACACCATTCCCACCAGCAAAAGACTGTGACCCATCCCTCCCACACACTCCTACCCCCTACTGTCCCAGGAATCTGCATGTCTACCCCTCACCACAGGGTTTTTACTTTGGTGCCCTACTTACAATTTGGTGAGGTCCTGCTTTTAGTTTCCCTTTCAGATCTTCTTAACTTCTGTTGATGAGTGGGATTATCCCATACTCATTTTTATCTTTCTGACTTAGCACACTTAACATAATTCCTTCTAGCTCTGTCCAAGATGCGTCAGAGAAGGTGGGTTCATTGTTCTTGATAGCTGCATAGTATTCCATTGTGTATATATACTATATCTTTCTCAGCCACTCATCTGTTGTTGGGCACCTGGGTTGCTTCCAGGTTTTAGCTATTATGAATTGTGCTGCTATGAACATTGGAGTACACACTTCATTTTGGTTGGGTGTTATGGAGTCCTTGGGGTATAACCCCAGGAGAGGAATTACTGGATCATATGGAAGGTCCATGCCATATCAAATAATATTGCATCTGCCGATTGCAACCTAATCAACACGATTGCCACCTCAACATGCTTTACTTCAGACTGTGTCCAGAGACTTCACGTGTCTCTGGAATGACAACCCTTCAGCTTCATTACTCGGGTGAGACCTTTACTTTCATAGTATACACTAATTCTATCCCAGGTGGTTCACTTTCTAACAAAGTCCCAAAACCTAGATATAGACCAGGTTCTGTGAGAGAGAGCATATGTTCATACGTATCCATAAACTACCGCAAAATATATACCTGAAAGCAGAAGTACACTAGAGTATGCAGTGAGTATCCCCCTAACAATTCCTCTCCACTATTCCAACCTTTGGTTCCATGATTGCTCAACAATTTGTTTGGCTTTGTATGTTAACTTTCTTTTCAGTCACCAGGTTCCAGATGTCATCAGGATGCTGGTCAGGCTTCCCTGGACTGAAGACCCCCACCAATGTGTCTTGGAGCTCCACTTCTCCAGAGACCCACCCTACTAGGGAAAGAGAGAGGCAGACTGGGAGTATAGACCAACCAGTCAATGCCCATGTTCAGTGGGGAAGCAATTACAGAAGCCAGACCTTCTACCTTCTACAACCCACAATGACCCTGGGTCCATGCTCCCAGAGGGATAGAGAATGGGAAAGCTATCAGGGGAAGGGGTGGGATATGGAGATTGGGTGGTGGGAATTGTGTGGAGTTGTACCCCTCCTACCCTATGGTTTTATTATTAATCCTTTCTTAAATAAAAGAAAAAAAAAGAGAGAAGGAGGAGAGACACCTATAGCATTGCTTCACCATTTACAAAGCTTTACCTTTGTAGATGGATACCCGGTGCTAAAACCTGGGTCCTTGTGCATTGTAACCTGGTTGTTCAACCAGGTGTGCCAGTACCCAGCTTCCTGGAATGGAAAATTTTTAAAGAACTTAAAACATTTTATTTTCAAAGGAAGTCATTTATTTATTTATAGGCTAAAACATCCTTCCAGCATATGCTATGTTGAGAGTTGAACCCCAGACTTCCAACATGCATGCCCAGGATTCTACTTACTGAGTCTCCTCCCCACTCACTACAGTATGTAGTTTTTAAAAATAAGATAAATAAATCAAAATTTTAATCCCAAAATTGTATACAAATGAAAAGTAAGTTGTTGTATGAGTATTTTGTTCCCATTTCATAAGGCCAGCTGAGTAGCCTTTTAGTAAAAACTAGAATGTAAAGAAGCTATCAGGGTCTATTTGATTGTTGTAGAACTCTGGGATATATTATTGGAAAACTTTTTTGTTTACTTAGTATATCTACCAACATTATAATGAGTCATTTACTGAAAAAAAAAGAAGTCATTGTTTTCCAGTCATGACATCATCTCCCCAGACAATAACTTGGATCCACCTGCATATCAGATGCAAAAAGAAAAAAAAAGAAAGAAAGAAAGAAAGGAAAAAGAAAAAAAAAAAACCTAGTATATTCATGGGCCATTTGGAATATAAGTAAAATAGGCCTACTATCTTCAAAAAGGAGACCCCAAATCTTCATCTGCAATATTCTTGCCTTTACGTTCATGATTCGTCAACAATTTGTTTGGCTTTATATGTAAACTCTTTTTTCAGCCACCAGGTTTTAGATGCTACCATGATGCCAGTCAGACTTGCTTGGGCAGATGATCCCACCAGTGTGTCTTGGAGCCCCAGAGCCCCACCCTACTAGGGAAAGAGAGAGACAGGCTGGGAGTATGGATCAACCTGCCCATGTTTAGCAGGGAAGCAATTACAGAAGCCAGACCTTCAACCTTCTGCACCCCATGGTGATCCTGGTTCCATACTCCCAGAGGGTTAAAGAATAGTAAAGCTATCAAAGGAGGGGATGGGATACAGAGTTCTGGTGGTGGGAATTGTGTGAAATAGTACCTCTCTTATCCTATGGTATTTGTCAGTGTTTCCTTTTTATAAATAAAAATTAAAAAACAAATAAATACACTATTTCAAATATTCACTCTATATGAAAATTAAAAACCTGAAAACAAACTTACAGGGTATAAAGGATATTTTGAATGCATTCCAGTCTCAAATAGCAAGTCAATGAAGTAGATTTGCCCATGTAGGAAAGAACATCAGAATAAAAAACATACAGGCCACAGTCTTTGACTTCAAAGTAGAAGGAGAAAAAGATTTATGAAAAATAAAGTAACTCTTTGAGAGATTGAGGACTGCATGAGTAAAACAATTATCAGAATTATAAGGCTCTCAGAAGGAGAGGAGAGGAAGATAGGAACAGAAACCATATTCAAAAATTAACAGCGGAAATTTTTCCAGATTTATGATGTGGTCAGGAAGTGATGTTCAAGAAAAGGAGAGAACTCCCAAATTTATAAACCAAATAAACATGAAGACCATCACTGTTGCCATCACTTTTGATCACTATCATAAGTCAAGGACAAAGAAAAAAATTTATAAGCTGTAGGTGAAAAGAATAAAGTGACTTAGAAAGGCAGGATAGTTAGCCTTTAATAAGATTTTTCTGCAGGAACCATGGAAGCCAGGAGAGAGTGGTGTGAAATATTTACGATTTTAAAAGACAGTAACTGCCATACATATATACATTACACTGCAAGACTATCATTCAAATACAAAGGGGCAATCAAAACGGTAACCAGACATACAATAGCTAAAGCAGTTTTCCATGACCAGAACTGCCTTGTAAGAATTACTGAAAGGAATGTTATAGAGAAAGAAACAAAGAACATTTAACTCTCAGCAAGATGATACACATGTATCTATTTTACACAAGTAAAATAGATCCAGAAACACAAGATGTAGAAATACTAGGCAGCAAAACAACAAAGAAATATTATGCAACTTGAAAGTATGAAAAAGGAGGAAGGAAGGGATAAAAGATGTTCAAGCAAAAAATGGTGAGACAAAAACAATTTAAGAAAGACTTTTATTGATGTTTATATAAAATATACTTATATATAAATTATAAATATAAATTATAAATATAGTAATTTATGTATAACACATCTACATGCAGAGTCCTTCAAGTCTTGTTAAATTATCTATTTTTCTTCTCTAGTATTTTTTAGTCTTTCTTACAAATTTTTGTTTGTTTTTCAGATCTTTCTTATCAAATACAATATTTTGAGGTTCTTTAGTTTGGTGTTTGTGTTCAGGTACTCTTGTTTCAGTAGTTTTATCTGCTACCAAATTTTCATGATTTCTCTGAAAGACAGGGACTGTGTGGTTTCAGTAAAGTGTGCAATACAAAGAACTGAAAAACATGAACTTGTTTTTTTTAAAAAAAGTAAAACCATCAGTAAAACTTTGTGAACACAGGCTTTGGTGGTGGGAAAGGTATTAATATTCACTCCTATTGATTTTTAATTTCATAAATTACTATTTAATCAATATGTGAGGGGAAAATAGATTGACACTCTCAAACATTTTATAAATAGTCTTGAGTATATATTCCTTGAATCTAAGCACTTAAGGTTTCAAATTGGTAACCTGATTGAATTTTAACAGCACACTCAAATTTATAATAAATAATAATAATAATGACTGTTTAATTGAAATATTAAATCACCTATAGTCTTAGACCAGAGAGACCAGAAGCAACTGTTTCTCTCACTATATGAGATACAGCTATATAAAAATTGCATCAAATGACATAAGTCATGGTAAGATCTTGTATGATACAGCAAAGCCTAACCATGGGATTTTCAAAGTAAACCAAATTCCCAAATAACTTGGTTACAGTAACAATTATCTATTGCCTTCTTAAACTCTAAGATGGCGGCAGGAACCCTCCCTATTCTCTATAAAACCTATATTTCTCCAGGTCCTAGAAATTCTGGGGCATGGCCTGTCTTCTGCACGCTACACTTGATCCATACCATTTGATATCCCATCTGCTGAGCTTAAACAAATTAATACAACCGGTACCACCTCAACATGCTTCACTTCAGATTGTGTCCAGAGAAACTAGGCATGGAATGTCAACCCTTCAGCTCCAGCACTCTGGTGAGAAAGTTCCTAGCTCATAGGACTCCTGAGTTCCATATCGAGTTGTGTACCTCCTTAAAAAACCATAGAACCTAAATATAGACCAGGGCCCAGGAGATAGAACACATGTGCACATGTACCCGTAAGTTAGGGGAAAATATACACCACCTGAAAGTAAAAGTGCAAAATAGTTTGCAGTGACCCAAAACAGCAAGCAAGTAGTAAAACCTAAAACAAACAAACAAAAAAAAAAACCAGACAAACAAAAATAAAACCATGGTAATGAGCTGAATTTACAAACTTTTAATGATCCCATCCTACAATACAAAATAAACATTGGTAGTTTGGTTTTTGCTCTATTATTTTTTTTCTAAATTTCAAATGAAAATTCTTTGATCTACGGGTTTTAACTTTCTTTAAAAAAAAAAAACTATGACATGTAAACTTCAAACCTTTCTCCTGCCCCTGTTTTAGTTAATTTATTTATTTGACATAAATCCTATCATAATTCATGTTATTCTGCAAGTCTACATGCTATTTCTAGGGTGGTTCTATAATTTATCACTTACCTTCTATTCCTCTTATTGCTTCAACCAAGACTTCTGTATTTGTCCTGAGTATCAACCAACTCTCCCCTCATGGTGTATACCACAGTACCACAGACCCAGAAAAGTGAAATTACTGAAAAAAATCCTCTGGGTTCTCTAAGAACCTAAATAATCTATCTTCCAACTGTCAAGTTGTTTAGATAAATAATAATTGCTATGGATACTTTATGTCTTCTCTGGATTTTCTGTTGTAGGATTAATATGGTCATTATATGAATTTAACTATATCTCTTGTTTTAATTTCACTTTTAATTTAATTCCATTTATCATTACTTATACTTTCATTCTTAAAAAATAGAAATCAAGTCTTAATTTTTATTTCCATCTTTCTTCCCTTCAAGCATAACCAAAAGCATTGACTTTGAAACAAATACTAAAGATATGATGTAATAACTGTCCTCATAAGAATACTGTTTTTTGGAGAGCAGGAAAAGGGCCTAAATTGGAGGTATGAGTTTTCTGAGGACACCAATCATGGGGAGATGAAAACTTGTATCTATGTGCCAACAACTATATGTGGATTATTAGCCTCTCTCAAGAATGTGGGGGAGGGGAAGAAAGTTGCAGTATAAATACACAATGGAATACTAGACAGCTACTAAAAATGATGCCATCATCTCTTTTGCTTCATTTTTGGATGGAATGTGAAGTAATCGTGTTAAGTGAACTAAATAAAAAAGAATTCTAAAAATACCAGATAAATTAAATATTTAATGCCATTTAAATTTCCCAAGTTTTAATTTGTTTTTATTATGACCAGTTTTTTTCTTTCAAATTTTCTATTAGATGGGAGAAAGGAGTTGAGAGGAAAGGAGATATAGAAGGAGAGAGAAAGAAAGCTATCTGCAGACCTACTTTACCACTCGTGAAGTGTCTCCCCTGAAGGTCCACTTAACTGGGTGCACCAACAGCTGGCCCCTGATAACCAGTTTTTTGTTTTGCTTTTTTTCAAATAATTTTATTGGAAGAAATACTTGCTTAAAGACAGTTGTTGACACATAGGTACAGCTTCTTATCTCATGCTAGGTACCTGCACACCACCCCAACCACCTATCCATCCAGATTTTTTTTCCCTTTCTTTCTTTCTTCCTTCCTTCCTTCATTCCTTTCTTGTTTTCTTTCTCTCTTCCTTCTTTCTTTCTAGTGCCATATCCCATCCCCTGAAAATATGGACCAAAGATCTCTATGGGGTACAGAAAGTCAGAGGTCTGACTTCTAAAATTATTTCTCCTCTTGACATGGGTGTTGACAGGTCAATCCATACCTCAAGTCTATCTCTACTTTTCCCTAGTGGGGTAGGACTCTGAGGAGGTGGGGTTCCAGGACACATTGGTGAGGTCATCCTCACACAAATTGTTAATTGACTTTACAATCTTCTAGATTTTTAGGACTTGCACACCATATAGACAGTTGAAAAGTATAAAATACTCAAATAGTAAAATGTCATAAAGTAACAACCCAGAAACATGTATGGAAAACAGAGGTAGAATAAATAAGAATGCATCAAAAAAGTATCCTCTTGACATATTTCAATCAAAATTATTTCCTGAAAAGTAAAGTTTATTTATAAAAGATAACTAGGATCAAAGGAAAACAATAGGAATGGACTCCATTTTGTCATGTTAAAATTCTTTCAGGAAATTTCATAAGCAGTTTGTATTTTTAATTTAAGGTTATAGGATTACAGTAGTTCAGAGAAACTATAAAGTGAAATTGAATCAACATATGAAAGCTAAAAAAGGGACTATTTACAGGAGAATCCAAAGGGACTGTTGTCATAGAATTGACCATTCTACTAATTGCTTGTCATCACAAATATACAGCTGAAAGCATCCCATTTGATAATGAAAAAATTACCAAAATTTCAAATATGGTGTCAATAATTTAGGCAAATTAATGAGCAGGCTGAACTATAAAAATGAAGATAAGCTAGACAATGGATCATTACATACTATGCTTTCATATAAATTTCCTAAAACTGTAAGAGATTTACTGGCAAATTGATAAAATCCAGTTCAAATATTGCTTCTATTCTTTGTTTTTCTTTTTTTTTTTAAGTCACTGCAAATATATTTGGCAGACACTAACAATTGTTCATTGTTGTATGTGCATGTGTGTATGCTGTGTTAGTGATAAGTAAAAGTACATAACTTGAGCTCCATCTTCTTTGTTCCAATAGTGAATAGAGTAATATTCAAGTGATGTTTAGAACTTTTTTATAATGCATGTCTAAAACTACACATGAACAAGTAACTCCATATTTTGTTCTTCTAATGCTGACAGCTCCCTACTCTATTCCATAAGCTTGTGAGTTTATTAAAGAAATCTCAGGGTTCAAGCAGTGGCACAATTAGTAAAACACACGTTACCACCCACAAGGACCTGGAATTAAGTTCCTGGTCCCCACTTGCAGGGGGTGTGGGGGTAAGCTTCATAATCAGTGAAAGAGCCCTGTAGGGATCCTTCTGTCCCATTCCTTCTTTATCTCTCCCTCCCCTCTTAATTTATCTCTATCAAAAATAAATAATAAGATTTCAAAGTCAATGATGATCAGGGGAATACAAAAAACAACAATGAGATACCACTTCACACCTGTGAGAATGTCAACATTACAAAAGAAACACCAGATGTTGGAGAGGCTGTGTGTGGGGTGGGGAAGAGTCTCTTTTATGTTGCTGGTGAAAATGTAAATTGGCCTAACCCCTATGGAAAACAAACTGGAGGTTTATCAGATCATCTGCAAATGAACCTGCCTTATGATGCAGCAATATCTGAGAAGGTCTATGCACACCAATGTTCATAGCAGCACACACTGTAATATCCAAAACTTGAAAACAACCCAGGCGCCAACAGCAGATGAATGGCTAAAATAGTTGTGACACATATAAGTACTATACAGCTGTTAAAAATGGTGAGGTCATCTCCTTGGCAATATTATGGTCAGACCTTGAAGGAATCATACTGAGTGAGAGAAGTTAGAAGGAAAAAGACCAATTCTGAATGATCTTACTTATAGATAAAACTTAAGAATAAAAGACAGTATGGGAGGACATAAGATGAAAACATGAACTGGGTGTGTGTATTTCTTTGTCCTTATTCCTTTTCATTCTTGGTGTTTTCTATTCAATTCACTAATCACACTTGCCTGGATTGAGTTGTGTCTAAATAAGGTACTTGAAGAGTTCACAGTTACAGAAATTACCAGTTGTTTCAATGTTGTTTCAATCCTTGAGGTGAAGCATGGTGGCTGCTAACCCCTCTTTTGTTCTTTATCTTTCCTGTAGGCTATGGGAGCCTGTGGGTTTTTTAACTATAAGTAGTTTTTTAGCTTAATTACTCACTCCTAACCTAGAGATAGAACAGGGTTGGGGAGAGATAGCACAGTAGTTATGCAAAGGGACTCTCAAGCCCCAAGGGTCCAAAGCCCCAGGCCCAATTCAGCTTCTCTGACAGTAGTCAGAGCCAAGAAGGGCAGCAGTCCTTGGCCCTGTGAGTTTCTCAACAAATCCTATGTTTGTACTACCTATGTTCTGAGCCAATTATTCAACATGTCTCCAAATTCCTTAGGAGAACAATGTGGAAAGGATTGCCACTATAAAGGCCCACTTCCAGACCACTGGGAATACATGTCTTCTCCTGAGTTGCCTATGTCAGCACAGGGCCTCCATGTTGCTGCTCCAGCCTCTAGGGACAGCAGCAATAATGACTCACAGTTGCATTTGGTGAGCCTTAGGGGATCCTCCCCTCCTATCAACAGTGTATTTGTTAATAAAACTCAGACCAGAGTTGGTGCCTCAAGTGTCAAACTGTGGGACTGTCACCAGTCACTTCCGAGTAGGTATGGGCTTTCAGCCCCAGGAATCTCTCCTTAGGCCCCTTTCTGTCCATGAGCCACTCATGTTTGCACTCATCCATGACTTGTTGAATTCCCAACGTATTCTGAATCTTGTCTTGTTGTGTTCTCAAGTGATCTTTGTTATTCTTAGTTGACCCGGAGAGGAGAAAGAGCTGTTTGAAAATTTTTATCAAGCCATAGCTTCACCAGCCATTTGGCTTATTGATTCCATATCTGGAATATTATAATAGGTTTATAGTATTATCTCATTGTTATTTTACTTTTCATATTGTTGATGTCATGTGATTATAATTATACTATATCATACTCTCTTATAGCTCCATCTAAATTAAAAGAATCTGAAAAGGATTTTTATTCTCCCAATATTGATAATATGTATAAAATCTATGGCTTCAAAAATTATAGGATGGAAAAAAAGGAATGAGATTAACTGACAGACAAGACTCAGTGTCCTATGCAAGGGAAATGGCACTTTGGTTTTGGGTGAAGTGTGTTAGCAGTGGAGCAGTACTTCCAGCATCTCTGTTTCTCTTCTACCTCCTACTCTTTTTTTTCTCTCTGTCTCTATCTGGTAAGAAAGGGGGGGACATCAGAAATGGTGAAGTTGTTGTGCAGAGGGGGAGTTCCAGCTATAATCTTAATGCAAAAACCAACCAAATAAAGAAAAACAAACAAAAACAGGCAAACAAGAACAAGAAGGATGAGGAGGAAGAAGGAAAAGAGAAAGATGATGAAGAGGAGGAAAAGCAGGAACGAAGTTGAACAAGCAGATCTACATCAAGAATGTTGTGTCCTAAAAGACACTCTACAGAATAGGAGACTTTTTCCTATGATCCAGCAACCCCTCTCCTAGGGAATTGTCTGAAGAAAGCAAAAATACTTCTCTTAATTGATATTTGCACACCAATGTTTATAGCAGCACAATTTGTAGTAGCTCAAATTTGGGAGGAACCCAGATGTTCTATGACAAATGAGTGGGATAAGTTGTGGTGTGGGAGCCTAGTGTTGCCACACCTGGTTGAGTGCACATGTTACAATGCACAAGGACTCAGGTTCAAGCTCCCAGTTCCCACCTGCAGGGGGATAGCTTTGCAAGTGGTGAAGCAGGTTTGCAGGTGTCTTTCTCCCTCTCTATCACTCCTTTTCCTCTCAATTTCTCCCTGTCTTTATTCAATAAATAATTAAAGATAATAATAAAAATATAAAAAAAAGAAGTTGAGGAGCACAATGCTCTACTCCTCAGATAGGAAAAATGACAGAATTCTCCTTTACATCTTCTTGGATGAATCTCAAAGGAATCATGTTAAATGGTACAAGTAAAAAAAGAGAAGGACAAATACTGGATATTTGTCCTCACTCATGGTGGAATTTAAGAAACAAGGTCAGAAGGGAAAACGCAAAGTGAAAGTTGAATTTAGTGTGATGTATCTCACCAAAGCAAAGTGCTCTTAAAAAGGAAAGGAAGGGGGAGCCAGGTGGTAGTGCTGTGGGTTAAACACACGCGGTGTGAAGCTCAAGGACTGGTGTAAGGATCCCGGTTTGAGCCCCAGGCTCCCCATCTACAGGAGAGTCGCTTCAGAAGTGGTGAAACAGGTCTACAGGTGTCTCTCTTCCTCTCCTCCTCTCTGTTTTCCCTTCCTCTCTCTATTTCTCTCTATCCTATCTAACAACAATGGCATCAAAACAACAGTAACTACAACAACAATAAAAAACAACAAAAGCAACAAAAGGGAAAATAAAATGAAACATATAAAAAGAAGGAAAGAAAAATAATTTTAAAAAAGTAGAGGAAGAGAAGGAGTACGAAAGAGTTCAGGGGTCCTGGTACATAACAGTGGAAAAAGACCTGAGTTAAGAGTGAGAGTGTTTTGCAAATATTTATCGTGGAGTGCTAAGAAATTGTACCCATGTGTCAATGACTATACAGTAAACCATTATCTCTCCTAATAAAATGATTTGTAAGAAAAAAAAAAAAGAAAGCTCTGCTTTCAAAAATTGGAAGATGACTAAATATTTTTATGTTCAGTAACATGAAGGAAATCTAATAAAGTTGGAGATCATATATGGAATATGTCAAGCAAAAATTAAAAATGAAAAAAATCAGCAAGAAATGATTATTCACAGGGGTGGGAATAAATAAATTCATACTCAACAGGGAATAAATTGCTTGGGGCCAGGCAGTGGTGTATCTGCTGAAACCCACATACTACAGCATTCACAGATACTTCTCATAACTTCATAGTCAAATACTATTAAACAAAATATACTTGGTGATACTATCAAAATATTAAATTGAAAAAATAACAGTATCAATCAATGTACCAAATGGGGTTTTAAAGTTAGGAAATTCTGACAGAATCAAGTTTCTCCAAGGTTTTTTTGTTGCAAAAAAAGCAAATCTATTAGATGCAAATGGACAGAAACAGAAATATGTTATTAGGAAGTAAGCGTGTTTTATAGAATTCAGAGACATGTTTATATCTGACGACAGAAGGAAGCTCTGATCAGAGAGTGGAAAACCATTTTGTGTCTTTGTGTTTTGTTCTATTTCATGTCCTTATCTTCTTTAGTTCTTTCTGTGGAATAGATTGTGTGTGTGTGTGTGTGTGTGTGTACTGATCAAGCCCCAGGTGTCCAATGGGAGGTGGGGGTGTGGATTAGTACTGCAAATGCTTGTCTTTCCCTCTGTCTTGTTCCCTCTCTGTTTCTTTCTACCCCTATACAGAAAGAGAAAGAAAGAAAGGATCATTTTTTTGACCCCACCTACAGGGGGAAAGCTTTGCAAGTGGTGAAGCAGTGCTGCAGGTGTCTATCTCTCTCCCTCTCTTATCACTCCCTTCCCTCTTGATTTCTGGCTGTCTCTATCTAATAAATAAATAAAGATTAAAAAAAAAGAAAGAAAGGAAAAGAAAATAAGAGAAAATAAAAGAAGAGAAAAAATAAAAGAAAAGAAAAGGAAGGGGGTGGCATGACTGCAAGCAGTGACATAGTTTTAATGAGGGCACTGAGTCCCTTTTATCCTTTTCATACCTGCCTGTAAAAAAATAGCATTTCTAACAACTCTCTTTTTTATATGTATTTTGTTTAACATGAGAGAAGCTCTACTGATTTTTGAAAGTTTAGAGTATTGTCACTCTTTGAAAGATAAACACCAAAGGGCATTTGGGAGAACTGTTCTATCTGAAAAGGTACAACTGGTACTCAGATAATGCCATTTTGTTCAATGCCATTGTAATATTGTTGAGAGAAAATAATGAACTTTGGATAAGATCATTGTCTATGTGAAGTTTTCACATTCTCCCCATATCTATGAGGATTTTTTTCTGTGCAGTTTTGTTTTTTCCCACGTTTCAAAGACATGCATTCTAAGCTACTCAGTGCATTTACATGCATTCTAAGCTACTCAGTGCATTCCAGTATGAATGAGTGTGCATACGCATGTAATTTGTACCCAGTGAGAACTGTAGAATGGAGTCTTGTTGACAGTTAGTTCAAATTTTTGCTCTGAGCCAGGAAATGCTGTATTGGAAATTAAATGAATTAATGATGTATAACAAGTAACATGCAACATTAGAAATGACCTTTTTTGCATAGTGATTATTTTTTTGTCACCAGAAATGTGCTGTAGGAGCTTACCACTTATTCATATTAATAAGTTAGCTTATGGTAAAACAAGAAAACACAAAGTTATAGTTACTCTTAAAATTAGATTTTTAAGGAACCTACTCATGATGTTGAGGACTTACTGTACCCTATAACTTCTTTTATTTTTAAGAAATGATGAATCAATAGGACTTTTTTTTTTTTAACAGTCATCAGGATTGTTGCTGGGGCTTGGTGCTTTAAAGACCCACCGATCGTTGTGGACATTTTTTCCCCTCTTTTTTTTTTTGTAGAGACAGATGATACCAGCAGCAGTGCTCAGCACTCCTGAAGCTTTCCCTCTGCAGGTGGGGACCTGGGGCTTGTGTCTAGGACCTTGCATATGGTGGTATGTATACTCACTGGATATATCACTACCCAGCCTGCGCCTATAACTTTAATTCCAAGTACTTTTTCTTGAATAACAAATCCTTTTCAATGGTACTTAATGTAATTAAGTCTCTTCTGTTATTTGACTCATTAGTATGTGAATTCAGGTAGCCTAGAGATTAAATCATACCTTATGAAGCATGCCAATAACATATGGTACAATATAATTGCCTACAACTCCCCTGGGGAGCTTAAAACTCTACCTTAATGGATTTAATAACAGTCTCATTTATTTCATAATTATATCAGCATAGTTAAAACAATACACAACGGGTTAACTTAGAAAATGCATTTTGGGAGTCGGGCGGTAGCGGGTTAAGCGTACTTGGCGCAAAGCCCAAGTATCCGGGTTTGACCCCGGCTCCCCAACTGCAGGGGAGTCCCTACACAAGCGGTGAGGCAGGTCTGCAGGTGTCTATCTTTCTCTCCCCTTCTCTGTCTTACCCTCCTCTCTCCATTTCTTTCTGAAAGATGCCTTAGCAGTAGTAACCATATTTGTGCTTTGAGTTAAGTTCCAAAAAGTATGATTTAAATTACAATATAAGCTAACCCTCCATTGCAAATATTTTACTTATTTCCATGTAGCCTGGAATAATGCTTTTGTACAAATGTCAGTTTACTACAATGTACTTTTATTTACACAGCTAATTGAGACCTGATGTTGATTAAAACATAATTCACTATTTAGCTCATATATATGTATATATATATGTATATATACATATATATATATATATCTTTAAGAATTTTTTATAACTGAATTCCATTATAGATTTAATCTAGAGGTGCCGAAGCGCACATGACTACAGAAAATGGAAAGTATGCCAGGAACATAAAGTGTGGGGGAAAACATCTCCATATGGATCAGACAGAAATCAATAGAGAGCCTGAATAACATGCTAATGTATCCTTCACCTCACAAGGTCTATCCATGTAGGATTAAATCTAATAAAAAACGAGGCAAGTTTCTGAGTAAAATGTTCTTAAACGGGGATGTATATAAAAATTCAATGTCTGCTTCTTCTGTTAAACAAAGATATAGTTCTCATCAAACTGTATCTTGCCACCCCATTAGATAGAAACCGATGGTTGCTCAAAGCTTTCTAAATATACACCTCAAGCTATATCACTTGATGATGCCATTAAAGCTCAGCTAGACCCAAGAATGATATTTTAAAACAAGAAAGTTTGGCATGAGCTTAGAAGTTAAATTTGTTCTAGAAGCACAGATTACATACTTTCAGCACCTGGAATTGAAGGGTTTTTTTTCTTTTTTCTTTTCTCTTTTTTTTTTTCCTAATGAATACAGATATTTGATACAGGTTTTTTTCTTGTTATTTCATAATCTTAGAGGACAGAAAATATTATGTTCATTGTTTTTCAGGAAAATAAAATAGCATGGGGGTAGATAGCATAATAGTTATGCAAAGAGACTTTTATGCCTGAGACTTTGACATTCCAGGTTCAATCCCCCACAACAACATAAGCCAGAGATGAGCAGCACTCTGATAAAAAAAAAAAAAGATTTTTAATAAGGCAATGAGATATTAATCCATTCAAAGAACAAAAATTAATCCCTATTTGTGAAATATCACACACATGAATATTCAAGTCATTTACTGAAAAAATAAGCAAGTATTAAGAATATAGTTAGAAATTTTTATCATTTTGTTGGGGGAGACTATTGGTTTACAGTATAGATATTGATACATGAATGCAATTTCTTATCTCCTCATGATAGGTATCTGCAAAAAATTTGTGCTATTTTATTATTAAATCAAACTTTATAAATCACCTTGCCAGACCTTTACATCCAAGAAGAAAGTCTTAACTGCAATTACCCTGTTCCAGTGAATTACTTAAATATTTGAAGTTTTTCAGAACTTACAGCATTATTTCTGCGTATTAAATTATTTTATATAAAAAGTACTAGAAGTTTCTGGGGCTCAGAAAGTCACTCACTTGGGAGAGAAGCTATTTTATCATGTATGCAAGAAAGGTGCAAACTAGGAGTACACACAGTGAGAGAATTATGGTACTAGGAAAATCTTCCTTGGTGTGGTGTCTCTCCCTCCCTCTCTCTGCCTCTCTCTTTCTTTCTGTATCTTTCACTTTGCCTCTCCTTTTATTTCTATATCTTAAAATGTTGACCTGAAGCACTGAAGTTCCAGATGTGGGGAAAATAATAAAATAAAATAAAAAAGTAAATGAAATCTCTTCCTATTACAAACTAAATGTTTCCCTGTTGTTACTACTCTTTTATCCTTATTCAACTGCAAAAATACAGTCTTTGTTTCCTACGTTCTTGCAATCACATTGATTTTTTTTTTTTTTTTTTTTGGCCTGGCCCCCTTGTTCATTTTTTTAAATTTCTTTATTGGGGAATTAATGTTTTTACATTCAACGGTAAATACAATAGTTTGTACATGCATAACATTTCCCAGTTTTCCATATATCAATACAACCCCCACTCTGTAATCCTTGTTAGATCTGTATTCTCCCCACCCACACACCCACACACCCCAGAGTCTTTTAATTGGGTGCAATGCACCAATTCTAGTTCAGGTTCTACTTGTGTTTTCTTTTCTGATCTTGTTTTTCAAATTCTGCCTGAGAGTGAGATCATTCATATTCATCTTTCTGTTTCTGACTTATTTCACTTAACATGAATTTTTCAAGGTCCATCCAAGACTGGCTGAAAACAGTGAAGTCACCATTTTTTATAGCTGAGTAGCATTCCATTGTGTATATATATATATATACCACAACTTGCTCAGCCACTCATCTGTTGTTGGACACCTGGGTTGCTTCCAGGTTTTGGCTATTACAGATTGTGCTGCCAATAACATATGTGTACACAGATCTTTTTGGATGGGTGTGTTGGGTTGCTTAGGATATATCCCCAGGAGAGGGATTGCAGGGTCATAGGTAGATCCATTTCTAGCCTGCTGAGAGTTCTCCAGACTGTTTCCCACAGAAGTTGGACCAATTTACATTCCCACCAGCAGTGTAGGAGGGTTCCTTTCACCCCACAACCTCTCCAGCATTTGCTGCTGTTACCTTTTCTGATGTATGACATTCTCACAGGAGTGAAGTGTTATCTCTGTCTTTATTTGCATTTCTCTGAAAACCAGAGACTTGGAGCCTTTTTTCATGTGTTTCTCGGCCTTTTGGATCTCTTCTCTGGTGAATATTCTGTCCTTGTTATTTGTTATCTTGTTTGTTGTCTTGTTGTTGAGATTTGCAAGTTCTTTATATATTCTGGTTATTAGCCTTTTGTCTGATGTATGGCATGTAAAGATCTTCTCCCATTCTGTGAGGGGTCTCTTGGTTTGGGCAGTAGTTTCTTTAGCTGTGCATAAGCTTTTTAATTTTATGTAGTCCCATAGGTTTATACTTGCCTTAGTCTTCTTTGTATTTGGATTTGTTTCATTGAAGATGTCTTTAAAATTTATGCAGAAAAGAGTTTTGTCAATATTTTCCTCTAAGTATATTATATGATAGTTTGTGGTCTAACATCCAAGCCCTTGATCCACTTGGAATTAACTCTTGTATTTGGTGAAATATAGTGGTTCAGTTTCATTCTTTTGCATGTTTCAACCCATTTTTTCCAACACCATTTGTTGAAGAGACTCTGATTTCCCCATTTAATAGTCTGGGCACCTTTGTCAAAGATTAGAAGTCTATAGGTGTGGGGACTTACTTCTGGACTCTCAGATTGTATTCCACTGGTCAGTATGTCTATTCATGTTCCAGTACCAAGCATTTTTGATGTCAATGGCCCTATAATACAATTTGAGATCTGGGACTGTGAAGCCTCCAGTTATGTTCCTTTTTTCTCAAGATTTTTTTTTTTTTTGGCAATTCTAGGTCTTTTCTGGTTCCAGATAAACATGTGTAGCATTTGTCCTATTCTAAAAAATGTGGTTGGGATCTTTATGGGGATAGTATTAAATTTGTAGATGGCTCTGGGTAGTATATTCATTTTGATCATGTTAATTGTTCCAACCCATGAACATGGAATATCTTTCCACTTTTTTGTGTCTTTTCAATTTCCTTGAGTAGTGACTCATAATGTTCAGTATACAAGTCTTTCACTTCTTTGGTTAGGTTTACTCCTAGATATTTTATTGTTTTTGTTGCTATAGTAAAAGGAATTGATATATGTATTTCAACTTCTTCTAACTTAGTGTTTGCATAGAGGAATGCCACTGACTTTTGAATGTTAATTTTGTAGCCTGACACCTTACTGTATTGCCTGATGATTTCCAAAAGCTTCTTGCTGGATTCCTTAGGTTTTTATATGTATACTATCATGTCATCTGCAAATAGGGAGAGTTTGACTTCTTTCTTTCCACTCTGTATCCCTTTAATTCCTTGCTCCTGCCTGATTGCTATGTCAAGAACTTCCAACACTATGTTGAATAGTAACAGTGATAGTGGGCATCCCTGTCTAGTACCTGATCAGAAGGGAAATGCTTCCAGTTTTTCACCACTGAGTATGATGTTGGTTGTAGGTTTGCTATAGATAGACACCATTATCTTCAGGAATTTTCCATCTTCCCATTTTTTATAGTGTTTTGATCATAAAGGGATGTTGTATTTTGTCAAAGGTTTTCTCTGCATCTATTGATATGACCATGTGGTTTTTGGTCTTGCTTTTCTTGATGTGGTGGATCACGTTGATTGATTTAAATATATTATACCAACCTTGCATGCCTGGGATAAACCCCACTTGGTCATGATGTACAATCTTTTTTATATACTGCTGTATCCGGTTAGCTAGAATTTTGTTCAATCTTTTCGCATCTATGTTCATCAGAGATATTGGTCTGTAGTTTTCTTTTTTAAAAAAATTTATTATTTAAGAAAGGATTAATGAACAAAACCATAAGGTAGGAGGGGTACAACTCCACACAATTCCCACCACCCAATCTCCATAACCTACCCCCTCCCCTGATAGCTTTCCCATTCTCTAGCCCTCTGGGAGCATGGACCCAGGGTCATTGAGGGTTGCAGAAGGTAGAAGGTCTGGCTTCTGTAATTGCTTCCCCGCTGAACATGGGCATTGACTGGTTGGTCCATACTCCCAGTCTGCCTCTCTCTTTCCCTAGTAGGGTGTGTCTCTGGGGAAGCTGAGCTCCAGGACACATTGGTGGGGTTTTCAATCCAGGGAAGCCTGGCCAGCATCCTGGTGGCATCTGGAACCTGGTGATTGAAAAGAGAGTTAACATACGAAGCCAAACAAATTGTTGAGCAATCATGGACCCAAAGCTTGGAATAGTGGAGAGGAAGTGTTAGGGAGGTACTCACTGCAAACTCTAGTGTACTTCTGCTTTCAGGTATATATTTTGCAGTAGTTTATGGATACATGTGAACATAAGCTCTCTCTCACAGAAACTGGTGTATATCTAGGTTATGGGACTTTGTTAGAAAGTGAACCAGCTGAGATGAAATTAGAGTGTATTATAAAAGGAAAGGTCTCACCCGAGTAATGAAGCTGAAGGGTTGTCATTCCACACGTGAAGTCTCTGGACACAGTCTGAGGTGAAGCATGTTGAGGTGGCAATCATTCTGTTGGTTAGGTTGTGATCGGCAGATGCAATATTATTTGGTATGGATTGGGAGACGCATACGGGAAAGTGGGCCCTATCCAAGGGTTCCAGGACTGGGGGATGTAGGGGCTCTATAGTGGAGATGTGAGGTTCCTACTGTCTTAGGGTTCAAAAAGACAATCGATAGTTAATGTTATCATCACATTATTTGTTAATTGGGTTAACTTTGAAAAGTCCTTTTGTTATGGTTTGCTGTACAGTATCCAGTATCTTGTATATAGCTGTGCTATTGGATGCTTCTAATCTACTTGGTCTAGGGTTTTGAGAGACTCCGCATATCAAATACACAGCCTATATATTAAAAAGATTCAGTTTGTGTTTGAGAAACTTGAGACGTACAACTGATTTTCCCCCTCTCATATTAATTAACTACTTATTTCTATGTCTACATTTTGCTAGGAGTGTACATAAACGCCATTCCCACCACCAAAAGACTATAGTTTTCTTTTTTGGTTGTGTCCCTGTCTGCTTTTGGTATCAGAGTGATGTTGGCTTCATAGAAGCAGGCAGGGAGTATTCCCTTGTCTTCAATCTTCTGGAAGGCTTTTAAAGTTAGAAGTATTATTTTTTATTTGAAGGTTTTGTAGAATTCTTTTGTAAAATTGTCTGGTACAGAACTTTTATTTTTGGGGAGATTTTTGATAACTGTTTCAATTTCATTAGCTGTGATGGGCCTGTTCATGTTATCTACTTCCTCTTTACTTAGTTTTGGAAGTTGGTAGGTATCTAGGAAATCATCCATTTCTTCCAAGTTCTCTAGCTTGGTGGCATATAGTTGTTCATAGAAGCCTCGCATGATATGTTGAATTTCTGTGGTGTCTGTTGTGATATCTCCTCTTTCATTTACAATCCGACTTATATGGGTCTTCTCCCTTTTATGTTTTGTGAGTCAGGCTAAAGGTTTGCTGATTTTGCTCACTCTTTTGAAGAACCAACATTTACTTTTGTTGATCTTTTGTATGGTTTTCTTATTTTCAATGTTACTGATTTCTGCCCCAACTTTAATGATTTCTGTCCTTCTGGTTGCTTTAGGGTTCCTTTATTCTTCTTCTTCTAGGTCTTTAAGATGTGTAGCCAAGCTGTTTATTTCTGCTTTTTCTTGTTTCCTAATGTTTGCTTGTATGGCTATGAACTTCTCTCTCAGTACTGCCATAGTTGTGTCCCAAATATTTTGATAGCTTGTGTCTTCATTTTCACTGAACTCTTGAAACATTTTGATTTCTTCCTTTATTTCTTCTTTGATCCAGAAATTGTTTAGTAGTGTACTGTTGAGCTGCCACATTTTGGGACTATAACTAATCTTTCGTTGATTGTTAAGTGTTAGTTTAATTCCACTGTGGTCTGAGAAGATGCTTGGGATATTTTCAATGCTCTTGAATTTTCTGATGCTCTTTATGGCCTAACATATGGTCTATCCTTGAGAGATGACCCATATGGACTTGAGTAAAATGTGTATTCCAGTTTCTTGGGATGAATGACTCTGAAAATGTCCAATAGTTCTAGTTTATCTATCTCTTCATTTAGCTCCCTTATGTCTTTATTGATTTTCTGCCTGGATGATCTGTCAAGTTGAGAGTGGGGTGTTGAAATCCCCTACTATGACTGTGTTGCTGTTAATATTTGCTATAGCTCTTTCAGTAGATGTTTCATGTATTTAGATGGCTTCTCACAGGGTGCATAGATGTTAATAATTGTTAAGTCCTCTTGATTGACTGATCCTTTGAGCATTAATTAGTGTCCATTACTATCTCTTTAAATCTTATTTATTTTAAAGTCTATAGTGTCAGATATGAGAATAGCTGTTCCTGCCCTTTTTTGTGGGTGATTGGTTTGTACACATTAAATTTTTTAAAATGTATACAAAATGTGAAACTTAAAACAAATTACATTTCATATTTTTATGATTTAACCTAGAAGCTATTGAAAGGCTAGGCAGTAATAACATTCATGAAAATTAAAATCCTTAATTTATTTAATATTTTCTTTAAAAATAATAAAACCTGGTGTCTAACTTCTACATCTTTCATTTAAAATGTTGGCAAATGTCTTTAAAATTGATAGGGATGGGAGTCGGGCGGTAGCGCAGCGGGTTAAGCCAGGTGGTGCTAAGCACAAGGACCAGCGGAAGGATCCCGGTTCAAGCTTCCGGCTCCCCACCTGCAGGGGAGTCACTTCACAGGCAGTGAAGCAGGTCTGCAGGTGTCTGTCTTTCTCTCCCCCTCTCTGTCTTCCCCTCCTCTCTCCATTTCTCTCTGTCCTATCCAACAACAATGACATCAATAATAACTACAACAATAAAAAAAATTTGGGCAACAAAAAGAATAAATAAACAAATTTAAAAAAATTAAAAAATTGATAGGGATATATACATATACAAGATAGGGATATACATCTGTAAAATAAATTTTCCTTAAATTATTAGTGTAGTGTATTTTGTCTTGATGAATTAAAACTGGATTCTGAGTTTACTTATAACCCTGCTATAAAGCATAATAAGATGAACTTTTCCCTCATATCTACAAATTCCTGTATCTAAATGAAAAGATTATTTGACCTTGACATGCAAAATAGTTTGAATGTTGCTTTTATTTTTTGGTATGTGGCAGCAGAGCCTCACAGAAGTGTTATTTCATTGTTATCAGGTCAACTTCTGTGTTGTTTTAATTACATATGTTTACAGAGAGAGAGAGAGAGAGAGAAATACAAAGAGTAAGAAACATTGCACAAGATCTTCCCCCAGTACGGTGTCTCTCCTATATGGTACTGTGACTCAAATCTGTACCCTGCACATGGCCAGGACAGCATGCTCTACTGAGTGAATTTTCTACACCCTGGATATTATCTTTAGTTCTCTCATTTTATATAAAAGCAAACCAATATTAATTAAGCATGCTTTGATCATATATGTTACAAAAATAGGAATATAATGAAGCTTGTCTCATATGTACTTTTTTGCATTTCATGATAAATTATGATTTTGAAAGTTGACCTTACATTAATGAAATTAGTCACAAAAATATCATATAGAATGCATAAAATTATTTTGTCTTTTGTGATGTAGTCTTTTTAAGAGGAACAGGTCATCCCGAGAAGAGTTTGAAATTAATTCAATAATCATATATGTCTTATGTGTAATTATACACATAAAATCCTACATGTTTTCAACAAATGTCACTTATCTTATTTGTGCAGCCATTATTTGATCCAGTTGGAATATAAAAGCTTATGAAACTTAATTTTTGGTTTGTTGATAATTTTCAAAGCATCAGTGACTTTGCAAATCTTAATAGGTAGATTATATCTTTCTCATATTTTCTTTTAAAGTAAAGTAAATTCCTAAATTCTTAATAGCGTTATACAATTTTTATTAGTTTCTATGTGTAGAGTCAATCCTTTTTCATACTTTATCTTAGTTCATTTGTGAATATATATCTAGCTATACTTACAGTTATATTTTAAGTATAGTTTACAGGAAACTAAATATTTTTAAAGATGTTAGAGAAAATTTCCAGGAGTAATATTAGTTCATTTCTTATTTAAAATTATCTTTAAAAATTTTAATTTTTATAATTACTGCTAGTAGTACTCTAATTTTAATTAGATAATGCAAATAAAAAAATACCTGATATTTTCTTTAACCAACAGTGTATTGTTCATTTAATTAAATGTCTTTTAAAAGTCTTATTAGATGGTATTTTTAAACTAAATCCTCTGAATATGCAGAAACTTATTAAACATTTACAAATATTAAGGCATTGGAAAAATTCAAAAATGAAAGTAAAGACATAATGACAAGCTCTAAAGAAAATTTATGTATGGCACTTTTCAATTTAGTTTTTAAATATAAGATAAAGGACAAATTCCTATTTTTGAAAGTTTTTATTTAAACACTGGCATGTAAATTCTCTTTATTGAATTTTGATAATATATAGGACATAAAGACAGCTTGAGGTGAATGATCAAAGTGTCTTGACCCCCCCCCCCACCCCCACACATACACCAATGGACATCTAATCTTTGACAAAGGTGCCCAGATTACTAAATGGGGAAAGGGGAGTTTCTTTAACAAATGGTGCTGGAAAAATCGAGTTGAAACATACAGAAGAATGAAACTGAACCACTATTTCACCAAACACAAAAGTCTATTCCAAATGGAACAAGGGCTTGTAAGTTAGACCAGAAAAAAATTAAATACTTAGAATAAAATATTGGCAGAACTCTCTTCCATCTAAATTTAAAGGCATCTTTAATAATACAAATCTTATTACAAAGAAGACTAAAACAAAAACTAATCACTGGTATTACACCAAATTGAAAAGATTCTGCAGAACAAAATAATCCACTACTCAAAGAGGCCCCTTAGAGAATGGGAAACTATCTTTATATGTGATATATCAGACAAGAGGCTAATAACCAAATATATAATGAGCTCACTAAACTCAGAAGCAAGAAAGCAAATGATCCCATCCAAAAATGGGGAGAAGATCTGAACAGAATATTCACCAAAGATGAGATCCAAAAGACCAACAAACATATGAAAAAATGCTCCAAGTAATTGCTTATCAGAGAAATACAATAAAGACAACAATGAGATACCATTTCACTCCTGTGAGAATGCCATACATCAGAGAAAGTAGCAACAACAAATTCTGGAGAGGTTGTAGGAACAAAGGAACTACACTGCTGGTGGGAATGTAAATTAGTCCAACCTCTCTGAAGAGCAGTCTAGAGGACTTTCAGAAGGTTTCCTTCTGACCTTGTAATTCCCCATGGGGATATATCCTAAAGAACCAAACATACCAATCCAAAAACATGTGTGTATACCTATGTTCATAACAACACCATTTGTAATAGCCAAAACCTGAGAACAACCCAGGTGTACAACAACAGATGAGTGGCTGAGCAAGTTGTGTTATATACAATGGAATGCTACTCAGCTACTAAAAATGGTGATTTAACCTTCTTCACCTCATCTTGGATGGAGCTTGAAGGAATAATGTTATGTGAGATAAGTCAGATAGAGAAGGATGAAAATGGGATGATCTCACTCATAGACAGAAGTTGAAAATACTACCATAAAGCCAACCTGCCTTCCCTGAGCACCCAACCTCACTAATGTGTCCTGCAAACCCCACCTCCCCAGAGCCTGAACCCCTAGGGAAAGGCAGAGACAGGTTAAGGGTATGGATCAACCTGTCAATGACCATGTCCAGAGAAAAAGCAATTACAGAAGCCATATCTCTGATCTTCTATGCCCCACAGAGATCTTTGGTCCATACTCCCAGATGGATAAAGAATAGGGAATTTTCCAATTAGAGGGGATAGGATATGGCACTCTGATGGTGGAAACTGTATGAATTGCATCCCTCTTATCCCAAAATCTTGTTGAATATTATTAAATCACTAATAATAATAAAAAGAAGTTGAAAAATAAGAAAACATAAAACAAAACTTGGGCTGGGTTCGGTGTATTGCACCAAACTAAAAGACTTTGGGATTAATCCCAATAAAGAAAGAAAGAAAGAGAAAAAATGTTTGGCCTAAAATATAAATATAGGTTTTGATTTTGAGAATAAATTTAAGGAGATTGTAAAGATACAACTTTGTGGAATTATAAAAAATGTAAATAGAGGGAGAAGTAGTAACAATAATAGACTAAAAATTTTAAAAGACATTTTAAGTATGTATAATATACCTGGTTAGAGAATATGTAGTTTCAGTTAAAATTATTTTCTAACAGTTCATACATGACATACATTTTCATTTGAGTGCTGAAATCAGAGTAAGAAATCAATGGATGGGAATTTTCGCCAATGTCAGTGATTGGCTGAGCTCTTGTTATTTAGGCACCAAAGAGCAATCCTTAACAGCTGTGCTATATTCATTCACATTCACGTCACGAAAATGTAGATTTTTAAAGAATGTGTTCATTCTCATTCTGAGCACATGGGTATTAGCCTGTGAACGTTTTGATGGATTTAGGCTTTTGACTGACTGATTAAATCCTTTCACTATAAATTTTTCATTTTATTCATGAAAACATGGATGAAATCATAAAGCTCAATATAATATTTCACTCACAAAGTCAATTATAGTGAGTGGTTATTATATCTAGCTTTAACTATCCCCAAATTACATCTTAATATTAAGTTTTCTTCAAAATAAAACAAATGTAATTGTTTTAAAGTGCACATAAGAGAAATTGAATACTATTATTCTTAAATGTGTAATTGTGTTTTATATTTGCCTTCCTATTGCTTTCTGTTTTTGTTTTGATAGAATGTATTACCAAAGGGACCAGGGCAGTGAAGCACTAAATTGAGTGCTCACATTATAATGCACAAGGACCTGGTTCATGTCTCTAGTCCCTACCTGCTGTGGGAAAGGTTCACAAGTGGTGAAGCAGTACTGCAGGTGTCTCTTTCTCTATTTTCCCATTCCTTCTTAATTTCTTTCTGTCCTATAAAATAACTAAACAAATAAATACCTTTGGTACCCCATAAAGAATTTTGGTCTATACTCCTAGAGGGGTAGAGAATAGGGAAGTTTCTAATGGAGGGTATGGGATGAAACTCTAGTGGTAGGAATTGTATGGAATTATACCCTTGTTATCTTACAATCTTGTTAATCATTATTAAATCATTAACACATTTTTAAAAGAATGTATTAGCATAAAACTCAAAAACTCAATCTAACATATGAATTCAAATGTGTACACTGGGGTACCTAGGCTAGGAGATAAAATTACAGATTAACATCATTATATTAAAAAATTATGGGTCACAGTGATAACTCAGGAGGTATCAGGAGGTGTGAGTTTTGCCATGTGTACTGTCCAAATTCAAACTCCAACACCACATGGAAGGCTGTGGTGTCTCTTTCACCTCTATTTTCATTTCTGTATCTGTCTATCTGAATGAAACGTGGTCTATGTTCAGTGAAATCTCACATGCATGAGAATCCAGGCTCCACAAAAAAAAAAAAAAAAGAAGAAGAAGAAGAAAGAAAGGAGAAGAAAAGAAGAGAAAATAATTAAAAAAGGGGGGGGGATTAGAAAAAAATAGTCATGATTTTTTCCCTAACAAATGTCAACATTACTAAAAACAGAGTGTTTTTGTTAGTAAATATCCAGTTGTTCTTTTTGTAAATATGTTCAGTTAAGTATTTTTCAAATATTCAAGATGCTGATCTATTCCAACTTTGTGACATGTTGCATTAAAAATAGTTAAATATGCAACATCCTCTTTCATTAAACTAGAAAGTTGGGTTAAGTTCATCCTCAACTAATGTACATATTTGTGATCCAGCATCCATTCTCCTTTCTTCTGTAGTAGAGGAACACATCCCAATCTTTTCAAGTTTCAAATATGGATTCAGTGATTGTTACTTCTCTCTGTTCCTATCCACAGGAATAGATGTATGATATAGAGCTGGCCAATCAAAGTATAATTTCAACTTGACAATGATTAGTTAAGAATGGTAAACTTCAACAAGGGCAACAAAAGAGAATAAATAAATAAATTTAAAAAAAAGAATGGTAAACTGACCCAGACAAACCAATCTTAGAATTTAGATTTGAATAAAGAGAAAGAGAAAAAAGATCCTTTTCTATTAAATTTATATTAGTATTATTGGTAGCCATCTTTCCATAGAAAAAGTTGAAAATTAAGCCAACTAAGCCAAATGCATCTGCATTTGAAGTTGGATGTGTATCAGATCTTTATGATAATATTGGGATATCTGAATTTAGGTATCTGAAAATGTAATACTAATTTTATTTGCTTGAATCAGTAATATCTCTCTCTCTCTCTCTCTCTCTCTCTCACACACACACACACACACACACACACACACACACACACACACAGAGAGAGAGAGAGATAAACACACACACATTGTATTATTAAGCTAGTGTTCTATATTTTTACCCATGGCAAAACAAATTCTGTTTAATTTAACAGTTCTAGGACTTTTATTCCAAAGAATTTCCTCCTGATTCATTATCAGAATGAAAAGAAGAAGGAAAAGGAGAAAGAGGAGCGGAGGAGGGGAAGTAGAGTAGGAGGAGCAGAAGGAGAAGAATGAGGAAGGAGGAAGAGGAGGAGAAGGAAGAGGAGGAGGGAAAATTAGATGACACTGTCTTAGGGTTTAAGAAGGTAACAGATAGTTATTTCTATAATAAAATTACTTGGAAATTGGGTTCACTTTGAAAATCCCATTGTTAGGATTTGCTGTATCATATATGACCTCACCATAATTTGTTCTTTGATGTTATTTATATATGTATCTATGCTTTATAAAGTAACGCCACTGGTTGCTTCTGCTCTCCCGGTCTAAATTTTTAGGAGAGTCAACATTTCAAAGACTCAGACTATGATCTGTGCATTAAAAAGGCTGAGACATTTAATCAATTTTTCTGCTCTCATATTAATTAAATAGTGATTTATATGACTATAAGTCAATAAGAGTGTACATAAACACCATTCCCACCACCAAAAGACTGAGACTGTGTCCTATCCCATCATCCCCACCATACTCCAGTGAAGCTGAGCATCCACCCTCACTCTCCACCAAGAGATTTTTACTTTGGTGCCCTATTCCAGACTCAGTCAGACCCTGATTTTAGTTTCACTTTCTGTTCTTTCTCAACTTCTTTTAAAGAGTGGGATCATCCCATACTCATCTTTGTCTTTCTGATTTATCTAACTTAACATAATTCCTTCTACATCCATCCAAGATGGGTCAGAGAGGGTGGGTTCATTGTTATTAATAGCTGCGTAGTATTCCATTGTGTATATATACCACAGATTTCTCAGCCATTCATCTGTTGTTGGGCACCTGGGTTGCAATAAATATCTATTGCCTTCTTAAACACTAAGACAGCAGGAGCCTCCTGCTTCCTCTATAAAGCCCAAATTTCCCTCAGGCCTGGAACCTCTAGAGTGGGGCTCACTTTCCAGCATGCCTCTCTCAATTCAAACCAACTGATACTGCAAAGGCTGATCCCAACCTATTCAATGCAAGGAGTACCACCTCAGCATGCTTCACTTCTGAATGTGTCCAGAGATTTCAGGTGTGGAATGCAACCCTTCAACATCATTATTCAGGTGAGACCTTTTTCATTCTCATAGGACTCCTTAATTCCATTTTGTGTTGTCTACTTCCTAACAAATTCTCAAAACCTAGATATAGACCAGGTCCAATGAGATAGGGAAGATGTATACATGTATACATAAATTAGGGCAAAATATATACCTTAAATTAATAGTGCACAATAGTTTGCAGGAAGTCAATAAATGAAGCAAGTAAGTAGAAAGATGTAAAAAGACACCTTAAAGTACCTAATCAAATAGTTTCTGCTTACACCTAGATACCCTCCTCACCTACTTCCTATCACACTTCCCTCAGTCACTCCAAAGCTTACCTTATCAAAGTAAAGACTACAAAATCTGAATACAGGTGAGAGACTGACATACTTTAATGATGACTCTTTAGTCACTATAAGGCCACCTCATCATCTGGGGCCCTAGTTGGGTAGTCTTGGGATTACCACATCAACAAGATGAGCCTAGACCTCAAATAGAACCCTCTCTCCATTATCACTGGTCATCTCCATCAGGAACAACATAATGGACCCCTTGGGTACCCCCCATAGGACCTTGCCCTCAATGTGGATCAACAATGGTAGAGAATGTTTCATCCTTTGAATGGGGGGTTGGATAACATACTCTATCTACAACCTGAAAAAGATAGGTCCTAAAATTGGTGCAACTAATAATGTTCCTACTGATGACCACAGAATGCAAGTTCGGACCTATAGGCATGTAGAGGTTACATAGGTTCCTATGATGAATATGGGCCCCAGATCAAATCAATGAGTCTTTACAGCCAACAATATCAGAGACCCCAAATCTTCATCTGCAATATTCTAGTTTATGGTTAATCAATGGTTTGTATGGCTTTATATGTTAACTCTCTTTTCAGCCACCAGGTTCCAGATGCTACCATGATTCCAACCAGACTTACCTGGACAGACAATGTGTCTGTCCAATATGTCCTGGAGCTCTGATTCCCCAGAACCCCACCCAACTAGGGAAAGAGAGAAACAGGCTAGGAGTATAGATTGACCTGCCAATGCCCATGTTCAGCAGGGAAGCAATTACAGAATCCAGACCTTCCACCTTCTGCATCCCATAATGACCCTGTGTCCATACATCCAGAGGCATAAAGAATAGGAAAGCTACTAGGGGAGGGAAGAGAATACAGGGCTCTGGTGGTGGGAATTGTATCCCTCTTATCCTATGATCTTGTCAGTGTTTCCATTTTATAAATTAATAAATTAAATAAAAAAGAACTACAAAAATACAAAAAAGGAGAAAAAAGAAGACACTGACACAGAGATATGTGGAGATAGATGGGTGTAAGATGAGTTACGTTTCAGAATTGTAGTTAATTATGGGGATAGAGTATGACTTAAGTTTTATAGGATTTAGACGAAGGTGTGTTAGAGTTAGATATAAGACTTTGCTGGTAGGTATGGAACTGTAACCCTGTTATCTTATAAAGTACTACTAAGTTAAAAAAAATAAATGTAGGTTTGAGGTTACTATTTGAGCCAAAGTTAAAAGTAGTTTTGGGATTAATTTTAAAGTTAGGCAATGGTAAGGACTGCCCCATTGTCTGAAGGGATGTTAGGTCATCCTACCTTGTCACTTGAGGAAACGACTGCCACCTCTACAGATTCAAAGGAGGTCTCGAAACTTTACATCAGGCTCAACCTGACGCTGTTGACTGGCTACGGAAGAAGGGCAAACGCTAGAAGAAGAAGACTTGAGGAAAACTGGTCCTGAAATAATTGAAGCCTAAGATTTTTCCCAGCTATGGTCATGAACTATGAGCTCAGACTGACAAGGACTCAGAAGTTTCACAGGATCCTGTGCAATATATATATGCCTTGGGTCAGGTGGATGGGGTAAGCAGTTAATTTTATTATTCATGGACTTTCTTCAAGATTGGGAGTTACTTCTGGCCCTAATCCAACCACCTAACCCTATTCTCAACTCTGACACCATCTTCTCAGACAATATTTTTATCCACCTCCATGTTAGCTGTCAAACTTAAGCAAAAATATGATAATCATAGGCCCCTAGGAACACACTTAAGTGACTTCCTCACTTCTTTCCATCCTAAAACATCTATTCTCATCTGCTCTATTCCTACTTTGTGGTTCCAGTTTATTAATCATTTTGTTCTGCTTTATATCTTAACACCTCTCAGCCACCAAGTTGCAGATGTTATCATGATTCCATTCTGACAACTTCACCAATGTATCCTGAAATCTCACATTTCCAAAGCTCTAATCCACTAGGGACAAATAGAAACAGGTTGGGGGTGTGGCTGGACCTGCCAATGCCCAGGTTCAGCAAATAAGCAATTATAGAAGCCAGATCTACCCGCTTCAGCACTCTAAATAGAATTTTGGTCCATACTCCCAGAGGAGAAATGATAGGGGGTAGATGAAAAGAGAGTTCTGAACTCCAACTCCATTAGGGACATTTGGAAGTAGTAACAGGTATAGGTATGACTTGGAAAAGAAGAAATGACTATGGATGAAAACAGGCAAATATATATACAAATGGTTATAGAAATAATAGTTAACCCCTATTTGCAACCTTGGGAGAACTGCTGTAGCTTCTGGTGGAGGGAATGGGGATACAGAACTCTGGCAGTGGGAATGGTGCAGAATTATACCTTGTTTTCTTTGAATTTTGTAAATCAATATTAAATAACTAATAAAATTAAAGTAAAGTTAGGTTAGGATGTTTGGTGTAGTTTTATATTTGCATATAGAGTTAAAATAGCTTTGTTAAGTTAGTGAGGCTTGGGGTTATTTTGAGATTTATTGGTCATTTGTTATAAATGGGATTGTAATACTATAGTATGTAAGATTCATGTAGAGATAAACCTTCCAGTTATTTTTGGGTCTAGGCATATTGATATCATAGGGGTTATCAACATTGTTTTCCTGTGGGGGGAGATAGCATAAAGGATATGCAAAGAGACTTCCATGCCTGAGGCTCTGAAGTTCCAGGTTCAATTCTCTGCACTACCAAAAAAACAGAGCTGATCAGTGCTTTCGTTAAAAAAATTGTTATCCTATAATTTTATTGAGTTATCTAGTCATAGAGTTATCACTAAGACTCAGTGCCAGTAATACAACTCCACCTACCATTTCTGGTGACACTTTTGTTTTTAATAGAGACAGAGAAAAAAAAGGGGTGTGGGGAGAAACCTGCACCTCTGCTTCACTGTTTGTGAAACACCTCCCCTGCAGGTGGGAATCAGGGACTAGAACCTTGTGCACAATAATATGTGCATTCTACCTGGGGTACCACCACATGACCTCCTATAATTAATAGCCTATTATGGATAGCATTGAATTACAGGTAGTATTTGGGAATTCAGTAGAGGTAAGGTAAATTCCAGGTTAGAAGTTAGGTAAATAGTGCTAATCTAAGATTAGAAATAGATGTGTATTCTTTTTGTAAGGTTAAACACAGTTTAATGTTAGTCATATGGTTGAATTTATAACTGGAGTTAGATTTGGCTGCGAAAGGTGTTGCATTATTCTTAAGGTCAATGGAGTTTAGGGATAGTGTTAAATTAAGATTGGATTTTTTTTCTGAGGTTAGAGTTATAGAGAGTGTTAGAGAGGTTTAATACTATTATAATTGTTAGGGTTACATGTGGAATTGGGGCCGACATATAAGAGTTAAATTTCAAAACAGGTTTTTGTTTCCTTTTATACTCTTCACTACAGTTACATTTAAGAGAGTCTCCCACAATCAAATTGCCATCATATATATGGGCACTGGCTCTCCAACCCACTTCCTCCACTAACTCCCGTTTGTATCATTATGTCTGCTGAAATAGACTACAGTTTATTAACATTTCACTTTATATTTCCTTTTGCTTTGTGCCTTAAATATTACCTATAAGTGATTTTTTAAATCAGTCCTCAATTCACTTTGGAACACTTTCTTTTACTTTATGGCTTGAGGGTTGTTTCCTTCTGTGAACTCTTTCATATTTTGATGTTTCTTTTAAAAAATCAATATCATATTGACTTTTCATTTTATCTTCTCACTCCCTTCTGGGTTGTTTCAGTATTCATTATTATTCCTCTTTTTCTTTATTCTTAAATGAAAAGACTCCTTATGAAATCACCATTTCACAGTGGTGTTTTAGTGATAACATTAGTGGAAAACATGGCTAGAAAAAATAATGTTTTTTGTATTATCAGACAGTTAAACATTTTGCAGTAATCATTATATCTTTTTAATTTGATTTTGACTTCCCATACGATTATATTTTCATTAAAATTCACATTTTTTTCTATTGCAGAACTTTAAGAGACTGATATCTCTTCATTGGAAAAGACACCACTATATTCCATGCTAGAGAAATAACATTCATTTTCAATTGTTTGGTCTCCCAATGATCATATTTCCAGCCTACTCAGTAACAAAGGCAAATAATTAAATACAATCTTACAGAAATTAAATATTATAAAACTGGGCAGAGCGAATTCTCCCAGAGAAATCCCATTTATTTTTATCACATACTATAAAATTAGAGTTTAGTAGTATATCAGTGTTATGTATGTACTAAAAGTGGAAACACTTCAAATTCCCATTAACTGGAGGATAAATAAATCAAATGTTGATATACTCATATAACAGTATATAGTTTGATCACAAACTGAAGTACTGACAAGTTACAAGTCAGTGCTACTGCAACTTACTTCCCCTACCTACTCTTTTGTGTATCCTTAGGTTTGCTGAAAAAGACTATAATGAATGAAGTCAAACACAGAAATTCACATATCTTAAGTTTTTAGTTATAGAAAATATGCAAAATAGATCTAACTATAGTGACAAAATTAGATTAGCATTTGCCATGGACTGAGGGTAGGAGAAATGGGAATGGCTCTTAATGGTAGGTTGTGTGAGATGCTAATTATTTAGACAAGACTATTAAGAAAGATACTGTAGTAGGCCCTTTGAAATATAACAAAATGGAGGACCCCCCCAACTCTTCATCTGCATTATTCCAGCCTTTAGGTCCATGATTGTTCAACAATTTGTTTGGCTTTGTATGTAAACTCTCTTTTCAGCCACCAGGTTCCAGATGCTAGCAGTGTGTGACCAGACTTCCCTGGACAGACAACCCCACCAAAGTGCCTTGGAGCTCCGCTTCCTCAGAACCCTTCCCCACTAGGAAAAGAGAGAGAGACAGCCTGGGAGTATGGATCGACCTGGCAACGCCCATGTTCAGCAGGGAAGCAATTACAGAAGCCAGAACTTCAGCCTTCTGCATCCCACAATGACCTTAGGTCCATACTCCCAGAGAGTTAAAGAATAGGAAAGCTATCAGGGGAGGGGATGGGATATGGAGGTCTGGTGGTGGGAATTATGTGAAATTGTACCCCTCTTATCCTATGGTTTTATCAATGTTTCCTTTTCATAAATAAAAAAATTAAAAGAAAAGAGAAAGATACTGTAGCTAGACTAATGTCAATATATACTTTAATTTTTATATTTATTTATTTTTCTTTTTGTTGCACTTGTTGTTTTTTTATTGTTGTTGCAGGTATTATTGTTGTTGTTACTGATGTTGTCATTGTTAGGACAGAGAGAAATGGAGAAAGGAGGGCAAGATAGAGAGCGCGAAAGAGAGACACCTGCAGACCTGCTGCACTGCTTGTGAAGTGACTCTCCTAATGGTGGGGAGCCAGAGGCTTGAGCCAGGATCCTTATGCTGGTCCTTGTGATTCATACCACATTAAGCGTAACCTGCTGCGCTACCTCCCAACCCCTAGAATTTTAAATAAATTGCAAATAGCCAATGTGTTTGATAGAATAATGTACACCTTAAAATCACTGCAAATAAACTAACCTAATCAATCATACCAGTTATAGGAACTCCAAATTCTACTCTTCTTTCCTGCTAATCTTAAGTTAATAATGGGTGGGTGCTTTAAAATAGAGAATGGCATCCAACTGACCTGAGATGACACTTTGATGGTGAGTGATATGTACAACATTCACTCAAGGGGAAATGTGAAATTGCACTCCTGAGAGAACTAGAATATTATAAGGTATATTCTCTTTAAAAATATTAATAAAAGGAAGTCAGGCAATAGTGCAGCAGGTTAAGTGCATGTGGCACAAAGTGTAAGGACTAGTGTGAGGATCCCAGTTCGAGTTCACAGGCAGTGAAGCAGGTCTGCAGGTGTCTTTCTCTCCCCCTGTTTTCCCCTCCTCTCTCCATTTCTCGCTGTCCTATCCAACAACGACAACATCAATAACAACAATAGTAATAATAACTACAACAACAATAAAACAACTAAGGGAAACAAAAAGGAAGTAAATAAATATTAAAAACAATAATAATACAATAATAGAAGATAATGCATTTTAAATCAGGTATCTGATCATCAAAAATAATGATAATCCAGACGAAATATAAAAACCTTTTAAGTGCACAGATTTTAAAGCATAAAGACACATTATAATTTGTCCAGAATTATGGAAACAGGCAACCAATTTTAGAATTTTTACCCATTTGTGTCCCATTGCTGAAACAATAGCAAAATAAGATTCAGTCATAACCGATGAATAAGAAAAGAAAATTAAATTAAATTCTTAAAGTTCAGAAATTTAATTAAATTCTTCCTTTATTTCTTCTTTCTTTATCCCCCACCCCCAAAGGTTAACAATATACCAAGTCATTTTTATTTCTTTTTTTATATTTTTATTTACTTATTATTGTATAGAGTATAGAGACAGATAGCAACTGAGAGTGAAGGGGGAACATGAGAGAGAGAGGGAGAGAGAGAGAGAGAGAAAAAAAAAAAGACACCTGTAGCCCTGTTTTACTACTCTCATGAAACTTTCCCCCTGCAGGTGGGCACTAGATACTTGAACCAAGGTCCTTACTCACTATAAAGTGTGCACTTAACCAGGTGCTCCACCTCCAAGGCCTTTTTGTTTTGTTTTGTCCCCCCCCCTTTTTTTCTTTTCTTTGTTATAGGGTAGGGGTGGAGGAAGCTAGGGAAAGACAAGAGAGGAGAGACACCTACAGCTAAGTTCAATTGCTTGGAAGCTGCCCCTTTACAAGCAGGGGTCCAGGGCTAGAACCTGGAACCTTTAGCAATGTAATATGTGTGTTCCTGCAAGCCACCATCCAGCCCAGCAAATACGATTATTTCTTAGCTGATTTAACTCAATAGTAGTATATTCTATTTTAGAAAATCAGTGGTGATCACTCTGAAAGACTTTCAACATAAATTTAAAGGATAGCATAAAATAACTAGTTGCATTTGGTGATAAATTTAGAGCTAATACTATTTATATCTTATAGATAACTAGGAGGATGAGATGGAGACGGTGGGAATTTTACAATAAGATGTGTTTCATCAGATAGGCAAATAAATGCTAAAAGCTTATTAGTAAGAGTGGAAGGGGGGAAAATCCTGAGAAAAAGGACTATTTTTTTTGTCATCCTGAGAATACTAGAAAACTAAATGCTGAAGGTTGCAAAAGTCAAGCTTGTTTGTGCTGTTTCTCTACATTACATACTTTCCCACAGTACATTCACTTCCTTGATGCCCCAGTCTCCTATGTGAATTCTTTTTTTCCTATTGATAAAATTAGTTTTATATATTTTATCCTAGATTTCAGCACTTATTTATGTTAGTAGTAGGGATAGTATTGTGTCTTCCTGCAAAATTTAGCCCTCAAATATACGTGCTTTTACTGCTCCTGGACTAACTTTTGCATTCAGAGAAAAAGAGGGAGAGAAGGAGAGAGAGAAATACCACAGCACCCAAACTTCTATTGATGCCACTATGACATTTTCCTGTGGTACATGGGCTCAACCTCAGACCTTACATGGCAACCACAAGCTTTATTCAGTGAATTATCTTTCCATCTGTTTGTCTGTTAACCTGAACTCTACCCCACTGTGGTTACTAGAAGTGCCAGCATCAAACCTAAGACCTCTCATATAAATGTCATGTGTGCTAACACTATGTTACCTCTCTGGATCCAGACTGTGCTTTTCTTCAATATATCTGTCCTTTTCAGTAGACTACTAATTTCTTGATCTTTCCTTTCTTAGTACCAAGGAGAATCTCTAGCAAGCAATCAATGAATAAATATTCAATAATTGTCTCATAAATGAATGATTTCTTGTTACTCAGGTCTGTGTTAGACTCATTGCATAGCACTTCATCCAAATTAAATCTCTTGATTGGATACTTGTGATACTTAAGAATATAAGGACCCAGACTGTGGAGATTAAATTTTCCTTTTAGAGTTTGTTTCATGACTTTCCAAAGGAATCATTCCTTGTGATCTTACAATAATCATCTAGATACCTCCAGGAATCTATTGTTCGCTTTCAAAACTTGAGTATAGATCATGGCTCCTAATATTTTTCAGAATAAAAATAGAACTCGAGGCACTTGTTAAAACACTGAATAGAAAAAATGAACATGAAATTACAAAATATATCCTGTTCTTATGTTATATTCTGAGTATGTGTATTAAAACAAAATGCCTTGAGTTTGCCAGCAAAATAGGAAGACAGACATTAGACTCAGTTAAAAAAGGTGTCTAAAATATTTATCATGGGGGACAAGGAAGTGGCACATCTGGTTAAGTGTACACATTATAGTGTTCAAGGGCTGGAGTTTGAGCCCTGAGTGCCCACCTACAGTGAGAAAGCTTCACGAGTGGTGAAATAGGGCTGCATCTGGTAGAGTGCTCTATTTCCCTCTTTATCTCCTCCTCCCTTCTCAGCTTCTGTCTCTATCAAATAAATAAAAATTTACATTAGCACTTACTAATACTCTATGTGAACACAAAATAATAGCCTAGGATATAAGAACAGTAAAGTCTGTATGATAGATGTTCATGACAATAACATTTCTTAGATATAAACTACTTTTCCTGAAATGCAAATTAAGGCTTCAAATTTCAATAAAAATATAAAGAACTATACTGTGTTTAACTCATCCTAAAAATACATTGTTAATGTTTGTATTTACATAGATATATGGATTTTACTTATACATATAAAGTAAAAGCAATGTATAGGAATAAATTGGTCTATTCAAAATCTAAATTATTCAGTATAAAAATATCCCTTTTTAAATCTACTACAGTGAAATATACATTGTCTTATAAAACTTTCCTAATATTTTGTGACATTCACTATTCATAAATAGAATATTTGCAAACTCAAGTATTTGAAGATCAAGGCTAGATAACCAGTTGCCTGCAGTAGATTAGATGAAACTGTCTAGATTCTTATGTTTCATTTCTACTTATATGAGTATAACAAAGGATATTTTAGTGAAATATAATCATTAATAAAACCCTATTGTGGACAAGTATTTGGATCAGGGTTTTTATTTCTTATTTAATGCATATCCATTTGATATTTCCATATTTTCAGTATTATTACCAAAAGTATCTTTGATATTTTTAGAATTTCATAGAATCCTACTATTCTGGGACCAATACCAATTCCTGACATTTGCAATTTAATAAATCAGCATCTTTAGGTCTAACCCAGAGCCAACCATTCACATGACTTTATAAACCATCTTCATTTTTAAAACAATCTTTCAATATTTCTATGACATAATTGTTCAACTTCATTTAATATGTATAAAATAGGTATACTCTTGTGTAATGGTTCAAATAATTCTCAATGAAAGAAATAAGTCATTTTAACCCTTAAACAATAATTTTATAAAAAGGTCATAAAACACAGACTGAGTCTTTTTGATACATGGGCTGAGTCTTTGATATGCGGACTCTCTCGAAAGCTTAGACCAGGTAGATTAGAGGCAACCGGTGGCACAGCTATATACAAGGTACTGGGTATTATACAGCAAACCCTAACAAAGGGACTTTTCAAAGTTAACCCAATTGCCAAATAATGTGATGATAACAATAACTATCCACTGTCTTCTTGAACCCTAAGGCAGCAGGAACCTCACATTTCCACTGTAAAGCCTGTATTTCCCCCAGTTCTGGAACCTGAGGGTGGGGCCCACTTTCCCGCATGCTTCTCCCAATTCATATAAAATAATATTGCATCTGCCAATCGCAACCTAATGAATGCAATGAGTACCACCTCAACATGCTTCGCCTCAGACTGTGTCCAGAGATTTCAGGTGTGGAGTGACAACCTTTCAGCTTCATTGCTCCGGTGAGATCTTTCCTTTCATGGTATTCTCTAGTTCCATCCCAGGTGGTTCACTTCCTAACAGGGTCCCATGATCTAGATATAGACCAGGTTCTGTGAGGTGGAGCATATATTCACACATATCCATAAACTGGGGCAGGGTATATACCTGAAAGCAGAAGTACACTAGAGTCTGCAGTGAGTATCCCCCTAACACTTCCTCTCCACTATTCCAAGCTTTGGGTCCATGATTGCTCAACAATTTGTTTGGCTTTGTATGTTAACTCTCTTTTCAGTCACCAGGTTCCAGATGTCATCAGGATGCCGGCAAGGCTTCCCTGGACTGAAGACCCCACCAATGTGTCCTGGAACTCTGCTCCCCCAGAGACCCACCCTTTAGGGAAAGAGAGAGGCAGACTGGGAGTATGGATCAACCAGTCAAGGTCCATGTTCAGCAGGGAAGCAATTAAAGAAGCCAGACCTACCACCTTCTGCAACTCACAATGACCCTGGGTCCATACTCCCAGAGGGATAGAGAATGGGAAAGCTATTGGGGAGGGGATGGGATATGGAGATCAGGTGGAGGGAATTGTGTGGAGTTGTACCCCTCCTGTCCTATGGTTTTGTTAATGTCTCCTTCCTTAAAAAAAAAAAAGGTCATAAATTAGAAAACACAAAACACATTTTACCATTAATTCTACTTTTCTCATGAATATAATTTCTCATGCTTTATTAATTCTACATAAAGTGATTTATGCTTACCATTCCAGACTTTATAAATATTTTTATGAAGTTGCATAACAAAAACCACAAAAAAAACAAGTGACACAATATCAGATTGAGCTAATGTATACAAGTATACTTCACTTTAATAGGCCTACCAGCTATCTTCAAAACGGAGACCCCAAATCTTCATCTGCAATATTCCAATCTTTAGGTTCATGATTAGTCAACAATTTGTTTTGCTTTATATCTTAACTCTTTTTCAGCCATGGTAGAATCTTTTTCCAGATTCTACCATGATGCCAACTGGACTTCCCTGGGCTGATATCCCACCAATATGTTCTGGAGCCCTGCTTCCCAAGAGCCCTGTTCCACTAGGGAAAGAGAGAGAGACAGGCTGGGAGTATGGATCCACCTGCCAATGCCCATATTCAGCGGGAAGCAACTTCAGAAGCCAGACCTTCCAACTTGTGTACCCCATAATGACCCTAGGTCCATATTCCCAGAGGGTTAAAGAATAGGAAAGCTGTTGGAAGGGAATGGGATGCGGAGTTCTAGTGGTGGGAATTATGTGGAGTTGTACCCCTCTTATCCTATGGCTTTGTCAGTGTTTTCTTTATTCATTTCCCCTTTTGTTGCCCTTTTTTATTGTTGTAGTTATTGTTGTTGTTATTGATGTCGTCATTATTAGACAGGACAGAGATATATGGAAAGAGGAGGGGAAGACAGAGAGGGGGAAAGACAGACACCTTCAGATTTGCTTCACCACCTGTGAAGCGAGTCCCCTATGGGGGGGGGCTCGAACCAGATTCTTATGTGTCCTTGTGCTTAGAGCCACATGCGCTTAACCCACTGCACTACCACTCGACTCCCCAATGTTTCCTTTTTATAAGTAAATATTGAAAGAAAAAGAAAGCTAAGAATAACCTGATAATCGTCACAAAAACTTTTTGTGCTTTCATACCATTATCATTTTTCCTCTATTCCTCCTACTAGTATTTGCTTTCCCTACACACTTCAATTTTAAAACAGGCCTTTCAATCTCCTCTGTTCTTGAATAACATAACTTATTATATGTAACTTTTAAACTTACCTGACTTTCATATTGGTGTTCATCATATAATTGGGTGTTTAACTTATCCCCACAGGGAGCCTATCTTTTTCTTTTGTATTCAATTTCATTACTCCTGAGTCATATATATATTCATTCCTGACATTCCCTTGGTGTCATGCCAATCCCATGTGGTGCCAGGTTTTGAAACCTGACTATGTGTATGGTGGGAAACATGCCCACAAGCTGAGCTATTTTCCAGCCCAGCAGAGGCTTTATAAAAATCATTTTACTGGGAGATTAAGAGTTTATAATATAGTTGTTGACACATTTGTACATTTTATCATCTCCCCATGGTAGGTATTTATAGAATATTCTCACCCTTAGCTTTGGCCCTTTTCCTCCATTATGCACCAGAACTCAAGTGCCATCATTACCCCTTCTCTTCCCCTCCTTTTCTAGAGTCCTTTGCTTCATTATGATGCATGACACCAAGCCCAAATTTCACTTTGTATTTTCCCTTTCTGTCTCTGTTGCTTAAATTCTACGTGTAAGTGAGATCATCTAGTACTTTCCGTTTTCTTTTTGGCTTATCTCACTTAACAAGATTCCTTAAAATTCCATCCAAGATAAAGAAAAGGAGATGACATCATCATTTTGAAAAACTGCATAGTAACCAATTGTGTATACCACAAGTTTAAGTAACTCATCTGTTATTGGGCCTCTGGGTTCCTTAAAAGTTCCAGCTATTACAAATTGTGCTTCTATGAACATAGGTGTACAGAAATCTCTTGTATGGATATGTTTGTTTCCATTGGATAAATACCCAGAGAGAAATTGTTCAGTTATAGGACAGGTCCATTTCTTGTGTTTTAAAAAAATATCCAGACTGTTTCCCACTGAGGTTGGATCAAATTAATTCTACAGCAGTGTAGAATGGCTCTTTTTCCTATTCATTGTTTTTAACATTTGTTGTTTCTCCTCTTTCTAATGTATTTTCACAGATGTAAAGTGGTATCACATTGCTTCATTTGCATTTCTCGAATAACTAGTAACGTTTAGTGTTTTCTCATGTCTTTTGGTCCTCTTAGATCTCTTTTTTGGTGGAAAAGCTATTCTTCCTTATTCTTCATTTCCTAGTGAGTTTCTTGTGTTATTGTTCCTGAGTTTAGTGAATTTTTTGTATATTTAAGTTATTAGCTCTTTATCTGATGCATTATGTATATAGATTTCCCATTCTGTAGGGTGTATTTCTGTTTTGATGATGGTTCCCTTTGTCCCCTTTGCTGTAAAGAAGCTTTTCATTTTGATGTAGTCCTATGAGCTTGTTTTTGTTTTCCTTAATGTTGAACTTGAGTCTTTGAGGGCATTTCTGAAGTATAGACCATGAAGTGTTCTGCCAATGTTTTCTTCTATATATCTGATAGTTTCTAGTCTAATGCCCATATATTTTTTTATCCATTTGGAGCTGACGTTTGTGTATGGTGATATATGGTGGTTCATTTTCATTTATCTGCATTTTTCATCCCAATTTTTTCAAGAGACATTTTTTTTCTCTCCATTTAGTGTTTTGAAGTCCTTTGTGAAAAACTTGTTGTCTGCTAGTGTTCAGGCTTATCTCTGGGCTTTCAGTTCTATCCTATTGGTCTTTGTGTCTATTTCTGTTTCAGCACCAAGTAGCTTCGATTATAGTAGCCCTATACTATAATTTGAGGTCAAAAAGTGTGGTACAGTACAACAGGAACTCTATTTTATTTTCTTTATTGAGGGATTAATGTTTTACATGTGACAGCAAATACAAAGTTTGTACATGCATAACATTTCTCAGTTTTCCACATAACAATACAACCCCCACTAAATCCTCTGTCATCCTATTCCAGGACCTGTATTCTCCCCCCACCCCAGAGTCTTTTACTTTGGTGCAATACATCAACTCCAGGCCAGGTTATGCTTAGTGTTTTCTCTTCTGATCTTGTGTTTTAACTTCGGCCTGTGAGTGAAATCATCCCATATTCATCCTTCTGTTTCTGATCTATTTCATTTAACATGATTTCTTTGAGCTGTGTCCAAGATGGGCTGAAAACATTGAAATCAACATTTTTTAAAGATTTCTTTAATATTAATTAATTAACTTATTTATTCCCTTTTATTGCCCTTGTTGTTTTGTTGTTGTAGTTATTCTTGCTGTCATTGTTGTTGGATAGGACAGAGAGAAATGGAGAGTAGAGGGGAAGACAGAGAGGAGGAGAGAAAGGCAGCTATCAGCAGACCTGCTTCACTGCTTGTGAAGGGACTCCCCTGCAGGTGGGGAGCTGGGGGCTCAAACTAGGATCCTTAAACCAGTCAGTGCACTTCAAGCCATGTGTGCTTAACCTGCTGCGCTACCACTCGACTCCCTGAAATCACCATTTTTAATAGCTGAGTAGTATTCATATATATACCACACCTTGCTCAACCACTAGTCCGTTGTTGGACACCTGTGTTGCTTCCAGGTTTTGGCTATTACAAACTGTGCTGCTATGAACATAGGTATACACAAATCTTTTTGGATGGGTGTGTTGAGTTCATTAGGTTATATCCCCAGGAGAGGAAATGTAGGATCATAGAGTAGGTCCATTTCTACCCTTCTGAGAGTTCTCCAGACTGCTCTCCACAGGGTTTGAATGAATTTACATTCCCACCAGCAGGGCAGGAGGGTTCCTTTGACCCCCACAACTTCTCCAACGTTTGTTGCTGCTACTTTTTCTGATGTACAACATTTTCACAGGAGTGAAGTGGTATTCCATTGTTGTCTTTACATATCTCTGACAATCAATGACTTAGAGCATTTTTTCATGTGTTTCTCAGTCTTTAGGATCTCTTCTGTGGTGAATATTCTATCCATGTTCTCTTCCCATTTTTGGATGGGATCACTTGTTTACTTATTGTTGAGTCTGACAAGCTTTTTATTTATTTTGGTTATTAGCCTCTTATCTGATGTATCTCATGTAAGGATCTCCCATTCTGTGAGGGATCTCTTGGTTAGGATAGTGGTTTCTTTTGGTGTGCAGAAGATTTTTAATTTGATGTAGTCCCATAGATTTATACTTGCCTTAGTCTTCTTTGTAATTGTACTTGTTTCATTGAAGATATCTTTAAAATTTATGTGGAAGGGTCTGGTGGTGGCCCACCTAGTTAAGCACACATGTTACAGTGCTCAAAGACCCAGGTTCATGCCCCCAGTTCCCAACTGCAGGGGGAAAGCTTTATAAGCAGTGAAGCAGGTCTGCAGGTGTCTCTCTTTCTCCCTCTCTATGTCCCCTACCCTCTTGATTTCTGGCTGTCTCTATCCAATAAATAAAGATAATTTAAAAAAATATGTGGAAATAATTTTTTCCAATATTTTCCTCTAAGTATCTGATAGTTTCTGGTCTAATATCCACATCCTTGATCCACATGGAATTTACTTTTGTGATTGGTGAAATATAGTGGTTCAGTTTCATTCTTCTGCAAGTTTGAACCCATTTTTTTCCAACACCATTTACAACAGGAACTCTTATGTTGAATATATCAGGGTCATTTAAAAATATAGATTCTAGAGTAATCACTTCTTTGACTTCTGAATCAGTAAATCAGTATGCACTTTAGAATAAAATTGTTATTGTTATCTAGGTTTTTTGTTTACATTTTAAATGCATAGGCATTATTAGATAAAATATTAAAATTTAAGGAAATGTCACTGTGAATATGTCAAGCAAAAATCAAAAATGAAAAAAAAATCAGCAAGAAATGATTATTCACAGGGATAGGAATAAATAAATTCATACTCAACAGGGAATAAATTGCTTGGGGCCAGGCAGTGATGTATCTGCTGAAACCCACATACTACAGCATTCACATATTTAGGTTCAAGACCCTGGTCCCCCCCTGTAGAAGGAGACCTTCACAAGTGATGAAATAAATCTCTGTTTCTCTCCTTCTACCTTTCAGTTCCCTCTCAATTTCTCTCTGCCTCTATACAATAATAAAAATTTTAAAGAGAGTAAAATTTCTATGCACAACAACTGCACATGGGAGCACCACACAAAAAGGAAGCTTCATGAGAGGTAGATATGAGATATGGCATCTATCTGCAAAACAAATGGGAACAGGTGCCCCATAAATTTCTTTTAGAAAAAAAAAGAAGGAAAAGAAACAACAGAAAGGAGGAGAAAAGAAAGGAAGAAAGGGAGAAAGGAAGGAGGGAAGGAAGAAAATTAATAATCATGAAATTCTTTCTGTAATCTTTCAGATCTATGGATAACATTGAAATTTATTAACAGATATGAACATAAAATAATATATTGGTTAGAAAACTCAGGTTCACTCACATGGTTTTATTTCTCTCAGATTCCTGCCTTAATATTCATATACCATTATTTACTTGTACTATCTTAAAGTTAGAATATTTAAGTCCATTGTTTGATACTTTCTACTTTCATATTTCAAGTGTGTTCACATCACAGATATAATATCTCAAATTAATTAACTAATGTCTATTTACTTGGTATGAAAATGTTAACTTTCTATTTTCATATATTCATAAGTGACCCATCAGCAATTTCTGTTGTTTCTACTATCAACAAAATATAGAAATGATCCCTGACCAAGCAGTTTTGATGACAGTGGCCCTATAATACAGTTTGAGATCTGGGAGTGTGATGCCTCCAGTTCTGTTCTTTTTTCTCAAGATTGTTTGGGCAATTCTAGGTCTTTTCTGGTTCCAGATAAACATTTGTAGCATTTTTTCTATTCTCCTAAAAAATGTGCTTGGGATCTTGATGGGGATAGCATTAAATTTGTAGATGGCTCTGGGTAATATATTCATTTTGATGATGTTAATTCTTCCAACCCATGCACATGGAATATCTTTCCACTTCTTTGTGTCTTTTTCAATTTCTTTGAGTAGCGACTCATAATTTTCAGTATACAAGTCTTTCACTTCTTTGGTTAGGTTTACTCCTAGATATTTTATTGTTTTTGTTGCTATAGTAAAAGGAATTGATTTCTGGATTTCAATTTCTTCTAACTTAGTGTTTGCATAGAGGAATGCCACTGACTTTTGAATGTTAATTTTGTAGCCTGGCACCTTACTGTATTGCCTGTTGATTTCCAAAAGCTTATTGCTGGATTCCTTAGGTTTTTCCATGTATACTATCATGTCATCTGCAAATAAGGAGAGTTTGACTTCTTCTCTTCCAATCTGTATCCCTTTAATTCCTTGCTCCTGCCTGAGTGTTATGGCAAGAACTTCCAACACTATGTTGAATAGTAATGGTGATAGTGGGCAGCCCTGTCTAGTACCTGATCTGAGTGGAAATGCTTCCAGTTTTTCACCATTGAGTATGATGTTGGCTGTAGGTTTGCTATATATATAGACTCCACTATCTTCAGGAATTTTCCATCTATTCCCATTTTTTGTAGTGTTTTGATCATAAAGGGATGTTGTATTTTGTCACAGACTTTCTCTGCATCTATTGATATGACCATGTGGTTTTTGGTCTTGCTTTTCTTGATGTGGTGGATCACATTGATTGATTTACGTATATTAAACCAACCTTGCATGCCTGGGATAAACCCCACTTGGTCATGATGAACAATTTTTTTGATATACTGCTGTATCCGGTTGGCTAGAATTTTGTTCAATATTTTAGCATCTATGTTCATCAGAGATATTGGACTGTAGTTTTCTTTTTTGGTTGTGTCCCTGTCTGCTTTTGGTATCATGGTGATACTAGCTTCATAGAAGATGGCAGGGAGTATTCCAGTGTCTTCAATCTTCTGGAAGACTTTTAAAAGTAGAGGTATTAGTTCTTCTTTGAAGGTTTTGTAAAATTCATTTGTAAAACCATCTGGTCCAGGACTTTTATTTTGGGGGAGATTTTTGATAACTGTTTCAATTTCATTAGCTGTGATGGGCCTGTTCATGTTATCCACTTCCTCTTTACTTAGTTTTGGAAGTTGGTAGGTATCTAGGAAATCGTCAATTTCTACCAGGTTCTCTAGCTTGGTGGCATATAGTTGTTCATAGAAGCCTCACATGATATGTTGAATTTATGCAGTGTCTGTTGTGATATCTCCTCTTTCATTTACTATCCGATTTATTTGGGTCTTCTCCCTTTTTTTTTTTTTTTGTGAGTCTGGCTAAAAGTTTGTTGATTTTGTTTACTCTTTCGAAGAACCAACATTTACTTTTATTGATCTTTTGTATGGTTTTCTTATTCTCAATGTTATTTACTTCTGCCCTAACTTTAGTGATTTCTGTCCTTCTGGTTGCTTTAGGGTTCCTTTGTTGTTCTTCTTCTAGGTCTTTAATATGTGTAATCAGGCTGTTTATTTGTGCTTTTTCTTGTTTCCTAATGTGTGCTTGTATAGCTATGAACTTCCCTCTTAGGATTGCTTTAGCTGGAACATGAATAGACACACTGACCAATTGAATAGAATTGAGAGCCCAGAAATAAGCTCCCACACCTATGGACATCTAATCTTTGACAAAGGTGCCCAGACTATTAAATGGGGAAAGCAGAGTCTCTTCAACAAATGGTGTTGGAAACAATGGGTTGAAACATGCAGAAGAATGAAACTGAATCACTGTATTTCACCAAATACAAAAGTAAATTCCAAGTGGATCAAGGACTTGGATGTTAGACCACAAACTATAAAATACTTAGAGGAAAAATATAGGCAGAACTCTTTTCCACATAAATTTTAAAGACATTTTCAATGAAAGGAATCCAATTACAAAGAAGACTACACAAGTATAAACCTATGGGACTATATCAAATTAAAAAGCTTCTTCACAGCAAAAGAAACCACTACCCAAACCATGAGACCCCTCACAGAATGGGAAAAGATCTTTACATGCCATACATCAGATACCTGAAAGCAGAAGTACACTAGAGTTTGCAGTGAGTACCTCCCTAACACTTCCTCTCCTCTATTCCAAGCTTTGTGTCCATGATTGCTCAACAATTTGTTTGGCTTTGTATGTTAACTCTCTTTTCAATTACCAGGTTCCAGATGCGATCAGGATGCTGGCCAGGCTTCCCTGGATTGAAGACCCCACCAATATGTCCTGGAGCTCAGCTTCCCCAGAGACACACCCTACTAGGGAAAGAGAGAGGCAGACTGGGAGTATGGACTGACCAGTCAATGCCCATGTTCAGCGGGGAAGCAATTACCGAAGCCAGACCTTCTACCTTCTGCAACCCTCAATGACCCTGGGTCCATGCTCCCAGAGGGATAGAGAATGGGAAAGCTATCATGGGAGGGGGTGGGTTATGGAGATTGGGTGGTGGGAATTGTGTGGAGTTGTACCCCCCTACCCTATGGTTTTGTTAATTAATTCTTTCTTAAATAAAAAAAATGTTTTTAAAGAATTTAAAAAAATAACCAACATATATAGAGAGCTTGCCAGACTCAACAACAAGAGAACAAATAACCCCATCCAAAAATGGGGGGAGGACTTGGACAGAATATTCACCACAGAAGATATCCAAAAGGCTGAGAAACACAGGAAAAAATGCTCCAAGTCTCTGATTGTCAGAGAAATGCAAATAAAGACAACAATGAGATATCACTTCACTCCTGTGAGAATGTCATACATCAGAAAGGGTAACAGCAGCTAATGCTGGAGAGGGTGTGGGGTCAAAGGAACCCTCCTGCACTGCTGGTGGGAATGTCAATTAGTCCAACCTCTGTGGAGAACAGTCTGGAGAACTCTCAGAATGCTATAAATGGACCTACCCTATGACCCTACAATTCCTCTCCTGGGGATATATCCTAAGGAACCCAACACATCCATTCAAAAAGATCTGTGTACACATATGTTCTTGGCAGCACAATTTGTAATAGCCAAAACCTGGAAGCAACCCAGGTGTCCAACAACAGATGAGTGGCTGAGCAAGTTGTGGTATATATACACAATGGAATACTACTCAGCTGTAAAAAATGGTGACTTCACCGTTTTCAGCCGATCTTGGATGGACCTTGAAAAATTCATGTTGAGTGAAATAAGTCAGAAACAGAAGGATGAATATGGGATGATCTCACTCTCAGGCAGAAGTTGAAAAACAAGACATAAGAAAACACAAGTAGAACCTGAAATGGAATTGGCGTATTGCACCAAATTAAAAGACTCTGGGGTGGGTTGGAGGGGAGAATACAGGTCCATGAAGGATGATAAATGACATAGTTAGGGTTGTATTGTTAAATGGGAAACTGGGGAATGTTATGCATGTACAAACTATTGTATTTACTGTTGAATGTAAAACATTAATTCCCCAATAAGAAATAAATTTAAAAAAAGAAAAAAAGAAATGATCCCTGAAGGTATAGTCTTGATTCTACTATCAAAATACATCATAATTAGCATGGTAGAATATAAATATCCTGAGGAACATTATTTTGATATACTATAATTACCAATAACTATTGTTTAACAAATAAATTTGCTTATTGTTGCAAGAAAATATAGTTGTTCTGTTTACTCACTCAAACATTTACATTCATTTATATGCTTTAAACTTTTCCAGAAGGCAATGTCTAATAATTTTCATATGTAAACATATGTGTATGTACATAAACTCAAATATATATATATTGTCAGAGTCATTAAAAAAGGTATCTGTTTCAAAGCAGCTAGCTGTGAATGGCATATGGATAAACAAACCTTACTACTTATTTGACACATGGATTTTACTCTGGCAATTCAAGGTCAGCCTGTTTAGCCAAATTAAGCATGGTATTTTAACTCAGGATACAAGCAAGACAATCATTGTATTTTGACCAAAAGCTATTCATAAGAAGATTCTTTTCTATGAATTCCCAAGTAATATTTTATATTGTCTTCCACATTTTATAATGTTCATATTTAATTTCACTGTCTTGGCTTTATCCTTAATATACTTAAAATAGACCTACCAGCTTTTTCCAAAGTGGAGAACCCAAATTTTTATCTGCAATATTCTTGCCATAGGTTCATGATTAGTCAACAATTTATTCTGTTTTATATCTTAACTCTTTTTCAGCCACTAGGTTCCAGATGCTACCATGATGCCAATCTGATTTCCCTGGGAAGACAACCTCACCAATGTGTACTAGAGTCTCACCTCCCCAGATCCCTGCCCCACTAGGGAACGAGAGAGACAGGCTGGGAGTATGGATTGACTTGCCAATGCCCATGTTCAGCGGGGAAGCATTTGCAGAAGCCAGACCTTCCACCTTCGGCACCCCATAATGACCCTGGGTCCATACTCCCAGAAGGTTTAAGAATAGGAAAGCTATCAGGGGAGGCTATAGGATATTGAGTTCTGGTGGTGGGAATTGTATGGAGTTGTACCCCTCTTATGCTATGGTCTTGTCAATATATCCATTTTATAAACTAAAAAAAAAATTAAAAATCACTTTCCTGAAAAATCATGAAAGGTTCTGAACTGACTTTCCATTACTTTGTTCTTTACAACTTTTAAAACATTACCCAAGATTAATATTCTTGTTTGAAACTCTAATATATCATAACTCATTTAGAAATAACACCAGGGGTTCAAACTTTTAAAATACAGTTCACTATGGTATAGTACAAGAGCCAATTTAAAGCCCTTTTAAAGCAGTGCAAAACATTAAAGATTACTTGAAAACTGTTGTTTGAAAGTACCTAAGAAATTTCATGAAAACCTACTTACTATAATTCCTAAAAGGCTTTTCTAGAATAGCAGTTTATATACCTGCAGGTTATCATAAATCTACTATTTCATCAACTTAGGTGAAATTTATTTCCAACTTTGGAATTTTTCAAAAATATATTCACATTAACAATTTCTCATATATTAACTTCCTACTCAAGTCATATACAACTTTTTAAGTTCCCATGTTCTAGCACTTAGCCTATACTTCTTCAGTAATCTCATTTTAGAGTGTTTATGTGTTAGACTTTCCCACAAGATTAGAAATTCCTTGTAGGTAAGAACCATGCCTCATTCACTTCTGTATTTCCTCCATAAAATGTAATAGAACAGATTACATGTCGTGGATGTTCAATAAATATTTGTAGAATGAAATAAGAAAAGGAAATAGTTTCAAATTAGATAAACCCTAGAAAACAAGGACATTATTTCAGGCTTCAGTGTGTGTGTGTGTGTGTGTGTGTGTGTGTGTGTGTGTGTGTGTGTGTGTGTGTGTGTGTGTGCTTTTTGCTGTTCCTGACTGAAACCTCTGCTACTCTGTTTCTTTTACCTCTACTTTAATAATAAAGGTGTTTACATGACTTCAAACCAACAATCAGAATAAATTCTATTGCTGCCAATAATGTCTCAGAATTAAAAGTTTTATAAATATATTTTTACCAAGAGAGAATATGTATGTTTGCCACTCTTCATTCTTTCTTTTAGCCTTTTTCCCTTATAGAATTCAAGGAATTCTAGATCAGTGAAATAGTAGATGCGAGACCTTGAAACATATGTCCTTTTCAGTTGAGTTGAGCAGAAAATGTATATGAGAAGCTGTTTCCTTTAAATTATACAGATTACATTGTTCAGTTTGTTTTTCACAGTAGTGTAGATGTACTATCAGAGGAGGAACAGAAATAAGGAATAGAGCATGCAATTTACTTACAGCTTCAGAAATGAAGAGGCCAAGTGATAATATGTAAAACTATTTTAGCTAGTACAATAACATCTCAATTATACTAAATATTACAGTCTTTGAAAGGAGACAAATAACAACCCTTCTATCTAAAAGTATATTATAGGACTAACTTAAACGTGGGTATGCTTTTGTTGAAGAATTACATAATTGGGGTAATAGAACAGTTTTAAAAACTAAACAGATATATTAAATTTAAATAAAACCTTAATAAATTGATCATATTTGGTATCTTAAGGTGATTATGTATAAAATAAGTATTACATAGTTATATGCCATTAATTCATTCACAATAATAAAGAGAGCTGCTAATAAAATTGGTTCAACTGATTAAGGTACTTCTACAATTAGCCATGACTTCGTCCTCTGTGCGAGGTTGCAATTAAAAAAAAATGTATGGCTTGATGGATATTCTTGGAAACTGATGATCAGAGTTAGTCAAAGGTCAAATTATTTTACTTCTCCATTCAATTAAGTGTCTAGAAATGTCCAGTTATTATCAACCTTTTTTATGCTCCACCTAAAAATATTATTATTTCTCAATTGTTTGCATAGTCTAGTGTGGCAGAAATGACACTGACATTGAGGAAGAATAACAATATATTCCTAAAGATGAGACTTTACGGTTATTTCTGAAGCATTCTGGGCTCAGAAAAGGATATATTTAGATATTTAGTCCCCACCCCTCTCTCTCTCTCTCTCTTTTTTTTTTAGCTATAGAAAGCATGGGATCACGGTAATATTTAATCTCATCTCTCTTATCTCTTAGAAGTGGACAGTCAAACATTTTCTTATATTTTTACAAAAATATTAAAACAGAGACTTACTTAACATTACATGTTCCCCCAAATTTCTTCAGAATTAAGGTATTTTATTTGGAAAATTCATGGAGTAACTATTAAAACATATTTATTTTCATTTAATTTGTTAGGACAAGGGGGGGGGATAACTGATAGAAGACATAGAGAATTTGATAGAATGAGAGATACCTGCAGTTCTGTTTCACCACTTGTGAAGCTTCCTATCCTGCAGTTAAGGACCAGGAGCTTGAACTCAAATTCTTGTGCATACTAACATGTACACTCAGTTGGATGCATCAGTATCCATCTCCTATAGAATAACTTTTCTTATTTAAATAATCAAACAAACAAATACAACCTGACACAATTTGAAAACTCCATTTGTTCTTCAAGAGAGTAGATAATAGCCTTATGGTTATGTTAAGGGAATCACAGTTTTAAGGAAAATATATCTGAATGGTTTTCCCCATAATCATGATCTTAATAATGACCCAGTACTCACTTTAATGAATGGACTTCTTAAGATAGTGCTCAAACACAAATCAAGTTATTGAGGTTTAACTTTATATTTTATACTGAAGATATTTAAAGACTGCTGTTCATTTGGTGTGAATCTAATGTTTTAATTAATTTTGTTGCTAAAAATTGTTATATGTCTGGCACTAGGAGGCACCTATAGGGAGAAAAAACAAAAAAGGATGGTTCTTGTTCAACTAATGTTTTCTTAGCGACTGTTTAATTTCAAACAATACTAATTTATAAGACAAAAGTAAAATGGGATGGCATCGTAGTACATGAATAGGATAGTGATTTAGATGGGACCTTCTATGACAGTTTCTCTGTTGATGTGACCTGAACAGGTGCAAGCCATGAGAAAATCAGAAATTAATTGAAATTATGATCATTGTAAAGTGGACATATTTTGACTCTGCATAAGGAAATAAAATTATATTATAATGATCAATCACACAAATAATATTCTTCCGTCTTTGAGTGCTTATTTAAAGATAACTTATGGGGGTCAGGCGGTAGCACAGTGGGTTAAGCCCACACAAGGCCCGGCATAAGGATACCGGGTCGAGCCCCCAGTTCCCCACCTGCAGTGCGGCCTTTTCACAAGCAGTGAAGCATGTCTGCAGATGTCTATCTTTCTCTCCCCCTCTCTGTCTTCCCCTCCTCTATCCATTTCTTTCTGTTCTATCAAACAACTACATCATCATCAACAACAACAACAACAATAATAATAACAACAACAATAAAACAACAAGGGCAAAAGGGAAAAATATAGTCTCTAGGAGCAGTGTATTTATGGCACAGGTACCGAGCCCCAGCAATAACCCTGGAGGCAAAAACTAAAATAAAATAATTTATATCTAGTCTGTGACTTTGGGAAAATTAAGGCCTTATATCCACTTTTGGTAACTTTAAAGGTAGCATTTTAATCCTGCACACAAAATTTAAAGTACATTAAAATTATATTTGCTTTATGTGGCAATTTTCCAAAATGTTTATGCCTGCATGAGTGTGTACTTTTATTTACTTTTATTTATTTTTTATTTTTCCAATTTCCACTGAGATAGCTTGGCTTTTTGTTGGCAACCAACTGTAACATTTATTATGCCAGGGGAAAACACATAAATTTACAAACTAGGGTAATCCTACTGACTTTCAGGAAATCTATGAGTCACCATCACCACCTCTGATGACTTCAAAGAACAAGAGTACTCTAGGCCTTCCTGTGTCTAGATTACAAATCAAGCCAAAGCATAAAAACATATCAATAATTATGAAGTATTTTTTCCATATCATATTTGATATTTGGTAATGTGTTTCTTTTTGAGCTTTCTAAACGTTGCAAGAATTCAAATTATGTTTTCTAAATGGAGAGTTTCAGTTTTTAGTTTCATCATTTATAATGAAAAATTGACTCAGTCAATTGAATGAAATGAAAAATGAAAAATTGGTCAAAAAATGGTCAAAATGAAAAATGGTCAAAATGAAAAATGGTCAAAATGAAAAATTGACCAAATGACAAAACAGTTTTTACAAACATTGAATTGTATCTCTTAATTTGTGTTTCAGAAAGATTAGTAGAGCCTGTATATTTTAAGGAAGACAAATTCATTTCAAAATAGTATTTATGAAAAACTTGGTTTTCTACTAAAGTTGATGATCTTAATCAAATTCTAATCAACTTTCTAGCAATAGAATGATAGAATCAAGACATACATGGTTACAAGCTGTGTATTTTAAAAATTAATTTTATTGTCACTGAGTGGAAATGAAAGCTTACTGAAAATTCAGAAAAGGATATTAATAGTTGCTAATAATGGCTGTATTCCCATTGCGAGCTAGGAAGGGAAGAGATAAGTTTTTAAACTGAGCACAGTTTTTGAAATTTTGAAGTGCTGCCAAATCAACCTGTACAAAAATGTTCCCTATAACTCCCAATGAACTAACTTGAGCTCAGTGTAATAATTTCATTGATTATAAGATAATAAAATTTCATTTAATATAAGTTTTCATATGAGCATATTTGGAATGTTACAAGTCATTTAGGGTAAAAACATATATTGAGAGGTTACTTGGAAAATATTTCGAGTCCTAGTCTCAACTCTGATACTATCTTCCTAGGCAATACTCTAGCCTACCTGCATGTTAGCTCTCAGGCTCTGGCAAAAATGAGTAAAGTCATGAGCGTTTTGGAATATACCTCAAATAGACTTCCTAGCTTCTCCAAACATGAAGACATGAATCTCCTCTGCTATGTTCCTACCTTTAGGTTCTTGATTATTGAACAATTTTCTCTTCTTTATATGCTTTTCAGCCAACAAGTTGCAGATACCACTATGACACCAATCTGACTTCCCTGCACAGAGGACCTCACTAGTATGTCCTGGAACTCCACCTCCACCAAACTCTACCATACTAGGGAAAGAAAGAAACAGGCTGAGGGATTTGGACTGGCTTGTCAAAGCCCAACAGAATTTTCCAGCAGAAAAGCAATTACAGAAGCCAGACCTTCCATGTTCTGCACCTATAAAGATCTTTGGTCCATATTCCCGGAGATATAAAGAATAGGGAATTTTACAACGGTGGGGATGGGATATGGAACTCTGATGGTAGGAATTATATAGAATTGTACCATGCTCATTCTGTAGTATTGTTAGTCATTATTAAGTCACTAATACAAAATTCACTTGAGGTGATCCAGGAGGTGGTACAGTAGATAAAGCACTGAACTCTCAAGCATGAGGTCCCAAGTTCAACCCCTGGCAGCACATGTACTGGTGTGATGCCTGGTTCCTTCTCTATCTATCTCTCTACTCCTATCATTCTCATTAATAAATAAAATATTTTTTAAAATTCATTTGAGCTGAAAGTATTCATCTTTTGGTTTTCAGTGTGAGACAAAAATATAATATGACCAAAATGATGACATGTGTATTTGAAGATGTTAACTCACTGAGGTGTCAAATAAGTTATTTTAAACATTATTTTAATAAAAAACTATATGGAATATTGGAATGTACTAAAGTCCTACTATACACAATATTTATAAGTCAGTTTCAAAAGGAAACATGAAATATATTTGCAAGAGATACTACATTTCAAATATTTAACAAAGCAAAAGTCACCAAATATTTATTGTGTATTTCATCTTCCTGTTTCCTTTTTTATTAAAATTTTATTTTTCCCTCTTTTATTGCCCTTATTGTTTTATTCTTGGTGTAGTTATTATTGTTGTCATTGTTGTTGGATAGGACAGAGAGAAATGGAGAGGAAGGGAAGATAGAGAGTGAGAGAGAAAGACAACTACAGACCTGCTTCACCGCCTGTGAAGTGACTGACCCCCCTGCATGTGGGATGCTTAAACCTGCCCTTGCTCTTGGAAAGGACCCACTGCGCTACTGCCCAACCCCCTCCTTTTTCCTTCTTTATTCTGCCTTTGTAGAATTTAAAAAAAAACCCGGAAGTTATCATCTAAATAACCTTCATTATATCTTTAGTTACATATTTTTCTTAGGGCTCATATAAGTTCAAGAGTACACAAACGCTATTGTGAAAAATTTGCACTTATGTTTATTTCTGTAGTTTTACCCTTTATGTTATCTCCAGAATTTTTTAACTCTTTTAAAAAAAATTTTATTATCTTTACTTATTGGATAGATACAGAGAGAAATTGAGAGGGAAGGGGGGTGATAGAGAGGGAGAGAGGCAGAGAGACACTTGTAGCTCTGCTTCAGCACTTGCAAAGCTTTCCCCCTGCAGGTGGGGACTGGGGGCTTGAACCTGGGTTCTTGCACACTGTAGCATGTGTGCTCAACCAGGTGCGCCACCACCTGCCCCCCCCCCAATGTGAGGAAGAGGAGGAGGGGGAGGGGAGGGGGAGGGGGAGGGGGGAAGAGGAAGAGGAAATGAACGAAATAATCTCTCTAAAGTTCTGAAAGAACTCCTTTTAAAACAGTGTCAAACCAACCAAAGCACATGAACTTTCACAACCCCCCCCCCTTTTTTTTTTCCTCCTCCAGGGTTATTGCTGGGATTGGTGCCTGCACCATGAATCCACCGCTCCTGGAGGCCATTTTTCCCCCTTTTGTTGCCCTTGTTGTAGGTTGTGGCTATTATTATTGCCCTTGTTGACGCAATTCGTTGTTGGATAGGACAGAGAGAAATGGAGAGAGGAGGGGAAGACAGAGAAGAGGAGAGAAAGATAGACACCTGCAGACCTGCTTCACCGCCTGTGAAGCGACCCTCCTGCAGATGGGGAGCCGGTGGCTCGAACCGGGATCCTTACTCCGGTCCCCGCGCTTTGCGCCACATGCGCGTAACTCACTGCGTCACCACCCGACCCCCCCCCCCCCCCCATCTTTATCTAATGCTCCACTCCTCATCTGCACTTACACTGGAGTTACTCAATTGCTTAACAGTCTCTTCATAGTCCATGCTATTTCACACCTCTTTGATTTTGCTCATGTCGTTTCTTTTGCTTAGAACATCCTTATCCAATTTTCTTCAGCTGTGTAACTTGAATTCATGCATTACAACTCAGTTTATCTGTCAGCTCCAACTAGATCTTTCCTAATCCTTTAAATGGAACTGTGAGTCCTTTAGCTTTCACTACCTCTTGCACATCTATCAGAGCACTTGAAACATTTATTGAAATTACCTGTTAATATGTCTGTATCTTCAACTACATTGTGCATTCCTTGATTTCCATTATCTTTGTATGCTAGGTTCTTAGTGCAGTAATTGATACAAAGCCTCCAATATGATAAATTAATTCACTGACACAGATCCAAAATTTAAAATTGATCTATCAGTTTCTCTAATCCTTTTGTCATTACCTACTCGATTCCCCTAAATTCCCATATTCAATTCTGTGGAAGCTCAGACTACAAACACTATTGTATGGTTATTGTGACAGAAAGAGTCCATTATATTTTCAGTACTGCATACAATTGTGTTTGATTTGGGACAGATGACTAAGGCATGGCTGAGAAAAGTTTTTTTGTTGGTTTGTTTTTGTTTTGCTTGGCAAAAGTGGTATACTACTTTTTCTACCATGAGAATTTTTGAGGCTGCCATCATGTCTTTGTTTCTCTATTTGAATGAAATTGTCAGCTTCAGTGACTTTCATTTGTAAAAATATACATGAACAAGAACTTAGCAATACACACACCACAAATTATTCAAATATATACCACAAATTATTCAAAATTCTGGTTATTTATGTAATGTACTTTATTTCATAGTGTTTTAATATGTTTCACTATCCATGTATGAAGATGAAGATAATTTTGTAACTAGTGTGGTGGGTAAAGTCACTTTGGAGATATATATATATATATATTCAGCATTTTTGCTTAAGAAACACTTATAACATAAAAATTGATCTAGTCAATCAAATCAGTAGAAAACTATGATATTTTTAAAGTTAACATTAAATCAGGAACAAAGTAACCCTAAAATCCAAAAGGGGAAAATAGCTGAATATTAACTTAGATATTAAATGTTTAGTCCCTTAGTAATAAATTACGACTACAGACAACCCTTTTAACAATAAAATGATCCTTGACCGCAGTTATCTAACATTTATCCAGTGATTCATCCCAGCCCCCTGAATAGTCACCAGCATTTTTGGCAGCCCCTATTTTACCTTGAAAATATTTCTTGTAAAGTTACCTTAGTCTGACCTTGATCAGCTTATCAAGTGAGCTCATCCTCTTAGATGTAGAACTGTAGTCTATCAGAGAAATCACATGGCAATATGCCAGAACAACTCTGTAAATTGTTTAGAGGGCATACCTTAGCGTCATTTCTATTTTCTTTTCATTTGTGTTTCTCAGTCAGGATTATATATCTCTAAAGAGAGAGATGGGATGAAGCAATGGAATCCTGGTGAACCATAGAGACTGATAGATCTACACTCCTAACCTTAGTGTTGTTACTTACTGTCCTAACTAGACTTTGGAAAACATTAAAGGAACTTTAGAGTCTTTATTTTTCTCATTTATAAAATTAAGGATTAATCTCCTTATATGTTTGTTGTGATGTGCGGTGAAATATATATACTCATTGTGGAGGCTAACATTTAGAATTTGGCATATGATATTCAAAAATGCTCGTTACATCTTCTATAGTAAGAGGAGAGATTGGATAAAATATTCTCAATTAAATTAACAACAGTATTATCCCTAAATGTGTGGACTATGTCAAAATGCTACAGGAAGAAAGACAGGAGGATATTCTTTCATCAATGAAACATCAATGAAAAATACACCTGAAATCTGAAGAAATGAATTAGAGTTCAGGGGATTTGGATGTTAACATAGTCCAGTTCTAGGACTTACTGATATGCTCAAAAACAAAATACTGACTATATATGATGCAGATTTGTGCCCCTCAGCTCAAAGGGACACAATAGCACCAGAGGAAGCTCTGGTGCTGTTATTTTGCTTTCTCTCTCTCTTCTTTTTTTTTTTTTTCTTACAGTTTTATTTATAGAAAGGAAACACCAACAAAACAACAGGATAAGAGGGGCACAACTCCACACAGTCCCCACCACCAGAACTCGGCATCTCATCTCCTCCCCTCATAGCTTTCCTATTCTTTAACCCTCTCGGAGTATGGACCCAAGGTCATTGTGGGATGCAGAAGGTGGAAGGTCTGGCTTCTGTAATTGCTTCCCCGCTGAACATGGGCATTTGCAAGTCAATCCATACCCCCAGCCTGTCTCTCTCTTTCGCTAGTGGGGCAGGGATCTGGGGAGGTGAGACTCCAGGACACATTGGTGAGGTTGTCTTCCCAGGGAAGTCAGATTGGCATCATGCTGGCATCTGGAACCTGGTGGCTGAAAAGAGAGTTAACATATAAAGGCAAACAAATTGTTGACTAATCATGAACCTAAAGGCTGGAATAGTGCAGATGAAGAGTTGGGGGAAGGATATCCACTTTGTAAATAGCTAGTAGGAATATTTTAGTTATATTCCAAAGGGCCTGTGGCTATACTAGTTTTTTTTATCTTTCCTTTTCTATCTGGAATTAAAAGTGAAGCCACAAGTAAAACAAATACATAATCTATATATGTATACTCTTAATAAAATCAAAGGAAAATGTTTAAACTGAAATACTGTAATTGTATGTGTTAGATATGCCTTCTTTAGAAAATTTTAATAGTTGCTACTTTTTAATAGCTGCAGTATCTTTGAAGATATATGAATTTATTTATGAGAAAGCAAGAGAGAGAGCATTACTCTGGCCAATACGGTGCCAGGGACTAAACCTAGGGCCTCACACTTGAGAGGCCAGTACTTGTTTCATGGTGCTACCTACAGGTCTCTATTATTTTCATCATTTTACTTTTCTCCTACTTATTTTATAATAAAGTAAACCCTATTTCATTTAAATCTGCAGAGACACCTTATATCATTATTATCTTACATGATAAATAGCCCTGTTATCTATGAGAAAGCCATTTAAAAGGTTGTCATTATGATTTTGTTTAAGTCAAAAATATAATTTATTTTACCAAGTAAGACTAATTATGGTTTTAGCAAAACTGTGGAATTATAAATTTCATTCTCATTCAGATGAGTACATTTTGCATTCTGTAAGTAAGAATACACAAGCTAAAGCTTAATAGTATTACATTTTACAGTCATTATATTTTGGCAGATGAGTAATTTTTTGTTTACTTGTTTGTTTTTTAATCCCCAACTTCTTTCTGTTTTCTGTGTAAGTTACAGAAACCCATAATATTTAATTGAACATTAGGAGAAATGGAAAAGAAATACCTCATAAGCTAAGAACTACAGGAACTTGCAATTTTAGCATTTCTCTCTTTGGGACCTAAGATTAGCTCTAGTATTTAAGAAGTAGCTCATAGGAAAATATCCTCCCAATAACATGATTCTGTCCATGCAGTTTAGCTTAATGGTTGTGATATAAATTCTTTAATGAATAGTAAACTTTAAATCAAATCATTTAATCAAAACATGAATGGTAAGTGTTTGGGGGATAACTAGAGAATCCCTCTCTCCATCAAGTTTCAACTCTAGAAATAAGAAGTAGGTATTACATCAGATATATTGCTTTGATTGTCTACAAGTACTCCCTAATATATACATTAACTTTAAAATCAGAATATTGGTGGTCCCGGAGGTGGCACAGTGGATAAAGCATTAGACTCTCAGACGTGAGGTCCTGAGTTCAATCCCTGGTAGCACATGTACCAGAGTGATGTCTGGTTCTTTCTCTCTCTTCTCCTACCTTTCTCATTAATAAACAAATAAACTTGGTTCCAGTGGTGGCACACCTGGTTGAGTGCACATGTCACAATGCTCAAAGCCCTGGTTTTGAGTCCCCAGTCACCAGCTGCAGGGGGAAAGCTTTGCAAGTGGTGGTGTAGTGCTGCAGCTGTCTATCTTGTCTCTTTCCCTCTCTGTCTCCCCCTTCATCTCGACTTCTGGCTGTTTCCAATAAATAAAGAAAATTAAAAAATTAAAATAATAATAATAAACCTCCAATAAATAAAGAAAATTAAAAAATTAAAATAATAATAATAAACTTAAAAAGACAGGGGACCAGGTGGTGGCACACCAGGTTGAGTGTACATCTTAAGATGTACACGAACCTGGATTCGAGCCCCTGGTCCCCACCTTTAGGGGGAAAGCTTCACAAGTGGTGAAGCAGCACGGCAAGTGTCTCTCTTTCTTTCTCCCTTTCTTTCTCCCTTTTCTCTCTTGATTTCTGGCTGTCTTTGTCTAGTCAATAAATAAAGATTAAAAAAAGACCACCATATTGCTCAAAATGTACTGGTTAAATAACTGGATGAATCTACTTGACTAGTACAGGATATATTTTGAAATAGATTATGTGTGGTATAAGTTTTAGTAGTATGCATATAGTAATATATGTAGAGAATAACTTTGCCTTATTTCCTTTGACTTTCACCATAGTTTTCCAGAAACCCTTTTTTACATCAGAAAATAATCATCTGAGAGGAGAAATGACAAGCAAGGAATTATGAGGAAGGAAAAAAAAGAAATGGAATGATGAAGAAGTTTTCATTCTCAGGACAAATTCTATTGCATCACAACAAAAGAATGCGGGGTTGGGAGTTGGGCAGTAGCACAGTGGGTTAAGCACACATAGTGCGAAGCACAAGGACCAGTGTAAGGATTGTGGTTCCAGCTCCGGCTCCCCACATGAAGGGGAGTCGCTTCACAGGTGGTGAAGTAGGTCTGCAGGTGTCTATCTTTCTCTCCCCCTCTATCTTCCCCTCCTCTCTCGATTTTTCTCTGTCCTATCCAACAACAGCAACAACAACAATAATAATAATAACCACAACAATGATGGAACAACAAGGGTAACAAAAAGGGAAAAAGTGGCCTCCAGGAGCAGTGGATTCATGGTGCAGGCACCGAGCCCCAGCAATAACCCTGGGGCAAAAAAAAAGGAATGTGGGGTGAATTATATATAATTGCATCATATTTGTATGTTTAACAAGATGGAGATTTTCCAAGTAATTGGTTACATGAAAGGGCAAATGGTGAATGAACCTGTAGGGTCAGTGATTATATGTGCTGCCTACACTGTGGCATTTCACCTTCATACCTAATGATGCCTCTTTATCTTGCATGAATAATGTGATTTCTTGTCCTGTCACTCCCTGCAGAGAATTACTATACAGAGGGGCAAAAAAGCAATTCTCAATCTAATCTGTTTTGCAAATTTGACAGTGACATCAAAGAGCAGGAAGTTGTCTGTGAGTAATGACACTGCTCATTTGTTTAAATGTCAGACTTAAACCTCATCAAGTTTGAGAGAATATGCAGTGAAAAGAATGCATTTCAGTTCAGTTCAGTTAGGGAGGAATTCAGTGTCATTCAGTCCTAAGGGAGATGGCTGTCAGTCTCCTTAAAGTGAAACATTTTGAACAATCTTTCTTTTTAAACTGAATGGAATTGGTCATTTCAGCACTTGGTGCAGTGGACAGTGCTCTTTTCCTTGACATCATGGGGGTGAGGGGAAGTAACCTTAGTGTAGAATTTCATTCTTTGTATAGAGAGATAGCCTAATGGTTATGCAAAAAGGCTTTCATGTCTGAAGGTTCAATCCCCTACACCACCATAAGCAAGTAAAATAAATAAATAAATAAATAAATAAATAAAAAGCAAAATAAATAAAACCTTTTATTTATTTATTTTTTTTAATTTTTTTTTATTTAAGAAAGGATTAATTAACAAAACCATAGGGTAGGAGGGGTACAACTCCACACAATTCCCACCGCCCAATCTCCATATCCCACCCCCTCCCCAGTAGCTTTCCCATTCTCTATCAATAATAATAATAATAACCACAACAATGATGGAACAACAAGGGTAAATAGAGAATAAAACCTATTTTTAATCTATTTTTTGAGAATGAATTTTTTCCTTCTTAGGATTAAAATATTTCCAAAGCTAGCAAATTTGTATCCCAAGACTATGTAATCAAGGTATGAAGACCAGGCATAACACATCTGTGGAAAGTCAGAATAGCAAAGGAGAGTAAATTTTTAAAAATACTTTATTTATTAATAAGAAAGATAGGAGGAGAGAGAAAAAGCCAGACATCACTCTGGTACATGTGCTGCCAGTTATTGAACTCCAGACCTCATACTTGAGAGTCCAATGCTTTACCCACTGTGCCACCTCCTGGACCACAGGAGAGTAAATTTTTACTACGGATTTTATACAATTAAGAAGGGAAACAGTTCTGATTTTTAGCTATTACTAAAATAAAAGTTGTGGTCTGTGAGGTGGAGCAGTGGATAAAGCACTGGATTCTCTAGCATGAGGTCCTGAGTTCAATCCCCAGCAGCATATGTACCAGAGTGTCTGGTTCTCTCTCTCCTCCTATCTTTTTCATTGATAAATAATTTTTTTTAAATCTAAAATAAAAGTCAAAATTTTACTGCAGTGCAACAATATTTCTCATTGGACAGGTTTCTGTTGGAGAAACAGAGCCATTTAATACTGCATGGTACTTTAGTGGACACAGAAAGCATATTTAATAGGTCAGTAGCAGAAATTAATTAATTCTCTATATGCTTTCTAATTTTACAGTACTATATCAATGAAAACTTCTGAATTTAAGATCAGAAGAAATGGATCAAAAATGAACCTAAATCGTGATCCTTAGTCATTTCATCTCACTATGCTTTGCTGCTGTTTCTGTTGCACATGGATAACTCTGAGGTTGAAGTTAAAAAGTATGTGAAAGGGTCTGGCATGTAGTAGGTAAACAATGGATATTCAATTTGTAATCCTCATCATTAAGTGTTGACATAATGCAGTAAAATCAGTAAAATGTAATGCTAGTGTGCATATGTCTTAATAGTTGGAATGGACGGCAAGAAGGTAAACAAGTGAGACATTATTATTAACATATTTATCCTTACAACAAAAAGACTTCATGATATTTTCACCTTTGTGACCTGTTTTCATTTTCAAAACATTTTAATATTTACATATAAAATCCAAAAAAAAGAAACAAGGCCTAACTAAAATTTTCAGAATATTTTATATATATTATGAACTAACATACTACCAATTTTTCTATAATGCCTTAGACATATAGTATTAACTACTGTGCTTGCTGAATTGATGAGCCTGAATGTATATATGTGGAGGAGAAAAGGCAAAGATAAGTATTGAAAGCCTGTTAAGTTTCTTATCATCTTCCTTTGTAGTTAGATGTTTTTTATTTTACTTCAAAATCTCCTTGCCTATTTCACCTCATTCATCTTTTCCCTTTGTATAACTGAAAATCAAGAGTCCCTTCTCCAGTGCTTCCCTGTTTCTTCCTGCATATCCAACAGAAATTCTCTCCACACAGCCCTTTGCATTTTAAACACCTCCTACTCTCCATTCATCAAGGTAGAAGCTCCTTCCATTCACAATTCATGTTAAGTCGCCCCTCCCTTTTAAAGCTCTCTTTCTTTAAGTCTCAGGTAGCCCTGATAAACTCAGCATCACTGTCACCATATCTACACTGTGGCCCTCCTCAGCCCTCCCATAACTGAGCAAAGGTGGGGTAATAGAGGAAATGCAAGTCAAGAGCATTTGCATACAAATGTAGGTGAACTCAGAGAAAGCTTAGCATTAAAATCGGTTTCATTTTTGAGAAAAAAAAAGTTACAAATATTTCCCTAGTCTGACAATACGATAAAAAAGTGTGTGTGTGTGTGTCTGTGTGTGTGTGTGTGTGTGTGTGTTAATCCAGTGGATGAATGAATGAGTGAATGGATGAATGATTGAATGAATGAATGAATGAATTGATGAATGATTGTTATCTCAGGTAGTCTTGTCTGATGCCCCTCCTTCTTGCTTGCTCCCAGCATGGTTCCTGTTTAATTCAGCTTTTGTAAGTGCACTTCCCTGCTTTGCTCCTGTCTCTGCTTAGCCTTTTCATTATCACCTCTAAACGGAGCCTAAACCTCTTCATCAAAGGGCATTCTACCTAGCTCCCAATTCCTTTGTGACTTCAATTGCCACAGACAGCTTGTTCCTCCGGGGTGCAATAAATGATTTCAGTCAGTTCCCTTTCTCAGTTCCCAAATACCCAGGCACTGTATACAATAGGCTAATTTCTCCACACTCAACAAAATCCACCTGGAGAGAGCCCTACCACAGCCTCCAGATGCTTGTTAACACAGGTACTCAAAAAGAAAAGCTGCTCCCTCCCCTCTTCAGCCACCAGAAAAAGAAATAACTATCCCAGGGCTTGGTCCTGCCTTATAAAATTGGAAAACTTTTAAAGAAATAGACCCCCACCCTGACACACACACACACACACACACACACACACACACACACACACACACACACACACACACACACCGCGAGCAAAGACATCTTTGTTTGCATCCCCAAAATAGGGAGGGGTCTTTAGAGCACCCTGGGTGAAGGTGACACGACAGCCCTCTGGAGGGTTGTCCAGGAAAAGACTCACCCAGGACGTTCCCAATAAGAGCCACCACGAACACGATGATGTACCCAGCGATCAGGACCCACTCATATTCTTTCGGGTGTAGGTATACCCTCCACAGGTACCGAAGGAATTCCTCGTCGTCATACTCCGTGGGGGTTAAAAAGGGCTCTTGAGTTTCATTCAGCTCCAAAGCAGATGACCAGTTGCGACTAGGGAGGAAGTCCTCCAATTTGGTGCCGGACATCACGGGCTTTAGTCCGGTTCTGCTCAGTGCTGCAAGCTCCTCTTTCCTTGCCCCATGAGCACTGGTGATTTGCCGTGGGAAAGGCTGCGCGGAGAGGCGAGAAGGGGGCTTCCGAGCAGAAAATGACGTGAAAAGTTATTGAGCCAATGCCTCCAGAGTCTTATGCCCGGCAACTTCTGCAGCAGCTTTGCTGTCTTGCAGGCGATTTAGCGCTGGGGAGAAGCAACTGAGGAAAACTGGGGACCAGGCTCCAGAGGCTGCAGCAATGACACCAATGACACCAGGAGGAGAAACCTACCACCTACTGGCTGGGCTCAGGCTTCTTTCTCATACCAGCACTGATTCTGGAGCCTACACACTCCTTCCTTGCTGAGGGCTGGAACTGAAGTGTGTGTGTGTGTGGGGGGGGGGGGGTAAAACACACACACACATATACAAACAAAACACAAAGTAATGAAAATTATTTTCACCTGTTTCTCAGATGATTCAGTCACCCTCCTTTCTACTTTCTCTTCTTCTTCTTCTTCTTCTTCTTCTCCTTCTTCTTCTTCTCCTTCTCTTCATTCTTCTTCTTCTTCTTCTTCTTCTTCTTCTTCTTCTTCTTCTCCTCCTCCTCCTCCTCCTCCTCCTCCTCCTCCTCCTCCTCCTCCTCCTCCTCCTTCTTCTTCTCCGTCTCCTTCTCCTTCATCTTCTTCTTCATTTTACATATGTGTTGAGAAATATACAGAGACTTGTGTTTGTCTGTGTACATGATATGCAGATCAACAAGCAGTTATATAGGAATTGTTAATGCATTTCTCCTCACAAGGTAGATAGAAAAGTAATGAAGAGTCTGCACTGTGTTCCTCAAGCAGGACTATGTGAAAGTCATGTTAGGAAAATATTTTAACATTTTCTTGGCTTGATCAACTTAGCAATTGCTGGATTTTTAAGACCTCTATTCTTTTTCCCCTCCTCCAAATTGGGAACCTGGACTGGAGACCATTGTATTTAATTAAAGGTTGTATTTGTCTAGAATTTATATTTAGTACAACACATATCATATAACATAGCATATCACAGCAAGTCTGTGAAGGACATCACCAAGATAACAGACCAGTAGCACAGGATGTAGTGGTGTAAGCAAAAGTGAGCTCTTCTTATTGACTCAGGATGGATGCCACTTGCCATTATCCCCCAAATCAATTTTTGCTCCTTTAAACTAGCACTTTGAAATTTGTCAGAATGTAAGTTCATGATCCTTTCATTCTTGATAATACTGATATGATAGGAACACTGAATTGAATTGGTTACAGTCTCAGACAAGGTAAGGGTTTTGAATCATCTAAACTAAACTTGAGCTTAATATTAAAGCTCATTCATCCCCAACTACTTTGGAAGTGACCACCAGAGTACACTTGTCCTCCTCCCTCACAGGACAGATCTATAGTTTATAAAAACTGTTCCTATATCTAAAATGGGCTTTCTAGCTTCTTCCCACACAAAGACCCCTATTTTCATCTACTCTATTCCTACCTTTGAGTTCCTGTTATTAAAAAATTTGTCCTGCTTCGTTTCTTACTGCCTTTCAGCCACCAAGTTACAAATGTTAGTATGATTCCATCCTCACAACCGTGGGCAAATGACCTCACCAATATGTCCTGAAGTTTCACATCTCCAGAACCCTACCCAACTAGGGAAAGACAGAAAAAGGTTGGAGGTATGAATTGGCCTGCTAACATCCATATCCAGCAGTAAAGCAATTACAGAAGCCAGAAGTTCCGCCTTTGGCACCCCAAAAAGTATTCGTTCCATACTCCCAGAGGGATGAAGAATAGAGAAGCTTCTAGTGGAAGGGATGGGACAAGGAACTCTAGTGGTGGGAACTGTTGGAATTGTACCCCCATTATGTTACAATTGTGTTAATCATTATTCAATCACTAATATAAATAAATAAATAAATCAATATTGTTCAAAGCAAGGTCCCAAATTAACATTTATTTTTCTCAATCTTTTGCACCCCAACCCACCCCCACACCCACCCATTCCTAGTTTGTATTTGGCACTAAAGTACCATAGGTCTTTCACATAATCTTTTTTTTTAAATTTTTTAATTTATTTATAAGAAAGATAGAGAGAGATAAAACCAGACATCACTCATGTGCTGCTGGGGACTGAACTCAGAACCTCATGCTTGAGAGTCCAATGCTTTATCCACTGTACCAACTCCCGGACCACTAAAATAACAATCTTTCACATCCAGAATAAGCACAAAATTTTCCTTCACTATTTTTATTACGTTTGAATTAACTATCTATACTACCTATAACTTCTCTCTCTTTCATTTCCGTTTTTCTTTCTTTCTTCGTTTGCTTCATCTTTCTTTCATTTTTCTCTTTCTTTCATGTTTTTTTGTAATCCTTATAGATTCAGCATTCTGGGTTGTTCTTTTCAAATGGAGAGACAGGGGGAAAAGTGAGGAAGGGAAGAGAGAGCACCAAAACTTCCTCCAGTGTGTCAGGGACTATACTTGAACCTGGGTCGCAAACATAGTAAAGCAGGTCCACTCTTCATATGAATTCTCCTGTTGAACCCTAACCCATAATTTACTGATTTTCTTAAATAGTTTCTTGAACTGGTAATATTTTATACAATATTCAGCTAAAAGGGAATACAATAATTCTGTTTGGGCTTCTCCAGTATAAAATGTACACAGTATTGTGTGTTTTAATTTTACTAGTGATTTAATATTGATTTACAAAATTTTAAGATAACAGGGATATAATTCCACACCATTCCCATCACCGGAGTTCTGTGTCCTAATCCCTTCCATTAAAAACTGCATAAGGCCACAGATATGGGTTAACTATTATTTCTATAACTATCTATATTTATATGTATTTACTTAATGTTCTATGATCCTGCTTTCTCTTCCTTTACAAGTCACACCTACATCAGCATCAGTCATTATTGAATGTCTTTCCTTTTTTTCCTTTTCTTCTCCAGGTCCTGATGGAATTGGAGTTAAGAGCCCTCTGGTCATCTTCTCCCCTTCAGAGAGTATAGACCAAAATTCTTTTTGGGGTGCAAAAGGTGAGTATTCTGGCTTCTGTAATTATTTCTTTACTAGACATGGACATTGACAGGTCAATCCATACTCCCAACACATGGCTGGTTTATACTTGGCATTTAATCAACTGCTCTTATCCCCAGCTTTTATTGATAATATATTATTTCACATTTGTTTAATATTCTATAATTTGCAAATTTATTTCTAATATGATGTTTTATATCCTTGTAATGTTTGCTGCTATTGGTATTATTTTGTAAGTAAGAAAACTTTCTGGAGTGGAGGAATTGCATAATTTATGAAAGGTCAAGTGAAAAATTAGTGGCAAACCTATCTAGGTTTTTTTTTTTTGAATCTTTGTTTGAGGCTTCTGTTGGTCTACAAATGTCATATTTCATACGAATTGCTCTTCTTGAGTTTTCCCAATCTTCATGTCAAAATTCTTAAGAAAAGTGAAGAAACAGCTATTTTTATCTTCTGACAAATATTTACTTAGTTTTTCTAATCTTCTTAGAGATACCAGTTAAACAAGATTACTGCTTTCATGTAGTTTACAGTCTAGTGAAGTTATAGAGGAGACAAATAAATACATAAAGAAAAAATGATAGAAATAGATAAGTGCTATACAAATTTTAAATAGGGTGACATGATAGTAAAGGAAGGATCCTAAAGGTCATATTAGAAATGCATGGTCAGGAAAAAAAACTATGTGATACAGAAGGACACTCCAATGATATCTGTGTTATTAATTTAATTTTATTGATTTGAGGTTTAAGCTTATTTTCTTAAATGTGAACACTGTTAGTCAAAGCATTAGTCAGATCTCTTGTCATCAATAAATTTGACAAGCTTGCCATCTGTGCTTTCATTAAAGTTCATTGATACAAATCTGCTAATATTAATATATTCCTGTGGTATAATGCACCCCCCCCAATTTATCAATATTTGTATTTTCTTCTCCCGTGGGCTATTTCCTGTGAAATAGGAAAGATTGTTGCAATGCTAGTTCCAATCTATAGTCATTAATGACTACAAATCCTAGTCATTGTCAATTCATAAATATAGACCCAATATGCTATTTTATAAGCACTCAGTGCTGCTAGTTTTTATTTTCTGGCAATTGAACTTGTCTATACTTCTGTCTTTTGTTTTTGAATATCCTACCTACAATAAATCTTCACTCTTCAATAATATTGTAAATAAGGAAAAATGTGAATAAATTCAAGAGTTGGTCTTAATATCTGCTTTATGTTGAGACAAACCTAAATTTATCTTGATTATAAAAGTATGACATTTTCTTTTTCCCATAATTTCTTAGGTGATTTAATTTAAATGTAGGATACTTCAATCTCTTATAAAAATTGCACTCAAATTTAATATTATTATTTATTTCTCTTTTTGCAAGTACATTACAGATTATAAATATTTAAGTACTCTTTTTATGTGATCACTGTTTACTAAGATGTTTAGATAACATTAAGGACATTTGAAAAAAAAAATGGCTCTGTAGGCCTTTTGAATCCAAAACTTTCTGCTGAATATAAAGAAAAGGAGTTAAGCCAAATATGACAGTAAAGAAAGTTTCAAACTTTGCAATAACCCTTTAAAGTTGTTAATCAATTGAAGGCTGGGTGGTGGTGCATCTGGTTGAACACACATGTTATAATGTGTTTGAAAGCACATGTTATAATGTGTAAGGATCTGGGTTCAAAGCCCTGGTCTCTACCTAGGGGAAATCTTCATGAGTGGTGGGGAAGGGTCTCAGGTGCCTCTGTCTCTCTCTCTTCATGTCTATCTCCCCATTCCTCTTGATTTCTGGCTGTCTCTATCAAATAAGTAAAGATTAAAAAAAAAGAATTAGATGAATTGATAATTTTTAAAAACTGTGCCTGACATTAATAAAGTGGTCTGAAAGTGTTGAAAAGCATTTCTTCCTTCCTTTCTTTCCTTCCTTCCTTCCTTTCTTTCTTTCTTTCTTTCTTTCTTTCTTTCTTTCTTTCGTTCTTTCTTCCTTTTCTCTTCTTTTTTTTTTCAATTGAGAGGGTTAATGCTGCACAATGCAATCATAGACATATGAGTACAATATCACCATACACCAGAACCCCTTGCACTCCTCATTCCCCAGTGTCCTTTGCTTTGATCCAAGACACCATCTCCAGTCCATGTTTCATTTTGTGTTCTCCCAACCTATTTATTGAGTCTCATTTATAGGTGAAATAATTTAATATCTGTTCTTCTCTTTTTGGCTTATCTCACTAAACATGGTATTTTCTAGTTCCAAGCAAGATGACACAAAGAAGATGACCTCATCATTTTTAACAACTGAGCAGTGTTCCATCATGTACACATACCACAAAAATAAATAAATTTAATATGTGATTTCATGATACGATGGTGATAATGCTTTTGTCAAACTGAAGCTTTACAATTGTCACAATTTAATTGCTCTAGGGCTGGCTTTTCATTTATAGAGAGACGTCTATTGTACATGTTAAATGAAAAAGAAAGCAAAAAGTAACAAAATCTATTTTAACTTCTTTGTATGATAGTAGAAAATCGGTCTTTCTAATTTTTCCCCTCTCCATTTGATACATACAATGAGAACCATTCATAGACAGACATTAGTACTTCTCTGGAAATGTATACATAGTCATATACTTTTCTGTTACTTTCATTTTGGTTCTTTAATTTCTCTGATTTGTGAAAAATGAGAAAAACATTTAAAAAATCTTTTTCCTTCTATTTTTTATCTTTCTTCTGTCTTTTCTATCTATCTATTTTCTTCTCTCAGTGGTTGTAAATATGTTGCTCAGATATTTAAGGTTGTAGAACATGAGATATCCAAAAATTTCTTCTTATTACTTTTTGTTCTCTCTCGTATCACCAGGATTATTGCTGATGTATAGTGCTTGAGTGACATATCCATAACTCTCATCGGCCATTTCCCCCTCTTTCTTTTATTTGATAAGAGAGAGACCTTGAGAAGAGGGAGGGAGAGAAGAGATAAATTGAGTCATTGCTGCACTTCTTCACTGCTCATTAAAGTACCCCCCAACTCTGCAGGTAGGGACAAGGGACTTAAATGCTAGCTCTTGCACAAGATAATGTGAGCATTTTACCACATGTGCCACCACCTGCCTGTGGTTTTATATTTTCACTTATAATGAGAGACTTTTCCTTTTGGCACATCTGTAATAAATTTTATAGGTCCATTTCAATAAATATTTCTTAGTGGCTACTGTGTGCTCAGGAGTTTAGCTAAGCATTGGAGGCAACAAGGCATAGCTTAGGCTCATGATTTTATCATCCACTGGTGAACCAGAAATGTTATGATAGTAAGGCTTTGGGTCTCTAAGACAGAGGAATGCACAGAATGTCTAAGTGTGTGGAAAAAAAATCTACCTAATTTAGCTTGGAGAGAACCTGAATTGATGGCTCAATTCTGGAAATTCATTCTCGAGCTAACCTGTTAATTAGAAGGAAAACATCACCAAAGATTTGAGGAGGCAAAGATAGAGCTGCACATTTATGAAGATGTGTAAAGAAAGAGTTAGAAAGGGATATGGGCAAAAATGAGGTGAAGTGAAAAAGATAAGACATTTTAAAAAATGTTTGGCAGTGACATGTACAATGGAGAAGGGTGAGACTGCAGAAAAGGGTTACTAGATGGAAAAAGTATATAATAGTTATACTCCAGAAGAAAGGTAGTGATTGTGGGCATTGGTTAAAGTTGAATGTCATTAAAAATTAAATAAAAGTAAAGTTTTGAATAATTACCATCCAGAGCCTGGCTTGAATATATATTGTATGTTGTATGGTATATGATATATAATTATATATTATATGTTATATATTATATGTTATATATTAATTATATATTAATTATATATTATATATTAATTATATATTATATATTAATTATATATTATATATTATATATTATATATTAATTATATATTATATAATGCTTTCTGTAACTTTACTTACTAAATTTGATAGAACAAAGAGAAGATGAGAGAGATAGAGAGGGAGAGAAAGACAGACTCCTGCAGCACTGTTTCACTGCTTAAGAAACTTTACCCCTGAATGTAAGAACTAGGGTTTGAACCCAGGTTCTTGTGCATGGAAACATGTATACTTAACCATATTACTACAACTTTTGTGAGGATGTCTGAGTAAAGGCTAGTAGTATTTTTGAAGTTTACTTATTTATTTTGAAATTTATTTATCTGTATTCTTTTTTTTTCATGAAATAGCCAGGAATCTACTTTGAGCCTCCCACTTTTAGTGACCTTCTGGGCCAGCTTTTTCATTCTTTTATATTTTAGAAAGAGAAGCAAAGAGAGAAGACATAACAAAAGCACAGAACCCATGAATCTCTCCCTTTGCTCACATGTGGTGCCAGAACTCAAACCCAGGCAGGGGTGGATAGCGTAAAGGTCATGCAAAGAGATTTTCATGCCTGAGGCTCCGAAGTCCCAGGTTCAGTACCCACACCATCATAAGCCAGGGCTGAGCAATGCTCTGTTTTTTCTCTCTGTGTCTTTCTCTTCATCTCTCCCCAAAATAAAATAAGCAAAATATTTTTTAAAAATAAAAAAAGACAAAATCTTGAATATGCCATGGTAAACCAAACTCTTTGCAAAGTGAGCTATATCTGGTCTCCTTCTCTATATCTTTTTGATAAATAAATTAAGAAGAAACAGAAAATCAGAGAAGTGTCACACTTTTGAGTTCATGGCATTTGAAATGACACTGTTTTCCAACACAATAAGCCCCTTTGTGGGCACCTCATAGGACCTTGCCCTTAACTTGGATCAACAATGGTAGATAGAGTATGTTCTACATCCTCTAGAGGGAGGATGGACAACATACTCTATGCTACACCTGAGGAAGATGGGTCAATATTGGGGCAGCTTGGAATGTTCCTACTGATGACCAAAGAATGTGAGCTCAGATCTACAGGGATGCAGAGGTCACAGAGGCTCCTAAGCTGAATATGGGCCCCAGAGCACATCAAATCGATGGGGTTTACATTCAACAATATTTATACTCCTTTCCCATATTAGGGAGCTATTCTCTTCCCTGATCCAGCTTTCTGGTCTTTTTTCCAGCCATGATATCATCTCCTCAGACAATAACTTGGATCCACATGCATATCAGATTTCAGGCTCAGGGGGAAAAAAAAAGAAAAACTAGTATAGCCACAGGCCCTTTGTAATATAACTAAAATATCCTACTAGCTATCTACAAAATGGAGGATTCCCCCCCAATTCTTCATGTGCACTATTCCAGCCTTTAGGTTCATGATTCGTCAACAATTTGTTTGGTTTTGTATGCTAACTCTCTTTTCAGCCACCAGGTTCCAGATGCTAGCATGATGTCAACCAGACTTCCCTGGTCAGACAACCCCACCAATGTGTCCTAGAGCTCAGTTTCCCCAGAGCCCCACCCCACTAAGGAGAGAGAGAAGCAGGCTGGGAGTATGGATGGACATATCAACGCCCATGTTCAGCAGGGAAGCAAATACAGAAGCCAGACATTCCACCTTCTGCATCCCACAATGACCTTGCATCCATACTTCCAGAGGGTTAAAGAATAGGAAAGCTATGAAGGGAGGGGATGGGATACGGAGTTCCGGTGTTGGGAATTGTGTGGAGTTATACCCCTCTTATCCTATGGTTTTGTCAATGTTTCCTTTTTATAAATAACTTTTTTAAAAAAGAAACTACACTGTTTTCTTACTTTTTTTTTCTTTTGTTGCTGTTGTTGGAATGAAAATAAAATCATTTGATAAGGACTATAATAAACTATGGAGGCCAGATAGTAACACACCTGGTTGAGCACACGTTACAGTGTGCAAAAACACAGGTTCAAGCCCCTGGTCCCCACATGCAGGTGGAAATACTTGCGAGTGGTGAAGTAATGTTGCAGGTGTCTCTCTGCCTCTCTCCTTCTATTATTCCCTTCCCTCTTTTTAAATTTATTTTATTTTATTTTATTTATTGGATAGAGACAGCCAGAAATTGAGAGGAAAGCGGGGGAATAGAGAGAGATAGAGACAGAGAGACACCTGCAGCATTGCTTTACCACTCACAAAGCTTTCCCCCTGCAGGTGGGGGCCAGGGGCTCGAACCCCAGGCTTTGTGCATTGTAACATGTTTGCTCAACTAGGTGCACCACCACCTGGCCCCAGCCTCCCTTCCCTCTTGATATTGGACTGTTTCTTTCCAATGAATAAAGATAATAAAAATAAAAATATCAAAATAAACTTATGTATTTACAAAATAAAACACTAGATATGCAGAAAGTTATTCAATATCCCTAAGCTCCACGATTATTTTTTCTTATAATACAGTTTCTTAAACTGAATGTCTCTGGAGAATTCCCTGAGCCACAAAATGGGGGTGGGAGTGGGCCAGGTATTATTTTTTCAGACAAAAAGGAGTCCTTGATAATTTGTTGCTATTGAGATAACTGTTGAGTGAACTGCAGAAAATGAAAATGTTTGGTTCTCTAAAAGATTAAACATTAACAGTCAAAGTCACTAGTCACAAATTAGTATAGACCATTTTTGTGTTTTTCCCCCCATCCTTTAATCAACCTTCTTCCTCTCTGAATCATGTGTTATTTCAAACATAGTTTTCTCTGACCTTTTTTTTTAAACCTCCTACCCTACATTATCAGGCCTGAAAATCCCCCCTAAAAATCATTTTATCTAATATGTGAAAATATTTCAGACCTATTGCTGTCACATGTTGAACATAAACAGTCATTATTCTATCTTATTCAGCTTTTGTCTCATGAAAAACATAGAGGAGTAGGCAAGTAATCTGGCAGAGTAGAGCAAATACCATGAGCTATGCACCTAAAAAGGTCTGAAAATGCATAGAGACTTCTACTGAAGTGGTGTCAAGAAGACTTTTTGGAAAAGATGCTATCTAACCTAAGAATTGACAAATGAAGAATAGTGAACAGATTACAAAAGAGTTCAGAGAGACAGCATGTCACATTGTTGGAGATGGAGATGCAGGATATGTGAAAGATTACTCAGAAAGACTGAGCCTGATAAATTGTTGTAGTGTTTGTTCTATTCTCTTAAAGAAGCTTGGTGGAACTTTGATGGGTATTTCATTAAATTTGTATATGGCTCTGGGGAGAATATTCATTTTGATGATATTTATTCTTCCCATCCATTAGCATGGGATATCTTTCCATTTCTTTGTATCAGTTTCTATTTCATTGAGTAGCGACTCATAGTTTTTAGTATATAAGTCTTTCACTTCTTTGGTCAACTTTATTCCTAGGTATTTGATTGATTTTGTTGAAACAGTAAATATGAGTGATTTCTGGATGTCTTCTTCTTCAGATTTAGTGTTTGCATAAAGAAATGCCACTGATTTTTGTACATTGATTTTGTAGCCTGATACCTTGCTATATTGCCTAATAACTTCCAGTAGTTTTCTGCTGGATTCTTTAGGTGTTTCTATGTATACTATCATATCATCTGCAAATAGTGAGAGCTTGACTTCTTCCCTTCCAATCTGTATTCCTTTGATTTCTTTCTCTTGCCTGATTGCTATGGCAAGAACTTCCAATACTATGTTGAAGAGTAACAGTGACAGTGGACACCCCTGTCTAGTCCCAGATCTGAGGGGAAATGCTTTCAGCTTCTGTCCATTGAGTATGATGTTGGCTGTAGGTTCGCTATATATAGAATCCACTATCTTGAGGAATTTCCCATTTTTTGTAGAGTTTTGAGCATGAATGGGTGTTGGATTTTGTCAAAGGCTTTCTCTGCATCTATTGAGATAATCATGTGGTTTTTGGCTTTGCTTTTATTGATGTGGTGAATGACATTGATTGACTTATGGATGCTGAACCAGCCTTGCATTCCTGGGATGAATCCCACTTGGTCATGATGAACAATCTTTTTGACATGTTGCTGTATCTGGTTGGCCAAGATCTTGTTTAATATTTTGGCATCTATGTTCATCAGAGATATTGGTCTATAGTTTTCCTTTTTTGTTCTGTCCCTATCAGCTTTTGGTATCAGGATGATGTTGGCTTCATAGAAGGTGGAAGGGAGTATTCCTGTTTCTTCAATCTTATGGAATCCGTGATTGCTCAACAACTTGTTTGGCTTCCTATGTTAACTCTCTTTTCAGTCACCAGGTTCCAGATGTCATCAGGATGCCGGCCAGGCTTCCCTGGACTGAAGACCCCACCAATATGTCCTGGAGCTCCACTTCTCCAGAGACCCACCCTACTAGGGAAAGAGAGAGGCAGACTGGGAGTATGGACCAACCAGTCAACGCCCATGTTCAGCGGGGAAGCAATTACAGAAGCCAGACCTTCTACCTTCTGCAACCCTCAATGACCCTGGGTCCATGCTCCCAGAGGGATAGAGAGTGGGAAAACTATCAGGGGAGGGGGTGGGATATGGAGAATGGGTGGTGGGAATTGTGTGGAATTGTACCCCTCCTACCCTATGGTTTTGTTAATTAAAACTTTCTTAAAGAAAAAAAATAACTCCCCCCCCCAAAAAAAAAGAAAAAGAAAGATTGAGCCTGACTGAGAGACTGGAGGTGATTTTCCCTGAACATGCACAACTATAGAAGTTGGTTTGACGCAGCAAAATCCTTTCTGTCAGGTCCTGAGTCCTTTTATTAATAAGGTTTACAAAATATAAGGAATTCTCCACAAGCAGTGAAGAGGGTCTGCAGGTCTCTCTCTCTCTCTCTCTCTCTCTCTCTCTCTCCCTCTCTCTCTCTCTCTCTCTCTCTCTCCCCATCCTCTCTGAATTTCTCTCTGTCCTATCTTAAAAAAGAAAAAAAGAAAAAAAAATCAGGAATACTGATTACAAAGGATTAGATACAGATGAGAAGCAGAACAATGGGGCAAATGTATAAATGGCTTAAACTGTATGGTGTGATAACTGAATATAAAAGTAATAGATTTAAACTCAGCACATGAATGGCTTCTCCTTATCAATAGCTTATTGATAATTCTCTGTCACATACTCCTTTAAGACTTTATGTCTAGGGACTGTTGCTGACCCTTGAGCTTTGGCTCAGTAACCCAGCTATGTTTCAGGAAAATGTAAATAAATTACTGGAAACAGTTTTCAGGTACTGGATCAGATATAAGCCTGAAGTTGTAGACATCTGATATAAACGTTTCCCAATGACAGTTGATAGTAGATTGAACAAAGTTAATTGTTGTGAGATAAATGAACCATCAGTACCCTTGGAGGTTTATTTTTACTAAACTCTATGGCAAGACTATTTACATATATTAACTCAACTGATCTTCAATGTTTATGAACCATTATATCATTTTGTTTTGTTTTGTTGCCTCCAGGATTATTGCTGGGGTTCCTTCCGTGCCTGCACTACAAATCCACTGCTCCTGGAGGCCATCCCCCATTTTTGTTGCCCTTGTTGTTGTTATTATTGTTTTTGCTGGATAGGACAGACTGAAATTGAGAGAGGAGGTAAAGATAGAGAGGGGGAGAGAAAGATGCCTGCAGACCTGCTTCACTGCTTGTGAAGCAACCCCTCCTGCAGGTGGGGAGCCAGGGGTTTAAACCAAGATCCTTACTTCTTAAGCAAATCCCTGTGCTTCACACCATGTGCGCTTAACCCACTGAGCTACTGCCCAGGCCCCGCTCATTACATCATTTTTACAGATGGAGAAAGGGACACAGATAGAGATTAAATAACTTTCTCAACATCACGCAGCTTGAAAGTGGCAGTCCTTGAGAAGTGTTGTTAGGATTCAATTCCAGAGGTTTGTGTTCATTGCTATTACTGTACTCTTACTAAAGTAAGGACCCAATTATTCTCAGTATAAACAACTATTATTTTATTACTAATAATAATGTAAAGCTTTGATTCTTTTAAATCACATTTGTAAAACTATATAAATACTATGTGCATTTATATGTTTGAATTTTTAAAGAGAATTTGTTTATCTATTAATGGATAGAGATAGTGAGAAGTTGACAGGGGAGGGGCAGATAGGGAAAGAAACAGACACCAGCAACCTTGGTTCACCAATTGTGAAGCTTTCCTTCTGTAGGTAGGGACTAGGTACTTGAACCTGGGTCCTTGTGCAGTGCTGCCACCTGGACCACTATTTACTTTAATTTTATTGAGGTAACATTTGTCTGCAAGTGTTATGTTAAAGTGTGACAATTTCACATTTCTGGCTAATGAGTTAGCATTTCATGTCTATCACTGAAGTGTCAACAGCCTTCCACCACATTCCATTCTCCTGATGGTTTTCTACTTCCTATTACTTCTCAATTAGAGTTAAAAAAACTGAATTATGGGAAAAATATTTTGCTCATTGAGGTTATATCTGAAACAAAGTTAATGAGTCTTCTTTCCTATGTTTTTATACTTCAATGCTTTATCCATACATATATGTTTAAAGGTATGGATAAAATAAATGAATTTTTTATAGATATTGATTTTTTACAGTAAATAGTTGTTGGTACATGTGCAAAATTTCTCAGTTTTATGTAAAACACTCTTATCCCCCAACCTAGGTCTTCTTCCTCCATCTTCCACCAGAAACTATAAATCCCCTCCCACCAGAACCTTTTATTCAGTGCAATACACCAAACCAAGTCCAAGTTCTGCTTTGTGTTTCCATTTCTGTACTTATTTCCCAACTTTTGTCCATGAGTGAGATTATTAAGTATTTATCTTTATCTTTATCTTTATCTTTATGGATTATCTCAGTTAAATTACTCCTTAAAACTCCATCCAAGATTAGGGAAAGAAGGTGAATTCATCATCTTAAATAACTGAGTAGTATTTTTTTTAAAATTTTTTACTTATAAAAAGGAAACACTGACAAAACGCTAGGATAAGAGAGGTACAACTCTACACAATTCCCACCCCCAGAATACCATACTCCCTTCCATAATAGCTTTCCTATTCTTTAACCTTATGGGAGTATGGACCCAGGTTCATTATATGGTGCAGAAGGTGGAAAGTCTGGCTTCTGTAATTTCTTCCCCGCTGAACATGGGCTTTGACAGGTCATCCATACTCCCAGCCTGTCTCTCTCTTTCCCTAGTAGGGCGGGGCACTGGGGAAGCAGGGCTCCAGGACACATTGGTGAGATCATCTGCCCAGAGAAGTTAGGTGGGCATCATGGTAGTATCTGGAACCTGGTGGCTGAAAAAGGAGTTTACATATAAAGCTGAATAAAATGTTGACTAATCATGAACCTAAAGGCTGGAATGGTGCAGATAAAGAGTTTGGGTCTCCGTTTTATAGATAATTAGTAGGCCTATTTTAGTTATATTCCATAGGGCTCATGACTATACTGGTTTTTCTTGAGCCTGCATCTGATACACAGTTGGACCCAAGTTATTGTCTGGGAAGATGATATCATGGCTGGAAAAAGGGCTAGACAGCTGGATCAGGGAAGCAAGTAGCTCCCAAATATGGGGAAAGTGTATAAATATTGTTGACTGTGAACCCCATCATTTTGATCTGGGGCCCATATTCAGCTTAGGAGACTATATGACCTCTGCATCCCTGTAGGTCTGAGCTCACATTCTGTGGTTATAAGTAGGAACTTTCCAAGCGGCCCCAGTTTCAAGACCCATCTTCCTCAGGTGGTTGGTAGAGTATGTTATCCAGCCCCCTTTGGAGGATGGAAAATTCTCTACCATTATTGGTATTAAGTTTCCCTTGAAGGTTTTATAGAATTAGTTCATTTTTACAACCCTCTAGTCCAGGACTTCTATTGTTTGGAAGGTACTTGATAACTGTTTCAATTTCTTTGGCTATGACTGGCCTGTTCTTGTTTTCTAGTTCCAATTGGCTCAATTTTGGAACATTATATGTTTCTAGGACCTCTTCCACTTCTTCTAGGTTCTCTAACTTGCTTGCATATAGTTGCTCTTAAAAACCACATGATGCTTTGGTTTCTGTGGTGTCTGTTGTGATATCTCCTCTTTTTCTTAAACCCAATTTATTTAATTTAGTCTTCTCCTTGTATGTGTGTGTGTGTATGTGTCTGGTCAAGGGTTTTTCAATTTTGTTTACCCTTTTTAAAGAGCCCATATTTAACTTCATTGATATTTTTTATGGTTATCTTATTTTTGGCATTATTTACTTATGCCCTAATTTTACTTATCAATCCTTCTGGTTGCTTTATGGTTCCTTTGGTCTTTTTCTCTATGTCTTTAAGTCAGGTTGATTATTTGAGCTTTCTTAAAAATTTATTTCCTAATGTGTGCCGCTGTGACTATAAACATTCTTCTTAGTACTTACTGTCTATCTATATCTCCACTTAATTTTTTTCTCTTTTTTAAAATCAATTCTGTGTAGATAATTTGTCAATTTGAGAGAGCAGGGTGTTGAAATCTGCTATGACTACTGTCTTGCTATTCACATATTTCATAGCTCTTTCAGTAGATGTTTGAAATATTTAGATGGTCCCTTATTGGGTGCACAGATGTTAATAATTGTTAAGTCCTCTTGGTTGAATGCTCCTCTAAGTATTATGTAATATCCATGCCTATCTTTGATTAATTTTTATTTTAAATTATACTGTCTTATATGATAGCTATTGCTGCTTATGTATTTCTTTTTTCTAGTCCATTAGCTTGTATGATAGTTTTCCATCCTTTCACTTTAAGTCTTTGTTGATCCTTCTGGCACCATATGGTTGGGTTGTGTTTTTTGATTCATCTTTCTACTCTAGCCTTTTAATGGGTAAATTCCAGTTATTGATAACCCCCCCGAAAATGGGGAGCCAGGGTCTTGCTGGGTTCCTTAAGCTGGTCCGTGGGCTTCGCACCATATGGGCTTAACCAGCTGCACTACTGCCTGGCCCCTCTTTCTTCCTTTTATAGGGAAGCCACTACAGCACTGAAACTTCCCTCAGTGCCATTTGCTTCCATGTTGTATACTGGGCCTAGTACCTAGGTTGTACACATGAAAATACAGGTACTGGTACCACAACATCTTTTTTTTTTTTTTATTGATTGATGAGAATGATAGGTGGAGAGAGAAAGAACCAAGCATCACTCTGGCACATGTGCTGCCAGGGATTGAACTTGGGACCTCGTGGTTGAAAATCCAGTTCTTTATCCACTGTACCACCTCCAGGACCACATGGCACCACACCATTTCTTATGAAGAAATTTCTTTTCAAAAACTTAAGGAAATAATATATATTTTTTAATTTTGGTTTATGTAAAGCACCATATTCCTGAATATTTAAGTATATAATTGTCAATTACAAAATCTTTAGCCTACAAGATCTTTTTATCTGATGTACCACTCTATTAACTTACCTCTTTCATAATCTATTTTTTTTTCATTTTAACAATGGCAAGTTGTGCCAATAGAGAAAAATAATACAGAAAAAAATATGTAATGAGTTTCAGTGCTTTTGAGTAAAGTGTAGACAATTACTTTTGGGTGTTTGCCCACTTTATATACCATTTTTTGAGAAATGGTTACTATTCTCAGTCACTCCACAAGGTAGGAGAGCAAATTCTCAGTATCTGCCTTCTCAAAGACTGGCCCCTGAGTCACAAGTGACCCTGATGTCTCCTTAATCTTACATTCATGAAGATAACCATTTTTTAAAAATATCTTTTTTTCCTTGAGCTTCTTTGATTGGGCTTCAACTCCTTAAACAGTTAATTCACATAGCTGAAGTTTACTCTTTGGTAAGCCTTGGGTTTGGCATGTAACCATTAAGGTTTAATCCATTTTATAGTGTCATTAAAACTAACTACATTTCCAAGATACTGTTTATTTATTTTAGATATTTCTAGGTTCTTCTCCCACATACATAGCCTCATCTTTCACATAGATATCACACATTTTCCTGACATTTTAGTTTGGTTTATTCATATTGTATTTCTGCATGTTGGTATAAATAGTGTTTTGTTTTCAATTTAAAATTATTTTGTTCATTGCTGATATATAGGAAGGCAATTGACTTTTGTATATTAATCTTGTATCCTCCAATGTTATTATTATTTTTTAATTGTTAGTTTTCTCTTTAAATATTGAAAACCTACTCTAGGGTTCTCTGGATATTGGGAGCAGAATTTAATTCACCTCTCAGGGTTGAGAATTAAACTTCACTACACCATTAGTAGTGACAGAAAAGAGATTTTATGCAGTGGAAGACTCACAGCATACATCTCAAAATGAGGTTCTGTTCAGTGTCTCCCACTGGGTCTCCATGAGGATCTCCCAAAATTTCTTTTACATGTGTGTCTCCTAACCCTCTTGCAGGCTCAATTTCCTTTTATTTACTGGGTATGTGTGCCCACATACTATGTCAAGTACAAACGTGGTAAGGGCATACATAAAACCTCAAGGGCACAGATAACTGAATTACCTCTCTTCTAATATATAAATAATTTTCTACCAGACTTTTTATCTCAAGTTCTAGTGAATATATCAGATTCTATGTTTTCTCTGCAAATCCTGACCTTACCCTAAGGATGTAGCCATAATTCAGGGCTATTAGATAAGGAAGACTTCATGTACACCCAAAGGGCCTATTGACTACTATCTGTCTTTACCCTGACATGGTCAAAACATCCCTGAGTCAGAAGAGAGAACTACACACATAACTAAGAATTTCTGACTTATCGGATGTGATGCATAGCTATTAGTGAACTAAAAATATAGTTCAGCAGAGAAACGACAGGCATTAAAATTTAGAGGTCTATCAAGAAACCAGAGGGTTCTCCAACACTAAACAGTTTATATTTTATTCCTTTTCTTTCCAGTATCACTTTAGCAAGGAGTTATTTGTAGTGAAACATTGAAAAGGAGAAGTGTAATGAAATGTACTTAGGGGAGAAGTTAGTTGTTTCTATAGTTGTTCTTTATCAAGTAGAAGTAACTTTGTCTCTTAATCCCTTACTGAGGTTCTGTCCCTTCTCCACCCTGCCCCTGCACTCTCACACCCAATAATATGTAGGCATTGAGTTTTATCAAGTGCTTTTCATGCCTCTGCTGTTATACCCAGGGAACTTTTCTGTTTTGGCAATGCAGGTATGATGAATTATGTTAATCAAATTTTTGCAAATTGACTCAGCATTTTATGCCTGGGTAATCCTGCCTCCTTGTAGTATTTAATTATTGCTATATTTTTATATTTGAATTACTTTTGTTTTTCAATAATTTTGCATCTACGTTAAGGAAAAATATCAGTCTATAATTTCAATTTTTGATAATGTCTTTGTCTAGTTTTGGTATTATAACTCTGACCTTTCAGAATGAGTTAAGCAGTATTCCCCCTACTTTCATCTTCTGACAGAAAACATACAGATAAAAAATGTACATAGTACATAGTCAGTGTAGTTATGGCCAACAAAGTCCATGTACTGAATTTTAATGTTAGAAGTATTGTAATAAACTTTTACTTAGGTACCAAAAAAATGTCATCACTGAATCATTTAAGTTAATACTGGAACCTGCACTGGTTGTAATCTCTTTTTATTTATTTATTTTGTTCCTGATGTTATTGTTATTTGTCATCACTGGGTTTCCAACACTCCGAGTTAACTTTTTCAGATAGAGAGAGTCAGACCCAGAGAGGGAAAGGTATTATATCACCAAAGATTCTTTCAGTGCAGTGGGGTCCAGGTTCAAACCAAGGATGCTTTTATGACAAAGCAGCACACTCTTCTAGTGAACTATCTTGATAGTTAGGGACTTATTTTTAAGTTAATATTTTAATTATTTGTTTTTATTTTCTAACTGAGATAAAATGTCACCATGTTAAAGTGTAAAAATTAGTGGTTTTTAATATACTTACAATGTGGTCTAATGCTCCCTCCTAATTGTAGAAAGTCCTCATAACCTAAAAGAAAAAAGTTATAAATTACTATTGAACTATTGTTTCATATGTTAGCAATTGGATCTAACTATTTTGAAGTTTTATTTTTTTAATTTTTTCCTTCTTTTCTTTATTGGGGAACTAATGTTTTATATCCCACAGTAAATACAATAGTTTATACATGTATAACATTTCTCAGTTTTCCATACAACCATACAACCCCCACTAGGTCCTCTGTCATCCTTCTTTATTTTGGAGTTTTATAAATAAATCACAGACTATGTGATTTTTTTTCTTTCAGGTTTCATTCATTTGCATATTTATATAACTTGTGCATGGTCTCACAGCATAGATATGAAAGATATTAGTGACTTCGACATGGGAAAGATATTGAAGTCAAGAACTTTTTATTCTAATTTAACGGTTTCATTAATGTTCATATAGGTAAGATGACTTGTATTTGCTCAAATGTTACTCAAAAGCTATATGCATTGCTTTAAATAATTAAGAGTTTTAAATCAAAGTGATCTAAACCTTTCCATCAGTTTGAAAACCACTTTAAATATTTTTTCTTTATATTGGTATACATTAACATTATGTATAAAATGTCTAACTAACACCTTCACATACCTCTATAGTGAATAGTTCTTAGGCCTTGACAATTCAGAAAAGACTATCTTAAATAAAAGACCAGACACTTATAGAAAACATTTAATATCATTAGAAAGTGAACCACCTGAGATGAAATTAGAGTATACTATGAAAGGAAAGGTCTCACCTGAGTAATGAAGCTGAAGGGTTGTCATTCCACATGTGAAGTCTCTGGACACAGTCTGAAGTGAAGCATGTTGAGGTGGCAATCGTTGCATTGGTTAGGTTGTGATCGGCGGATGCAATATTATTTGATATGGATTGGGAGAGGTATACAGGAAAGTGGGTCCTATCCAAAGGTTCCAGGACTGGGGGAAGTAGAGGCTCTATAGTGGAGCTGTGAGGTTCCTGCTGTCTTAGTACACTAGAGTTTGCAGTGAATACCTCCCTAACACTTCCTCTCCACTATTCCAAGCTTTGGGTCCACGAGTGCTCAGCAATTTGTTTGGCTTCCTATGTTAACTCTCTTTTCAGTCATCAGGTTCCAGATGCCATCAGGATGCTGGCCAAGCTTCCCTAGATTGAAGACCCCACCAATGCGTCCTGGAGCTCCGCTTCCCCAGAGACACACCCTACTAGGGATAGAGAGAGGCAGACTGGGAGTATGGACCGACCAGTCAATGCCCATGTTCAGTGGGGAAGCAATTACAGAAGGCAGACCTTCTACCTTCTGCAACCCACAATGACTCTGGGTCCATGCTCCCAGAGGGATAGAGAATGGGAAAGCTATCAGGGGAGGGGGTGGGATATGGAGATTGGGTGGTCGGAATTGTGTGGAGTTGTACTCCTCCTACCCTATGGTTTTGTTAATTAATCTTTTCTTAAATTAAAAAAATAATAAATTGTCGGGCTGGCTTCGCGGGTGGAGACAGACGACCTGGGACTCATGGCTGGGCTGTACGCAGTATCTCTTTATTCATGCAGGACGCAGCGCAATCTATACCAAGCTAAGCTAACTAAAAACTACAAACAATCTTGTCCTTATAAATATACTAGCCCAGTAGGGTGGGAACAGGATGCAACGCAGAGAGGGTGGAGAGAAAAGTGATTGGTGAAAATCAGGGTATGACAAGGAGAGGGGGCGGAGCAGGTGAGAATTCTACCACTAAACCATCAATGCCCTGGAGGGAAGGTGGTGCTTGTTAACAGAGGTTATGTAAATAGAATACATTGTTATGTAAATAGAATGCAGGGGGGATTATACCAAATGAAACAGAAGGGGTTTTTAAAGCATACCAACAAAAAATAATCAAAAAGGATTAAGAATTCTAATATATGTATGTTCATAATTCTATTTGGTATTTAACATTAAAATTAGGTGCCAGTCTTTGAAATATAGTAGAACCAAATCAGAAAAAAATCAAGAAAATCCACCCTTATAATGGCACTAGAATCATAGTTTAATTGATTTAAATACATATTGTTAAAAGTATGTGATTAGGGGAGTTGGGCGGTAGTGCAGTGGGTTAAGCACATATGGTGAAAAATGCAAGAACCAGTGTAAGGATCCCGATTCGAGCCCCCGGCTCCCTACCTGCAGGGGAATCGCTTCACAGGCAGTGAAGCAGGTCTGCAGGTGTCTATCTTTCTCTCCTCTTCTTTGTCTTCCTCTCCTCTCTCCATTTCTCTCTCTTCTATTGAACAATGACAACAACAAGAATAACTACAACAATAAAACAACAAGGGCAATAAAAGGGAGTAAATAAATATTTAAAAATAAATTAATTAATTTAAAAAGTATGTGATTATTTTATTGTCAGAAGAATACAAATAAGTTACTAATATATTTTGTATTTGCATCCTAGGCACTATGCTGACCTAAGGGAAGTAGCCTAACTGGTAATGTTCCTTAATATCTGTCAAATACAAGATCTTTATCTGATTACAATCACTATTTGAAACAAATTAAAGATACTCTTCCAAATTAAGAACTTAAAAGAAGTAAGTTGTTGCAGTATATTAATCTTATAAACCATTATGAATTATTTCCAATTACAAGTTCTAAAAAAGCTAAGTCCCTTTGTATTAAATAAATAACATATTGTTCTGTCTGGCAAAGTAGTTTACTTGGATGGTACACTGCATTACCATTACTGCAACCTAAATTCAAGTCCAAACCCCTATGGAAATGAAAGTGGTTTGTTTCTCACTGTCTTTCTGTTTCTTTCTATTTGGAAAAAAAAAGTGCACACACACACACACACTCTGTATACATGCACACATTACTTTAATGATGCAGGGAAATAGCTCAATTGATAGAGTGCAGAATTGCAGGCTGAAGCTTCTGGTTAAATCCCCAGGACTGTATGTACTAAAGTTGTACTACGACTTCTATCTCAGGGAAACTTGTTCACATGATCTAAATGATAGCATAAATCTTAAAAGTAATGTTCCCCAAGTCCTGAAAATAAATATACAAGTTGTTTGTATGTATTTAAAGACAGAGACCTGGGACAGGACATAATATTCCTTTATAGTATACTTTAAATGGCTATGGTGTTGGCAGAGCAGGTAGAGTACAAGACTTTCTTCTGTTCTTGAGGTCTTGAACTTGATCCATAGCACCACACATGCCATTGTGACCCTATTGTTCTCTCTCTCCCATTCTCTTCTTTAAGTAAGTCATTTTAAAAGGATATAATTTAAACCATTAGAATTCATCTTTATCATCAGTATATTCTTTAAATTTTTTTGGTTGAGACACTGATATATTGTTGTAATATTGATATGAGTGATGACTAGAACATTTTATTTGAAACTTGTGTTCAAAAAGTTTATATTTAATTTTTAATTTACTGTTCATTTATAGATGGCATCATTGGCTTTGCCAAGATGTTTTTGCATGTCCTCATTTGACCTTTCTTTATTCATACTTGAAAGAAATAAGAGAGAACAGAAAGCACAACTAAAATTAATCATAATAGGAATTTTCTCATCTCACTTTTTATTCTCAGCTGTGTCTACTTGTACTTGTTGGTAAAACACTGATGAAAAGTGTAGCCACATCTTCAGTATCTCAAAGAAAAGATCCTATGTACAATATCAAAGACTATTGGGTGCCCACATTGGCCTAAATGTTAATGCACTGATTACCTCTTTTGAAATAATACTATAAACAAACACTTTCTGGAGTCTTAACATTGACTTCTTTCCTCAAAACAAATTATTTAGTTGAAAGAATACAGTAGAACTTAAAAAAAAAATTGCAAATTTAAGAAATGTTGTAAATTTATGATAAGGACATTATCTTCATTATACAATCCTCTGTTTATGTTTATATAGAATAATCACCTAGATGATCACTCAAGTCATAAGTAGCCATGCAAACGGTTTTAAATGAGTTATTAACTTTACTAATTCATGAACACATCTAGCTTTTCAACCAAAGAATAGAGAATGTATATAGAAAATGTATTTATAAGAAATGGCTATCTTGTTTTCTTATAGTTCCAGTGCACTGTAAAATGACATTATAATCTGATCTTCTAAATTAGTAGTTCTTAAAATATGAGTCCTGATTACATTTAAATATTTATGAAATGCAGTAAAACCTTTTTCCCATCAAAGCCTTATAAACATGCACACATACTATCTGTGTATGATGATGCATTTCCAAGTTTAAAGCCCAAGACATATGAGACTTTAGCAGTTAGGAGCCTCTCAAATACTTAATACTATCCTGTCATAATTTTAGGAGCACCCATAAATTAAGACTGCATAAAAGAAGGAAACAGACTACTCATACATTTAAGAGTTAGGTTTCCCTAGCAAACATCTTTTAGGCTACTTAGTGACCTGCTTCTAGAACAATTGTTTTACTAAGCAAGAGGATGGTAAGTATGGGATAGGTTGCTTGTCAATTACTCACGATCACTTTCTGTAAGAGTAAAGAATCCTTTTTTTTACTACAATTTATATATATATATTGTATATGTGTAATATATATATATGTGTAATTTTATATATTTATATATTATATATGTATATTTTATATTTATATATTGCATATGTATAATATATGTGTAATTTCTAATAATATTTTTAAATAATTGTATTGAAGTGATACTGATTTATAACATTGCATGGGTTTCAGGTGTGTATTTTAGGTCAGAAAGATAAACTAACAGTTATGCAGAGACTCATGCCTGAGGCTCGAAAGTCAAAGGTTCAGTCCCCTTCACCACCATAAACATGAGTTGAGTAGTGCATTGTATGAAAATAATAAAAATAGTGAATGTTCTGTTCATATCCTCTGCCCATTTTTGGATGGGTCATTTGCTCTTTTGTTGCTAAGCTTGCTGAGCTCTTTATATATTTTGGTTATTAGTGTCTTGTCTGATGTTTGGCATGTGAAGATCTTCTCCCATTCTGTGATAGTTTCTTTGGCTGTGTAGAAGCTTTTCAATTTGATTTGGTTTGCTTCTGTTTTAGTCTTCCTTGCAATTGGGTTTGTTTCTTCAAAGATGTCCTTGAGGTTTAGGTGGGAAAGTGTTCCATCAATGTTTTCCTCTAAGTAAGACCAGGGAGAACAGAAGCAACCTGTGGCACAGCTATATACAAATAATGTCAAAGTATGTAAATTATGGTGATGTTGTGTTAAGGTAATGTCCTGTATGATACAGCAAATCCTAACAAAGTGATAGTTCAAAGTTAACCCTATTGCCAAATAATGTGATTATAGCAATAACTATCTATTGTCTTCTTGAACCCTAAGACAGCAGGAACCTCCTGCTTTCTCTATAGAGCCTATATATCCCCAGTCCTGGAACCTCTAGGGTGGGGCTCACTTTCCTGCATGCTTCTCTCAATTCATACCAAATGATATTGCATTCACCGATATCAACCTAATCAATGCAATAAGTACCACCTCAGCATGCTTCACTTCAGACTGTCCAGAGACAGAGCCATCAAGCACGGAATGTCAACCCTTCATCTTCATTACTCGGGTGAGACGTTTCCTTTCATAGTATTCTCTAATTCCATTCCAGGAGGTCCACTTCCTAACAAAGTTCCAAAACCTACATATATATACCAGGTCTCTTAAGATAGAGGATATATTCACATGTATCCATAAATTAGGGCAAAATATATACCGGAAAGCAAAAATACACAATAGTCTATAGTGAGTCAGTATAAAATTCATAATGAATTATGTCAATGTTTCCTTTTTATAAATAAAAATTAAAAAAAGAAAATAAGAAAAATAAATTTCATTTCTGAAGAAAAAAGGGAGAACTAGAGATATAGTCACTTAGAGTGTATTATTTTAGATAAACATCTACATAAACAACACTAAACTCATGACTTAATAATATGATTATCATACAATTGATACTTTTTAACTGATATTACTTTCCCCTTGCCCCCCCCATTTTCTTTCTGGTAACCACTAATGTGTTCCTATAATGTGGAAGTTTGTTTTTGTATTTATTTCATTTATTTTCCTATGGTATCCTTATAAATCAAATATGAATGAAAACATATGAAGTTTGTCCATCTCCATCTAATTACTTCACTAAGCATAATGTCTTCTAGGTTTATTCACACTGTTTAAAGTGTCAGCATGTTTCTTTTATCTCATATATGCATTTCTATTGTCAAAGTGTTCAAATATTAAACAAGCACATACTTAAAACAAATATGTAAAACTATGAAAAAATGTTGAGGCATATATACAAACTTATAACTGAATAAATGCAAACATATATCTTGTACTGAATGTTTTACAAATCATTTTATTGGGAAAATGATAGTTTACAATATAGTTGTTGACATATGTAAATAGTCTCTCATCTCCTTATGGTAGGTTTCTGCACACCACTCCCACTATTCATCTAAGTCTCTATTGTCTTTACAATACCCTCTTCCTTTTCTCCTAGAGTCCTTTACTTTATAATATAACATACTAATCCAGGTATCACCTTTTGTTTCCTTTTCTTTTCTTTTTGTTTAAACGCTCACCTATGAGTTCAGCCAGTATTTCTACTTCTGGTTTAACTCATTTAACGTGATTACTTCAAGTTCCATCCAGGAACAGGCCAAGGAGATTTCATTTTTACAGCTATACAGTATTTAGTTATATATAGCTTAATCATTTATGTTATTGGTCATGTGGTTGTTACTAAGTTTGATATGTTACAAACTGTGCTTTTATGAATATAGAAGTACATAGATGTATACAGGTATTTCTGTGTTCTTTGGGTAATCTCTAGTACAGAAATTGTTGAATTGTTAGGGATAGGGCAGGAATAAGAGGTCTAAAATCTCAAATAGCCAAGATAGGAAGCACTGCATGTATTTTAAGGGAATCTTTGGAAGGTAATTACACCTGGGAGATTGTGGAAAGACAGATGATCTAAATCTATAGGTGAGAAGTTAGCCCTGGTTACATGAGGGTCAGGGGGTTAAGGGAGGTGCAGGGCCAGGGTTTTTATCTTTTCTTGTTCACAGAAACAGGGGTCTGTTCTTCTGAACTGTCTCTACTTGAACCCTGGCCACTCTTTATCACAATAGAATCATTAGGTAGGGTAATATCCAGTGTTCTGATGACTTTCCATACTGTCTTCTGCAGAAGTTGGGTGAATTTACATTCTTATCAGCAGTATAGAAGGGTTACATTCTTGCCATTTGCCCCTGCCATTTCTAACATATGATATTCTCACAGGTGTGAAATGACATTTCATTGTCTTAATTTTCATTTATTTGATAATCAGTGACTTTGAGCATTTTTTTTCATGTGTCTGTTGGCCTTCTAGATTTTTTTTCTTTGGTAAAATTTCAGTCCATGTCCTCTTCCCATTTTTAATGTTTTTCTCTGTTAATGCTTTGTCTGGTACAAGGCATAGGAAATATCTTCTCCCATTCAGTAGGGTGCCTTTCTGTTTTGTGGTGGTTTACTGCCATGCAGCTTCAGTTTAATGTATTCACACTGCGAGATTTTTAAGTTTGCTTTTCTTGTTGTTTAACTTGACTCTTCAAATATGTTTCTGAAACAAACAAACATCATGGAGTATTCTGCCAATGTATTCTTTTTTAAAAAGATTTTCTTTATTCATTAATGAGAAAAACAGGAGAGAGAGAGAGAGAGAGAGACATCATTCTGGTACATCTGGTACATGTGCTGCTGGGGATTGAACCCAGAACCTCATGCTTGAAAGTCGAGTGCCTTAGTCACTGCGCAACCTCCCGGACCTCTCTGCCAATGTATTGTTAGCTATAGTAGATAATTTTGCAATCATCATAGGGGTTAAAATATGTCTCTTTGAATGAGTCCTTTTTTATCTTTAAAGTAAATACTCAGAAGTGGGATGAATGAATCTTACAAAATTTATATTTTTAATTTTTGAAATCCTATAACAATGCTACCAATTAATACCCCCCAACTATTGTATGAGGATTCCCTATTTTCCACATCCTTTCTAGTGTGTTATTTTTTGCTGTTTGAGTAGAAGACATTCTTATGAGTATGTATGATATTACAATAATCTTGTAGAAATTGATGTCTGCTCAAGGTCTAGGCCCACCATGTCTGGGAATGTCAGGACTCCCAAATAGGGCCCCAGCTGATGGGGTGGCCTGATAGTGACTAAAGAGTGAATATGGTCCCCAGATCACATCAAATTGATGGGGTTTACAGTCAACAGTATTAATACACTTTTCCATAATTGAGAGCTACTCTCCTCCTTGATTCAGCTTTCTGGTCCTTTTTCCAGCCATGACATCTCCAGAGACAATAACTTGGATCCACCTGCATATCAGATTTCAGGCTCAGGGGAAAAAACTAAAAAACTAGTATAGCCACAGGCCCTTTGGAATATAACTAAAATATGCCTACTAGCTATCTACAAAATGGAGGACACCCCCCACCCCCAACTCTTCATCTGCACTATTCCAGCCTTTAGGTCCATGATTGGTCAACAATTTGTTTGGCTTTGTATGTTAACTCTCTTTTCAGTCACCAGGTTCCAGATGCTAGCATGATGCCAACCAGACTTCCCTGAACAGACAACCCCAACAATGTGTCCTGGAGCTTCGATTCCCCAGAACTCTGCCCCACTAGGGAAAGAGAGAGGCAGGCTGAGAGTATGGATCGATTTGTTAACACCCATGCCCATGTTCAGCGGGGAAGCAATTAGAGAAGTCAGACCTTCCACCTTCTGCATCCCACAATGACGTTGGGTCTATACTCCCAGAGAGTTAAAGAATAAGAAAGCTATCAGGGGAGGAGGTGGGATAAGAAATTCTGGTGGTGGGAATTGTGTGGAGTTGTACCCCTCTTATCCTATGGTTTTGTCAGTGTTTCCTTTTTATAAACAAAAATTTTAAAAAGTTGATATTTCCAAATCTGGTATAGTAAGAATTCTATAAAACTAACACTATGATATATTTTACCACTATGTGTTTAAATTATTACTTTTTCACTAATGCAAATACCCCTCTTTTAGACTTTATGGCACAAAAATTGCACATTATTTCTTTTTTAGATAAGTATTGACCACATACCAATCCTATATAAATTCTAGAAATATTCTCTACTATTTACTTACTTATTAATTTGATAATGTTTCTTGTCTATTACATGGTGATTTTATATAATAAGTCCATATACCTACTATCATGAAATGTTAACCTTGAAATATAGGTTTGTATAAAGAAAATATAAACATACAAAATAATAACTAGAACAAGAATAGCAATGGGTTTATATACCCCACTTCTGTCAATGGTATATCATCAAAATGGAAAATCAATAAAGAAACACTGAATTTATGTGACACATTAGGTCAAATGTAATTAACACACATTTACAGAATATTCTATCCAAATAATGCAGAACACACATTCTTCCCTTCTGCTTCTGAGACATACTGTATGATAGATATTTCATTAGTTATGAAAACAATCTTAATAAATTTAATTAAAATGTTATAATATCAAGCATCTTCTTAAACAAATAGCATAAAACTGCAAAACACACAAAAAAATTGGAAAGTCCACAAACATATAGAAATCAAATAACATACAAATGAACAATCAGTGGGCAAAAAAAATAAAAGATGAGAATTAAAAACTTATAGCTTTAGACAAATTAAAATGGAAATACAAAATGCCAAAAAGGGGACCAGATGGTAGCACACATGGTTGAGTACACATGTTAAAATATGCAAGGACTTGTTGGTGGGAATGTAAATTGGTCCAGCCTCTGTGGAGAGCAGTCTGGAGCACTCTCACAAGGCTAGACATGGACCTTCCATATGATCCAGTAATTCCTCTCCTGGGGTTATACCCCAAGGACTCCATAACACCCAAACAAAAAAAGGTGTGTACTCCTATGTTCATAGAAGCACAATTTGTAATAGCTAAAACCTGGAAGCAACTCAGGTGCCCAACAAAAGATGAGTGGCTGAGAAAGCTGTGGTATATATACACAATGGAATACTATACAGCTATCAAGAACAATGAGCCCACCTTCTCTAACCCATCTTGGACAGAGCTAGACAAAGGGGCTCAGACTATTAAATGGGGAAAGAGGAGTCTCTTCAACAAATGGTGTTGGAAACAATGGGTTGAAACATGCAGAAGAATGAAACTGAACCACTGTATTTCACCAAATACAAAATTAAATTCCAAGTGGATCAAGGACTTGGATGTTATATCACAAACTATCAGATGCTTAGAAGAAAATAATGGCAGAACTCTTTTCCACATAAATTTTAAAGACATCTTTAATGAAACGAATCTAATTACAAAGAAGACTAAGGCAAGTATAAACCTATGGGACTACATCAAATTAAAAAGCTTCTTCACAGCAAAAGAAACCACTACCCAAACCAAGAGACCCCTCACAGAATGTGAGAAGATCTTTACATGCCATACATCAGATGAGAGTTTAATAACCAACATATATAAAGAGGTTGCCAAACTCAACAACAAGACAACAAATAACCCCATCCAAAAATGGGGGGAGGACATGGACATAATATTCACCACAGAAGAGACCCAAAAGGCCGAGAAACATATGAAAAAATGTTCCAAGTCTCTGACTGTCAGAGAAATGCAAATAAAGACAACAACGACATACCACTTCACTCCTGTGAGAATGTCATACATCAGAAAATGTAACAGCAGCAAATGCTGGAGAGGGTGTGGGGTCAAAGGAACCCTCCTACACTGCTGGTGGGAATGTCAATTGGTCCAACCTCTGTGGAGAACAGTCTGGAGAACTCTCAGAAGGCTAGAAATGGACCTATCCTATGATCCTGCAATTCCTCTCCTGGGCATATATCCTAAAGAACCCAACATATCCATCCAAAAAGATCTATGTACACATATGTTCTTGGCAGCACAATTTGTAATAGCCAAAACCTGGAAGCAACCCAGGTATCCAACAACAGATGAGTGGCTGAGCAAGTTGTGGTATATATACACAATGGAATACTACTCAGCTGTAAAAAATGGTGACTGCACCGTTTTCAGCAGATCTTGGATGGACCTTGAAAAAAATCATGTTGAGTGAAATAAGTCAGAAACAGAAGGATGAATATGGGATGATCTCACTCTCAGGCCGAAGTTGAAAAACAAGATCAGAAAAGAAAACACAAGTCGAACCTGAAATGGAATTGGGTATCGCACCAAAGTAAAAGATTCTGGGGTGGGTGGGGAGAATACAGGTCCAAGAAGGATTCAGAGGACCTAGTGGAGGTTGTATTGTTATATGGGAAACTGGGAAATGTTATGCATGTACAAACTATTGTACTTATTGTTGAATGTAAAACATTTAATTCCCCAATAAAAAAAATCAGAAAAGAAAAACAAATAAATTATTTACTTCTTTAGTTCGGCTAGGTTACTCCCAGGGTATCAATCACATACAACATTTCAAATAAGACAAAAAATAATTATAACATAAAATATAACAATAAAGTCACCTATGATAGACCAGGTAGACCAGAAGCAACCGGTTCTGTCAGTATCTAAGATATACTAAGATATAGTTTTTGTTGTTGTTGTTGTTTTTTTTAAATAGCATTAAGTGACATAAATCATGGTGAGGTCATGTATGGTACAGTAAATCCTAACCTAGGGATTTTCAAAGTAAACCAAGCTCCCAAATAACTTGGTTATAGTAATTATCTATTGCCTTCTTAAACTCTAAGATAGCAAGGAACTTTTCTCATTCTCTTTAAAATCCATATTTTCCCAGTGCTAGAAACCCTGGGACTTTGTTTTTATTTCTTCATGCTTCTCTTCACCCCCCTACCATGTTATACTGCCTCTGCTGACTTCAACCAAATCAATACAACCAGTGCTAGCTTCATGTTTCACTTCAGACACCTAGACTGAGATATCAGCCCTCCAGCTGCAATACTCTGGTGAGATCTATCCTAACACATTGGACCAAATGGCAGACTTCCTAACAAAATTACAGAACCTAGATATAGACCTGGGACATACAGCAAAGTATATTGTACAGAACAAAGAAGAGAACTTTGCTTTTTCTTTTCCTACCTCGCAAGTCCTGAGTCTGTTAACTTAAGGGTGAAGGAGGCCCATAGGGGTCTGCATTCCAGAGGTAAACTGCATTGCACCCCCAACAAAGAACCTGACTGGCCACATTCCAGAGGTTAACCGCACCTCTATCTCCAACAGAATAAAGATTTCCAGGAACTACTCTTAGAAGATAGAATTAAAAGACTGTGTCTCAGGTGTCCTTGAACTAGCAGTAAAGCAGTGGACTGCAGAATCCCATCTAACTCTAAAGGACAACATGAGTTCAAAGTAAAAAGATATCAAACCAAAGGGATTACAAAAAAAAAAGTGTGTCAGAGGGACTGGAACAGCCATTCTTATACAATAGACATTAAAATAAATAAAATGATAAACGGGAGAGACATTACATAATGCTCAAGGGTCAGTCTACCAAGAAAACCTAGCAATAATAAATGTCTATGGACCCAATAATGTGCACTTGTCAAATGCCTACTAAGAGAGCTGAGAAAATACATCAATAATAATACAGCGATAATAGGAGAATTTAACAGTCCACTCTTTAAAATAGGCAGACCAATCAGGCAGATAATTAATAAGGAATCAAGAGAGTCAAATGAAGAGATGGGTAAATTAGAACTGCTGGACAGCTTCAGAGTTCATCATCCCAAGAAAGTAGAATACATATTCTGGAGTCCATATGGAACACTCTCAAGGATAGACCATATGTTAGGCTGCAAAGATAGCATCAATAAATTCAAGAACACTGAAATAATTCCAAGTATCTTTTCAGACCACAGTGGAATTAAACTGACATCCAACAACAAGCAAAACATTAGAAAAAGTCCCAAGATGTGGAAAAATCGGCAATACAGTACTCAACAACTACTGAATTAAGGAGGAAATTAAAATGTTCCTGGAAACAAATAAAAATGAAGATACAAGATGTCAGAAATTTGGGACACAGCTAAGGTAGCACTAATAGGAAAATTCTGCTGCAATGGGCTACAATCCATTAAGGTTCACTCTGTATATATTTTGCTTTGTTTCTTACATCCCATCTGTAATATCATCCAGTATTTGTCATCCTTCTGACTAACTTCACTCAGCATAATTCCTTCCAGTTGCATCCATGTTTTAGCAAAGAGGACCATGCCACTCTTTCTTACAGGTATAGAATTCCATCATATATATATATGTATATATATATATATATATATATATATATATATATTCCACAAATTCTTTAACTACTTTAAGCATTTTGGTTGTTTACAAATGTTGTATGTCTTACATGTAATTATGTAATATGTAATATTGACATAATGTAATATGTCCCTATTGTCTATCTCAGTCTATTTCACTAACAATTTAGTTGTTATTTGCCTCTATATAACTACATGTAGACTGCAGCCAAGTTCTATGATGTTATGAGGATAGAACTAACAACTTTTCAATTTTTTTAAATTAGTGATTTAATAATGATAACAGGGGTACCATTCCACACAATTCCCATTACCAGACTTTCACATCCCATACCCTCTATTTGAAGCTTCCCTGTTTTGTTTTTGTTTTTGTTTTGTCTCCAGGGTTATCACTGAAGCTCAGTGCCTATGAACCCACTGCTCCTGGTGGCCATTTTTTTTTTTTTTTGATAGGACGGAGAAATTAAGAGAGACGGGAAGATAGAGACAGGGAGAGAAAGATAGACACCCACAGACCTGCATCACCACTTGTAGGGTTGCTTCACAACCTTCCCTATTCTTTACCCCTCTGGGAATAGAATATAGACCGAAGATCTCTATGGGGTGCAGAAGGTAGGAGGTCTGGCTTCTGTAAGAGTTTCTCCACTGGACATAGGCATTGACAGGTTTGTGCCACACCCCCAGCCTGTTACTATCTTTCCCTAGTGGGGTTGGACTTTTAGCCTCAAAATTATTATTTCTGTTAATCACTTTTAAAGGCCTTAAATTATAAGCATTTCCTTGAATTGGAATAAAGTGAATGACTCAGACTCATTGATTTGGTAACATATACAAGTGGGAAAATATATGTAACTATTAATCTTGATGTTTTTGTTCTTATTCTTTGAATCTCTTTATCATTTTAGTGGTGACTCAATGGTTTGTAGAACAGCTATACAATTTCTCATCTCCTTATTGTGATTATCTGAAAAACAATGTATTTATTTTAGTTCAGTGCTATTTCTTCAATTGAGAAGAAGCAAAATCATATGTAAATATAGAAGACTACATTGGCTCTCCACCTGCAGGGAAGTCGCTTCACAGGTGGTGAAGAAGGTCTGCAGGTTTCTTTCTCTCCCCCTATGTTCCCCTCCTCTCTCCATTTCTCTTTGTCCTAACAATGATGACATCAATAACAACACCAACAATAACAACTACAACAACAATAAACAACAAGGACAACAAAAGGGAAAATAAAATAAATAAATAAAAAGGAACCTACAATGCAAAAAAAGAGATTGTTTTTTGCCCTCTTTTCAAATATTTGTCTCCTAAGATGTTTAAAGTTCCTTGATACACAGATTTGTGTCCAAATGAACATGCCACTGAAGTTATTTTAAAAATTAAATGGCTACTTAAGGTATAGTCTTACAAATGCCATCATTTCTCTTAAACGTTTTTAATGAATTTTTTAATTAAATTAAGATTTCGTGAAATAAACCTCACTCTTTCATTTACTTTAAGTACTGTTTGACATGCAGCACACCTTAATTTTACTACTTAACCAACCATATTGGACTTTATTGAACTCTCCTTGGTAAATGTGATGTGAAACATTTCACTGACATACTTTTACAACATATTTTCCACTTCTTGGTGTCTTGTGATTTGTAAGTTTTAAAGAAAAAAAAAGTGGGTATATTTTATATACTTTTGTGGTAGCTTTTTGTCTGATTTTGTCAATTATTTGTACTTAATTTGTATCTGCAATTTTCCAGATAATGAGTATTTATAAACTAATACTCATTCCTATTATCTATTTACATAGTTTTCCAGTCTTACTTTTCCAACTGACATCTATATGTTGTGGTTTAGGTTTAAGTGCTTTTTTAGGCATGGAAATTGTGGACTGTTAAACACTCAAAAAACAGATCAAATATCCTATAAACTATTTGTATAGCTTCCTTTAAAGAAAAAAATACTATGTAAATCATACATTTTTCAGAAGTAATATTCTTTTTTTTTTTCCCTCCAGGGTTATTGCTGGGCTCGGTGCCTGCACCATGAATCCACCGCTCCTGGAGGCCATTTTTTCCCCCTTTTGTTGTCCTTGTTGTTGTAGCCTCGTTGTGGTTATTATTATTGCCATTGTTGACGGTATTCGTTGTTGGATATGACAGAGAGAAATGGAGAGAGGAGGGGAAGACAGAGAGGGGGAGAGAAAGATAGACACCTGCAGACCTGCTTCACCGCCTGTGAAGCGACTCCCCTGCAGGTGGGCAGCCGGGGGCTCGAACCGGGATCCTTACGCTGGTCCTTGCGCTTTGTGCCACATGCGCTTAACCCACTGCGCCACCGCCCAACCCCCAGAAGTAATATTCTTTAAGCAAATATAGTCAGTATATATTTAGTAATAGGAGCATAGTGTGACATAATGGACAGATGATTAATTTAGAAATCAGTACCTCTTTCTTTTTTATTAATGTAATTTATTTATAAAGTAAAACATAGAAAGTATTGACAAAACAGTAACATAACAGGGGTGAAATTCAACATATTTCCCACCACCAGAATTCCATATCCCATCCCCTCCACTGGAAGCTTTTCTGTCTCTCTGAGAGTAATGATCTGGGACCCAAGATCATTATGGGTGCAAATGGTAGGAGGCCTGGCTTCTGTAACTGCTTCTCTATTGAACACGGGCATTGGCAGGTTAATCCATACTTTCAGCCTGTTTCTATCTTTCCCTAGTGAGGCAGGGCTCCAGAGAGATGGGATTCCAGGATACATTGGAGAGGTCATGTTGGCGTCATGGTAGCATCTGCAACTTAGTGTCTGAAAAAAGCATTAAGATATAAAGAAGAACAAATTGTTTAGTAATCAGGAATAAGACTAGCTCCAGTTGCGCAATCGGTTAGCGCACCGTACTTACACAGGAATAAGACTATAGCAGATGAGATTCGGGGTCTCCCTTTTAGTAAATGCTAATAGGTATATTTTAGGTATATTCTAAGAGGCTCATGGCTATTAATTTTTGCCTGAGCCTGATAGCTAACATGCAGGGGGCCAAAGGTATTATCTTGTGAGATGGTGACATGGTTATAAATAAGACTAGCAAGCTGGATCAGGGCAGAGAGTAGCTCCTAAGTATAAGACAAGTATATAACTATTATTAACTATAAATACCATTGGGTTTATGTGATCTGGGACCTATATTCAGTGCAGGAGCCTATGTAACCTTTTCATCCCTATAGGTGTGAGCTTGCATGCTATGGTTATACCTAAGAATGTTCTTGACTGTACTCATTGCCAGGTCCATCTTTCTCAACCTCCCTCTGAGAATGGGGAAGTCCCTACTATTGTTGATCCACATTGAGGGCAAGGTCCTGTAGAGTCCACAATGGGGTCCATTATGTTGTTCCTGATGAGCACTTTCTTCTCCTTACATCACTTTATAAACTGAAATTGCTTCTCTTTTTTAGTTTCCTCATCTACAAAAGGAGAGCCTTAACTATTTTTAACATGTTTCTGTCACAGTTTCTACAACTTGATAAATGACCAATAAGTATTTGCTGAATAAATGAGCACTTGCTAGAAAACTAGTAAAAGAAAAATCAGAAATAACAACCTAGGTAAAAACCTTCTCTATAAGCTTCTAAACTCTGTTAAGATAGATTTTATTTAAATTATTAAATTTCTTGTGAGTATGCATTTATAAGAATTTACTAATGTGCTTTTTCAGGGCAACCAACCATTGTTAAGAAAAATATCTGTGTTACAGTTCTTGTGTGTTAAAACTCGAAGGTAGCCAAGAACAAGGCTGAAGCTACATGGAGGCAGGGAGATAACTTTATTTCTTGTCACTGGTTTCAGGTCCTATCAGACTAGAACTACCTTCTGCTTCAGTGACCAGCTTTTGTCCTATTCAAACTGGGCACAGCATGAGCTGAATGATTATAGGCAGGACAGAAAAGGACCCAGATGACTGCTTAGAGTCCACCAAGGTGCAGAGAGAATCAAAGGGTGAGAGTGGGATGATTATAGACAGAATCCAGTGTTTCTACTCCCGGCACTGGAATACAGAAGTGAGAGTTCACCACTAGCTGTGGTTTTCTTTCCTCCCCTTTCTTCTTTGTTTGTGGATCTTTCACTTCATCCTGAGTTGGTAGAAATTGGATTTAGGGAGTCATGCGATAGCACAGCTGATTAAGTGCACATGGCATGAAGCACAAGGACCAGAGTAAGGATCCGGGTTCGAGTCCCTGGCTCCCCACCTGCAGGGGAGTCGCTTCACAGGTGGTGAATAAGTCTGCAGGTGTCTGTCTTTCTCTCCCCCTCCCTGTCTTCCCATCTTCTCTCCTTTTCTCTCTGTCCTATCCAATGATGATGACAATAACAAAAATAACTACAACAATAAAAAAATAACAAGGCCAATAAAATAGAATAAATAAATAAATAAATATTTAAAAAATAAGTTGGAATTGTGTTGAAAGACATTGATTTACTGATTCCACAACTTGTTCTTATATACATGCTTTAATTTATACATTATAAGATGATCTTAGCTCTAACCTCGTATAATATGAGTGTGACAAATAGAAAAGTGTTTTAAAACTTTGTACAACTTTATACCCTTACCTCTTGACAAAACTGAGATGTTTCTAGATATAATAAAGCAATAAATAATAAAAACTGGCATAGTTTTTATAATGTGGAGGGTGAGACAGGCCCTTTCTAGTAGTCATTATGACATTATTTTGGTTTTAATTTGACAAAGACAGAGCTTGACAGATACATTTAGAACCGAAAGGATGAAGAACCCTACCTGCTGGATCCTGTAGAGTTAGTCAAGACTACACAATGGAACCCACTCAAACCTATAGTTTCCTTTCTCCTCATTACCATACTTAAAACAATTCCCTTGATGATTACTCTGGCATTTTCTGTAGCTTGAGGTATATAATCATTGTAAGTACCTCAATAGAGCATGCCTACCTTTCCCCTTCTTCTTCTTCTTCTAGCGTTTGCCCTTCTTCCATAGCCAGCCAACAGCGTCAGGTTGAGCCTGATGTAAAGTTTCGAGACCTCCTTTGAATCTGGAGAGGTGGCAGTCGTTGACTATGTGGGTCATAGTCTGTCTGTAGCAGCAGGGGCAGTTCGGGTCATCTCTGGCTCCCCAGCGATGGAACATAGCGGCGCACTGGCCATGGCCTGTTCGATAGCGATGGAGGAGGGCCCAATCATAACGTGCTAGGTCAAAGCCGGGTTGACGCTTGCAGGGGTCTGTGATGAGGTGTTTGTTCTTTACCTCAGCTGACTGCCAACTCTGTTTCCAAGAGTCTGGAACAGAGAAGTTCAGTGTAGGCGTAGGGGACCAGATTGGGTGACGAGACGTCAAGCGTTGGACAGGGTGGGCGAAGATATACGCGTATATTGGCAGGTCCGGTCGAGCGTAGACGTGGGAAATGAACTTAGATGATGCCGCATCCCGACGAATATCTGGCGGGGCGATGTTGCTAAGAACTGGCAGCCATGGAACCGGGGTGGAACGGATGGTTCCAGAAATTATCCTCATGGAGGAATATAATTTGGAATCGACCAAGTGGACATGGGGGCTACGGAACCATACTGAACCATAACCATACCTTTCCCCTCATAAATATGAATAACTTTTCCTGGAAAACTCCTAAAGATATATATTACATCACCCTACCTCTACTCAGCTTGAAATCAGAACATCACTCCCTCTGTTTTAGCTTGTATCAAAGCCTATGTTGTCTAACTTATGTGGTTTACATGCCAATAAGCCTCTTCCATCTGTTTCTGTGATTTTTTTATGAAAACAAACAGATATTATATAAAATCCACTTTGTAAAATCTAAATCTCTACTACTTTTCACTGTAGTTAATGCATTCTGATGACATTTAAAAATGGCCTGAGGGGAGGAAAGAACAACATTTTAAAAGATGGTTTTCTCTTTCTGTTCTTACATCTATTTGTTTCTAAAAAGAAAGAATTTAGACTGTGGAATCATCTCCTAGGAAACCATTGCAAGAACATCTGAGTGAGGAGTTTAGAGCAAGGTCTAGAGGTAATCATGAGAGAACAATTACTCAAATACAGAATAAAGAAAACCACATTGATCTTTAACTCTTCAAATACAGGTTGTCAGTCTGTAAGGAATAATTTCAAATTTTTGGCGTAAGCTATTGATATTTTAAATACCTAAGAATAATGGGCAGGAGACATGTAAGTTTGAGGAAAGAATGGTGACATTGTGGGAAATATCCTGTTGGTGCTCTGGAAAGTGTGGGATTAAAATTCACAAAATCAGCAGCAGGATCTTTTTTTTCTTTGCAGTTTGTCAGAATCAGGCATAGACTGCTGTTGTCATGTCCTGAGATGTTACTTGAATCTTCAGTATAGTCACTTTGACTATTATCACTTTCACAATAATAATAGTTACATTTCACATAAATCCTTTTTCTAAAATTAAGATTTACTTATAAAATGGAAATATTGACAAGACTATAGGATAAGAGAGGTACAACTCCACACAATTCTCACCCCCAGAACTCTGTATCCAATCCTCTCCCTTGATAGCTTTCATATATTTTATCCCTCTGGGAGTATGGACCCAGGATCATTATGGGGTGCATAAGGTGGGAGGTCTGGCTTCTGTAATTGCTTCCCTGCTGAACATGGGCATTGGTATATTGATCCATACTCCCAGCCTGTCTCTCTGTCTTTCCCTTGTAGGGCAGGATATGGGGAGGTGGGGCTCCAGGACACATGGTAGGGTCATCTGCTCAGGGAAGTCAGGTTGGCATCATGGTAGCATCTGGAAGCTGGTGATTAAAAAAGAATTCAGATAGAAAGCAGAACAAGTTATTGATTAATCATGAACCTAAAGGCAAGAATATTTCAGATAAGTATTTGGGTTGTCTGTTTTGGAAAAAGCTAACAGGTCTGTTTTAGGTATATTTCAAGGGGCCCATGACCCAACTAGTTTTTGCCTGAGCCCAATAGCAAATGTGCTGGTGGACTCAGGTTATTGTCTGGGGAGATGGTACTATAGTTGGAGAAAGGACTAGAAAGTTGCATCAGGAAAAGAGCTCTCATATATGGGGAAAGTATATAAAGATTGTTAACTGTAAATCCCATGAATTTGATCTGGGGCCCAGATTCAGCACAGGAGCTGATGTAACTTCTGCATCCCTGTAGGTCTGAGCTCACATTCTGTGGTCATGACTAGGAACATTACAGGCTGCACTGATTGCAGGACCCATCTTCCTTGGGTAGAGTATTGTCCAACCTCCCTTCAGAGAATGGAGCATTCCCTACCACTGTTGATTCACATTGAGGGTAAGGTCCTATAGGGGTCCACAAAAGGGTCCATTATGTTGCTCCTGATGGAGGTGATCAGTGACAGTGGTGAGAATGGTCTGTTAGAGGTCTAGGCCCATCATATCTGTGTAGGAATCCCAGGACACCCTGATTAGGGCCCCAGGTGATGAGGTGGTGTTGTAGTTACTAGAGTCATCATTAAAATATGCAGTCTCTTGCCCTTATTCAGCGTTTGTAGTTCTTACTTTGTCTGACAAGGTTAGCTTTGGAGTAACTGAGGTAAGTGTAATAGCATATAGGTGAGGATGGCATCTAGGTCTAAGTAGACACTATTTCATTAAGTATTTTATGGTATCTTTTTAGGTCTTTCTATTTGGTTGCTTAATTTATTGACTCACTGCAAACTATTTTTAGTTATTATTCCATTTTTCCCCTTTTTTATTTAAGAAAGGATTAATTAACAAAACCATAGGGTAGGAGGGGTACAACTCCACACAATTCCCACCACCCAATCTCCATATCCCACCCCCTCCCCTGATAGCTTTCCCATTCTCTATCCCTCTGGGAGCATGGACCCAGGGTCATTGAGGGTTGCAGAAGGTAGAAGGTCTGGCTTCGGTAATTGCTTCCCCGCTGAACATGGGCGTTGACTGGTCTGTCCATACTCCCAGTCTGCCTCTCTCTTTCCCTAGTAGGGTGGGTCTCTGGGGAAGCGGAGCTCCAGGACTCATTGGTGGGGTCTTCGGTCCAGGGAAGTCTGGCCGGCATCCTCATGGCATCTGGGACCTGGGGGCTGAAAAGAGAGTTAACATACAAAGCCAAACAAATTGTTGAAGAATCATGGACCCAAAGGATGGAATAGTGGAGATAAAGTGTTGGGAGTTACTCACTGCAAACTCTAGTGTACTACTGCTTTCAGATATATATTTGCCCTGGTTTATGGATTTGTGTGGACATATGCTCTATCTCCTGGAACCTCGTCTATATCTAGGTGTTGGGACTTTGTTAGGAAGTGAACCACCTGGGATGGAGTTAGAGAATACTATGAAAGGAAAGGTCTCACCCGAGTGATGAAGCTGAAGGGTTGTCATTCCACACCTGAAGTCTCTGGACAGTCTGAAGTGAAGCGTGCTGAGGTGGCACTCATTGTGTTCACTGCAAACTATTGAATACTTTTGCTTTAAGGTATATATTTTCCCCTAATTTATGGATTCATGTACATATGCCCTATCTCATGAGCCCTGGTTTATATCTACATTTTGAGGTCTTGTTAATAAGTATGCCACCCAAAATGGAATTAAGGAGTCCTATGAGATAAGAAAGTTCTCACCAGAGTAATGAAGCTGAAGAGTTGACATTCCGCACCTAACATCTTTTTAAACGTGTTTCAAATTGGACAATGTTATGTTCATGAATTTGAAGAAAAAAAGTTTCTAAATAAATGTAAATGATCAGTTATCTGTTTATACTTAATACACTGAGACAGCACAATTCAGTTTTACCTTAGAATATAAGATTTTTCCTTAACGGTCTGAAGAAAACTTTTTTTTCCCCTGATTATGAAATCATGACCAGTAGTTTTGCATAACACTACCAAACTTTTGTAGAGTGCTATGCTTTGAAATGGTTGGATTTCCTTTTGCTTTCCGAACACATTATCTCTTTTCACCCTGTCATCATTAAGGCTGAAGAAGAGAGGTATCCTTCTATTTTAATGATGAATAGAAATGAAATTGTAAAGATTTCAGAACTTGTCGACATTTTGTGGGAACATTAAGAAAACAGATCACAGAATTCGGTTTGAGTTTTCCTTGAGTTTTCCCAGCACCTACTTAAGTATACTAAACTGTCCTTTAAAGAAAGATCCTTAAGTGTATTTAGTTTGTGAAATTAGACCATTAGCTGTATAGTTTCTTACATGTTTTCCCTATTTGTACATTAGATATTTGGGATTATTATTATTTTTTTAAAGATTTATTTATAGGAGTTGGGCGGTAGCACAGTGGGGTAAGTGCATGTGGCACAAAACGCAAGGACCGGTGTAGGGATCCAGGTTCCAGCCCCCCCCACACTCCCCACCTGCAGGAGAGTCACTTCACAGGCGGTGAAGCAGGTTTGCAGGTGTCTATATTTCTCTCCCCCTCTGCCTTCCCCTCCTCTCTCCATTTCTCTCTGTCCTATCCAACAATGATGACATCAATAACACCAACAATAACAAATACAACAATAAAACAAGGGTAACAAAAGGGAATAAATAAATAAAACATTTATTTATTCATTTATTTATTTATTTATAAGAAATGATAGGAGAGAAAGAACAAGACATCTCTCTCACAGGTGCTGCCAGGGATTGAACTCAAGACTTCATGCTTGAGAGTCCAAACCTTATCCACTGTGCCACCTCCTGGACCACTGGGATTATTTTCTAGATGTGATGAGAGCTCTTAGATTTTCATGGGAAAGACATAACTAAATTTGTGTGTTAATAATAATTCTGATTAAAATATGGATGAACACATGAGAATTTAATTTTATGACCTCTTCATTCACTCCTTATTCCAGTTTTCATCTATAGTGATAACACTTGAGTGCTTGACATTTTGGGGGAACACTGTCCTTCTAGATAAAAGTGCAAGTTATGCTTACAAATAGGGACTTTAAATTTTGTATAGCTGACTAATTTAGGTCTCTGCTTCCTTTCAATTCCTCATAGAAGTCTTTTCTTTCTTTCTTAATATTTATTTATTTTCCCTTTTTTTGCCCTTTTTTGTATATCTCTTTTTTTATTTATTTAAGAAAGGAGACATTAACAAAACCATAGAATAAGAGGGGTACAATTCCACATAATTCCCATAACATGATCTCCACATCCCACCCCCTCCCCTGATAGCCTTCCCATTCTATATCTCTCTGGGAGTATGGATCCAGGGTCGTTGTGGGTTGCATTGCCCTTTATATTGTTGCTGTAGTTACTATTGTTGTTATTGATGTCATCTGGGTTAGATAGGACAGAGAGAACTGGAGAGAGGAGGGGAAAACAGAGAAGGGGAAAGAAAGGTAGACACCTGAAGACCTGCTTCACCACCTGTGAAGCGACTCCCCTCCACACGTGGAGCTGGGGGGCTCGAACCGGGATCCTTATGAGGGTCCTTGCAATTTGTGCCATGTGCACTTAACCTGCTGCACTACCTCCCAACTCCCCAGAAGTCTTTTATGTCTAGTGGGTCACCAAGGCTCAAAAATACCTTATATACCCTTCTCTGTTGTATTTCTAAAAATTAAAACAGAGCCTAGAAAAGGAATGTCAAACATCTGCTTTGAATAGACAAATGAATAAGTTATGTTGATGAATTTTGTTGAAAGGCGAAAAAGAGCAGGAAAAAAAAAGGTTATTCCTAACTTAGATTGTTCACTTAATGAAACAAACAAACAAACAAAGAAAAATCTCACTCTATACTGAAAAATCTGCTGTTTATCAGAAGGAATGAGGATGAAGGGTCTTTTCAGCGTCATGAAATTGGGATTTTGTGGTGGTTATAGTGATTCTTATACACAAGTGTACGTATTAAACTATACCTCTATAAACTATATTATAGATTAGCATTTAATAGGTGACTTAGTAAAATAATTTTTAATTATTTTATTTATTTTAAAGATAGATGCATAGAGGGGAGAGGGAGAGAAAAAGAGAGAATGAGACTAGAGCTCAGCTCTGGCTTATGATGATGCAGAGCACTGAACCTGGAACCTCAGGCATGAAAATCTTTTGCATAATCATTATGCTGTCTCCCCTGTGCACACGCACACACACACACACACACTATATATATATATATATATATATATATATATATATATATACACATATATATACATTTATATATATTTTTATATATATAATTTTTCTACCATTGCACTGCTCAGCTCATCTCTGACTTATGATGGTACAAGGGATTGAACCTGGGACTTTGGAGCCTCAGGCACAAGAGTCTGTTTGCATAACCGTTATACTATCTCCTCCACACAAAAATAAATTGTTAAGAAAGTATCCATAACTGTTTTAGGGATGTGAGAAGCTACTTTCCTAGGAAATACCTCAAGTCCTTTCTTTCTAGGAAATGCTTAATCTGGTCTCTAAGCATTTTATAAAATGGCATATGTTAAATTCATGGATTTAGAAATATAACACAAATATTATAGTTCAGAAGAGAAATTTTCATGAAGGTATATTTGGAACCCCAAAACAAATTTACAACATCTGTTCCTCAGTGTACTAGCTTGAACTAAAATATTAGCTGATGGCTACCTGAAAATAACTCTTTACAAAGCTGAGGACATGTTTTATGCAGTAGACATTTACTTTAATGAATTTCTGGTTTCTGAATTTACTTGATACTGTTACTCATCTATTTGACCAAGTTAACCTTATAGGTTTAAATTACACAATTTCATAGAAATATAACACTTTTTTTTATAAAAGAACTAACCACACTGTTTTTCTGAAGATCAATATGCAAAGTTTGTAATTCTTAAGACTCATTATATTGAAATTATGGAATATCTTTTATAAGGTAAAGTTGCAGGACAAGTGGAACTTTAGAAAACTTCTTTACCTGCTTCTTTTTAAAGATTGCTTTAGTGATAAAATAAACTTTGTTTTTTTTTTTCATTGATCATGTAAAGACATTTTAAAATAAAGAGAACTAAAATTGACCACTGTTTCTAACAATAAAATGTCCTCTAGGCTTCTTACATTTAAACAAAGGAATAAAGATTGTCTGTGTATAAAAGAACATTAGCGGGAGTCAGGCGGTAGTTCAGTGGGTTAAGCACAAGTGGCAAGAGAGCACAAGGACTGGTCTAAGGATCCCTGTTGGAGCCCCGCTTCCTACCTGCAGTGGGGGTAGCTTCACAAGCAGGGAAGCAGGTCTGCAAGTGTCTTTCTTCCCCTCCTTTCTCCACTTCTCTCTGTCCTAACAGCAAGGACATCAATAGCAACAATAATTACAACAACAATAAAAAACAAGGGCAACAAAGTGGACAATAAATAAATAAATAAATCAGAAAAAAAATAAAGAATATTAGCAATAAGGATGAGGAAAGAAAGAAATTTAAGAACAGAATGTTTCTTTGGTCACAATTTTTAATAGACAGACTCTAGTTCTTATGCCTCACAGAATGTGCTTCTTCATTTTCTCACTACCAATGCAACAAACTCTCAGTACCAACAGAGTTTTATTTTAGGTTTTTTTTTTTAAATCTAGAGAACATTTTGTTAAAATTATTTTATTTGCTCTCAAAATTAACCAGTAAGACTAGTGTAAAATTTTATATTTTAAGTCCAGCCAGTCTGAGACTCAGTAAATGACATAATCAAAACACAAAGTAAGAGTGTTTGATTATGCCACTCACCTTTTATTGTCCATTCAATCATACTCTTCTTTCAATTTCTGTGATATAAAATTGTTCTTACCTACTCTCTTAAGCTCCTTGAATTCAGGACACTACTGGATGATACTACTTTCTTGTAATTATAATCTAGACACCTCTAGCTGTAACTTAAGTTACAGCTGTAACTTAAGTATTACAGAGCTTGTTAAAACATATTGCTACTTTGAAATAATATTTAATACACAACTTTGCTACTATGTCTATTCCTTTGTTCTATTTTGATACGTCAGATGCACCTAAAGTTTTGGCACTCCTGATCCCTTCCAAAAAAGAAGTAGCAAATAATCTTAAAACAATATAAACAATATAGATTCAAAGTACTAGGTTTGGTTTACAACCTCCCTGCCACACACACAAAAAATTAAAAAAATGCTTTTTGTTTTTCAGAATATGAGGCAGGTTTTAATTGCTTTTCAAATCACTAGAAGTTTATTTGTTTTATTTAATTATTTTAATTAAAGAGAAAGAAAGAAAGAGAGAGAGAGAGAGAGCCTGAGACCAGAGGTCTTTATATCTCTGGTGGTTCTGGGGATAAATCTGGAACCTTAGCCTGAGGCATGAAAGTCATTTTGCCCCACACCTATGGACATCTAATCCTTGATAAGGGGGTGCAAAGTATTAAATGGAAGAAGGAGGCTCTCTTCAATAAATGGTGCTGGGAAAAAAGGGGTTGAAACATTCAGAAGAATGAAATTGAACCATCTTATCTCACCAGACACCAAAATCAACTCCAAGAGGGTCAAGGACCTGGATGTTAGACCAGAAACTATCAAATACTTAGAGGAAAACATTGGTAAAACACTTTCCCACCTAAACCTCAAGGACATCTTTGATGAAACAAACCCAATTGCAAGGAAGACTAAAGCAGAAACAAACCAATGGTGCCATATCAAATTGAAAAGCATCTGCACAGTCAAAGAAACTATCACACAAACAAAGAGACCCCTCAAAGAATGGGAGAAGATCTTCACATGCCAGACATCAGAAAAGAAACTAATCACCAAAACATATAAAGAGCTCAACAAACTTAGCACCAAAAAAGCAAATGAGCTCATCCAAAAATGGGCAGAGGATATGAAAAAGACATTCACTTCAGAGGAGATCCAAAAGGCTAACAAACATATGAAAAACTGTTCCAGGTCGCTGATTGTCAGAGAAATGCAAATAAAGACAACATTGAGATACCACCTCACCCCTGAGAGAATGGCATACATCAAAAAGAACAGCAGCAACAAATACTGGAGAAGCTGTGGGGACAGAGGAACCCTTCTGCACTGCTGGTAGAAATTTAAATTGGTCCAGCCTCTGTGGAGAGCATCCTGGAGAACTTTCACAAGGCTAGACATGGACCCATATGACCCAGTAATTCCTCTCCTAGGGATATAGCCCAAGGACTCCATAACACCCAACCAAAAAGATATGTGTACACATATGTTCATAGCAGCACAATTCATAATAGCTAAAACCTGGAAGCAACCCAGGTGCCCAACAACAGATGAGTGGCTGAGAAAGCTGTGGTATGTATACTCAATGGAATACTACGCAGCTATTAAGAACAATGAACCCACCTTCTCTGACCCATCTTGGATGAAGCTAGAAGGAATTATGTTAAGTGAGCTAAGTCAGAAAGCTAAAGATGAGTATGGGATTCTTCTAGCATTTGACCTTTTCCGTAGCCAGTCAACAGCGTCAGGTTGAGCCTGATGTAAAGTTTCGAGACCTCCTTTGATCCCACTCATAAACAAAAGTTGAGAAAGAAGAACAGAAAGGGAAACTAAAAGCAGGATCTGACTAAATCTGGAGTAGGGCAGCGAAGTGAAAACCCTGTGGTGAGGGGAAGGGTGGAAGTGGAGCTTCATGGGATGGGGGGGGAGGGGACACAGTCTTTTGGTGGTGGGAATGGTGTTTATGTACACTCCTATTAAATTGTAGTTATATAAATCACTATTTAATTAATATGAAAGGGGAAATATTGATTGTATGTCTCGAACTTTTTAAAACACAGACTGAGTCTTTTTAATACATAGACTGAGTCTTTGATATGTTGACTCTCCCAAAAGCCTAGACCAGAGAGAACAGAAGCAACCGGTTGCACAGCTATATACAAGATGGTGGGTATTGTACAGCAAATCTTAACAGAGGGACTTTTCAAATTTAACCCAATTACCAAACAATGTGATGATAACAATAACTATCCATTGTCTTCTTGAACCCTAAGACAGCAGGAACCTCACATTTCCACTATAGAGCCTATGTTTCCCCTAGTCCTGAAACCTTAGGGTGGGATGCACTTTCCTGCATGCTTCTCTCAATCCATATCAAATAATATTGCATTCACCAATCACAACCTAATCAAAGCAGTGAGTGCCACCTCAGCATGCTTCACTTCAAACTGTGTCCAGAGACTCAGGTGTGGAATGATAACCCTTCAGCTTCATTACTAGGGTGTGACTCTCCTTTCATAGTATTCTCTAATTACATTCCTGGTGGTTCACTTCCTAACAAAGTCCCAAAACCTAGATATAGACCAGGTCCCCTAAGATAGAGCATATATTCACAGGTATCCATAAAGTAGGGCAAAATATATACCTGAAAGCAAATGTACACAATAGTCTGCTGTGAGTACCCCTCCAACACTTTATCTGCACTATTCCAGCCTTTAGGTACATAAATGTTCAACAATTTGTTTGGATTTGTATGTTAAGTCTCTTTTCAACCACCAGGTTCCAGATGCCAGCATGATGCTGACCAGACTTCCCTGGAAAGAGGACCCCACCAGTGTGTCCTGGAGCTCCACTTCCCCAGAAACCCACCTTACTAGGGAAAGAGAGAGGCAGGCTGGGAGTATGAATTGACCAGTCAACACCCATGTTCAGCAGGGAAGCAATTACAGAAGTCAGGCCTTCCACCTTCTGCATCCCACAATGACCTTGGGTCCACACTCACAGAGGGATAAAGAATAGGAAAGCTATCAGGGGAGGGGATGGGATATAGAGATCTCGTGGTAGGAACTGTGTGGAATTGTACCCCTCCTATCCTACAGTTTTGTTAATGTCTCCTTTTTAAAATAAATTAATTAATTAAAAAAAAAGAAAATCTTTTTGCATAAACATGATGTTGTTTCCCTAGCCCCACTGGCACTTTAAATGGTTCTATCACATGTGTTTGGGAATTAAAGTGATTTTATTTTTTATTCAACTATTAATTGAGATTTTAGTTAATTATTTTTATCTGATAAAACATTGGGAAATTGAGGAGTGTGTGATAGGGAGAGAAAAGGAAAGAGAAAGAGGAGTAGTACTCAGGTAAAGAAACAAAAGTTGAGCAATCATGGACCCAAAGCTTGGAATAGTGGAGAGGAAGTGTTAGGGAGGTACTCACTGCAAACTCTAGTGTACTTCTGCTTTCAGGTATATATTTTGCACTTGTTTATGGATACGTGTGAACATATGCTCTCTCTCACAGAAACTGGCGTATATCTAGGTTTGGGGACTTTGTTAGAAAGTGAACCACCTGAGATGAAATTAGAGTATACTATGAAAGGAAAGGTCTCACCCAAGTAAAGAAAGCTGAAGGGTTGTCATTCCACACGTGAAGTCTCTGGACACGTGAAGTCTGAAATGAAGCATGTTGAGGTGGCAATCGTTGTGTTGGTTAGGTTGTGATAGGCGGATGCAATATTACTTGATATGGATTGGGAGAGGCATACAGGAAATCGGGCCCTATCAAAGGGTCAGGACTGGGGGAAGTAGAGGCTCTATAGTGGAGATGTGAGGTTCCTGCTGTCTTCGGGTTCAAAAAGACAATCGATAGTTAATGTTATCATCACATTATTTGTTTGGCTTTGTATGTTAACTCTCTTTTCAGTCACCAGGTTCCAGATGCCATCAGGATGCTGGCCAGGCTTCCCTGGATTGAAGACCCCACCAATGTGTCCTGGAGCTCAGCTTCCCCAGAGACCCACCCTACTAGGGAAAGAGAGAGGCAGACTGGGAGTATGGACCAACCAGTCAATGCCCATGTTCAGCGGGGAAGCAATTACAGAAGGCAGACCTTCTACCTTCTGCAACCCACAATGACCCTGGGTCCATGCTCCCAGAGGGATAGAGAATGGGAAAGCTATCAGGGGAGGGGGTGGGATATGGAGATTGGGTGGTGGGAATTGTGTGGAGTTGTACCCCTCCTACCCTATGGTTTTGTTAATTAATCCTTTCTTAATAAAAAAAAAAAGTTAAAATTTCTTTCTTTTTTCTTCTCTCTCTCTCTCTCTCTCTCTCTCTCTTTCTTTCTTTCTTTTTTTTTTACCGGAGCACTGCTCAACTCTGGCTTATGGTGCTGCAGGGAATTGAACCTGGGACTTGATGGAGTCTCAGGCTTGAAATTCTGTTTGCATGACCATTTTGCTATCTACCCCTGCCCCAAAAGTTAAACTTTCTGTGGCACTTTGTTTGTTAAATTTCTATTAAACAGAAATTTTATTACATTTTGGGTTTAGTTTTTACATATATGTACCATGGCAGCAAAATAAGCCAAGAGAAAGATCAAGGAGTCATGTGGTGTCATGGTCCACAGTCCATATGCATTGTTTACCAATGTTTGGCTAGATGAAGCAGTTCCCAGAGAAATAGCATTGCAGGTCCAGGTAGAAGGCACAGGCAACCAGGCAAAGAGCAGCAGGAAAAAAGCCAAAAGGGAGAAGAGACAAAAGGGTGAATAGCTGCCAGGTGCTTCCTTAGTCTCTTGAACCCACAATCCCTTGTGAGTTTACATGTGTATGCTATGATCTTGACCTCAGACTGACTACTGTTCATGACCCATAATTCCTTTAGCTCACCGTAAATGAACAGTGTTCCAACAAGACACTTAGGTTTGTTGAGTTTTGTGTTATTTTTTTTCTGAGAGAGATATTAAAAATAGGTCCTCTCAATTTAAGAGAGTGATGGTGAAAGTAAAATATTGTAGACTGAACCACCCTGCGATTTATATTAATAAGTGTGATTACATAGTTCTTTGAACTTGTAATTCCTGTTAGGAAATTTCTTTTCCCAATATCCATAGAGCTCAGAAATAAATAATTAAATAATAAATAAACATCCTTACTAAATTTGATCAAATTTGATATTTTTAAATCAGTTTTTGCAAAATAATCCTCAATTCCATGACATCTAGATGTTTCAAATTTGTCTATAGGGATTTTATAAAATATTTATTCATTTGTTTTATTGTGACTGTAATTGAGAGGGGAGGAGGAGATACACAGGGAGAGTGAAACAGAGACACCTACAGCTTGTGAAACTTCCTTCCGACAGGTTCAGACAGTTGGCTTGAATGCATGTCTTTGTACATTGCAATGTGCTGCATACCAAGTGTTTCACTGCCTGTGCCCCCATCTATATGTTTTTAATTTTCACTAGCTTTGAGCATCAGAGAAACGTGAAAATCTCTCATGTCTTTTAGTACAATGTAAAGTACCAAATAAACTATATTTTGTAAAAGCATCATAGGAATTTCTATTCTCGGGATTTTAAAATTTAATTTCCTAATTAGCTGAGTCAAATGACCAGCAAATCTAACAGGAAGTCATTGGGTACTTAGTGGTATAATTAGTAGAACAAAAACATATAAATATAATCTACATTTTAGACAATAAATTTGACGTACATTGTGTTCTCCCAACAAAACAGATGGTGAGTACATGATATAAATCTTCAAACTATCTTCTGTTCTCCAGGTGGAAAAAAAATTGGAGTCCAAGTAAAACAAACAAACAAGACAATGAGGAGTTGTTAGAGTTGCATTCTAAGTAGTGATGAAAAGTGAACTCTGAAGTCAGGCTGCATTACAGATATACTTTCCTGTGGCTAACTCATGTCACTCTCTTAAGAACCAATGTTCTCATCTATGAAATTGTTGAGTTCTTTCTTTCTCTCTCTTTCTCTTTCTTCTTTCTTTATGTCTTTCTTTCTTTCTTTCCTTCTTTATTTCTCTATTCATTTGTGTATTTATTTATGACCAGAGCACTGCTCTGGCTTATGGTGGTATGGGAGATAGAACCTGGGACTGGGGCCTCAGGCAAGAGAGTCTGTTTTCATAACCATTATGCTATCTACCCCCACCCTCATCTATGAAATTATTATAACAAAGCAGGTTGCACAAAATTATTTTGAAAATTAGTTGACATGTGTAAAGTGTTTAAGTACCCACATCATGATTAATAAGAGATTATTATCTCTATTATGTCAAACTTCAAACCATTTTAATATAAGTTGAAGGCTATCAAAGTTTTGGGGGCAGAGAGCTGAGATCCTGAGAACTTTTATGAACATATTGGAATGATCGAAAAGAAAGATAAGTCTGCAAACATTTTATAATTTTACATTTTATTAGAGGTCTATTGATATCTCCAGATTTCTTGTTTCCTTCCACAAAACACCACATTTAGGTGAATCAATTATAGCTTATGTCTAATCTTTAATCTGCAACAAAAGTTTATCTAAGTATATCCCCCCTCTTCCTGCTTCTCCTTTTCTACATAGAAGCAGAGAGTGAGAAAGACCACAGCACCAAAGCTTCCTTCAATGTAGTGGGCACCGGGCACCAGCTTAGGATGCACATATGTTAAAAACAGCACATTGTACAAATCAGTTATTTTGGCAGCCCAACATTGCCCCGACCAGCAGGGCGGTGAACAGGGGCTAAGAACCCAATGAAACCTGAAATGATAGGGACAAGAGACGCGAAGAACGAGAGCAAGTCAAGTTTCTGATCAAGCTCTAAATTTTATTGAGAATACAGGCATTATAAGGCTTTGGGGAAGGAGAGGGAATGCTGGAGGAGGGGAAGGGGGAGCAAACTTCAAAGAGGAATGTTCCTTGCAACAAATGGCAGGAACCAAACTGTGTGTTGACTCACTTGATTACTGATAAATGGTTTACCTAAAGGGAAATGGCCTGCCCAGGGGGGAATTAACATTTGTCTTGAGGGGTTCCGTTGTCTCAAAGCTTATCATCTATAAAGCAGAGAAATGGCTCCTGGCACAACATACATCTTTTACTTTTTCTGATAAAAGTGTGTTCCTAGTTATACAAACCTGTGAGTTGGTGTAATGTCTATCATTTATTCCTTCCTGCACATATGTCTTCTTTTAACCCTAATCAGGGTCCAAAAAATGACCAAATATTTTCACAGTAAAGTCATTTCTATTCTTTTTCTGTTGACAATACATAGATGTGGGTTCATTTTTCCAATACCTCATTTTTCTGGGTATTCTACCACATTCTTTGTTACCAATGAACTTCATTCACTTCACCCTTGTTAGAATAAATAGAATTTAGAATTTCTTATTTTCTTCCTTTCTTTCTTTATTTCCTTTTATTTATTTATTTTGTTAGCCCAAGGACTCCATAACACCCAACCAAAAATATGTGTGTACTCCTATGTTCATAACAGCACAATTCATAATAGCTAAAACCTGGAAGCAACCCAGGTGCCCAACAACATATGAGTGGCTGAAAAAGCTGTGGTATATATACACAATGGAATACTATGCAGCTATCAAGAACAATGAACCCACCTTTTCTGACCCATCTTGGACAGAGCTAGAAGGAATTATGTTAAGTGAGCTAAGTCAGAAAGATAAAGATGAGTATGGGATGATCCCACTCATCAACAGAAGTTGAGTAAGAAGATCTGAAAGGGAAACTAAAAGCAGGACCTGACCAAATTGTAAGTAGGGCACCAAAGTAAAAACCCTGTGGTGAGGGGTAGACATGCAGCTTCCTGGGCCTGTGGAGGGTGGGAGTGGGTGGGAGGGATTGGCTACAGTATTTTGGTGGTGGGAATGGTGTTTATGTACACTCCTAGCAAAATGTAGACATATAAATCACTAGTTAATTAATATGAGAGGGGGGAAATCAATTGTATGTCTCAAAGTTTTTCAAAACACAAACTGAATCTTTTTAATATATAGGCTGTGTATTTGATATGCGGACTCTCTCAAAAGCCTAGACCAAGTAGATTAGAAGCATTCAATAGCACATCTCTATACAAGATACTGGGTACTGTACAGCAAACCATAACAAAAGGACTTTTCAAAGTTAACCCAATTACCAAATAATGTGATGATAACATTAACTATCGATTGTCTTTTTGAACCCTAAGACAGCAGGAACCTCACTTCTCCACTATAGAGCCCCTACTTCCCCCAGTCCTGGAACCCTTGGATAGGGCCCACTTTCCCGTATGCCTCTCCCAATCCATATCAAATAATATTGCATCCGCCGATCACAACCTAACCAATGCAATGATTGCCACCTCAACATGCTTCACCTTAGACTGTGTCCAGAGACTTCACGAGTGGAATGACAACCCTTCAGCTTCATTACTTGGGTGAAACCTTTCCTTTTATAGTACACTCTAATTTCATCTCAGGTGATTCACTTTCTAACAAAGTCCCAAAACCTAGATATACACCAGTTTCTGTGAGAGAGAGCTTATGTTCACACGTATCCATAAACTACTGCAAAATATATACCTGAAAGCAGAAGTACACTAGAGTTTGCAGTGAGTACCTCCCTAACACTTCCTCTCCACTATTCCAAGCTTTGGGTCCATGATTGTTCAACAATTTGTTTGGCTTTGTATGTTAACTCTCTTTTCAATCACAGGTTCCAGATGCGATCAGGATGCTGGCCAGGCTTCCCTGGATTGAAGACCCCACCAATGTGTCCTGGAGCTCAGCTTCCCCAGAGACACACCCTACTAGGGAAAGAGAGAGGCAGACTGGGAGTATGGACCGACCAGTCAACGCCCATGTTCAGCGGGGAAGCAATTACAGAAGGCAGACCTTCTACCTTCTGCAACCCACAATGACCCTGGGTCCATGCTCCTAGAGGGATAGAGAATGGGAAAGCTATCAGGGGAGGGGGTGGGATATGGAGATTGGGTGGTGGGAATTGTGTGGAGTTGTACCCCTCCTACCCTATGGTTTTGTTAATTAATCCTTTCTTAAATAAAAAAAATTTTAAAAAAGAGTATGAATAATAGAAAATAACCATTTTTTACTTTAAAATGTTAAATTAAATTATAGTAAAAAGAATTTCCTAAAGCAAACCCAGTGGTAGACTTATTCATAATATGATCACTCATATGTGATTTGATATGTACACATGCATGCACATATGTACTAGTGGAATAGGACACTTATGTCTCTTTAGTGCCACCTCTTTCTTTAAAGCTACAACAATTTTTCACCAACTGATATGCCCACAGGGAATGGAAATCAGTATTGAGTTCTGATTCATTAAATAATCCTGTCTTTCAATTTAGTTTACAATAATTGAAGAAAGATTTAAAATGAACATCTTACTTTTACTTTGGACAATCTGCTATTTTTGACTTGATGCATACCCTTTCTGTATGTTATAAGGATCAACACACAAGGAAACACACACACAATGGAAGAGAGTAGGAGTAATCTGCTTGTCAACTTCTGTTTTGTATGCATAAAAATGCAAGAGAAGCAATTGAAAACATGGGAGCAAAGAGACAGGAAATGTCAAGCTTGATAAGTTATGTCTAGGGAAAATTTTATGCTAAAAATAAGCCTTACCATTTAACCTGCTGGTGTTAATTTGATTTTATATTCAGCATGAATATGTTGTGCCTATAAGAGATTAACTCTAGATTGTTATTCTACCAAGCTAAGAGTTCTGTTGTTCAGCAGAGCTCAGCATTTCAAGGTCCTTTATATGTGGTTGTCATTCATGAAGTTTTTAAAGATTTTGGAATGTGATTGAGCCACACATTGTTCTGTGCTCTCTTAAAGCTGAACAGGGAAATCCTATATTGACATCAAGATCACAGAACTAGCCTGGTGATTCAGAATAAAATCTCCCCTACCCTACCAAAATATATAAGCAAATAAATGGAACATCTTAGCCACAGTGCCTCCTTCTGGCACAACAACAAAGTAAGAAAACAGATATATACAGACAGCAATGACAGAAACCCCACATATACAGACAGGCACAGATCTGGAGATAGAGATCAGAAAACTCATTATGAAATCAATTCAAGAACTAAGTGATCATTTTACCAAAGAATCAGGAAGTACAGAAAAAAAAACAAAAAACTCCAAACAAAACTGAAGGCCTTCAAGGAAACTTTGACTGCTGTTCAGGTTTAGGTAAGAAGCCTGGGAGGTAGACTTAACCAGGTGGAAGGAAAAAAATCAACAAAAGAAGACACATCCACCACACACTGTAAATTTAAAAATATGGGAGAGTAAAGGTCTAGGAAAAATAAGTGCTTCTCAATGAAATAGCAGGCTCCATGAGAAAGACAAACATCAGAGTTATTGGGATCATAGAGGAAGGAAAGAGAAAAAGAGGAGTAGAGTACATATTCAAAGAAAATTTAACAGGTAATTTTCCTATCTGAGCAATGTTCAAAATATAGAAATCCAAGAATGTGAATGTACACCTAAATTTTTGAATCCAAAATGACACACACCAAGACACATTATTTTATAACTATCAAGAACTAGGGACAAAGAAAAAATACTACAGGCTGGCAGGGAAAGGAAAAAAGTAACATACAAATGCAGAACCATCAGGCTTTCATCATAGTTCTTATGACAAACCCTAGAGGCAAGGAGGGAGTGGAATGGCATATTCAAAGTATTAATAGATGAGAATTGCCAGTCATGAATTCTGTATCTTGCTAAATGATCCTTCAAATATGAGGGAGAAATAAAGATCTTTTCAAACATTCAGAAACTGAAGGAATTTGCCACTACCTGTTGTGACCCCAACAGGAGTTTGGGACTATTAGTATATGAATGACTGAGGCTGGACACACAGAGAAGGGAAGGTATATAAAGTACTGGACTTGGAGCAGGTCACTCTCTTTGGCTGCTGCTGTTTCTCCTGGTCAGATGCACCTCAGTGGAGGTGTGCCAGGTATCCACCAGGGCTACTTCTCCTGGGAACTGAACATGTGTGATTCTGTTAGCTGATAAACTTTTAGACCCCTCTACAGCCATGAGCAAACTTTACCAGAGCTGATAAGTGTTTATCTTATAGGACTAAACTTTTGATAATTATACTCAGACTTTATGAACCTAGGGTATTCTTAACCCTTGATGATAATTGCTTATTTTATCTTTTACCTGCTTCACCCTAATAAACCTTGTATAGTTTAAACCAGTTCCCAGATCCCCACTGTGAATCCTTTCACACACTGCAGCAGCCCCACAAATCCCCTGTTTAAGTTAAATAACAACAACTACCAACCTTCCCTTGCAAGAATTTCTTTCTTTTTTTTTTTTTTTTTGTATTTAAAAAAGGAGACATTAACAAAACCATAGGATAAGAGAGGTACAACTCTGTCATGCTGCTGCCATGGAGAAGAGAGAGGAGATCGGGAGCGAAGAGGGAACACAAATCTTTATTCGCTCTGGCACCTCAGAGTTCAGTGAGAGTTCAGTGGTTTGGGCCATGAGGAGGTAGCAAAAATGGCTGCCTCGTGGACCACCCTCCCTTGCATCTAATCACCTAAGTGAAAGGCCAGCAAGAGAACAAGGGGCGGAAGGAGAAGGGCTTTATAGAGCAACAACCGGGAGTGACATGTCGGGACAGGATTGGTTGAAAAAGGCACTGCGAGAATATCACGGGAAGTGGCAAAGCCTGGGGGACAGCTTGGCAGATGTGACTGCATCTGCATAATTCCCCAGCACAACTCCACACAATTCCCTCCATCAGAACTCCATATCCCATCCCTTCCCCTGATAACTTTCCTATTCTTTATCTTTCTGTGAGTATGGACCCAAGTCGTTGTGGGATGCAGAAGGTGGAAGGTCTGACTTCTGTAATTGCTTCCCTGCTGAACATGTGTGTTGACTGGTTGATCCATATTCCCAGCCTGCCTCTCTCTTTCCCTAGTAGGGTGAGTCTCTGGGGAAGTGGAGCTCCAGGACACATTGTTAGTGTTGTCTGTCCAGGGAAGTCTGGTCAGCATCATGCTGACATCTGGAACCTGGTAGTTGAAAAGAGAATTAACATACAAATCCAAACAAATTGTTGAACATTTATGGACCTAAAGGTTGAAATAATGCAGTACTCATTATAATAATGAGTACTCACTGCAGACTATTGTGTATAATAATGGGTACTCACTGCAGACTATTGTGTACTTTTGCTTTCAAATATATATTTTGCCCTCTTTTATGGATACATGTGAACATATGCTCTATCTCAAGGGACCTAGTCTATAGCAAGAATTTCTGAGAGGATTCCATCATGAAGAGGCAAAGGAATCCCAACTTTTAAGGTGTTAATTAAGATTTGAATAGAACCAGGAACGCAACAGGAAAAACCAAACACAGGAAAGGAGAGAGCAAAATAGAGCAACACAGTCCAATGTTGGTGAACTAAGACCAACTTGAAAAATACCTTTGTAGATAGATATACAAAAGACGCAAAAATAACCCAAAAAAAAGTGAGTCAAAAACTAAACAGAGAGTTTTCTAAAGAAGAGATACACATGGGCCACAGATGCATGAAGAAATGCTCCATTTTACTTATCATTAGAGAAATGTAAATGAAAACTAAGCTGAGATACCATCTCACACATGAGAGAACAAACCAGGAAAGGCCAAGAGTTGGAGAGTTTATGGAGAAAAGGTAACTTTGTTTCACTGCTGGTGGGAATGCAAGCTGGTACAGCCCTTTTGGAAGAATTTATAGAGAGTCCTTAAACAAATAAAAATGGAATTACCTTATAACTCAGCAATACCACTCTTAGTTACTTATCCTGTGAACATTCAAGCACTAATTTGAAGAGACATAGCACCCCTATGTTCATAACTGCATTATTCACAGTCACCAATGGAAGCAGCCTGAATGCCTATCATCAGATTACTGGCTAAATAAGTTATGTGATATATGTCCCATGGAATACTACTCTGTAATCATAAATGATGTTGTTTGGGACAAAATGGATGGAGATGATTAACAAAATAAGTAAAGCTATGAAAGACAATTACCAGATGATTTCACCCATATGTAGAGACAAGAGATCTGATTTACATGAACTTGCCAAAAAAAAAAAAATCCTAAAACAGAAGCAAGTAAAATACTTATGAGAATCCTGGTGGTCATCTTTGTGAGGTGGAAAGGTGGGGATATAGCACTTTAGTGATGGGTGTGATGTGGAACTATACATTGCAATCTAATAATCTTGTAACAAACTATTAACAACAAATAATTTTAAAATGTAAAAAAAAAAAAATCATTCTCAAACATATATGCCTCCAAACATTTATTTGTGGTTTTCTCTTTGGAATTTCCATATAGAACTTGAATGAGTAAAGGAAATTGTACATCAAGTCTCCACTTCCCCTTTTCCTTTCCACTGTTTCCCACCACCACCATTTTATTTCTTCCCTCAGGAATTAAAGCTGATTGTAGTATTAAAGAAATACTGTACTGGAGCACCTCATCTTTCAATGATAATTTTCACCTAGATTTTTTTTCCCAACAACATTTAATTGGGGGGGGGGGGGACAGTAGTGTAGTGGGTTAAGTGCACATGGTGTAAAGAGTAAAGACCTGAGTAAGGATCCTGGTTCCAGCCCCGAGCTCTTTTCCCAACAGCATTTAATTGGGGGGGGGGGGGGTGGTAGCACAGTGGGTTAAGTGCACATGGACTAAAGAGTAAGGACAGGAGTAAGGATCCCTGTTCCAGACCCCAGCTCCCCACCTGCAGAAGGGTTACTTCACAAGTGGTGAAGCAGGTCTGCAGGTGTCTTTCTCTCCCCCTCTCTGTCTACTTCTCCTTTCTTGATTTCTGTCTGTCCTATCCAATAACAGTGACAGCAATAAAAACAATAATAACAGCAATGATGAACAAGTGCAACAAAAGGGGAAAAAATGGCCTCCAGGAGCAGTGGATTCATAGTGCAGGCATTGAACCTCAGAGATAACCCTGGAGGCAAAAAAAAACAAAACAAAACAAAAAAAAACCAGCATTTAACTGGTTGCACTCCTGCTTCCTTCTTTATGAGGGTAATTACTTAAAAATATCTTCTGTAAACCTAATCTAAGAATGGTGAGCACAGAATGTCTGTCACTTTTCCTGTGATTCTAGTACACTTACAAATAATAACAACTATATTAAGCTCTATATTACACTATATTACACAGGTTCAAGCCCCTGGTCCCTACCTGCAGGGAGAAAGCTTCATAAGTGGTGAAGCAGGATTGCAGGTGTTTCTCTGTCATTCTCTCTCACTATCTCTCCCTCTTCTCTCAGTTTCTCTATGTTCCTATCCAATAAATAAATAAAAATTTAAAGAAGGTTTAAGATAAAAGGCCTGCTATTGGAAGGGATTAAAAAAGTTATAAAAAAAAAGAAGTGTGATTGAAGAAAATTCATCTCCCAAGTAGCAGGTAATGATTGCTTTGAGAGAAAGAGACATCAGTCCAGAACTATTATCAGAGGTGAGATTAAGAAAATCCAGAACACATTCTTAGAAACTCTATTATCATAGCATTTTAGATGATCTTCGGAAGTCATTAAATATATTCCTAGTTATAGCCATCTATCCTTTCCTTATGACAGTCTTAACATACACACACACACACACACACACACACACACACACACCGGCACACATATTTGTATGGTCAAAGATATTCATTTGTGTGTTTATATAAGGGAGAGAGAAAGACAGGAAAATAAAGCATTGCTTTGTGATAGCAGTATTGGAGATTGAACCCTGGATTCAACATACTCACAGTATGTGTTCTATCCTCTGAGCTATCTGACAGGCTGAGATTTCATTTACTTAACAACTGATCTTATATTGCTCCATTGTATAAGATTGATTCCCTTTATAACACATTCAAAGCATTTTAATTCACCTCTCCTAATAAAACTTTATAAAACGTATATTTCCAGATTTATATTTTACCTTAAGAATATTTATTTTTGAACACCATAAATATATCTCTTTTAAAAAAATATGTATTTATTATTGGATAGAGACAGAGAGAAATTGAGAGGGGAGGGAAAAATAGAGACAGAGAGACACCTGCAGCTCTACTTCACCACTTGTGAAGCTTTCCTCCTGCAGGGGAGGACCAGGGGCTTGAACCCAGGTCCTTGTGCACTCTAGTGTGTGTGATTAACAAGGTGTGCCACAGCCTGGCCCCCAACATAAGAATATCTCTCTTGGAAGAGCACACTTCTTGCGAAGTCTGGGTCCCAATACCACATGATTGGGCTATGGCAGTGTTATGATGTCTCTCCTCCACCCATCTCTTTATGATTAAAAAGTTGTACTAGGAACAATTAAATCAGGCATGCATAAGACCCAACTCTGAAAAAAAAGGCTTTTTTTTTTCTTCTTGATAAAACTAGCAAGAATAAACTAGCCTAAGTGGTAATTTTCTTAATGTACCAATTTAATGTTACTGATTAGTTTAAATTGTGAAATTAATGCTTAATAACCATAATTATCAAAATGATATAAATAATTCTCTTTGGACATTATAAAGGTTTTATCCTCACAAAAGAATGGCAAATTATAATTATCCTTAAATGAGTCAACACTCATTTCAAACAAATTAAATAATATTTGGACACTGAGATTATTTGGAATTTAAATTTTTATAATGTTTTAGGACAAATTATGTTCACACTTCTCTTTACAATCCAAATTTATTCCCATAATAGGAAAAATCTGAAGCAATGTTCTTATGAAGAGTAAATCTGAGTATATATTACTATAAATAATAACATATATACAATTATTTACAATACACCCCTACACATGTGAACTTCTTGACAACAACAAAGAGGAGATGTTTAGCTGCAGAAAATGTGGATGTAACACTAGATATTTTAAAACTATAATGTTAAAGGCATGCTCATCAAATGAAATTTTATTTTACATTTTCAAATTAAACCAATATTGATCTTTTCCACTTCCCCTTCCTTATCTATAATTTGCTAAATTATAGTTAAGGAAAGGTTATGATTCTTAAAACTCAAGGACATACCATTCATACTTGAAGAATTAAGCCACAGAGTCAACTTACACGTGGGTTCATTCCTCTCTGCCTGAATGGCAAAACAACAACAATGATTTAAAACAGAGAGACTATTTATAAGGCAACAAATAACCTAGTTATTAAAAAAGAGTATATTTTGTACTTTTTTTTTACCAGAACATTATTCAAGCTCTGGCTTATGTGGGTGCAGGGGATTGAACCTGAAACTTTGGAGCCTCAGGCATGAGAGTCTGTTTGCATGACCATTGTGCTATCTACCCTCCATCCCAAACAGAATAGGTTTTAAAACACACAAAATGTATTCTTTTAATGGTAGAATTCTAGATCTTATATGGTATTTCTTTTTGCTTGGTGTCTTTTTAAATAAAATTAATTAATTGAATAAGAAGAATAGAATTAATTGTTAAGATCTATGGAAATAGCTAAAGATGGAAACTTATAACCAGGTAAAAATATATAACAGCACTAAGAAGAGCAGCACTGACTCAATAGCAGATGTTTAACCCAACTATTTCTGATAACATATTGGTAGAGTTAACTATATTTAAAAATTTAGTGTTTACATTCATTTGTGTTTCATTGGGGAAGTAACAAATCAAGGTTAAAAGACAATATAGTATATGGAAAAATAAAAAAAATATGAGAAATCTTTGTATCTTCGAGGATGACACTGGAGATTCAAAGGCCAGGCCATGTTACATGTGTCCTGTGGGGAAAAAAAAAAGTTTATTTCTAGCTAAGAGTGAGATGCTATTGAAATATTACAGAGAGAAGATTGATACCCCTTGACTTTCAGTCTCTTTTGATTATTTATTTATTTATTTGATAGCACAGAGAGAAATTGAGGGGAAAGAGATACAGTAGGAAAGAAATAGAAACTTTTGAAACACAGTTCCATGTGTGAAGATTCCTCTTTACAGGAGCTTGAACTGGGGTCCTTGACATGATAACATGAATGATCAATCACAGGCACTACCGCTGGCTCCAAAGTTTTACTTTCAAAATACCACTTTAATTGTGTGTCAAGGGGAATGAACAGGAAGGAGAGAATTTGGGGCCAGCCAGTGGCACACCTGATTTAGTGCACACATTATAGTGCACAAAGACACAGGTTCAAGCCCCTGGTCCATACCTGCAGGGGGAAGCTTCATAAGTGGTGAAGCAGGGTTGCAGGTGTTTCTCTGTCACTCTCTCTCTCACTATCTCCCCCTCCTCTCTCAATTTCTCTATGTCCCTAACCAATAAATAAATAAAAAGTTTTTAAAAAGTTTAAGATAAAAGGCCTACTATTGGAAGGGATTAAAAAACAAAGTGTGAATGAAAAAAATTCATCTCCCAAGTAGCAGGTAATAACTGTTTTGAGAGAAACAGACATCAATCCAGAACTATATCAGAGATGAGATTCAGAAAATCCAGTATTGAGATCTTTTTAGGAAATAAAGGAGAAGAAAATAAAAAGAATAATTCTAAGTCTTCACCTGGTACAAGTATACTTAGTAACATTTACCAGACTGCAACACTAAAATTTTAGCACTGGGAGCAGAGAGCATATTTCTTTCTTTTTTTTAAAATTTTTTTTAATATTTATTTTTTATTTATTTATTCCCTTTTGTTGCCCTTGTTGTTTTATTGTTGTAGTTATTATTGTTGTTGTCGTTGTTGGATAGGACAGAGAGAAATGGAGAGAGGAGGGGAAGACAGAGAGGAGGAGAGAAAGATAGACACCTGCAGACCTGCTTCACCGCCTGTGAAGCGACTCCCCTGCAGGTGGGGAGCCGGGGTTCGAACCGGGATCCTTATGCCGGTCCTTGTGCTTTGCGCCACCTGCGCTTAACCCGCTGCGCTACAGCCCAACTCCCCAGAGAGCGTATTTCATATTTTACAGCACCAAATTTGTGCTTCTTTTTGGATTAACAAGTGAAGAGGTCCAATAGGTAGTTGCATATAGAGATCCATAAATCAGAGAAAGGTCCTGGATTAGAGAGAAAAAAAAAAGTAAATCACTAGATCCAGACATAAATAAGGGTGAGCACTTACAGACAAGATAAGGGATTAAATCTTACTTGATTCCAACTCTATTGTCTCCTAAAATGGGTTTTAAAGTATTATAAAGGATTAATCAAATGAAGACATGACAAATCCAAACATATACACATGGAGTGCTGTTAAAGACATAGAAATCAAGTCAGGAGTAGAAATATATGTGGGTGAATAGAGTAGTAAGTTAAAGAGAATTGTCTTTAAAGATAATTTGCTGGGGGAGGGAGGAGCTGGGAACACCTGACTGAGCACACATTCTACCATGCTCAAGACCTGGGTTCAAGCCCCCAACCCTCACCTACAAAAGAGAAAGCTTCACAACAGTGAAGTAGTGCTCTAAGTGTCTCTCTTTCTCCCTCTATCTCCCCTTCCCTCTCAATTTCTCTGTCTCTATCAAAAAATAAATAAAATAAAATAAAGATAACTTGCATGGGTGTCCAGATGTCACTGGAATGTCTAAACTTGAGGAGACATGGAGTTAAATAAAAAATATAATCTGAGAAAATACATTATCTAATCAATAATGAAGTCTAGAGGATAAATTTGAAATAAAGGAAACTTGTTAAGTAAATATTAAGTTTATCTCAACAAGCATAAGAAAAAAAGAGATAAGAATATTGATTGAAAGTTATTAAAATTTTAAAGCATATACATAACTGTATTTTTCAGGGTATAATTAATGAAAAGGAAGACATTTTTGCAAGTCTTGGAGTTTTTGTGTTTAGATACTGAAGCAAATTATAGTTTCATTGAAGAAGGTTGCCACATTTGAGGAGTTCTCCTTTTGGATACTTAGTTTTGAGATGAAGGTGTAATACTCAACATTTTCATATATGAGTGAGAAAATTTGGGACATGGTTTGGGCTACAGAGAGATATTTATGGCTTATTAGCAAATCATCAGTAGTCAAAAGAAAGAGAACTGATGAAGTTGCATAATTAGCATGAATAATACAGTGAGCAATAGAGGTGAACAATAATAGGATTAACACCTTGTACTACACACAGTGACTAAGAACTGGACTCAATGGACAGATAATATGTAAAAGAGGATTACAATAGCTTTGTTGCTCTAGCACTAAACAGAACAATTATATGAAAGTCAGAAAAATTATATTATCCCTAATTCAATAATTTAGACCTTTAATTCAATCTCCTTGATTTTTTAAAATTATCCTGTAGAAAACAGCTGCTGTTATAATACTTTCCCCTTTAATATATCAAAATTGTGATGAATATCAAATATAGAAATGCATAAATTTATTTTCTTAATTTTTAAAATTTATTTTAAAAAGGAGACATTAGCAAAACCATAGGATAAGAGGGGTACAACTCCACACAATTCCCACCACCAGATCTCCTTATCCCATCTCCGCCCTGATAGCTTTCCTATTCTTTATCCCTCTGTGAGTATGGACCCAAGGTCATTGTGGGACGCAGAAGGTGGAAGGTCTGACTAGTGTAATTGCTTCCCCACTAAACATGGGCTGTGGCTGGTTGATCCATACTCCCAGCCTGCCTCTCTCTTTCCCTAGTAGGGTGGGTTTCTGGGGAAGTAGAGCTCCAGGACACATTGGTGGGGTTGTCTGTCCAGCCAAGTCTGGTCGGCATCATGCTGGCATCATGCTGGCATCTGGAATCTGGTGGCTGAAAAGAGAATTAACATACAAAGCCAAACAAAATTGTTGAACAGTCATAGGCATACAAGTTTTTAAGATATTAAGAAATGTATTTAAATATGAATTGTTGAGATTAGACAGTGCTGCACCGGGCAAACGCTAGAAGAAGAAGAAGTGCTGCACCCAGTTGAGCACATAGAAAATCATGCTTATGGACCTTACTTCAACCCCCTGGTCCCCACCTGCAGGAAGGAAACTTCATTTGTGGTGAAGCAGTCTCTATAGCCCCCTTCCATTTCAATTTCTCTCAGTCCTATCAACAAAAATTAAAAAAATAATGATCCTGGGTCCATGCTCCCAGAGTGATAGAGAGTGGGAGGGTTTTTCAGGGAGCATGGGGGGATGCGGAGTTCTGGTGATGGGATTTGTGTGGAATTGTACCCCTCTTATCCTACTGTCTTATTGATATTTTTCTTTTATAAATAAATTAAAAAGTCAGTGGTATTCCTCTATGCAAACACTAAGTTAGAAGAAATTGAAATCCAGAAATCAGTTCCTTTCTCTATAGCAACAAAAACAATAAAATATCTAGGAATAAACCTAACCAGAGAAGTGAAAGACTTGTATACTGAAAATTATGAGTCACTACTCAAAGAAATTGAAAAAGACACAAAGAAGTGGAAAGATATTCCATGCTCATGGGTTGGAAGAATTAACATCATCAAAATGAATATATTACCCAGAGCCATCTACAAATTTAATGCTATCCCCATCAAGATCCCAAGCACATTTTTTAGGAGAATAGAACAAATGCTACAAATGTTTATCTGGAACCAGAAAAGACCTAGAATTGCCAAAACAATCTTGAGAAAAAAAGAACAGAACCGGAGGCATCACACTGCCAGATCTCAAACTATATTATAGGGCCATTGTCATCAAAACTGCTTGGTACTGGAACATGAACAGACACACTGACCAGTGGAATAGAATTGAGAGCCCAGAAATGAGTCCCCACACCTATGGACATCTAATCTTTGACAAAGGGGCCCAGACTATTACATGGGGAAAGCAGAGTCTCTTCAACAAATGGTGTTGGAAACAATGGGTTGAAACATGCAGAAGAATGAAGCTGAATCACTGTATTTCACTAAATACAAAAGTAAATTCCAAGTGGATCAAGGACTTGGATGTTAGACCAGAAACTATCAGATACTTAGAGGAAAATATTGGAAGAACTTTTTTCCGCATAAATTTTAAAGACATTTTCAATGAAACGAATCCAATTACAAGGAAGACTAAGGCAAGTATAAACCTATGGGACTACATCAAATTAAAAAGCTTCTTCACAGCAAAAGAAACCACTACCCAAATCAAGAGACCCCTCACAGAATGGGAGAAGATCTTTACATGCCATACATCAGATGAGAGTTTAATAACCAACATATATAAAGAGCTTACCAGACTCAACAACAAGACAACAAATAACCCCATCCAAAAATGGGGGGAGGAATTGGACAGAATATTCACCACAGAAGAGATCCAAAAGGCCGAGAAACACATGAAAAAATGCTCCAAGTCTCTGATTGTCAGAGAAATGCAAATCAAGACAACAATGAGATATCACTTCACTCCTGTGAGAATGTAACACATCAGAAAAGGGAACAGCAGCAAATGCTGGAGAGGATGTGGGGTCAAAGGAACCCTCCTGCACTGCTGGTGGGAATGTCAATTGGTCCAACCTCTGTGGAGAACAGTCTGGAGAACTCTCAGAAGGCTAGAAATGGACCTACCCTATGACCCTGCAATTCCTCTCCTGGGGATATATCCTAAGGAACCCAACACATCCATCCAAAAAGATCTGTGTACACATATGTTCTTGGCAGCACAATTTGTAATAGCCAAAATCTGGAAGCAACCCAGGTGTCCAACAACAGATGAGTGGCTGAGCAAGTTGTGGTATATATACACAATGGAATACTACTCAGCTGTAAAAAATGGTGACTTCACCGTTTTCAGCCGATCTTGGATGGACCCTGAAAAAATCATGTTGAGTGAAATAAGTCAGAAACAGAAGGATGAATATGGGATGATCTCACTCTCAGGCCAAAGTTGAAAAACAAGATTAGAAAAGAAAACACAAGTCGAACCTGAAATGGAATTGGAGTATTACACCAAAGTAAAAGACTCTGGGGTGGGTGGGTGGGTGGGGAGAATACAGGTCCATGAAAAATGATGAATGAAATAGTGGGGTTTGTATTGCTAAATGGGAATCTGGGGAATGTTATGCATGTAAAAAAAAAAAAAGAAGTAGAAACGCAAAGCAGAAATTGACTGAGTTTGGAGTATGGCACCAAAGTAAGAAAGCAGAAGTATACTAGAGTTTGCAGTGAGTACCTCCCTAATACTTCCTCTCCACTTTTCCAAGCTTTGGGTCCATGATTGCTCAACAATTTGTTTGGCTTCGTATGTTAACTCTCTTTTCAGTCACCAGGTTCCAGGTGTCATCAGGATGCCGGCCAGACTTCCCTGGATTGAAGATACCACCAATGTGTCCTGGAGCTCAGCTTCCCCAGAGACCCATCCTACTAGGGAAAGAGAGAGGCACACTGGGAGTATGGACCAACCAGTCAACGCCCATGTTCAGCGAGGAAGCAATTACAGAAGCCAGACCTTCTACCTTCTGCAACCCTCAATGACCCTGGGTCCATGCTCCCAGAGGGATAGAGAATGGGAAAGCTATCGGGGGAGGGGGTGGGATATGGAGATTGGGAGGTGGGAATTGTGTGGAGTTGTACCCCTCCTACCCTATGGTTTTGTTAATTAATCCTTTCTTAAATAAAAATTAATTAATTAATTAATTAATAAAAAAGAAAAACATTAGAAAGAAATTATAAAGGGAAAATATCCCTTCAGGTGTAGTGTATTCAACGAGTTGGCATCAGGCCCTAGCAATAACCCTGTTATCGAAAAATAAAAAAAAAAAAAATATATATATATATAGTAAAACACTTCTGTCATGGAGTGAAGCTTTCACAAAAATATGTTGTTAGTAATATTTTTATCTTGTTCATAAATAATCCTTGATATTTTAACAATATGGGTCCTTATTCCAGGCAACATCTGAAAAGTATCCAAGTTCAAATAATTTCCATGACTTAGCTTATGTCGGTACATTTAAGGACATTCTTATTTATCAACTGACATACTGTAAGTGAAGTTTTCCCCTTGATTCTATTTTTATGTGTAATTGTAGATGTAGTGTTTAAGTTTTTGTTAGATGTCTTAAAGTAAAACATTGCTCGAGCAAGAAAAAACCATTTAACAGTGATGGAAGTCTACTCTCTGTGACATGTGACTTCTTCACACTTTTCTTTCCCCACACAACTAGAGAGTCCTCAAAGTTTTGTGAACCAACTTACTCACTTGGAACTCATTTAAATGGTTAGTATCTTTCATAATGACAACCTTACAGTAGTGGTTTTTGAATTACTTCCACTTTAATAAGAGAATGTTTTTCGTTCTTCTTTATGTAACATTTGGAATAACTACTGCTTTTGATATAATCATTTGGAAGATGTCCAAGTCCAATTGAATACATCATTATACATTCAATAGATAAATTACATTCTGATTATGAAAAAAGAATTTCAATTGTAGCACCAAATGACAATTTTCTTTTTATCTTTCTGCTCTTCTAAGTCTCTTTTCTACCTCTTATCCTTCACTTATTATTGTATCTCCTCATTCCTCTGCTCTCTTCCTTCATATTCTTTCCCTTTCTTTCCCTCCTCTTTTATCTCTTCCAAGATATATTAGCCCTTTTAAACAATTTAAATAAGACTATAGCAAAGCGTTTTCAAAATTACTCAGAATCATAATTAATTGCATAAAATACAATATAAATGTTTCCACTTACCAGTGAACAATGCAGTTTATTGTTAAAACAATGCAATTTTAAGTTAAAATAAATTTGCATTCAAACAATATGCACTAGAAACACACATTTTCACTTCACATTCTATTCCATTTCTCTTTGAAACTAGTACATTTCTACTAAAAATCACAAACATTTACAAAAATTAGAAAAGAAAAAGTAAGAGAGAAAAGATATGCTATTTTAAATAAGATTAATGTTTTTTTTAATTCTGAATACCTGAGACATTTTCAAATCAATTGAAACATGGGTATCTGAAATTTAATATATTTATGCACAAAAGCCTCATAGAAATAGTATAACTTTAAAGCAAGAGATATCATAATTGAAACAAATAGTTACATATATATTTGAATTAAGGGTAATGTTTTATTTAGATCACTACCTACTACTGATGTTTTATGCTCTCATTTAAGTTAGTATGCTTTTCAGGTTAATCAAGAGATGAAATATCTTTTATTTAATTTCTTTATTTTATTAGGGAATAAATGTTTTACATTAGACAGTAAATACAACAGCTTATACATGTATAACAATTCTCAGTTTTCCATATAACAATACAACCCCCACTAGGTCCTCTGTCATCCTTCTTGGATCTGTATTCTCCCCACCCCCTCAACCACCCCAGAGTCTTTTACTTTGGTGCAATACGCCAATTCCAATTCAGGTTCTACTTGTTTTTTCTCTTCTGAACTTGTTTTTCAACTTCTTCCTGAGAGTGAGACCATCCCATACTCATCCTTCTGTTTCTGACTTGTTTCACTTAACATGACTTTTTAAAATTTGTTTATTTATTTTCCTTTTTGTCGATCTTGTTGTTTTTTCCTTTTATTATTGTTGTTGTAGTTATTATTATTGTTGTTGTTGATGATGATAATGTCATTGTTGTTAGATAGGATAGAGAAAAATGAAGAGAGGACAGGAAGAGAGAGAGAGTAGAGAAAGATAGACACCTACAGACCTGCTTCACCACCTGTGAAGTGATTCCCCTGCAGATGAGGAGTTGGGGCTTGAATCAGGATCCTCACACTAATCCTTGTGATTTGAGCCAAGTGAGCTTAGCCCACTGTGCTACCGCCTGACTCCCTAACTTGAATTTTTCAAGGTCCATTCAAGATCATCTGAAAATGGTGAAGTCAGTATTTTTATAGGTAAGTAGTATTCCATTGTGTATATATACCACAACTTGTTCAGCCACTCATCTGTTGTTTGACACCTGAGTTGCTTCCAGGTTTTTTGGCTATTACAAATTGTGCTGCTAAGAACATATGTGTACACAGATCTTTTTGGATGGGTGTGTTGGTTTCCTTAGGCTATATCCCCAGGAGAGAATGCAGGATCAGAGGGTAGGTCCATTTCTAGCTTTCTGAGAGTTCTCCAGACTGTTCTCCTCAGAGGTTGACCCATTGACAGTCCCATCAGAAGTGCAGGAGGGTTCTATTGACCCCAAAACCTAACTAATATTTGCTGCTTCTACATTTCCTGATGTACAACATTCTCACAGGAGCGAAGTGGTATCTCAATACTGTCTTTATTTGCATTTCTCTCACAATCAAAGACTTGGAGCATTTTTTCATGTGTTTCTCAGCCTTTTGGATCTCTTCTGTGGTGAATATTCTTTCAATCCCCCCCCCCCATTTTTGGATGGAGTTATTTGTTTTCTTGTTGTTGAGTTTGGCAAGCTCTCTATATATTCTGGATTCAATTTCCTTGAGTAGTGACTCATAATTTTCAGTATACAAGTCTTCCACATCTTTGGTTAGGTTTATTCCTAGATATTTTATTGTTTTTGTTGCTATAGTAAAATGAATTGATTTCTGGATTTCAACTTCTTCTAACTTAGTGTTTTCATAGAGGAAAGCCACTGACTTTTGAATGTTAATTTTGTAGCCTGACACCCGACTGTGTTGCCTGGTGATTTCCAAAAGCTTCTTGATGGATTCCATAGGTTTTTCTATGTATACTATCATGTCATCTGCAAATAGGGAGAGTTTGACTTCTTTCTTTCCACTCTGTATGCCTTTAATTCCTTGCTTCTGCCTGATTGTTATGGCAAGAACTTCCAACACTATGTTGAATAGTAATGGTGATAGTGGGCATCCCTGTCTAGTACCTGATCAGAGGGGAAATGCTTCCAGTTTTTCACCATTGAGTATGATGTTGGCTGTAGGTTTGGTATATATAGACTCCACTATCTTCAGGAATCTATTACCATTTTTGTAGTTTTTTTTTTATCATAAAGGGATGTTTTATTTTGTCACAGGCTTTCTCTGCATCTATTGATATTACCATGTGGTTTTTGGTATTGCTTTTATTGATGTGGTGGATCACGTTGATTGATTTACATACATTAAACCAACCTTGCATCCCTGGGATAAATCCCACTTGGTCATGATGAACAATCTTTTTAATATACTGCTGTATCTAGTTGGCTAGAATTTTGTATAATATTTTAGCATCTATGTTCATCAGAGATATTGGTCTGTAGTTTTCTTTTTTAGTTGTGTCCCTGTCTACCTTTTGGTGTCAACGTGATGTTGGATTCAAAGAAGCTGTAAGGGAGTATTCCAATGTCTTCAACCTTCTGGAAGACTTTTAAAAGGATAGGAATTAGTTCTTCTTTGGAGTTTTTGTAGAATTCATTTGAAAAACAATCTGGTCCAGGACCTTTTTTCTTGGGAAGGCTTTTGATAACTGTTTCAATTTCATTAGCTGTGATGTGCCTTTCATGTTATCTATTTCCTCTTTACTTAGTTCTGGAAATTAGTAGGTATCTAGGAAAACACCCATTTCTTCTAGGTTCTCTAGCTTGGTGGCATATTGTTGTTCATAGAAGCCTCGCATGATATGTTGAATTTCTGTGGTGTCTGCTGTGATATCTCCTCTTTCTTTTATGATTCAATTTATTTGGGTCTTATCCCTTTTTGGTTTTGTGATTCTGGATAAAGGTTTGTCAATTTTGTTCACTCTTTCAAAGAACTAGCATTTACTTTCGTTGATCTCTTGTATGGTTTTCTTATGTCCAGTGTTATTTATTTCTGCCCTAAAGTTAATGATTTCTGTCCTTCTGGTTGCTTTATGGTTCCTTTGTTGTTCTTCTTCTTCTAGGTCTTTAATATGTGCAATCAGGCTGTTTATTTGTGCTTTTTCTCGTTTCCTAATGTGTGCTTGTATGGCTATGAACTTCCCTCTCAGTACTGCCTTAGCTGTGTCCCAAACATTTTGATAGCTTGTGTCTTCATTTTCACTGAACTCTCAAAACATTTTGATTTCTTCCTTTATTTCCTATTTGACCCAGTAGTTGTTAAATAATGTACTGTTGAGCTTCCACATTTTGGAATATTACTAATCTTTTGTTGATTGTTAAGTGTTAGTTTAATTCCACTGTGGTCTGAAAAGATGCTTCAGATGATTTCAAAGTTCTTGAATTTGCTGATGCTGTCTTTGTGGCCTAACATATGGTCTATCCTTGAGACTGACCCATGTGGACTTGAGTAAAATGTGTAATCCAGTTTCTTGGGATGAATGACTCTGAAAATGTCCAATAGTTCTAGTTTATTTATCTCTTTATTTAGCTCCCTCATGTCTTTATTGATTTTCTGCCTGGATGATATGTAAAGTTGAGAGAGTGGGGTGCTGAAATCCCCTACTATGACTGTGTTGCTATTAATATATTGCTGTAGCTCTTTCAGTAGATGTTTGATGTATTTAGATGACTTAACATTGGGTGCAAAGATGTTAATAATTGTTAAGTCCTCTTGATTCACTGATCCACTGAGCATTAAGTAATATCCACCCCTATCTTTTTTATATTTTATTTATTTTATAATCTATCATATCCAGTATGAATAGCTGTTCCTGCCCTTTTTTTGTGGACCATTGGCCTTTATAATAGCTTTCCATCCTTTCACTTGGATTCTGTGTTTGTCTTGTTGAGTTAGGTGGGTTTCCTGTAGACAGTATATTGTTAGGTTGTGTTTTCTGATCCATCTTCCTACTCTTTGCCTTTTAATAGGTGAATTCAGCCCATTGACCTTTATTTATATCAAAGATTGAAGATATTTTAATGTCAGTCTTTTTAAAAAATTTATTTCCTTTTGTTGCCCTTGCTGTTTTATTGTTGTTGTTATTGATGTTGATGTTGTTGGATAGGACAGAGAGAAATGGAGAGAGGAGGGGAAGACAGAGAGGGGGAGAGAAAGACAGACACCTGCAGACCTGCTTCACCGCTTGTGAAGTGACTACCCTGCAGGTGGGGAGCCAGGGGCTCAAACTAGGATCCTTACACTGGTCCTTGTGCATTGTGCCACATGCACTTAACCCACTGTGCTACTGCCCGACTCCCTTAACGCCACTCTTGTAAAGTTTTAGAGCATTCTGATAGATGGCATATTTATGGAGGTTTGGCTGTTTATAGGAGATACTTCAGAACTTCATTCAGAGCAGGCTTGGTGACAGTTGGTTCTTTCAACTGTTGATTGTTTGAGAAGGTTTTTATGCTAAGGAAGTCTGGGTGCATCATGCTAGCATCTGGAACCTGGTGGTTGGAAAGAGAGTTACATACCAAGTCAAAAAGAATCATTGACCAATCATGGACCTAAAGGATGGAATAGTGCAGATGAAGACTTGAGGAGCCTTCCATTTTGTAGATAGCTAGTAGGCATATTTTAGTTATATTCCAAAGGGCCTGTGGCTATACATGTTTTTCTTTTTCTTTTTTCACCTGAGCCTGAAATCTGATATGCAGGTGGATCCAAGTTATTGTCTGGGGATATGGAAAGACATACCATCCTCATAAATAGGAAGAATAAATATCGTCAAAATGAATATTCTCCCCAGAGCCATATACAATTTAACAAGATACCCATCAAAGTTCCACCAAGCTTCATTAAAAGAATAGAACAAAACTACAATAATTTCTCTGGAGCCAGAAAACACCTAAAATTGTTAAAACAATCTTGAAGAAAAGAAATAGAATGGAGGCATCACACTCCCAGATTGCAAACTATATAATAAGGCCATCATCATCAAGACAACCTGATACTGGAACAAAAATAGACACACAGACCAGTGGAACAGAATTGATAGTGCAGAACTAAAACTCCACACCTATGGACATCTAGTCTTTGATATGGGGGCCCAAAGTATTAAATGGAGGAAGGAGACTCTCTTCAAAAAATGGTGCTGGGAAAAAGGGGTTGAAACATGCAGAAGAATAAAACTGAACCACTTTATCTCACCAGAAACAAAAATGAACTCCAAATTGATCAAGAACATGGATGTTAGACCAGAAACTATCAAATACTTAGAGGAAAACTTTGGTGGGACACTTTCCTACCTAAACCTGAAGGACATCTTTGATGATACAAACCCAGTTGCAGGGAAGACTAAAGCAGAAACAACCCAATGGGGCTACATCAAATTGAAAAGCTTCTACACAGCCAAAGAAACTGCAGAAAGAGGACCCTCACAGAATGGGAGATCTTCACATTCCATATATCAGATAAGAGACTAGTTACCAAAGTATACAAAGAGCTCAGCTGACTTAGCAACAAAAAAGCAAATGGCCCCATCCCAAAATGGGCAGAGGATATGAGCAGAACATTCACTACAGAAGAGATCCAATAGGCTAACAAACACATGAAAAATTGCTCCAGGTCACTGATTGTCAGAGAAATGCAAATAAAGTCAACATTGAGATACCACCTCACTCCTGTGAGAATGGCATACATCAAAGAGGACAGCAGCAACAAATGCTGGAGAGGCTGTGGGGATAGAAGAACCCTTCTGCACTGCTGGTGGGAATGTAAATTGGCCCAACCTCTCTGGAGAGCAGTCTGGAGAACTCTCACAAGGCTAGATATGAACCTTCCATATGACACTGTAATTCTGCTCCTAGGGATATACCCCAAGGACTCCATAACACCCAACCAAAAAGAGGTGTGTACTCCTATGTTCATAGCAGCACAATTCGTAATAGATAAAACCTGGAAGCAACCCAGGTGCCCAACAACAGATGAGTGGCTGAGAAAGTTGTGGTATATATACACAATGGAATACTATGCAGCTATTAAGAACAATGAACTCACCTTCTCTGACCCATCTTGGATGGAGCTAGATGGAATTATGTTAAGTGAGTTAAGTCAGAAAGATAAAGATAAGTATGGGATGATCTCACTCATAAACAGAAGTTGTGATCGAAGAACAGAAGGAAAATAAAAGCAGGATCTGACTAAATTTGGAGTAGGGCACCAAAGTAAAAACCCTGGGTTGAGGGTTCAGCTTCACGGGGCGGTGGTGGGGTTGGCTGGGAGGGGAGATTGGATGAGATACAGTATTTTGGTGGTGGGGATGGTGTTTATGTACACTTCTATTAACTTGTAGTCATATAAGTCACTATTTAATTAATCTGAGAGGGGAAAAACAGAAAAAACAAATGCAACAAGAACTAAAGTGTGTGTCCTTTAAATATTTAAATTGCTCCATTGTATGAAACTTTGTTTTCAGGTGCTTTCATCTGCCTTCATCTGCATTTTATTGCATTAGCAGTAGGGAGGGAGGGAGTGTGAGTGCAGGATGCTGACACACTGGAGTGTCTTCTGGCTTGCTGTAGGGTGTTGAAACAGGGGTGAGGCTTTCCCTAAGCTGCCCTCCAACAAAAATACTTTATTCCAGTGTGTTCACCTCATTTTTTTTGTTGTTGTGACTTTGAAGGGAAGTCTTAAACTATAAGTTTTGTTCTATTTAATGAGTTCTTTCATAATTACATGAGCAGTAACCTTGAGACCTCATTCTGCTCTGCTATGTTGGCAGGTGGAGGTGCTGGGAAATTTTTAAGACAAGGTTGAATTGTTATCTGTCTCCACGGATGAAAATAATCAGCCAAAGGTCTAAGAGCTACATTAGATGTATAACTCCATGCATTTCAGGGATGAAGAGTAGCTTAAACTTGATAGACTCAGCAGATTTTTTTTTAATACTAAATGTCTATCAACATTTTAAGGCACTACAATATATTTTTTAATCCTTTCATTTTGTTTAAACTACACTTAGCAAGAACACTCTAATGAAAAGAAATCTATTTGATTTAGAACTGCTATGGTCTCTGTGGTGCTGTAAGTAATTTGAGTATGTTATTATACGTATTGAAAAATAGCATTAACAGTAATTTGATTTAACTGAGGAAAATACCTGCACTGGGATTTCCTTGAACCAATAGAAAAAAATATATACTGACAGCTTCAAAACTATTTTAGTCTGTCACATACACATGACTTTATTCTCAACAAAAAAGGCTTTTATTCAGCAATAAAACAAAAGCCTTGCCTTCCCCTATCTTTTGGTACTTGCTATTCTCAACACTACTCTTCAGTGATTAATGTGCTGTATTTATAAATCAGAGAAATTACAATATAATTTGAATCCCTACATGTATATATATCAAAAATCTAAAAGCACTATGGTACTAAGACAGATATTAGTGTACACTTGAGCTGAAGGGATATCTGAACATATTGTAGCATAAGATTTCCATTCATGAGCCCCATAGGTCCTGAGTTCAATTTCAGGCACCATCATAGGACAGGACTGAGCAGTGATCTTGTTTCTCTGTCTCTCATAAAAATAAATGTATAGGGGCCAGGCAGTGGCACACCTGGCAGGGCACACATGTTTCTGTGCAGCATGACCCATTTCAAAACCTTGGTACCCAACTGTAGTGGGGAAACTTCACAAGTAGTGAAACAGTGCTGCAAGTTTCTCTCTTTGTCTCCATTTCACTAATCTCTCTATATCTCTCTGTCTCTACCAGAAAATAAAAGAGAGAAAGGAAGAAAGAAAAGAAAAAAATAAAGGTAAAAAATATAACCATTGGAAATGATGGAATTATATTGCAGGAACTGAGCTCCAGCAATAACATGGTGGTAAAAAATATATATTACATTAAAAAGGGGAGCTGATCCTATCTGTGACCCAGGGAAAACTATTTCATTTTCCCATGGAGGGGATGGGGACACCGAACTCTGTTGGAGGGAAATTATACTCCTATTATTTTATAATCTTATACATTACTACTAAATCACTAATAAAAATAATTTTATAAGGGGGGTCTGGGAAGAAAGCATAGTGTTTATGAAGATGAGTTTCATACCTGAGACTCTGAGTTCCCAGTTTCATGGATAATTACCATTAGGATTGCCAGTTCTAGAATGGAGCAGAGCTCTGGTTAAAAGAAAGAGGGAGAGAGAGAGATAGAGAAAAGAAATGTTTTCAAGAGGTAGTAAATGACATATGAAGAAGGCTTAGTTACCCTTAATGTACAGGAATAATATTCTGAGATCTACTGTGTCAACAATGTACTAGGCAGTATTTTAAGTACTTTACATATTTTATTTCATTGAAATTTTACATTTACTATGTAGGAACTCCTTTTCCTCTTAATTAAATAAGGCGAGCATAAGTTTTTGATGCCTAATAATCTTCTTGGCCAGGTATTTATTTCATGGGAAGTTCTATAAAGTTTGAGTGGAAGCAGTCTTTGAAAAAAGATATTTACATGAACTCTTCACTGTACAGATATTTCTCTCACCATATCAAGACTCACAATACTTTGCATAGTTTCAATGGAGAAGAACTTCAATCCTTTGATTATTTGAATTGTCTTTGTGGTAGCCTCCTTATCTGACTTTCCCCTTTTAATTAGATTTGCTTTTTTTTTTTTTTAAGATCTGTCTAATGCTCTTCTGAGTACTTGGTAAGTCCAACATTACAGAAGGGTGGGGAAGTTATGTAGGTAAATCTGTGATATTCACATGGCATCACATGTGAAATGACAATGGTATTGCCAAAGCCATTGTGTAAATATCTATATTGAATTGATTTATAAACAAACAAGTATTGTGGACAGATAGCTGACTTAGCAGGTAGAGCACAGAACTTTGATGTGTAAGAGTCCTTGTTATTGTAATAGCATGAATGTGCCAGAAAAGAATGATACTCTGATCTTTTCCTTTTTTGCCCCACCTGCTATCTCTCATTAAGTGAATAAATAAATCTTAAAATAAAACATTAAAAATTAATGATTATTGATAAACATTGAATAGTATTACTTGTAAAAAGAGCATAGTTTGAGTTATTTTAATTAAAATGAAATGTCTTTAGAGTTATCGGTATGAGGTGCTGAGGGGTGGTGCACCTGACTGATGGTACATGACTTGGGTTCAAAGCCCTAGTCCCCACGTTCAGGAGAGAAGCTTTACAAATGGTGAAGCAGTGTTGCAGGTATCTCTCTGTCTCTCTCCCTGTCTAACACCCATTTTCCTCTTGATTTTTGGCTGTCTCTATTCAATAAATAAATAAATACATAATAGAGTTATCAATATATTTATTTTAGCTAGGTTTCAAAAGGCCAAATAAGTTCATGTTATCTCTGTTACAGATCTGTCAACAAGAAAATTACCTTAAGAGGATGATTAGTTACTTAGTGTCTTATGTCATTTCAAAAATTATTTATACATAGTTCTTAAAACCAATTAAATTAAGTGGATGAAATTAAGATATAAAATTAAAAAATATACATTGCAACAACTGTCCTTTATGATATGCTGATTTAAGAGTTCCTATAATCTTTTTCAGTTACTAGGAACCTTAAAATTATACTGAGTTAAGTTAAATGATGCCTCTTAATTAAATATCTAGTTAATTTCAGGGTCAGATAAATTATTGAAACATCAGTTATTGGCATAGGTTCACCTACCTTAGGCTTTCATTTACAGAGGAATGAGAGATACTAGTTTCTGATGGAGCACAAAATGAATCAGTCCATTATCCTCTGAGTTCTTCAGAGTCTGGACAAAGAATCAACAAACATCAGACAGACTGATAAAAACAAGTTGAAGAGAGGACATTGAGGACGTAGTGTATGATGTTGAAGAAGTATTTGGGTTGGTGGTGGGATTGGTGTACAAGCACCAATTGCTGAGATAAGAGATAAGAAAGTGTACCCATGTGTCAATGACTATCCTGTAAACCACTGTCCTTCTGATAAAATGATTTGGCAAAAAATGCTTATTAATAGTTTTCTTTAACTCTTGCAGAAAGGTTACCAAAGACTGGTTTTTTCACTATGAATGTGATTAATTTTACTCTGATTATCTTTGTAAAAATGAGCCTGATCATAGAGGGATGAAATGATGTTTCCATAGAAAATTATAACACAGCCTTGAGGAGAGCAGGTCATAGTTCTGAGCATTTGTTATGCTTAGGTTTTGCTATACATCTGTTCATTGCAATGAATCCTGAATTATTCTGTTTTCTCAAGTATCTGGCTACTGGGGTCCAATTTTTTCCTACTCTTCTGATGTTTAATCACTAAGAACAAAGACTGCCCTTGAGCCTCCTTGGAAAAGACTGTACCAAATACTCTTCACTAACCAGATGGTATCCAAACTGCAGGGACTTGCCTCTTAGGTTCAAATACACCAATTAAAAAGGACTCCTCCAGACTCTTGAAACTGTACACCAGCTGGAGATCTAAAATTAAAAGTGACTAGGCAGGTTCCTCCCTAGAAGTAGAATTTTAAGGTGGATTTCTCTGTTAAACTACAAATCAAGTTATTTATCTCAACAATGAAACTATTTTTAAGTTAATTTTAATTTTCTTAAGTAACAATTCTGTAAAATAACTATTACTATGAATCACTTTGAGAAAAATTGAAAAAGTATAAATAAAATACTTGAACAGGAATAATTAACACACCATTTATGCTGCCCCCTTTTTATTGGGGGAATTCATGATTTATAATCAATAGTTAAATAGAGTATTTTGTATATGTGTAACATTTCTCAGCTTTCCACATAAAAATTCAATCCTCTGTAGGTTCTCCTTTGCCATCCTATTCCAGAATCTGAACCCTCCCTTTCACCCCAGAGTCTTTTACTTTGGTGCAATACATCATACCCAGTTCAAGTCCAGCTTTGTGTTTTCTTATTTTACCGATTTCTTTTTAAAATTATTATTGTTAGTAACTTAATAACAATTGGCATTATTGTGGGATAAGAGAGGCACAATTCCATGCAATTCCCACCACCAGAGTGCCATATCCCATCCCCTCCAATGAAAACTTTCCTATTCTTGATCCCTCTGGGAGTATGAATCAAAGATCTCTATGGAGTGTAGAAGGTGGGATAAATGGCTTCTGTAATTGCTTCTATTTTATTTTATTCTATTTTATTTTTATTTTATTTTTATTTATTTATTTTTATTCTATTTTATTTTTATTTTATTCTATTTTATTTATTCTATTTTATTTGGTTTCTATTTTATTTGTGGTGTATTTTTCTTTATGTCCCTTATTCTGCTAACTTTTCTATCTATTGCTAGTTCTTGTTTCTTCTAGTTGTAATGTTAGATTGCTCTTTTCTTTGCCAATATAAGTTTATGAACGTACCTTTTCATATTGCTTTTGAAACATCACATGGGACCTGGTATCTCATGTCTCATCTGCTTTGGTCTTTAGATATTTTTTAATTTCCCCATTGAGTTACCAATTGACACAGCTGTTACTCAGAAGTATGGTGTTCAGTTTTCATATTTTGAAGTCTTTTTTTCTTTTTTTTTTTTTAATTTTTTATTTAAGAAAGGATTAGTGAACAAAAGCATAAGGTAGGAGGGGTACAACTCCACACAATTCCCAACACCCAATCCCCATAACCCACCCCCTCCCCTGATAGCTTTCCCATTCTCTATCCCTCTGGGAGCATGGACCCAGGGTCGTTGAGGGTTGCAGAAGGTAGAAGGTCTGGCTTCTGTAATTGCTTCCCCGCTGAACATGGGCGTTGACTGGTCGGTCCATACCCCCAGTCTGCCAATCTCTTTCCCTAGTAGGGTGTGACTCTGGGGAAGCTGAGCTCCAGGACACATTGGTGGGGTCTTCAATCCAGGGAAGCCTAGCCAGCATCCTGGTGGCATCTGGAACCTGGTGATTGAAAAGAGAGTTAACATATGAAGCCAAACAATTTGTTGAGCAATCATGGATCCCAAGCTTGGAATAGTGGAGAGGGAGTGTTAGGGAGGTACTCACTGTAAACTCTAGTGTAGTCCTGCTTTCAGGTATATATTTTGCAGTAGTTTATGGATACGTGTGCACATAAGCTCTCTCTCACAGAAACTGGTGTATATCTAGGTTATGGGACTTTGTTAGAAAGTGAACTACCTGAGATGAAATTAGAGCGTACTATTAAAGGAAAGGTCTCACCCGAGTGATGAAGCTGAAGGGTTGTCATTCCACACGTGAAGTCTCTGGATACATTCTGAGGTGAAGCATGTTGAGGTAGCAATCGTTGCTTTGGTTAGGTTGTGATCGGCAGATGCAATGTTATTTGGTTTGGATTGGGAGATGCATACGGGAAAGTGGGCCCTATCCAAGGGTTCCAGACTGGGGGAAGTAGGGGCTCTATAGTGAAGATGTGAGGTTCCTGCTGTCTTAGGGTTCAAAAAGACAATCAATAGTTAATATTATCATCACATTATTTGTTAATTGGGTTAACTTTGAAAAGTCCCTTTGTTATGGTTTGCTGGACAGTACCCAGTATCTTGTATATAGCTGTGCTATTGGAAGCTTCTAATCTACTTGGTCTAGCCTTTTGAGAGAGTCCGCATATTAAATACATAGCCTATATATTAAAAAGATTCAGTTTGTCTTTTGAGAAACTTTAAGACATACAATTGATTTCCCCCTCTCATACTAATTAGCTACTGATTTATATGTCTACATTTTGCTAGCAGTGTACATAAACACCATTCCCACCACCAAAGGACTGTGACCCATCCCTCCCGCCCACTCCCACCCCCCACTGGCCCAGGAAGCTACATGCCTACCCCTCACCACTGGGTTTTTACTTTGGTGCCCTACTTACAATTTGATCAGGTCCTGCTTTTAGTTTCCCTTTCAGATCTTCTTAGTCAGCTTCTGTTGATGAGTGGGATCATCCCATACTCATCTTTATCTTTCTGACTTAGTTCACTTAACATAATTCCTTCTAGCTCTGTCCAAGATGGGTCAGAAAAGGTGGGTTCATTGTTCTTGATAGCTGTATAGTATTCCATTGTGTATATATACCACAGCTTTCTCAGCCACTCATCTGGTGTTGGGCACCTGGGATGCTTCCAGGTTTTAGATATTATGAATTGTGCTGCTATGAACATAGGAGTACACACCTCTTTTTGGTTGGGTGTTATGGAGTCCTTGGGGTATAACCCCAGGAGAGGAATTATTGGGTCATATGGAAGGTCCATGTCTAGCCTTGTGAGAGTTTTCCAGACTGCTCTCCACAGAGGCTGTACCAATTTACATTCCCACCAGCAATGTAAAAGGGTTCCTCTGTCCCCACATCCTCTCCAGCATTTGTTGCTGCTGTCCTTTTTGATGTATGCCATTCTTACAGGAGTGAGGTGGTATCTTAGTGTTGTCTTGATTTGCATTTCTCTGATAATCAGTGACCTAGAGCAGTTTTTCATATGTTTGTTAGCCTTTTGGATATCCTCTGTGGTGAATGTTTTGTTCATTTCCTCTGCCCATTTTTGGGTGGGGTCATTTGCTTTTTGCGGCTAAGTTTGCTGAGCTCTTTATATATTTTGGTGATTAGTTTCTTGTCTGATGTCTGGCATGTGAAGATCTTCTCCCATTCTGTGAGGGGTCTCTCTGTTTGTTTAATAGTTTCTTTGGATGTGCAGAAGCTTTTCAATTTGATGTAGTCCCATTGGTTTGTTTCTGCTTTGGTCTTCCTTGCAATTGGGTTTGATTCATCAAAGATGTCCTTGAGGTGTATGTGGGAAAGTGTTTTACCAATGTTTTCCTCTAAGTATTTGATTGTTTCTGGTCTGACATCTAGGTCTTTGATCCATTTGGAGTTGATTTTTGTTTCTGGTGAGATAAAGTGGTTCAATTTCATTCTTCTGCATGTTTCCACCCAGTTTTCCCAGCACCATTTATTAAAGAGAGCCTCCTTTTTCCATTTAATCCTTTGGGCCCGCTTATCAAAGATTAGATGTCCATAGGTGTGGGAATTTACTTCTGGGCTTTCAATTCTGTTCCACTGGTCTGTATGCCTATTTTTGTTCCAGTACCATGCTGTTTTGATGATGATGGCTTTATAATATAGTTTAAGGTCTGGGAGTGTGATGCCTCCATTTCTGTTTCTTTTCTTTAAGATGGTTTTGGCAATTCTAGATGTTTTCAGGTTCCAGATAAATGATTGTAGTGTTTGTTCTATTCTCTTAAAGAAGCCTGGTGAAACTTTGATGGGTATTGCATTATATTTGTATATGGCTCTGGGGAGAATATTCATTTTGATGATATTTATTCTTCCAATCCATGAGCATGGGATATCTTTCCATTTCTTGGTATCAGTTTCTATCTGCTTGAGTAGCGACTCATAGTTTTCAGTATACAAGTCTTTCACTTCTTTGGTCAACTTTATTCCTAGGTATTTGATTGATTTTGCTGAAACAGTAAATGGGAGTGATTTCTGGATGTCTTCTTCTTCAGATTCAGTGTTTGCATAAAGAAATGCCACTGATTTTTGTACATTGATTTTGTAGCCTGATACCTTGCTATATTGCCTAACAACTTCCAGTAATTTTCTACTGGATACTTTAGGTCTTTCTATGTATACTATCATATCATCTGCAAATAGTGAGAGCTTGACTTCTTCCCTTCCAATCTGTATCCCTTTGATTTCCTTCTCTTGCCTGATTGCTATGGCAAGAACTTCCAATACTATGTTGAAGAGTAACGGTGACAGTGGACAGCCCTGTCTAGTCCCCGATCTGGGGGGAATGCTTTCAGCTTCTCTCCATTGAGTATGATGTTGGCTGTAGGTTTGCTATATATAGACTCCACTATCTTGAGGGATTTCCCATCTATTCCCATTTTCTGTAGAGTTTTGAGCATGAATGGGTGTTGGATTTTGTCAAAGGCTTTCTCTGCATCTATTGAGATAATCATGTGGCTTTTGGCTTTGCTTTTATTGATGTGATGAATGACATTGATTGATTTACCGATGTTGAACCAGCCTTGCATTCCTGGGATGAATCCCACTTGGTCATGATGAACAATCTTTTTGATGTGTTGCTGTATCCAGTTGGCCAAGATCTTGTTTAATATTTTGGCATCTATGTTCATCAGAGATATTGGTCTGTAGTTTTCCTTTTTTGTTCTGTCCCTATCAGCTTTTGGTATCAGGGTAATGTTGGCTTCATAAAAGGTGGAAGGGAGTATTCCTGTTTCTTCAATCTTATGGAATAGCTTAAGAAGTATGGGTATTAACTGTTTCCTGAAAGTTTTGTAGAATTCATTTGTGAAGCCATCTGGTCCAGGACTTTTGTTGTTGGGGAGATTCTTAATAACGGTTTCAATTTCTTTGTCTGTGATTGGTGCATTTAGATTTTGTAGTTCTTCTTGGTTCAGTTTTGGAAGTGCATAGGTTTCTAGGAATTGTTCCATTTCTTCCAGATTCTCTAGCTTGGTGGCATATAGTTCTTTATAGAAGTTTCGCAGAATTCTCTGGATTTCTGCGGTGTCAGTTGTGATATCTCCTGCATCGTTTACAGTTCTATTAATTTGAGTCTTCTCTCTTTTCTGTTTGGTGAGCCTGGCTAGGGGTTTGTCAATTTTGTTTAATCTTTCAAAGAACCAACATTTGGCTTCATTGATCTTTTGTATGGTTCTTTTATTTTCGATGTTGTTTATTTCTGCTCTAACTTTAGTGATTTCTGTCCTTCTGGTTGCTTTAGGGTTCCTTTGTTCCTCTTCCTCTAAGTCCTTGAGGTGTGTAGTAAGGTCATTCATTTGGGCTTCTTCTTAGTGTTTAATATGTGATTGTATAGCTATAAGTTTCCCTCTCAGTACTGCTTTCGCTGTGTCCCAAATATTTTGATAGGTTGTGTCTTCATTTTCATTAGTTTCCAGGAACATTTGAATTTCCTGTTTGAGTGAGTCTCTGACCCAGTGGTTCTTAAGGAGCATGTTGTTTAGTTTCCAAATTCTATGTCTTTTAATAATTTTCTGTTTGTTGTTAAAAGTTAGTTTTACTCCACTGTGGTCTGAGAAGATACTTGGGATGATTTCAATGCTCTTGAATTTATTGATGCTGTCTTTGTGGCCTAACATGTGGTCTATCCTTGAGTATGTGTTATGTGGATTTGAAAAGAAGGTGTATTCCAGTTTTTTGGGGTGGAGGAGTCTGAAAATGTCCAAGAGGTCTAGTCTGTCAATCTCTTCATTCAATTCTCTTGTATCTTTATTGGTTCTCTGCTTTGTTGATCTGTCTAAGTGTGAGAGTGGGGTATTGAAGTCTCCCACTATTATTGTATTACTATTGATGTATTTTTGAAATTCTTTCAATAGGTGTTTAATGTATTTAGATGGTCCCTCGTGGGGTGCATAGATGTTAATAATTGTTAAGTCTTCTTGGCTGATTGATCCTCTAATCATTATGTAATGTCCTTGCCTATCTTTTATTACTTTATTTAATTTAAAATCTATCGTGTCTGAGATGAGAATGGCTGTTCCTGCCCTTTTTTGTGGACCGTTAGCCTGTATGATAGTTTTCCATTCTTTCACTTTAAGTCTGTGTTTATCTTGTTGTGACAGATGGGATTCTTGCAAGCAGCATATGGTTGGGTTATGTTTTCTGATCCATCCCCCCACCCTGTGCCTTTTGATGGGTGAGTTTAAGCCATTGACATTTATTGATATTATGGATTGTAGTGCCATTGTTCTAAAAAACAATTTGTTAACTCTGATATATTACAAGTATTATAGTGATGTTCTTGTTTATAAGAGGTCTTTTAGTACCTCTTTCAGGGCCGGCTTGGTGATAGTTGCCTCCTTTAACTGTTGTTTGTCTAAGAAGGTTTTGATCCCTCCATCTAGCTTGAATGAAAGTCTAGCAGGATATCTTATCCTTGGTTGAAACCCTTTTTCATTCAGGGCTCGATAGATATCTTGCCACTCCCTTCTGGCTTTTAGAGTTTGAGTTGAGAAATCTGCAGAAAGTCTTATGGGTTTTCCCCTGTATGTGACTTTTTGTTTCTCTCTTGCAGCCTTTAGGATCCTTTCTTTATCCTTACTTCTTCTCATTGTGACTATGATGTGTCTTGGTGTTTTCAGGTCTGGGTTGATTCTGTTTGGTACTCTCTGGGCCTCTTGCACCTTGATATCCTTTCTGTTATTCAGGTCTGGGAAGTTTTCTTGTATTATTTCCTCTAGAATGTTTGCTTCCCCTTCCTCTCTTTCTTCCTCTGGCAGGCCAATTATACGAATGTTACTTCTTTTGAGATCATCCCATATGTCTCTGTTGTTGTTTTCGGTGTCTCTCAATCTCTTTTTAAGCTCTTTCACCTCTTTCTTAGTTTTCTCTAACTCATCCTCTGTCTGACTAATTCTGTTTTCTGCTTCTGTTAGTCTGCTTTCCCTTGCCTCAGCTTCTTTCTTCATTACAGCTATTTCAGCTTTCAGTTCTCTAATTGTCTCAAGATAATCAGTATTTTCCTTGGGGGTCTCAACTGTTGTTTCCCTAATACTGCCATTCCTTTCCTCCAATGTTGTTTTCATTTCTGTGATTAATAAGTTTATTATTGCTTGCATACTTTTCTTATCTATGGTTACTTCTGACTGATTTGTGGTTTCTTCTGGGCTCTTGTCTTCATTCATTGGGGTAGCAGTTTTATTTGTTTTTGATCTACCCATTTTTTTTTATTTATGTGTTTCTCTCTCTCTTTTTTTTTTTAATGCTCTGTTGTTCTCAGTTGTTGTGATTTGAGCACAAGTAACACTGTACTAAATACCTTTATGACAATTGCACTCACCAACCTCCGGAATTACAGTAGCAACTGAAGTAAGTATTGAAGGAGTTTAATCGTTACCAGTTAGCCAAACAATTTCTCCAGTCCGTGAAAAAATAGTAACCAAATCCCAGAGAAGAAAGAGAAAAGAAAGAGAGGATAGCAAGAATAGACAGTTATGCAAATCTACTATCCAGTGTATATTCTAGGGGTAACAAGAGTGTAAAGGGAACTAGAGCAGAGATACACACATAGAGAGTCCACTCTGGGTCAGATTTCTTCCCCAAAGTAATTCACAAATTCAGAAAGGCAAAGAAGAAAGAAGTGTATGACAAGATAAAAAAATAATAATAATAATAAAAAAGAGATAGAGAGAGATAAGAGAGAGAAAAGGGAGAAGATAAGAAGAAGGGTTGTAATTAAAGAGCAGTGCGAGGAACTTCCCAAATGTGTATCAGTGAGTTTAAAAAACAAACAAACAAACAAAAAACCCTGTTTGTTGGTATGGGGTATCCTGCTAGTAGCTGGTCCCAGGCACTGCTTATGGGGGGGGGGGGAGGCGACGGGAAGGATGTATGCTTGAAAATTAAAAGTAAGAAAAAAGAATTTTTCCCCTATTCTAATTCTTAACCCAAATTAAGTTATAGACACATCCTTGGTATGACCGCTATGGTCCCTTATTGGCTGGCCTGCTAAAGGCAGAAAATCCTATTGTTTACACGAGATGTGTCCGGAGCTCAAAGGCTAGCCGCTTCTCAGTCCGCCATCTTTAGGGAAACCCCTCCCTCCAGACTTTTTTAAAGGATTTCTCAAAAATGAAAACTAGCTCCAAATCCTTTGATCCAATGAGAGCTATACTCAAGAAGTCTTTGGATCTGCTCTCAGGGCCGCGGTGGACCCTGCAGACTCCCAAGAGAAAGCCCCCGAGCTAAAGTGCTCTCTCCGGTTCCTCTGCCCGCCGCGCTCTGCAACCGGCGGAGGAGCCGCCTTCCTGGGCGGGCGGAGGACAATGCCTGGCACACTCGCCTTGCCCGGCGCCCTGGGAATTCTGGAGCCCCGCTAGTCCGTGTCACCTTTACTCTAATTCTTAACCCAAATTAAATTGTACTCACTTTTTGGTGTCATCCCTTATTAACTGGCCTGCTAAAGGCAGAAAATCCTACCGTTGCCAACGATGCGGTCAGAGCGCTCGCTGTCAGCGACTTCTCAGTCCGCCATCTTCCTCTCCCCCCCTACCCTGTAATTGCTTCTCCACTGGACATGAACATATCTACCTTTCCCTAGTGAGGTAGGGCTCTGGGAAGGTGGAGTTCCAGGACACACTGGTGAGGTCATCTGCCCAGGGAAGTCAGGTTGGCATCATGGTAGTATATTTCAAGTTCTGTGTATAATTGAGATCATCCCATATCCATCCTTTTCTTTTTGACTTACCTCACTTAACGTGATTCCTTCAAGCTCCATCCAAGATGGTGAAGAAAGTGAAATCACCATTTTTAATAACTGAATAGAATTCCATTGTGTAGATGTACCACAACTTTCTCAATGAAACTTTTTATTTCAATGAAATTTTTGATGAAATCTCTTCTCTTTTATTTTTTCTGCTTAGCTTCTCCTGTTAGGCCACAGAAGGACAATGGTTCTGTACTTTGGCAAATGTCTCTGAATCTACTACTGATATAACTGTATAATAAATGTCTGTAAAATTTCTTTCTAATGCAATTTTATATAATACAATTGCCTTACATTACTGACTGACTAAGGAGGATTCTGAGATAGTAAATATCTCCCCTTGTCTCAGGATCAATACCTCTGTTATTGTAAATACAATAAGCTTTGACAAGCCACTTCGCTATAAGTTAATGCTCTCTTTGGATAAATTTTTTCAATTTATTTGATACCAATTAACTTGGTTCAAAGAGTAGGCTTCAGTCTCTTGGTGTTTTCCTAATTGTAGTTTTCCAGCTGTGCTAAGCCCTCTCAGAGGTCTTAAATGCTGTCCATGGCCATTTGCATTATATCAGATGATCTCACTATGCTTTAAAGAAATAGAAATAAGATGAAAAGCAATAGTAATTACTTCATGGGTGTGACATCATGATCTATGATTTACACACTGAGACAATAGTTCATGTTGATGCTAGTACAAATCTTTGTCACTTGCTTATGTATGAGAATATAGATGAGGATAACCAAAATTGAGAAACTGTTAAACAATCTATTAGACTGAGGTGATTATAATACATTAGCAGACTATACAAGCAAGCCCAAAAAACCAAACTTACAAATGACTTAAGGTCAGGAAATTGACACCAAGAACAACCACAAACAACTATGCTTTTCCACAATGTATATAATTAATAATCTCTTTACTTCCACTTTTCCTCTATAAAAGTCACTCCACCATGATCAGATGATCTCACACATGGACAAAATGAAATGAAACAAAACACAATGAATCCTAAGTGGTTTGCTGTCTATAACAACAGATTTGGAGACTCAGAATTGGGGGGGGGGTGTCATTGAGGGGAAGTTGGAGCCCTAAGTCTATATGGTGGAAGACGATGATGGTTTAGTTGAGGGTAAAATATACTGATGCTAGGGCTGGGTGGTGGCACACCTTGTTAAGTGTGCATGTTACAGTGTGCAAGGACTTAGGTTTGAGTCCCCCAGACCCACCTGCAGGGGAAAGCTTTACTAGTGGTGAGGCAGTGTTACAGGTGTCTCTCTGTCTCTCTCCCTCTCTGACTCCCTCTGCCCTCTCCATTTCTGGCTCTCTCTATCTAATAAATAAATAAATATAAGAAAATATTTTCAAATATTAAAAAATAGATATATCCTCATACATATTTCAGGGGAAATGTGGAAATGTATTCAGATGACAAGACATTCCTGTAAATCAGCATTTCCTCAATAAAGTTATATCACTCAATAAAGTAATAATTTGGCATTAATCCTATTTTAGTGCATTCATTTTATTTTATCCTAAGAACAAAATTACCGGGAAAGAAGTCATTATCCAATGAAGCAGATTAAAATACTACTACAAGGTTTAAAATGAGACTTAATACTAAAAAAAAAAAAGGAAAGGCATTCTTTAAACTTTTTTTAAATATTTATTTATTCCCTTTTTGTTGCCCTTGTTTTTATTGTTGTTGTAGTTATTGTTGTTGTTATTGATGCCTTCGTTGTTGGATAGGACAGAGAGAAATGGAGAGGAAGGAAAGACGGGGAGAGAAAGATAGATACTTGCAAACCTGCTTCATAGCTTGTGAAGTGACTCCCTTGCAGGTGGGGAGCCAGGGGCTCAAACCGGGATCCTTAAACCTGGGACTCTACCTGGGATCCTTACCCCAGTCCTTGAGCTATGTGCCACTTGCGCTTAACCCATTGCTCTACCGTCCTACTCCCTTGGGAAATGCATTCTTTCTTCTTTGCAATCCACTGCCTCCATTAAAAGATTCAGGCAAACCTCGCAGGACTGCAGACCCTTCCTGGAGAGTGTCCTATCATTTTCTAGTAAGTCTCTTGAGAATCACTGCTACTAGCATGATTGCTACTGTTACTGATCTTCCTATCTGACCCAACCCATTAGGAGAGTGCATGAAACTGCAGATAAATTCATCCCAACCCCCCCACCAAAGCCTCAGTGAGTCTATCATATGAACCTAAAACTTGACCTTCCTTTGAAAGAAAGCATAAATTATTTAATAAGAATATATTTGATGATATCATTGGGCTTAAAGATTGCCTAAATATGAAGAAAAATGGCCATTTTCCCCTGAATTGCATGTCTTACAGATTTATCATGAATGTAGACAACATGGAAACATTTCTTTTAATACATAGGCCTCATGGAATTTTCATCAGCTTTATGAAATTATTTTGTTTTTTTTTAAATAAAAAATGTACTTTCCCCCTCCCAGTTGGTATGCTATAATCTGTTTCCATTATTGCATCAGTACAATAGCCCTTTTAAACCACTGGTTTCATTGTTTGAGACAAATGTACACAACTGAGCACATATACTACCAAAGCTATTATTGGAATTGTGTCAAAATATAAAAAAATCTTAATATTTTATCATGTATAATATGCTCCATTTGAGACTATATACAAAGGCTTGAAAAGTCATTTGAGGCAGGAATATATTTTAGAGCTTCAAAGGACAAGGAAAATATGTAAATGCTTTTGCTTCCTTTCCTTCTTATTTTCTTGAATTGTAGAATAAGAGCTCACTGAATTTCAAAAGGATTCCTATGCCTAAAAACACTGAATTACCAGCATCATCATAGAATCATAAATAAGATGTTTTACTTCTAATGTCAGATATTATTAACTATTCCCTAAAGTTTTCATTAAACCTATGGAAATACCTTCTTAAGGCATGTTGTATTAGTTTTATCTAAATAAATTACTAGTATTTAAGGTCAGAAAAAAATAAGACATGATAATTCTAAATTTTTAATACTTGAATTTATAATGTATCATCATTATACAATTAGCATCCTGTAATTTTCAGGTCTTCATTTATGACACACCTATTTCCATAGTTTAAATTCATAATTTTCCAGTCAGCTTTTATGTTTTTATTTAGTTATTTTTATTTTTAAAGGTTTAACTTAACTAATAATGGTTTGCAAAATAATGAGTTTTAGCGGTGTAATTTCATACTTGTACATGTATGTAGGTCAGTCACTATGCCAACAACCTGTGTTATATGTCCCCAAACTCCAACACCATCAGAGTTCTCATATAATCTAAAAGACAGTTTGGTTCTAGTCTTTCATTCTTTAAAACCTATATTCTATTTTTTTCTTTTTAAGTTCAATATTATTTTTATTAATTGGATAAAGACAGCCAGAAATTTAGAGAGAAGGAGCTGACAGAGGAGAGAGACAGAGATACACCTGAAGCACTGCTTCACAACTTGCAAAGCATTCCCCCTGCAGGTAGAAATACTGGAACCCAGGTCCTTGCACACTGTAATATGTGTGATCACCCGGCCTCTTTTCTTTCTTTCTTTCTTTCTTTCTTTCTTTCTTTCATACTTTCTTTCTTCCTCTTTTTTTTTTGGGGGGGGAGGTAGTCATCATCAATCTCTTTATTTATCTACAATTAATATATGATCAAAACCACCCTGTGGTTGTCTTTTCATATTATTACATATTGCACTCAGCATAATCAATTCCAACTCCACCCATTTGTTGTGGAAATACACAATCTTATAATTTTAGTTGCAGAGTGTATTTCACTGAGAATATAATCCATAACTTCTTCATCTAGTCATCTGCTGACAGATATACAGTTTGCTTCCACACTTTGACTATTGTGAATAGTGCAACTATAATGCACAGGTGCATCTGTCCTTTCAATTAATTGAGATGGACGGAAGTATAGGAGTAGATCTTAAAGTATTTCTATCATTTATTTATGTAAACTCTATACATTAAAAAGGGGGGAAGCAGAAGGAGAGAGAAAGGTAAAGAGACCACAGCATCAACACATTCTTCAGTGGCATAGCAGTGTACTATGCAGATGAGCTATTTTATCAGTCTTGGTTCGTGTTTTACATAGGGGTCACAAAACAGTTTACATTCCCACCAATAGTGGACCAGAGGTCTTTTTCTCCACATCCACTCCAACTATTGCCATTTCTTGTTTTGTTGATGCTGACCATTCTTGTGAATATGAGGCTGAATTTCAATGTGGTTTTAATCTGCATTTCTGTAAGGGTAAGTGATGTGAAGGATTTTTCACATTTCTGTGGTCATTCTGTATGCTTATTTTACTGAGATGCCTATTATGACCTTTTTTCCATGTTTTAAAAATTAGACTGTTTGCTTTTATGTGTGTGTCTGTGTATAAAATTAGTATTATCAGATACATGATGTACAAATACCTTCTCATTACTCAATTGTCTTTTACCCTTAATAAAGTTTAATTCAAAAATCTTTTGAATCTGATGTAGTATCAGTAGTAGGTTCCATTTTTTAGTTCCTTTTGCCCATGCCGTTAGGGCTCTAAAAATGTTAATCATCATAACATTCTAAAATGTTTTACCTATGTCTTCTTCTATGTCATACTTGGCTTCAGGTCAAAATTTAAATCTTTAATCCTTTTTAAGTCCCATGTATGACATTAAGTGGTTGTTGTGTATGGCTATACATGACTTCTTAGTTTACTCAACACCATATGCTAAACAATTTTTCTCTTCCTTGTTGAATAGTTTTACCATCTTTGTTACACACTATATTTACATATGTGAGTAGATTTATTGTTTTTTTAATCATTTTATTAGGAAGTTAATGTTTTACACTATAGTAGTTGACACAGGGCTACAGTTTCTCATCTCTCCTTGATAGGTGTCTGCAAAATACTCTCATTGCCAATTTAGGTCCTTTCCCCCAGCATGCACCAAGGCCACAACATCCTCTCTACCCTTACTTCTAGTTCTTCCCCAGATTATTAGATTTGGTGCAATACACAACACCCAGACCAAGTTTCACTTACTGATTTCTCTTTCTATCCTTTTGTCTTCTCCTTTCTCCTCCTTCTCCTTCTTTTCCTCTACTTCATCTTTTATGTATTTATTTGCTATTGGGAAGAGACAGAGAGAGATTGAGACAAGAGGGGCAGATAGAGAGGGAGAGAGACACCTGCTATCCTGCTTCAGCACTCATGAAGTTTCCCCCCTGTAGGTGGCGACAAGGGGCTTGAACCTGTGTCCTTGAGCACTGTTATATGCACACTTAACCAGGTGCGTCATCACCTAGCCCACTGTCCTTGTTTCTTAAGTTTTAAGTATAAGTGAGACCATCTTTCTGCTTTTGGCTTAACTAATTTACACAATTCCTTCAAGTTTTGTCCAAGATGAGGCAAAGATATGACTTCATTGTTTTTTTTTTTTTTAACAATTGAATAGCATTCTATTGTGTATATGTACTACAATCATCCAGTTATCTGTAAGGTATCTGGGTTTCTACTAAGTTTGGACTATTGAAAACTATACTACTATAAGCATAAATGCACATAGATCTCTGGATAGGATTTTTTGTTTGCTTTGAATAAATCTCCAGGAAAGAACCTGCTGGATCATAGGGTGGGTCATTTCTATTGTACCTAGAAGTCATTCTTTCTTGAAAAATAATTAGATAAAAGTTCTAGTTGCATAAATGAGTGTAAAAGTTATTTTAGAAACAGGTGTGTGTGTGTGTGTGTGTGTGTGTGTGTGTGTGTGTGTGTGTGTGTGTGTGTGTGTGTTTATTTCAAATTCTACAAGTTTGAAGGATTATCCTACTCCTATTTTTGGTGTGTGGAGCTGTCTTCCTCCTGGTTAGATGTCATGGTCATCTCTTGTTGCTTGCTTTCTTCATTTTCTTTTTCAATGCAATACATTTGTTTATTGGATAGTAACAGAGATAAAGAAATAAGAGAGGGGGAGATAGAGAGAAAAAGAGACACCTGCAACACTTCATTACTAATGAAGCTTTCCCCCTGCAGGTTGAAACCAGAGGCATGAACCTTGCATGTGGTAACACATCTGCCCTACCTGGTGTGCCACCATCTGGTTCCTGTTAGTCTTCTTTCTTATCATTTTATTAGTCCTGAATTGAATAAAATACCTTAAAAAAAGCCAATTGTTTCTGAAACACCAATGGAAAAGTCAATAGTAGTGATCATACAGTCTGAGCTCTTGAGCATCTTCAATACAGCACATACAAACAAGAAGTTAACCCAATAAAAAGCATAGATGAATGACAAATTAGTATTTCACTCAAAAATATGATGTCCTGATTATTAGCAGAGTTTAACTGATAGTGATTTATTTACTTATTTATCTATTTTTTATTTTCACCTTTTCATTAGTGATTTAACAAAGTTTTACAACATTATATGATATTGGGACAAGCCTTATAAGTGGTGGTACACCTGTTTGAGTGCACATGTTACAATTCTCAAGGATCCAGGTTTAAGTCCCTGGTCCCCACCCTCAGGAGGAAAGCTTCATAATTGAAAATAGTACTGCCGATATTTCTCCATCTCTCTCTCTGTCTCTCATCTCTGATTTCAATTTTTATCTGTCTCTATCCATTAAATAAATAAATAATAAAGATTTCAAGGGTATAATTTCACAACTATACCTGATCAATATGTCATCATAGACTCCATCAAAGTTCTACACTTTCTCCCACTCTTCATAACTCCCAGCATTCTGACAAAGTCTGACAAAGTGTGGTTACCATTGCTTTTGCAAGTTCATGTGATCACATGTCAGGGAAGCCATCTGGTAGTTGTCCTTTATCTCTTTATTCAGTTAGCATAATCACCTCCAGTTTTATCCATTTTGTTCCAAATGATAGAATCTCATGTTTTTTTTTTATTATAGTGTAGTGCTTCATTGAATGTGCATCCCATAACTTCCTTATCCAGCTGGCTATCATTGGACATTTTGGTTGCTTTCATATTTTGTAAATAGGCAACAATGATTTTGGTATGCGGGCAAGGGAGAATGAAGGAAAAAAGATTACATTGTATACATTGTATAAAATTTAAGTAAAATAATCTCATATATACTTATACTTTTGTCAAATGACTATACTTAAATTTAAGTTGCTGCCTATGTATCAAAGTTCTTACACATGTAAGAGATACAATATATGTTTGATGACTTTTACATATTAAAAAGTGAACAATAGGGAGTCGAATGGCAGTGCAGCGGGTTAAGAGCATGTAACACAAAGCACAAGGACCAGATTAAGGATTCAGGTTTGAGCCCCCAGCTCCCCACTTTAGAGGAGTCCCTTCACAAGCCATGAAGCAGGTCTGCAGGTGTCTGTATTTCTCTCCCCTTCTCTGTCTTCCCTTCCTCTCTCCATTTCTCTCTGTCCTATCCAACAATGAAGACATCAACAACAATAATAACTACAACAACAATAAAAAACAAGGGCAACAAAAGGGAAATTTAAAAAAAAAGAATGTTTTTGCTGATTTATATTGCTATCAAATTTTATCATAAACACAACATAAAAAATTTAGCTTCATACTCCTAAGGCATAGATGAACTTCATAATTTTTTTCTTTCTCTTCTATTATAGTTCTGAAGCAGTATGCTGCTGAGACTGCAGAACCCAAGTGCAGAACTTCTGGATTTGTTCTCTGTATAGGAAATCCAGAGGCAGGCTGCTCTCTGATTATGGCTTTTGTTAGTTAAGCAATCACTCTCTGTTGATTGTGAAATTATGGACTCACTGAATCCATGTAGTAACATGTTATGTTCTTAAATTGTGCCAGCATCTATGCTGGTGATATATGGGATACTTTTCCAAAGATTATGGATTATTTTTTTAAATATTTATTTATTTTGGATAACTACAGACAGAACTTGAGAGTTTAGAGGGAGAGAGAGAGAGAGAGAGAGAACTGCAGTACTGTCTACCACTCATGAGGCTTCCCACCTGCAGGTGAGGGCCAGTTGCTTGAACCAGAATACTTGAGCACTGTGACATATATATGCTCAGCCAGGTGTGTCATTACCTGATGCCAGAATTATGAATGATTTTAAAGTAAACTTAACAAATAGGGTCTAGATGAATGTAACATCATTATCAATCCTGGGCTAGTTTTAGCCGATTTCCACTAGAGTGACAACACAGAAAATGAGCTAAACTGTACCATCAGTGGAAACTGCACCAAGTTTTTTGTTGTTTTTTTGTTTGTTTGTTTTAGAGCCCAATATTATTAAGGAGTACAATCTATAATTAGAGTATAGTTTGCTGGATTAAGCCCCGTATTCTTCATAGACACTGACTTAATGACCTCACAGGACTTTTCTAGGATATGTGATTTCCTACATACATGGTCTTTGCTATATGACTCTTGAACCACACAGCTCAACTACATATGACTAAGCATTTCTGATTTTCTGCATTGTTGTTGCTTTATCCTTCAATTTCATTTTGTCTACAGAATCTGTGATCTATGATACTATGTGAAGAGGTATACATTTCTCTCCCTGCATCTAATTTCCCTTGACATTATTTTTAGTCCATATATCTCATCAAAGTGAAATCACTAAACTAAATCTTTCCATCAAATGCTACTTCCTCAATGAAATCAATTTTCTTTTCAAATGTACCTTTAGATATGTTTCTGCAAACAAGATGAAACATAGGCATCATTTATATTGAGTGCTAAAAAGAAAAAGGGGCACAATTGAATATTTCATTTTCATAAATGTGGTTAAATGAAATTACTTTTAAAAAGCTATAAATTATTTTCAGAAAGACTTCCTATTCTCATTCATATTAAGTTACATGTTAGAAAAAGAGAAAATGATGCACCTGTTATTTTCCTCCCACATAGTTTTCCTTAGGTTAATGATTTGCATTTTCATAATTGCTTTTGCACGATGGAAGAAAATACTAATGTACCTACCATTTTCTAAAAATTGATCTCTAGTAGCAGTTGTCTATATATTTTCTTCCGCATTTAAATGAGAGTTCTCATCCAACTGCATCCACTTATTATGTGCTGTTTTGTGTTTGAGTAAGAATTAATATTAATCGACACCTTCTATGTGACACTGAACCAGTCATTTTAATGAATAACCTCTATCAGTCCTCTTGATGATGACATGGATCATTATTCAAAATGTTCAGATCAAACTCAGATGAGTTCTGTATTTTTATTACAAGTTGTCATCCTAATAAATAAGACATATCCCAGGAAATTTACAAAAGAGTTTTTCTCATTTAAAAGGGTTATTGGTTTTTATACATGCTAAAGCAATACTTTCCAGATCTATTCTGACATCATACTTTTTAACATTTACAATAGAAAGTATGAAGCCATAGTTAAAATCTTCAATTTACGATTAGATTACTGTGCCTAAAAAACCACAAATAGATATTTCAGGCTCAATATACTCAGGAGATACGAGGGGAAGGCATCTTAAAAATTAAGATTATTAAATTTATCTCTTTAGCATGGGCTTACAAATGGCCATCTATCATTTTGGCAGCACCAACTTATTTATTCTTACTTTGTTTCTAGTTTTTCAAAATATTTATGTTTCCCATATAATATGAATTGTTTATAAAGTTACCTAATTTGTCATTTTAAATTCAACATCTTTGCTGATAAATGCTTTTTATTTTCATGTTTATTTTTATTTATTTTTGTGATTAATAGTAGCTTACAAGGTTGTAGATTTACCACCACCAAAATTTTGTGCCTTAACACTCCCAGTGGTAACCATTATAATTTTCACAAAATCTAGAGACAGTTTGCATGCTTCTGATTTTTTTTTCTTCCTTTCTTTGGGATCATGTATTCCAGTTCTCTAGGTTTCGCATATGAGTGAAACCATCCAGTCTTTCACTTCTTATTTCTCTAAGTATAATCATGTACAGTTTTGTCCACTGTGTCCCAAAGGATACAGTATCACATTTTTTCTTTTCAGAATAGTATCGCATGGAATATATATCTATTGATGGACATTTAAACTGCTTTCACTCTTTGGCTATGGTGGACAATGTGGCTATGAATATAGGGGTGTATATGTCCCTTTGGTTAAGTGTTTGTGTGTCCTTTGGATAAATATCTAAGAATGGTATTGCCAAATCCTAATGCAATTCCTTTTTTATTTGTTTAAAGACATTCCAGAAAGGCTGTACCAGTTTGCATTCTCATCAGCAGTGCAATGAAGTCCTCCTTTTCTCCACAACCTTGCTAATACCTGTCTTTTTCTTTTTCTTTTTCTTTTTCTCTTCCTCTTTTTCTTTTTCTTTTTTCTTTTTCTTTTTCTTCTTTTCTTTCTTTCTTTTTTTTGATGTAGGACATTCTTACAGCGTGAAGTGGATTCTCAGTGTAGTTTTGATTTGCATTTCTCTAGTGATAAGTGAAATGGAGCATTTCTTTATATGTCTGTAGGTAATGTGTATCCCTTTTTTATAAAACTGCCTATTCAGTTCTTTAGCCAACTTTTTTTTTTCCTTTTGTTAGCTGTCTTCATTGGGCCTTCTTTGGTCAGACCAGACATTTTCATATAGAAATAAAAATAAAGACTGAAGGAAAGAGAGGAAGACACTGCAGCTTCCTTCAATGTGATGGAGATTGGGCTTGAGCCTGGGTTGTGTGCATAACAAAGCAGGCTATCCAGGTTAGCTATCTTTCTGACTATTCTAGGCTTTTTTAATGTATTTCCACTAAGCTGATCACACAAAAATGCATTAAACTGTATCTAAGCACAGCTAGGTGGTTGCAGAGAGTTTTATTAGTTTGTTTGATGCAGCTGTTTGTAACAAACTTCCTCTTATTCTAAAAATTATAGTATGTCTTTTTGTTTATATATGTTTCAAGATTCCAAGTTTATAGTCACAATAATATTGAGAAATATAAAATTCTATAACTTTGATCTCTTTAAAAGTTATAAAAACATTACATTAGCAACATGAAGATCCAAAATATCACAGGACTTAAGAAAATAACACTCAGCAAAAATTAAATTATGCACTAATTTTGATTTGCCTAATATTTTTAACAATGGGTTATATCATTATATATGACTGTATAACATTATATATATGTAAGATATATATGCAGATAATGTTACATAAGTTAATGTTTAATTGTGTATTTATCCTTGATTTGACTATCATAATAGTTTAAATTCTATTTTATAGATGTTTTTGTCTTATTTTCAGTTTAGCAAAAATATATAGAAAACTGATATTAGTAATTTTCAACTTTGTTGTGAAAGACAAGAACCTATCCCTAGTAAATCAATATTCAATCACTAATAAAAATGTAAATCATAAAAATAAAAAAATATGTATCCCTCTACTGTTTTCTGTCCTGTTTTTTCAATAACTTTTTTATTATCTTTATTTATTAGAGATAGCCATAAATTGAGAGGGTAAGGAGATATACAGAGGGAGAAAGACAGAGAGACACCTACAGAACTGCTTCACTACTTCTGAAGCTTTCCCCCGTAAATGGGGACCAGGGTCTTGAACCCAGGTCCTTGTGCACTGTAATATGTGAGCTTAGCCATGTGCACGAAGACCCAGCTCCTTTCTAATAATGTTTCCATTACCAATATTACAAATATTTGAGTGTAGTTTCTTTTCTATACTCAAACATAAATCATTTATTGTTAATCCATCAGTTGTCTCTAGTTGTAAAAAATAATAAAAGATTATTTGACATCTACTTATTCTAAACCTAAATTTGAGAGTAAATATGAACATATTGGTATTTTAAAAATTGGCAGGGAACTCAAATATTTAGCAAAGGCAGTTTGCAATATACTTTCTTTCATTAGATATGGCTTAATGTCCTTAATATGAGTCAGCTATATATTGTTAGGGACTGCCATGAGAGATACTATATGATTTTTCTGTCTTTGTCTAACAAATTGTCTTAAACATCTTCATAGGGAGATAGCTCAGTTGAAATCATTGACTTTCCTGTGGACAACAATGTAAATAAATAGTAAATAAGCATTTCTCCTACATCATATGCAAAATTCTGGTAATTTCTAATTAGAGATTTGTGATATAGGATGACCAAAGCAGTGACTTTTGCTTCCTGAAGTAGTAACAACAACAACAAAAAAGACAATTGGAAGTGAACAATGCATAGACCAAAAAATAATTTCAAAGACAGGTGCTAGGTATATTTTGTTTGCCAGTAAGTTGTCCTAAGTTTTTGATAGCTAAGTGATCCATGACTCATTATTTTCTTTTAAGAAATTTCATGAGTCAAGACTTTTAACATGCTTAATAAACGCTAAAGAAAAAAAAATTGTATGTAGGAAGAAATGACATATGTACATGCCACCAAAGAACAGAATGAATCAGAATGAATTCACAGCCTGTGGTATTACAAATAAGAAACATAAAACCTTGTCATACATCTGTAAGAGCACTTTTCCTAATGTAGTTGAAGAAATTCATTTTTTCTTAATTTAATTGTATTTACTTATTTATTATTAGATACAGGCAGAAAGAAATTGAGAGGGGAGGGAAAGATAGAAAGGGACAGAGAGAGACACCTGCAGCCCTGTTTCACTACTTGTGAAGTTTTCCCTCTGCAGGGGACCAGGGGCTTGAACCTGCCTCCTTGTGCACTGTGTGTGTAATGTAATGTTTGCACTTAACCAGCTGCACCACTGCCTGAATATACTGAAAATACTTACCAGGAAGGCATAGGTTCATATTTTTCACTCAACTTTCTTGAGAGGTATAATTGAATCTTAAATCCGTGTATTATGTACATAATTTAAAGAGTTTAAACATATGTGTACATATGTAGATCAAAGTAATTAACATATTCATCACCTCCAAGAGTTGTCTTGCTTTATTTTTCAGGCAGAAGATTATTTAATATGAGTATAAAATAACAAAAAACAGAGTACTCCTCTTTGCCCCCTGGTCTGTGGCACAAAGATTCTAAATCTTTTGAGATTTCCTTTTGAGAAACAGGAAATTTCTTTTTTGCTGTAATGAGGTAGATTTTGGTTTGTTCCTATACAACTTAAACAAAAGAGCAGTTCACTAGAGATGACACAAAATTAGGAGGTTTGAGTGCTGACACCATCTTCGCAGACAATATTTTTAGTACACCTAAAAGTTAGCTATCGTGTGGTCTGGGGTGGCGCAGTGATTAAGCTTTTCACTCTGAAGCATGAGGTCCCAAGTTCGATCCCCAGCAGCACATGTGCCAGAGTGATATCTGGTTCTTTCTCTCTCCTCCTATCTTTCTCATAAATAAATAAAATCTTTTTTTAAAAAAAAAAGTTAGCTATCAAGCTCCACCAAAAATTACTACAGTCAAGGGCACCTAGGAAGTTACTTAAAATAGACTTCCTATCTTCGATCCACCCTAATATACCTATTCCATCTGCTCTATCCCTATTCTTTGGTTCCTATATATTAAACATTTTGTCCTGTTTATATCTTACTACATTTTAGCCAACAAGTTGCAGATGCTATTACAGTTCCATCTGGAAATCCCTGGGTAGATATCTTCACCAATGTGACCTGGAACCTCACCTTTCCAGAGCCTTAACCCACAAGGGAAAGATAAAAACAGGCTAGGATTATGAATGGACCTGCTAATGTCCACTTTCAGCACAGAAGCAATTACAGAAGCAAGACCTTCCACATTTTGTGACCTATCAAGAATTTTGATCAATATTCCGAGAGAGGTAAATGTTAGAGGAAGATGACCAGAACTCCAGTTCCATCAGGACCCATAGAGAAGAGGGGGGAAACAAGCAAACAAATAAATAGGAAGGAAGGAGGGAAGGGAGGGAGGGAAGGAAATAAGGAAGGAAGGAAGGAACGAAGGAAGGAAGGAATGAAGGAAGGGAGGGAGGGAGGGAGAGAAGGAAGAAAGGAAGGAAGGAAGGAATGCCACTGACTTTTGAATGTTAATTTTGTAGCCTGACACCTGACTGTATTTCCTGATGATTTCCAAAAGCTTATTGCTGGATTCCTTAGTTTTTTCTGTGTATGCTATCATGTCATCTGCAGATAGGGAGAGTTTGACTTCTTCTCTTCCAATATGTATCTCTTTAATTCCTTGGTCCTGCCTGATTGCTATGGCAAGAACTTCCAATACTATGTTGAATAGTAATGGTGATAGTGGGCAGCCCTGTCTAGTACCTTATCTGAGTGGAAATGCTTCCAGTTTTTCACCATTGAGTATGATGTTGGCTGTAGGTATGGTATATATAGACTCCACTATCGTCAGGAATTTTCCATACGGGAAAGTGGGCCCTATCCAAGGGTTCCAGGACTGGGGGAAGTAGGGGCTCTATAGTGGAGATGTGAGGTTCCTACTGTCTTAGGGTTCAAAAAGACAATTGATAATTAATATTATCATCACATTATTTAGTAATTGGGTTAACTTTGGAAAGTCCTTTTGTTATGGTTTGCTGTACAGTACCAAGTATCTTGTATATAGCTGTGCTATTGGATGCTTCTGATCTACTTGGTCTAGGCTTTTGAGAGAGTCCGCATATCAAATACACAGCCTATATATTAAAAAGATTCAGTTTGTGTTTTGAAAAACTTTGAGACATACAATTGATTTTCCCCCTCTCATATTAATTAACTAGTGATTTATATGTCTACATTTTGCTAGAAGTGTACATAAACACCATTCCCACCACCAAAAGACTGTGACCCATCCCTTCTACCCACTCCCACCCCCCACTGGCCCAGGAAGCAGCATGTCTACCCCTCACCACAGGGCTTTTACTTTGGTGCCTTACTTACAATTTGGTCAGGTCCTGCTTTTAGTTTCCCTTTCAGATCTTCTTACTCAACTTCTGTTGATGAGTGGGATCATCCCATACTCATCTTTATCTTTCTGACTTGGCATAAATTTTAAAGACATCTTCAATGAAACGAATCCAATTACAAAGAAGACTAAGGCAAGTATAGACCTATGGGACTACATCAAATTAAAAAGCTTCTTCATAGCAAAAGAAACCACTACCCAAACCAAGAGACCCCTCACAGAATGGGAGAAGATATTTACATGCCATACATCAGACAAGAATTTAATAACCAACATGTATAAAGAGCTTGCCAAACTCAACAACAAGACAACAAATAACCCCATCCAAAAATGGGGGGAAGACATCGACAGAATATTTACCACAGAAGAGATACAAAAGGCAGAGAAACACATGTTCCTAAGGAACCGAACATATCCATCCTAAAAGATCTGTGTACACATATGTTTTTGGCAGCACAATTTGTAATAGCCAAAACCTGGAAGCAACCCAGGTGTCCAACAACAGATGAGTGGCTAAGCAAGTTGTGGTATATATACACAATGGGATCCTACTCAGCTATTAAAAATGGTGACTGCACCATTTTCAGCTGATCTTGGATGGTCCTTGAAAAAATCATGTTGAGTGAAATAAGTCAGAAACAGAAGGATGAATATGGGATGATTTCACTCTCAGGCCGAATTTGAAAAAAAAAAAAAATAAGAAAAGAAAACACAAGTAGAACCTGAAATGGAATTGGCGTATCGCACCATTGTAAAGACTCTGGGGTGGGTGGGTGGGGATAATACAGGTCCAAGAATGATTCAGAGAATCTAGTGAGGGTAGTATTGTTATATGGGTAACAGGGGAATGTTATGTATGTACAAACTATTGTACTTACTGTTGAATGTAAAACATTAATTCCCCAATTAAAAAAAAAGAGAGAAAAAAAAACATTAAATGGGGAGACAGGCAGGGAGGCAGGCTTCATCATTTTTAACATATCTTCAAATAAATAACGAAACAACACAAAAAACTGTGAATCAATATTAAATCACTAATAAAAAAAAGAGAAAGAAAAATGAAAGAAAGAAAGAAAGAATGAATGAATGAATGAATGAGATAGGCTTGAGTAGATAAGAACCAAAATAGGGGGTGTTTTGGAGGTACATATCACAGGGATATGAGAAATGGTATCAATGTGCTACAATTGTACTTCTTCTAGCGTTTACCCTTCTTCCGTAGCCAGTCAACAGCATCAGGTTGAGCCTGATGTAAAGTTTCGAGACCTCCTTTGAATCTGGAGAGGTGGCAGTCGTTGACTATGTGGGTCATAGTCTGTCTGTAGCCGCAGGGGCAGTTCGGGTCGTCTCTGGATCCCCAGCAATGGAACATAGCGGCGCACCGGCCATGGCCTGTTCGATAGCGATTGAGGAGGGCCCAATCATAACGTGCTAGGTCAAAGCCGGGTTGACGCTTGCAGGGGTCTGTGATGAGGTGCTTGTTCTTTACCTCAGCTGACTGCCAACTCTGTTTCCAAGAGTCTGGAACAGAGAAGTTCAGTGTAGGCGTAGGGGACCAGATTGGGTGACGAGACGTCAAGCGTTGGACAGGGTGGGCGAAGATATACGCGTATATTGGCAGGTCCGGTCGAGCGTAGACGTGGGAAATGAATTTAGATGATGCCGAATCCCGATGAATATCTGGCGGGGCGATGTTGCTAAGAACTGGCAGCCATGGAACCGGGGTGGAACGGATGGTTCCAGAAATTATCCTCATGGAGGAATATAATTTGGAATCGACCAAGTGGACATGAGGGCTACAGAACCATACTGGGGCACAGTATTCTGCAGTGGAATAGCATAATGCCAGAGATGATGATCGTAGTGTGGAAGCGCTCGCGCCCCATGAGGAGCTGGCCAGTCTTGCAATGATGTTATTCCTCGCGCCCACCTTTGCTGCAGTTTTTATGAGATGTTTGTGAAATGACAGAGTGCGATTGAGAGTAACGCCAAGATAGACTGGCTAGGCTTCATGCCGGATTCTCGTATCGCCAAGCTGCACATTAAGCTCGCGCAAGGCCGAGGCATGGTGTAGATGGAAAACAGATGATACCGTTTTTGCAGTGCTAGGGATTAGTCGCCATTTTTTACAGTAATCAGATATCAGAGACATGTCTTTCGTGAGTGTTTCTTCGAGGATGTCGAACTTGGATGCCTGAGTTGCACAGCAGATGTCATCGGCGTAGATGAACTTCCTTGAAGATGTTTCTGGGAGGTCATTGATGTAAATATTAAATAGCGTAGGAGCCAGAACAGAGCCCTGGGGGAGGCCACTTGAGACAAGTCTCCATCTGCTAGACTTGTAACCCAGATGCACCCGGAATCTTCTGTTTTGGAGAAGAAACGATATAGTGTTGGCCACCCATGGAGGCAGGCATGTTGAGATCTTGACTAGGAGACCATGGTGCCAGACCGTGTCATAGGCTGCTGTGAGATCAACAAAGACAGCACCCGTCTTTAAATTCTTCTGGAATCCATTTTCAATGTAAGTTGAGAGGGCCAGGGCTTTTTCGCAGGTAGATCTTCCTGGGTGGAAACCAGCTTGGGCGGGTGATAGGAAGTTCTCTGTAAGATGAGAAATACGTGACAGAAGCAGCCTCTCAAGGAGTTTGTAACACACGGGAAGGAGAGAATTTGGTCTATAGCTGGCGGCCAGTGTTGGGTCTTTCTTTGGTTTCAAAACCGCTATTATCTTCGCACGACGCCAAACTTTGGGCATAGACTCAGATTCCAAGATGTGGGACAGGAATGAAGCGAGCCACTTCTTTGCCGCGGGACCCAGGTTAAGAATGAGTTCTGGGGTGATGTTATCATAGCCAGCAGCTGTTCCCGGTTTAACCCTCTTCAAAGCGTCTTCCAGTTCAGATAGTGTAAAGGGAGAGAGTTTTGGAGATGGACAAGATAACCGGAAGTGGGATGACCACTTGTGGGAAATTTCTCTTTTCCAGATCCAATGGGGTGCATTGGATCGAACTTCCCGTGGTGCATCTCGTGAGTACCCATTCATTGGGGAAACTGACGATCCTTCCTAGCCGACTGAATCCACATGGATCCCAGTCACTTTCAAAGCCAGCAACAATTGTACTATAAAGCATCAATCCCTCAATAAGATAAATTTGAAAAAAACAGAAGGAAGAGGAGGAGGAGGGAGAGGAGGAGGAGGAAGAGGAGGCTTGAACATTCAAATTCACCCCAATCTTCCTGGAAAGAGAGAAGAGTTTGGGGGGCCAACTGGTGGGGAACCTAGTAGAGCACATATGTTACCATGCTTGTGGACTTGAATTCAAGTCCCTGGTCCCCACCTGCAAGAGAGAGAAGCCTCACAATCAGTACATTAATGCTGTAGTATTACTTTCTCCTCACTCCTCTCTGTGTTGTCATATTGTCCATACTTATTTCAGTATGAGGAATATAGCGCTTCTTATAAGCCATGTCTAGCATTAGCACACTCTCTCAGTTTGTCATCATTTGGGAAAATCTTTCTCTTCATTCCTGAGGAATTATTTTTCCATGCATAGTTATTGATTGGCATTTTTCTGTCTGCAATTTGAACATATCATCTACATATTTTTCTTTTGAAATTAAATATCATTGATTAAATTATAGATGAAATCAACATTTCTGTTTATGAGGCACTTTCAAAGGACAATAAATGCACCTTTAATATTTATGCAGTTTGTAGGAAGTCTCAATCAAAATTACCTGGAAATTTAACAAGTATGCATATTATCCTCAAACAAATTTTAGAGCACTTTTAAGGAGTGAGAATGTTATTTAAAGATGAGACCAACTGATCTTATATTGCAGTGAATATTTCTTTTCTCCTATCTTTTACAATATTTTGCTTTTGCCGCATATAGGTGTAAATAGTTCTGATTTACAAGCATACTCTGTAACCAATAGCAAATTGTGTTGTAAAATTTATTTGCTTTTGCCTTTCAGGTTGCTTTATTCACACCTTTAAGCTTAAGGTAGAAAAATAGATTACTCAGTCTAAACTTTTCTTTGACTAAAACAATCACCATCTCCAACTCTGTATTATCCATTTTCATAGGACCCTCTAATGCATTAATTATATCCAAGGATCAAAAATATTAATGTCCAGGTAAGCCCTATGTATTATGTGAACTCATGGCATATCTGTTAATTCAGTTAGACCTTAATTTTCTTAGTAGTAATTTATTATTTTCATGACGAATTAGCTATGTTTTGATAAAAGCTTTTCCTAAATTTTCCTAAACATGAAGTTACTTTAAATGATACTGCTATTAGGACAACAAGATACCTTACCTGGGACAGTAACAGTTCTCCTGTGTACTATTTAGTGTACAATTTAGGGTTGTCTCCATACATGGTTATATCATCCACGAATACAGTCTTTATATTATCTTTCCAGTTAACATGCACTACTATATATTTTCTTTTGAGCATTTTCTTTTCTCTACTAGATGATTACTCAGCCCTGACATATGTTGGTGCTGGGGATTAATCCAGGGGTCTCTGAAGCCTCAGACATGAATGACATTGTGTAAACAGACCCAGCATTTCTAGTTTTTTGTTGTTTTTTTTTTGTCTTATGAATTTTGGAGCTCTGTTAAAGAGGACATACCTATTTTGAGGAGTGATAAAATTTCCTCTTCATCACTGTTAATATGTTTACTTTGAAAAATACTTTTGTTGTTATTAGTAAAACTATCTCATTTTTCTAAGAACTGGTATTTTTAGGTCATATCTATCCCATTTGTTTGTAATATGCACTGCTATAGTTTAAGATTATATTTCTTCTACACATTATAGTGGTATTTTTATCTCTTATGTTATAAAATTTATCAAAATTGTAAATATCTTAGTTATTATTTATTAAAACTTTTTTTTTTGCTTCTAGGGTTATCACTAGGGCTCAGTGCCTGCACTATGAATTCACTGCTCCTGGAGGTCATTTTTTCCCATTTTGTTGCCCTTGTTGCTGTTATTGATGTTATTATTGTTGAATAGGACAGAGAGAAACTGAGAGAGGAAGGGAAGACAGAGGGGGCGAGAAAGATAGATACCTGCAGGCCCTCTGCAGGTGGAGAACTGGGGGCTTGAACTAAGATCCTTATGTTGGTCCTTGCCCTCTGCAGCCATCTGCACTTAACCTTCTACACTAACACCTGGCACCCTATTAAAACATTTTTTTTCTGACTATCCTGTCCTGGACTCAAATTTACATTTGTTATGTTACTTGAAACTTTCCTGGAAGTTGCTATTATCACGAAAAAACAATTATTATTTTGTGTCATGTTTTGAGTACTTTATGCTGTTTGTAGTTGAGCTAACATTATCCTATGTTAATTCAACTATTTCTCCCATCATGGTATCTGTTTTGATTAAACAAGTCTTCTTTCTTCTTTACTAGTGATTTAATATTGATTTACAAAATTATGAGATAACAGGGGTATTATTCTACACCATTCCCACCACCAGAGTTCTGTGTCCCAATTCCCTCCACTGGAAACTGTAGTAGTTCTCCCAAAGTCATAGATGTGGGTGAACTATTATATATATAATATTTTGCCCATTATTCTTTTATGTTCCTGGCTGCTCTTTCTTTCTAAATCACACCCACATCTATTACAACTTTCTAGTGTCCTTCCTTTTTTCCTCTTCTCTCTCTAGGTCCTGATGGAATTGTACATTAGTTTTGTTTGGATGCTGAACATTGCAGAATTTATGCAATGAACATCTAGTTTTATTTTATTATTTTTAAAGATATTAGTTTACTTTTTTATTTGATAGGACAGAGAAAAATTGAGAGGGGAAGAGAATATAGTGAGGGAAAAAGAGAGACACAGGAAGCAATGTTTCACTACTAGTGAAGATTCCCTCTGCAGGTGGGGACTTGGGAGTTCAAACTAAGGTCCTTGTACATGATAATGTGTGAGCTCAACCAGGTACACTAAAACAGCTTTATTTATTTTTTATTTGTTGTATTATTATTATTATTGCTGTTGTTATTATTATTATTTTGCCTCCAGGGTTATCACTGGGGCTGGGTGCCTGCATTAGGAATCCACGGCTCCTGAAAGTCATTTTTTCCCATTTTGTTGCCCTTGTTGTAGTTGTTGTTGTGGTTGTTGGGTAGTAAAGAGAAAATCGAGAGAGGTAGGGGGGAGGAGAGAAAGACAGACACCTGCACACCTGCTTCACCACTTGAAAAATGACCCCAGGTGGGAAGCTGGGGGCTCGAACTCGGATCTTTATGCCAGCCCTTGGGCTTTGCGCCATGTACTCTTAACCGGCTGTGCTACTGCCCAGCCCCCTGTTGTCTTATTTTTGCTTTCTAATCTAAAGTTTTAGCCCCTAAGCCACCTCCTGGGATGCTCTGTTGTACTGTTTTTAAGGGAAACTAATTGGCTGTTTCATCTAGTTATAATTATACTATTTCCTTTTTAGCTTGACTCTTGGATCATAAATTTTGTTTAGAGTATGTCTAGAAATGCCATTGCACTAAGGACAGTTTATGTGTTCTAATAGGGTATATTCCTGAATCTCTTCATTATGGATCTCTTGATTCTTTCTGGATACCTGGAATTACAATGAGTTCTGAATCTGGGTAACCTTAAGAGATCAGCCACCTTAAAAGGCCACTCACTATCCTTTGCTAAACCTCAGGGAGTTGAATTAGCATATGTGCCCCTCTTGTTAAAGCAAGAATCCATGGAAGCCTGTAAAGATGTCCAAAGCACTTCCTGTCTTTTTTCCCAATTCTTTCTAATTTGCATGATTTTCCAAGTTTTTATCACATAATTGGGAAAGTTTGTTTTGTGATATGTGCTTAGATTACATCTAGACAGATTAGAGTCATTGGTTGCTTGATTGATAATGGAACTATAGATTAATAGCTTCTAATTGCATCTTTGTGCTGTTTCCCTTGATCTCTGATGTATATGACTGTTTCATGTGTTGGCAAATGTGAAATCACTATTGTAACACACCATAATGTATGTTTAACAGATGAAAGAAAACTAAGCTAGAGCTTATCTTTAGAAATGGCTGTTTTGTCATGCAGTTTTTTTCTAATTCATACAAATTAAAAGATGCATGCAGAAAATGAAGTTAATTGCTTTCAGATTGATTTTGAAAGATTATCTTGGGGGTCGGGCTGTGGTGCACCTGATTAACTGCACATACTACAAACTCAAGGACCCGCAGAAAGATCTTGGTTCAAGCCTTTGGCTTCCTACCTATAGAAGGTCGCTTCACAAGAGGTGAAGCAGATATGCAGGTGCCTTTATCTTTCTTTCTATATACCCTTCCTTCTCAATGTCTGTCTGTAATATATATATGTGTGGGGTGAGAGAGGGGGGAGGGAGAGAGATGAGGCCACCAGAAGAGAATAAACAACAAGAAGTGTGTGCAATGGAGTTTCAGTAAGTGGGTAAAAGGTAATTTACAAAGCAAAAAGAATTATTACACAAAAGGGAGGCATTATAATTAAATTGCTTTAGTTTAAGAAATACAATTCACTAAATTCACATGGTGCCTGTATTTGGGAAAACATTTTTATGTTTGCTTTAAATCTTCTATTTTGTCACCATGCCATTAAATTATCTGACTTTTTTTTTTCTAATGTGTCATTTAAATGCAATATAGCATTAGTCTCCAGGCATAAACATTTAATAGGTGTCTAGCCACTACCTATTTTTTTTGTCTCAGAACATTTTGTTACTACATAAACTCATATTATTATTTCTCTACTGAATTTGAAATAATTATATCAAATGATATGAATTCCGTAATGAGAAATAAATCTATGACCCTTAAGAGTCATCAAAAGTGGCTGTGCTAAATTATCATCACAAATGTATTTAATGACTGTTATTTTCCTTATTTTTTATTTTGATATTATTCCTATGTTTCTTAACTTTTTTGTTTGTTTTTAGTTCATCAATTATTGTTAATTCTCACATTTCCTGTCAACTATATACATTCATCTATGGACCTTGTCTTCCCCACACCTAACATCTGATATGAAGCATGATAATCTAAGTAATAACATTGTAGAGCTCTAATTTGCTGGTCTATCTTACTTGTCTTTTTTCATTTCCTTCTCTTCTTTTTCTTTTCTTCTTTTTTTTTTGAAGAAGTTGGTAAATAAGTGAATATGTGGAAAAATTATACTCACTGATTACTGAAATAATTTTTTATTTCTTCCAGTAAATATTTGCTGTGTGGTAGTATATTGTTGACATTGTTTCAAGTTGTTAGGATAGTTAAAATAAGAGTTGGAAGAATAAGGTAAACTTTCTTGCTCTAGTAGACCTTATAGAGTAGTAGGTATAGTTGAATATATATATATATATAGTGTGTGTGTGTGTGTGTGTGTGTGTGTGTGTGTGTGTGTGTGTGTGTGTGTGTGTGTGTGTGTTCAGAACTATACTTTATTGTTCAGGGCTGAATGAGAGAGAGAACTATAATTTTTCCAGTATAGTGGAATCTATGCTTGAACCTGGGTCACATGTATAGTAAAGCAAGCATAATGTACAGATGAGTATATTAATCAACCCAATTATATGTTTTCTTTTAATATATCACTTTATGGGGGGATACTAATATACAAGAGTGTTATGATTTTTCTTAAGAATTTTCCTAAATTGACAACTTGCCCTGGAGACCTGCATTAAATTTTTATACTGGGATTTCAAAACTGATGACTTCTGAGAACTTGCTCAAATGTGTACTGTGGCCATCTAGTTGCCAAAGAAATAAGAGTAATTGAAATGTTATTCAACTATAATATGAACACTAGAGAGAAACAAATCCCTATATTTTATAGGACAATGATGCCATAAACCAAAGATATCTTGTCAAGTTCTGTGATGTACAACTGTGCCCTATTAATCATGTGAAAGACAAAAAAGGCACTGGAGAAATAGTATAATGGTTATACAAAATGGCTTCAATGCTTGAGGCTCTGAGGCCCCAGGCATCACCATAAGCTCTTCCCCGCTCTCCCTCTGTCTCTTTATCCCTCTCTTCCTTTCTCTGTATCTTCACTTCTGTATCTCTCTTATTAAAATAAATAAAATATTTTTAAAAGAAAAGAATAAATGGAATTGAAGGAATCAATGCCATTTAAAATCACACTCTAAAAGATAAAATACCTTGGAATGAATTTAACAAAGGAGGTGAAGGATCTCTACAGTGAAAACTGCAAAACAGTGTTAAAAGAAATGGAAAATGATAACAAGAAATGATCCTGAATTGGAAGAATAAATATTATTTAAATGATAATTTTACCAAAAGAAAACTACAGATTCCCAGTAGTTCCTATCAAAATCCCCGTGATATGCTTTAAGGCAATTGAACAACTTATTCAAAAGATTGCCTAAAACCACACACAAAGAAAACCACCAGTAACCAAAGCACTTCTGAGAAAAAATGGACGAGAAAATGGAAGTATCACACTCCTTTACTTCATACCTCAGTTTGTACTACAAGGAAATTGTAATTAAAACATTATAGTACTGGAGAAAGAATAGACACTTGGATGGATGGGACAGAATTGAGAACCCAAGAATAAATCCACACATAAACAAAATCTTAGTCCATGACAAAGGGAACAAAACCATTCTATGAGGATAACAAGTTCTCTATAATCAATGGTGGTGGGAAAACTGGGCAGCCACATTAAAAAAAAAAATGAGACTGGAACATACTTAACACCATGAACAAAAGTTAACTAAAATGTGTCAGATATTTGGATATTAGATCTAAGTAATTGGGAAAAGATATATGCATATCACACATCTGACAAGTGATTGATATCAGACATTTGTGGAAATCATACAACTCAACAAAAGGAACAAACAATAAAAATGGAAAAAAGAACTGAGTAGACAGCTTTCTAAAGAAGAGTTGCTCATGACCCACAGACATAGGAGAAGTGCTTCACTGACCATAGCAGAAATACAAATCAAAACTAAATGGAGATTCTACTTCATGCCTATAAAAATGGCCTACACTGACAAAATGGGAAATGACAGGTGTTAGTGAGATTGTGGAGGAAAAAGTGGCTCTTACAATGTTGGTAATGTCAACTGGTGCTGTCCCTCTAGAAAACTCAAAGGAGAATTCTTAAACAAATAAACATGCAAATATCTTGCAATTCAGCAATACTACTCTTATTTATCCAAAAGACAAAAAAACATTAATTTGAAGGGACATAGGTATCCTTATGTTCATAGCCATATTATGCACAGTAGCCAAAGAGTGGAAGCAGACTAAATGCCCATTAACAGATGACTACATAAAAATGTTATGGGGTATGTATTCAAAAAATACTATTCTCTAATTTAAAAAAAAAAGATGATATTACATCTTCCAGGACAGATGATTGGAATTTGAGATGATTACACTTAATGAATTAATGAAGTTACAGACAATTACCAGATAATTTTGCTTGTATGTGGGATATAAAGAACTGATATACATGAACTTAATAAAACAAACAAAAACCAAATAAAATCCCAGAAACAAGCAATCTGTCTAAGACTTTGTTAGAATTATAGTGGCTCCCTATCACCTGTGGCTATAGTCAGGGAGTTCTGGGATTGCCACACAGACATGTTGGGACTAGACCTCTAACAGATCCCCCTCACTAAAGAATAGGAAAGCTAACAGGGGAGGGAAATGAAAAAAAAATTGAAAAACTTTAAAAACAACTCTAATATTATCACTTAACTTTTTTAAATATAAAGTTTTATTTATTTTGAATTGAGAAGGTAGTAGAAACAGGGAGAGACACCTGCAGCACTATTTCACCACTTGTGAAATTTCACCAACCATTAGGTGGCTCACTGAACTTTTTATTTGAATAATACAGTTTATTTTATAAAAAAATATTACTGTGTAAACATAAAATAGACATTTTAGCATTTATTTTAAAATAAATATATACATAAATACTTTAAAGTATCTGAATTTTCACTATGGCATATAGAAATAATAATAAACTATAAATTTCAAATATATTCCATCAATATATTTAACTCACATTTGAAAGAATCTTTGTGGGGCCAGGTGGTGGTACACTTGGTTGAGCACACATGATACAATATGCAAGGATCCAGGCTGTGCAAGGACCCAGACTCAAGTTTCTGGCCCCCACCTACAAGGGGAAAGCTTTACAAGTGGTGAAGCAGTGCTGCAAGTGTGTCTCTTTCTCTCTTCCTATCTCCCCCTCCTTTTTGACTTGTGGTTGTATCTGTCCAATAAATAAATTAAGATAATTTTAAAAATTAAAAAACATTTAAGAAAGACTATTGAGAACCCAAACAAATTTTAAGTAAAAGTAGTCCTTAGATAAAAAATATTTGAAAAGTGGCATTACTTTTAAGATTTGTCCTGAGATATCCTTTTTCATTTTAGCCTCTTGTGTTTAGATAGCACATTTAAATCTTTTATCCCAATATTTTAAAAATATTATTCACTTATTTATTATTGTATATATAGAGAGGAATTGAAAGGGTAGAGGGTGATATATAGAGAGTAGGAGAGAGAGAGAGAGAGACCTGCAGCTATGCTTTATCACTCATGAAGCTTTCTTGCCTTGCAGGTAGAGAACAATTAATATGTAAAATGCAGGTCTCATTTATTCTGGGCTAACCCACTTTAATTATGATATCGCCATCATTTTTTGGCTAAATATCTGGGTTGTAAGTCTTAGTATCTTAAAGAAATCTGTTCAAATACCTGTGCCAATTTTTCTTCTATAAAAAAGCCAGATTTATTCTGTTAAAATAAAAACTAATAATTCCCTTGTTTTTTTTAGAGCCTCTTTTTTAAGTTAGTGATTTAATAATGATTAACAGGATTGTAATATAACAAGAGTACAATTTCACACAGTTTCCAGAGTTCCATATCCCATCCCCTTCATTGGCAGCTTCCCTATTATTTATAGCTCTGGGACTGTGGACCAAAATTCTTTATGGGGTGCAGAAGGTGGAAGGTCTGGCTTCTGTAATGGTTTCTCCACTGGAAATGAACATTGGCAAGTCAATCCATACACCCAGCCTGTTAGCTTTTGTTAGTGGGACAGTAGTCTGGAGAGGGGAGGTATTAAGGGAGGACATATTAATAAGGTCCATGTGTCTGGGAAGGTCAGGATGGTGTCATAGTAGCATCTGCAACTTGGTAGCTGAAAGGTGGTAACATATAAAGCAAATTGTTCAGTAAGCAGGGACCCAAATGTAGGAATAGAGCAAATGAAAGTAGGGGTAGAGCCTTTTATGGTTTTCTAATACTTCAGAAATTAAAAGATTTTATGTACTATGACCAAAATAATTTTACATTCTGTGGATCGCTGGAGCTCTCTAATAACCTTTTCCTACTACATAAATTTTTACCATTTCTTGTATAACTTCAGTGGCTTCCACTTTCCCCTATAAACATAGCAGACTAAAACCTCAGAGCTTTTATTCATTTGTTTGGTCTAGAAAAATGGTTCCCAAGACATCCATATGGAAGATTCTTTACAAGTTTTTCTTCAATAATTACCTCTTCAGAGAAGTCTGTGTAGTGGGGCGGAGCCAAGATGGTGATTTGGAGACAACGCCTGGTGTGAGAAAATCAGCTTTCAACCTTGGATTCTCATGAGAGGAATTTCTGACCATCAGTGGTAAGGGAAATCAAGGGTAGTCAAGGTGACACAAAAAAAGAGTCATATAACCCACTTTTGGCCTGGCAAACAGAGGCCAAAAGGACAAATGAAAGGAAAATATTTGGCTTGACTATTTCTGAACTCATCTCCTACTCCCACCCAAAAACAAGCCCCACAGTGTGGCTAGCTGCTCCTAGCAGGCTTCCTGTGGAGCTACTTTCCCTTTACGAAGATTTATGGCCCTGCAGGGGTATCATTTCAAGCCTTTCCCCCCTCCCTTTTCTTTTTCTTTTTGAACAGGACTGGATCTCCATTTGAGTGACAGAATACCTGACCAATCAGAGCCTCAGCCCTACATGAGAAAGACTAGCTGGAGTTTTGTTTTTTTTGTTTTTTTTCATTATACTCCTTATAATTGGTTATTTTTCTTTAAGAGGACCAGGCTGTGTGCAGCCTATCTGGAGTGGTCCAACCTGCAAACTGACTTTTAGTTTTTTTTTTTTTACTCTATTTTATCTTTTTATAGTTTTTATTATATACATGTGTTCCTTTTCCCTCCTCCCTCTCAGGTTGACCAAAATTATTTGTTGTTGCTTTTTCCATTGATAGGTGACTGAGTGTGCTATCCACTGGGGGACTAACTTGTTTCTCTCTCCCTCTTTCCTCCACCCTCCTTTTTCCCTCCTCTTACCTAATTGAATTTTTTTTTCTTTCTTTTCACTGCTCTTTTTTTTTTTGTCTTCCTTCTTTTGCTTTCTGAAATCACTGATATTCCTTTGGGAATTATTTTGTGGGAGTAATCTGACTCAGAGTGGACTCTTTGTTTCTCACTCTTTTCTCCTTTCCTTTATCCTCGTGCTATCTTTAAAATTTATAGTGGATAGTAGATTTACATAATTGTCTATTATTGCTTTGCCTTTTTTTTTCTCCTCTATTTCTTTTGGTTTTATTTATTTTTTCTTGGACTGAAGGTGTTGTTTGGCTAACTGGTGTAGGCTGAACCACATCAATCCTTGCTTCAGTTGCTATTGTTGTAATTTCTGAGGTTTGTGACTGCATTTGTGAAAAACTTTCATTTAGTCTGGCTTGTACTCAAAACACAACAACTGAAGTACAACAGAACACAAAAATACAAACCACATTTTAAAAATAGTTAAATCAAGAGGAAATAAAACTGCTACCACAATGAATCAGGAAAGGAGCCCAGAAGGAACTATAAGTCAGTCAGAACTAACCATGATCAGAACTAACTAACTAACTAACTAACTAAACTAAAGTCAGTCAGAACTAACCATAAGAAATGTATGCAAGCAATAATAAGCCTAATAATCACAGAAATGAAAACAACTATGGAGAAAAGGGCTATCAGTAATAAGGAAACAACAGATGAGATCCTAAAGGAAAATACTAGCTACCTCAAGGTAATTAGAGAACTGAAAGCTGAAAAAGCTGAGTTAATAGGCCAATTAGCAGTACAAACTAATACTATAACTGAATTATAGAAGGAAGGGAAGGGAAATCAGATTAACAGAAGCAGAAAACAATTATACTGACAGAGGATGAGCCAGAGAAAACTAAGAAAGAGGCAAAAGGGCTAAAAAAGAGATTGAAAGACACTGAAAACAACAACAGAGATATAAAGGGTGATCTCAAAAGAAGTAACATTTATATAATTGGCCTGCCAGAGGAAAAAAGAGAGGAAAGGGAAGTGAATATCCTAGAGGAAATAATAGAAAAAAACTTCCCAGACCTAAACAACAGAAAGGATGTTAATATTCAAGAGGCCCAGAGAGTCCCAAACAGAATCAACCCAGACCTGAAGACACCAAAAACATCATAGTTAAAATGAAAAGAAGTAAAGATAAAGAAAGTATCCTAAGTGTTGCAAGAGAAAAAAATAGTTGCATAGAGGGGAAAACCCATAAGACTATCAGAAGACTTCTCCACTCAAACTCTAAATCCAGAAGAGAACGGTAGCTATCTATCAAGCCCACAATGAAAAAGGGTTTCAACCAAGGATCATATATCCTGCTAGACTTTCATTCAGACTAGATGCAGGGATCAAAACCGTCTCAGACAGACAACAATTAAAGGAGGAAACCATCACCAAGCCTGCCCTGAAAGTGGTTCTAAAAGACTTTCTATAAACAAGAATATCACCATGATACTTGCCATATATCAGAGCAAATAAAAAACTCTTGAATAATGGCACTACAATACATTCAATCTATAATATCGTTAAATGTCAATGGCTTAAACTCACCCATCAAAAGGCACAGAGTGGGAGGATGGATCAGAGAACACAACCCAGCCATATGCTGCTTGCAAGGATCCCACCTGACCCAACAAGACAAACACAGACTTAAAGTGAAAGGATGGAAAACTATCATACAGGCTAATGGCCCACACACACACACACACAAAGCAGGAATAGCCATTCTGACACCATAGATTTTAAATTAAATGAAGTAATAAAAGATAGGCAAGGCCATTAAATAATGATCAGGGGAATAATCAACCAAGAATATTCAACAATTATTAGCATCTATGTATCCAGTGAGGTCCCATCTAAATATATCAAAAATCTATTGAAAGAACTACAAAAATACATCACTAGTAATACAGAGAAGTCTGTCTAACCTGCTCCACAAAACCTTATTTTCTAGACATTTCCTATTCTCTTTTCTTCTTCATTTTTTCTTGTTAACAAGTTTTTCTATTTACTTGGATGAATTATAATGTATTTTTTGTTGTTTAAGCTGTAACTATCATGGTATAAAATTTCATGAGTTTGTTTACAACTTTTTGTCAATCTATATTGTGTTTAGTTTATTATTATTTTATATGCTAATTTTTAAATTTTTTATTTATAAAAAGGAAACACTGACAAAACCATAGGATAAGAGGGGTGCAACTCTACACAAATCCCACCACCAGAACTCCTTATCCCATCCTCTCCCCTGATAGCTTTCCTATTTTTAAAAACTCTGGAAGTATGGACCCGGGGTCACTATGGGGTGCAGAAAGTGGAAGGTCTGGCTTCTGTAATTGCTTCCCACTGAACATGGGCATTGGCAAGTAATCCAAACTCCCAGCCTGTCTCTCTCTTTCCCTAGTGGGGCAGGGATCTAGGGAAGCAAGAACCTAGATCCCCCCGAAGTACAGGGAAGGAACAAAGCTACGCCAACCACTAGGTAACAGCACAGATGGAATTAGGAAAGGCCCTTAAGAAAAGGAACTGAGTGAGAGGGGAACAGAACAGGTAAGGGAAGTTCTAGATTTTCGGTTATGCTCTTGGACAGAGGAAAGACTGATGGGAAGAAAGGAGTGTAGAAGAAGTGGAAACCCATGTTCAAAAAAGAAAAAGTCCAAGGATCCAGGTATTAAAAGGGTATTTTGTTAACCTACCAGGGTGTTGTTCTTACTGGTGATGCAAATTTACAAATTATAATATTTATAGGTTATAGTTTAATGTGTGTGTGTGTGTGTGTGTTACCCACAAAGCAATGTGTTGAAGCAAAAATTTAAAGAACACTTGTAATTTTGTAGCACTTGATCACTTCAAGTGATTTCTGGATGGTTCTATTCAAAAATTAAAGGACTGATATAATATAAGAGGAGAACAATGAGGGAGGTGCGGCTTAACATGTAAAACCTAAATAGTATTAATTTTTGAAGTAAATAACAAAATAGAATCTAGTTATAAATAGAATCCAGACTAAAAAAAATGGCATTGTCAATCAGTGGTATGGGCAACACAACTTCTAATCCACACTTCTACTTGGAAAAGTAGACACTGAAGACAAAAGACTTGTATTTTGACATTTTCTGACACTGAAGACAAAAGACTTGTATTTTGGGTGATTCTATTACACATATATCCCTAGGAAAGGCTGACTTCTCCTTTGTACTTTTCTTCAATATGCACATCCCCCAAAATTGATTTTTTCCTTTCCACTAGAGATTTCATGTGTTTCAAAAAATGGCTCCAGGTTGCTGATTGTCAGAGAAATGCAAATAAAGACAACATTGAGATACCACCTCACCCCTGTGAGAATGGCATACATCAAGAAGGACAGCAGCAACAAATGCTGGAGAGGCTTTGGGGACAGAAGAACCCTTCCGAACTGCTGGTGGGAATGTAAATTGGCCCAACCTCTGTGGAGAGCAGTCTGGAGAACTAGACATGAACCTTCCATATGACCCAATAATTACTCTCTTTGAAATATACCCCAAGGACTCCTTAACACCCAACCAAAAAGATATAATACCTATGTTCATAGTAGCACAATTCACAATAGCTAAAACCTGGAAGCAACCCAGGTGCCCAGCAACTGATGAGTGGCTGAGAAAGCTGTGGTATATATACACAATGAAATACTATGCAGCTATTAAGAACAATGAACCCACCTTCTCTGATCCATCTTGGATGGAGCTAGAAAGAATTATGTTAAGTGAGCTAAGTCAGAAAGATAAAGATGAGTATGGGATGATCCTACTCATCAAGAAAAGTTGAGAAAGAAGATCAGAAAGGGAAACTCAAAGCAGGAGTTGACTAAATCTGGGGTAGGGCACAAAAGTAAAAACCCTGGGGTGATGGTGAGGGTGAATATTCAGCTGCCTGAGGTATTAGGGGATAGGGTGGATGGGATAGGATATAATCTTTTGGTCTGTGAATGGTGTTTATGTACACTCCTATTAATTTGTAGTCATATAAATTACTAATTAATTAATATGAAAGGGGAAACATTGATTGTATGTCTCAAACTTTTTAAAGCACAGACTGAATCTTTTTAATACATAGACTGAGTCTTTGATATGTTGACTCTCTTAAAAGCCTAGACCAGAGGAGTCGGGAGGTAGCACAGCAGGTTAAGCACACATAGTGAGAAGCACAAGGACCTGAGTAAGGATCCTGGTTGGAGCCCTTGGCTTCCCACCTGCAGGGGAGTCGTTTCACAGGCAGTGAAGCAGGTCTGCAGGTGTCTTTCTCTCCCCCTCTGTCTTCCCATCCTCTCTCCATTTCTCTCTGTCCTATCCATCATTAACAACAATAATAATAACTACAACAACAATAAAAAACACCAAGGGCAACAAAAGGGAAATAATAATAATAATAGTAATAATGCCTAGACCAGGGAGAACAGAAGCAACTGGTGGCTATATACAAATAACGTCAAAGGACATAAATGATGGTGATGTTGTGTATGATACAAAAAATCCTAACAAAGGGATTTTTCAAAGTTAACCCAAGTGCTAAACAATGTGATTATAGCAATAACTATCAATTGTCTTCTTAACCCTAAAACAGCAGGAACCTCCCACTTCCTCTATAGAGCCTGTATTTCCACAATTCCTGGAACCTCTAGGGTGGGACTAACTTTCCTGCTTGCTTTTCTCAATTCATACTAATTGATATTGCATCCACCTAAGTGAACCTAATCAATGCAGTGAGTACCACCTCAGCATGCTTCACTTCAGACTGTGTCCAAAAATGTCAGGCATGGAATGTCAACCACTCAGCCTCATTACTCTGGTGAGACCTTTCCTTTCATAATATTCTCTAATTCCATTCCAGGCAGTTCACTTCTTAACAAGTCCCCAAACCTAGATATAGACCAGGTCCTGTGAGATAGAGCATATCTTCACATGTATCCATAAAGTAGGGCAAAGTATATACCTGAAAACAAAAGTACATTATAGTATGCAGAGAGTCAGTATAAAGTTCCTAATGAAATAGTATCTGATTAGACTTAGATACCCTCCTCACCTACTTCCTATTACAGTTCTCTCACTCACTCCAAAGCTAACCTTAGCAAAGCATGGACTGCAAAAGCTGAATAAGGGCAAGAGACTGACATACTTTAATGATGACCCTTTAGTCACTATCAGGCCACCCCATCAGCTGGGGCCCTATTTGGGGAGGCCTGAGATTCCCAAACACATGATGGGCCTAGACCTCAAATAAATCCCTCTCTCCAGTGTTTCTGGTCATCTCTATTAGGAACAACAAAAAAAGACCCATTTGTGGACCTTCCATAGGACCTTGCCCTCAACTTGGATCAATAATGGTAGAGAATGTTCCATCCTCCAGATGGAGGCTGGAAAACATACTCTATGCTACCCAGGACCCAGGAAGATGGGTCCTGATATTGGGGCAGCCTGGGATATTCCTATTGCTGACCACAGAATGTGAGCTCAGATCTAGAGGGATGCCGAGGTCACACAGGCTCCTAAGCTGAATATGGGCCCCAGACCAAATCAAATTGATGGGGTTAACTATCAACAATGTTTATACAACTTTCCCATATTAGGGAGCTACTCTCTTCCCTGATGCAACTTTCTGGTTCTTTTTGCAGCCATGATATCACCTCCCCAGACAATAACTTGAATCCACCTGCATATCAGATTTCAAGCTCAGGGGAAAAAAAAAACTAGTATAGCCACAGGCCCTTTGGAATATAGCTGAAATATGTCTACTAGCTTTCTACAAAATGGAAGACTCCCCCCCAACTTTTCTTCTGTACTATTCCAGCCTTCAGGTTCACAATTGGTCAACAATTTGTTTGGCTTTGTATGTTAACTCTCTTTTCAGCCACCAGGTTCCAGATGCTAGCAGGATGCTGACCAGACTTCCCTGAATATACAACACCACCAGTGTGCCTTGGAGGTCTGCTTCCCCAGAGCCCCACCCTCCTAGAGAGAGAGAGGCAGGCTGGGAGTATGGATCGACCTGTCAATGCTCATGTTCATCAGGGAATCAATTACAGAAGCCGGTCCTTCCACCTTCTGCATCCCACAATGACTTTGGGTCCATACTCCCAGAAGGTTAAAGAATAAGAAAGCTGGGGATCAGTGGTAACACAGTGGGTTAAGCGCATGTGGCACAAAGCACCAAGGACTAGTGTAAGGATCCCAGTTCAAGCCCCCAGCTCCCCACCTGCTGGAGAGTTGCTTCACAGGCAGTGAAGCAAGTCAGCAAATGTTTATCATTCTCTCCCCCCTCTGTCTTCCCCTCCTCTCTCGATTTATCTCTGTCCTATCCAACAACAAAAGACATCAACATCAACAACAATAATAATAACCACAACAAGGCTACAACAACAAGGGCAACAAAAGAGGGAAAAAATGGCCTCGAAGAGCAGTGGATTCGTGGTGCAGGCACTGAGCCCCAGCAATAACCCTAGAGGCAAAAAAAAAAAAAAAAAGAAGAAGAAAGCCATCAGGGGAGGGGATGGGACAAGAAGATCTGGTGGTGGGAATTGTGTGGATTTGTACCCCTCTTATCCTATGGTTTCGTCAATACTTCCCTTTTATAAATAAAATAACAATTAATATTATTATATTAATAATAAATAAAATAACAATTAATACTATTATATTAACAAAAATTTCATGTGTTGACCATTTGACTCTGTTGCTTTGAATTTTCTTTTATACTCAGGCCTTCCCTTCTCTTTCAGTTCATTGTTGACCATTATTTTGCCTTTTCTCTTTTTTCATTTTTAGTTATATTTTCAAGGTCCTTAGTCACCTAATCATCAGCATGAATCCCAGAAGACCCTTATATAGTTTTTTAAATTTTTAATATCTCTCCTATGTTATACTTTTCCTGTTACTAGTACTACATTTTTATGAGTGCTAAAAGCAATCATAAAATCTTAAAGACCTCACATTCATTTTTTAACATCAATAACTCTGGGATTCTGATAGAAGTAGATAGACAAGGTTTATTTTCACCCATAGAAAATGTGATACTGCTTCCATTACCTTCATTCTGTTACAGCATGCAATAAACTACCTGATATTTATAACACTGTCTTTTCCCACTATGTACAAACCATATTTAACTGAGAATTTTGAATCTTATTCTATGAAAGATTAGGTTCTCAGTAGCATTTTTGAACTGAGGAATTAAACCTTTCTCTAGTACTCATGTTCAATGTCACCTTTCAGACTGCTTTTCAGCATGAAAAATATCTGCCACCTGTCTTCCTGCCTGATGCCAAGTCCTAAATATTAGATGTTGTTTTTGTTTCTAACTCTTTTCCTTATCTGACTATTGAAATTTTTCACAGGCTAACCTGCAGTAGTTAATCCAAAGCCATGACTACAGTCTCCTCAAATATAGTGTCTACTAACTATAATGAGTATGAATGTAAATAAGCGACTAGTGAATCATCTGTTTCTTCCCATTTTCCCATTTTTATTTAGTGAGTCACAAGACTATAATATTAAAGTATATAGTTCCACATCATATCATCACCAAAGATCTTTGTCTCCACCCTCCCATGTCCCAAAGATAACCACCATAGTTCCTAATGAGTAATCTTAAGTGCTCATCATGTTAACTAATTTTGCATTTGTCTTAAATGGTTTTGACCTTGAGTCTAATCACAAGTCAAACTATCTTTAGAATAAAAGTCTACTAAATTTCCTACGTGCATGTATGTGTGCATACACACACACACACACACACACACACACACACACACCACACCACACACACACACACACACTTTATTTATTCAAAGGAATTCAATTTATTTTTATGTTGAAAACTTAGAAGCTTTTTCCACACTAGTTGTTTTAAGGCCTCTCTTTAACTTGTGGTGGTTCTCTACAAAGCTATACATTTCTGTAATTTTAAACTTTTACACTATAAAAGATAGTTTTTATGTTTTACAGAAATTGGTTCTCTCCATCTCTGTTTCCCTCACGACAGTAGATTACATTAATGCTACTCCATACTGGTTTATCAGGTGTTTGTATACAATATTTCATTTTGGATTATTCCACTCTAGTAGTGCCTCCAGCCATTGTTTGTTGTCATTCCTCCTCCTCGTCAGAGCAGCACAGTGAATCCAAGGTTCAATGAGCCTATCTTCGATGCCAGTGAACAGACTGACAGCTCCAGGACCTAATTATCTAAATCTTTGCCCAGTCATTTGATGCTAGGCATGGCAGGCAACAATGTTGGCAAACTTCTCTTGGAAGATTAATGTAATGCCTGATATCCATAGGATAGATTGAACAGAAGCACTGCTTGCAATTCTCAAAGAGAAAAGTCTCAGAGATAAATATATTTTAAGAAAAACTTCCTAAATTGCAAATATATTTTGGCTCAAATACTTAACGTTTCTACATGACCTATTGTTCATAACTCCTTCTAAGCCAGGTGATAAAAGGGCATGTGAAGGATTTAAAGACAAATGTCACATAACAAAATGAAATCACTAAATAAAAATGTGCTGGGTGAAAATAAAGGACTTATTTTTCATCTTGAATGTTCAAAGTACAAAGCATATCCGGTTTAAATATGAAGAACTTGAAAATTATTTTTCTGAGTCCCTGGAAATTGTAAGCATCTTCAAGAAAAGAAATATGTAGACCAGCTAGGAAGTTCAAAGAGATTAACATTCAGCTTGTGGTAGTTGATTTATTCATAAAAGGGAGCATGTAAAAATCATCAGCAAAGAAATAGATGCTTGTTGATATGTTTCTTTGTGGGTGCAGAGAAATTTTTCAAAATAAATGTAAAGAAGTAAGAGAAGAAGAGAGGAAATATTTGATTTTCTATCCAAAATGATAGAGGGACAAAATCTTTTAGAGAGGTATAAAATACAATTATGTCTTAAAAGTAGAACCTGAACTGGAGTTGGTGTATGGCACCAAAGTAAAACACTCTGGCATGGGTGCGGGGAGAATACAGGTCCAAAAAGGATGACAGAGGACTTAGTGGGGGTTGTACGGTTGTATTGAAAACTGAAGAAATATTATGCATATACAAATTATTGCATTTACTGATTAATGTAAAACATTATTCCCCCAATAAAAAAAGAAAAAAAGAAATTGGTTCACAGAAAAAAATTGAATGTCAGAAAGAATAAATGGCTTGATCACACACCAGTAACTGTAGAAACTGAAAAAAAAATACAATTATGTCTTAAAACTTAACAATAAAGAAAAATTCTAAAGCAATCAGATGAAGGCTAAAAAGAAAGAACTCCATAAATTGTACATTAATGTGAAATACAGCATTCCAAAATAAATATCTTTAGGTGAAAAAATAGTAACCCCACATATGGACCAAAATAGATCAAACCTTGTTAGATCTGGGAAGCATTAGAATAATGATATAAAGTGATTCTCTAATTATTTGGGAGAAAGGATCTAAATACATATTTCTATACTTCACAGCAGTAATTCACGTGGTAGGACTCAACTTTCAATCCTTACATCATATGAAAGTGAGGAAGCTCCAGTGTCGTGGTCTCTTCCTTCTCTCTCTCTCTCTCCTACCCCCTCTCCCTCTCTCTCTGTAAAAAAATCAGTATGGTTGTGGTAAATCACATTTATGCAAGGTACTAGATCCAAACACACAAAATATCCACTTAGTAAATACACATTTGTTGTTGCTATTACCTTTACAGTTTCAATATTATTATAGAACTGATCTTATATTTTTCTCTGAGTCTTGGTACCCCTGCAATTCAATCTGCTGTTAATAAAGGTAAGGAATAGGCATGGCAGTGCAGATACTGTGGTACACTGTGATACTGCTGAAGGCCTCCACTAAACCTAGATCAGGCAGTCTTCAGTAGAAAGGAAGATCTGAAGAGAAAGACCCAAATTTCTAGATGAGCTTAAATCATGAGTTACTCTTAGAATAAAGCCAAGGTAAGAATAATACATCTAGGACCACTGAATGGTGGTAAATCTGGCTGAGAACTGGTGTTATCAGTCACAAAGACCCAAGTTTAAGCCCTAGGCCCCCACTAGCAGATAGGAAGCTTCATGAGTGGTGATGCAATACTGCATGTATCTCTCTCCATCTCTATTTCTCCTTCCCTCTCAGTTTCCCTCTGTCATATTAAATAAATAAATAAATATTTTAAATAAAAAAAAAAGAATATTCCATTTAAAGCAAAAACATTCTAAAAATCTCCCAGGTAGGATCAAGCATGGCAAATTTGCTTTTGGTGAATGGAGTTAGAAGGAAAAATAAATCAGTAATATGAGACTTAAGAGTTAAATAGAAGCTAGTTATGGACAAGTTAGAATTCAAGGAATTGGGTCAAGTTGAAGTTTCAAATTACAGACAGTGGGACTATTGTGTGAATCAGATTGCTCTTGACTGAAGAAGGAGAGATTCACATTAAATTTAAGCATTATCAAGATCAACCAGCATAAAAAACACAGTCAAGTGCCTGGCTTTTCTCTCTAGCTGGTTTGGTTCTCAGTGATCTTGGGCAAGTACTTAATTGTCTTCTGTGACAATTTCTATTTGAAAAAGTGAAATAATGATTTATCAGATTCATAGTAAATTCATATCAGATTCATAGATACATTCTAGTCATAGATGAGTGTTATAGAAAGATAGGAAATCAGTTGGTGGGTAGTAAGTGTTGAGGTAGAATGAATGGCTAAGAAACTATTTGAACTATTTCATTATAGAGATGATATTGCTATAATGTGCAGTACAGATATAGGGTCATGTGATGCGTATGAGAGAAATATATCCAGTATTTTAACATACGACTTTATATAGTATGATATTTTAAATATTTCGATGATAAAAATGTCAATATTTATATGATTTCAAAACAATTTAGGGGCATTGTGGCTGTTCCATAAAGTCACACTGAAGGGAAGGAAGAAGAGTTGGGCGAGGAAAGGAAAAATCTGGAAGAGGGAGGATGTGAGGAGCTGAAGGGGCAAGTACAAACAGGAAAGGAAGAGGTCAGCATGGTTATTCTAGCTCTGATCATATTTTTATAGTTTGTTAGTCTTTAAGAGGATTAACTAAAGGATGGCTGTAGGAAATGAAGACCCAGAGACCAGTCAGATTGTGGTTGTTTCTCTCATGAATTTGTGCTATGCCTTAGCTTTTCGTTTTGACCCAGATCACCTGAAAATACACTCCAAAGCCTAGAGGGGAATCAGTTGTATAGAGACAAGCTAGGGTTTAGGAAGAACTCCTAAAGGAATTCAGGACAATGTAAAGTTAAAATTCACTCCAATTATCTTTCTGCTTGTTCGCATTCATAATGGTTCCATTATCTATTCCCTATCTTCTAACCTAAGTCTATAGAAAATAAAGCTAAAGCTTATCTAAAAGGTTGTCTTGTTACCTTTAGATTTATTTCCAGCTGAAAAATTACCAGTCATTTCAATAAAGAAATAATATCCAATGATGCATTAAGAATTATCTCATACTTTTAGTAAAAAAAAAATCAGATAAGAATTGTATCCTCTTTCTCTAAGATAATGTATTTTTTAACATTTAGTTTAATTACTTTGAAATTTAAAAAGTAATCTAACATATTCAGATATTCAATTCTTATTTCTTAAATTCTTTTGTTGCTATAGCAATTATAGAAAAATACTAAATGTAAGTATAGAAGGAGTATACCTTTATACTTTTTGCTAATAATTGTAGCAGTGAACAAAGTGCTCATGCCAGATCCTTATGTCATAGACAAAGCTGATTTGTGTGCCACTAGATTTTCAAAGTTTGCTTAAATTGAGATGGGTTGTTCTTCCTCTAGAAAGTGTCACTCCTTATTTCCATAGTCTCCATGGCACAGAACTTCAGAAGCTTATGACAACAAAGAACTTTATCATTTGTGTCAAAAATCACAAAGAATCTGTTTAATGGGAAAAATATCTAAGAGGAAAATAAACAAGTTAATTTTAGGAGTTTCATAGTTGCATAAACTCAGAAATGAAAGTGTTGGAACTTCAGCAATTTGCTGCCATATTAGTAACTTTATTTCTATTGATCAAAAGTTTTATTCTACTGCTGATCATTACTGTTACTCCATTAGTGCACATGGCATGCCTGTATAGCTGGAAAAATCCACCACCATCACCAATAACATTAAACCTCTAAACTTCTGGTATTGATACATTATGCTGTTCAGCCAAAGACATAAATTCCTACACATGCCCCAGTCCTGGAACCTTAGGGTGGGTCCCACTTTTCTGCATGCTTCTCTCAATTCAAATCAAATAATATTGCAACTGCTTATCCCAACCTAATCAATGCAATGAGTGCCACCCCAGCATGCTTCACTTCAGACTATATCCAGAGACTCCAGGTGTGGAATGACAACCCTTCAGCTTCATCGCTCAGGTGAGACCTTTCCTTTCATAGTATTCTCTAATACCATTCCAGGTGGTCCACTCTCCGATAAAGTCCCCAAACCTAGATATAGACCAGGTCCCCTGAGATAGAGCATATGTTCACAAGTGTCCATAAACCAGGGAAAAATATATACCTGAAAGCAGAAGTACACAAGAGTCTGCAGAGAGCACCTCCCCAACACTTCATCTGCACTATTCCAGCATTTAGGTCCATGATTGTTCAACAATTTGTTTGGCTTTGTATGTTAACTCTCTTTTCAGCCACCAGGTTTCAGATGCCAGCATGATGCCAACCAGACTTCCCTGGACTGACGACCCCACCAATTTGTACTGGAGCTCCACTTCCCCAGAGACACACCCTACTAGGGAAAGAGAGAGGCAGACTGGGAGTATGGATTGACCAGTCAATGCCCATATTCAGCGGGGAAGCAATTACAGAAGCCAAACCTTCCACCTTCTGCAACCCACAATGACCTTGGGTCCATGCTCCCAGAGAGAAAGAGAATGGGAAAGCTATGAGGGGAGGGGAGGGGATATGGAGATCAGGTGGTGGAAATTGTGTGGAGTTGTACCCCTCCTATCCTATGGTTTTGTTAATGTCTCCTTTCTTACATAAATAAATAAAACACTAGCATAGTCATGGGCCCTTTGGAATATAACTAAAATAGGCCTACTTTCTACAAAATGGAAACTACCCAAATCTTCATCTGCAATATTCCAGCCTTTAGGTTCATGATTAGTGAACAACTTGTTTAGATTTATATATTACCTCTTCTGTCAGCCACCAGGTTCCAGATGCTACCATGATGACAAACAGACTTCCTTCGGCAGACGACCACACCAATATGTCCTGGAGCCCCCCTTCCCTAGAGCCCCACCCCAGTAGGGAAAGAGAGAGAGACAGGCTGGGAGCATTGATTGACCTGTCAATGCCTATGTTCAGCAGGAAAGCGATTACAGAAGCCAGACCTTCCACATTCTGCCCCCCATAATGACCTTGGTTCCATACTCCCAGAGAAATAAAGAATAGGAAAGCTATCAAGGGAGGTGATGGGATACAGAGTTCTGGTAGTGGGGATTATGTGGAGTTGCACCTCTCTTATCCTATGGTTCTTGTCAGTGTTTACTTTTTATAAGTAAAAATTATAAAAAAAAATTAAAAAAGAAAAACAATTCCTACACACATTATGATTCTCATAGTCTAAATCTTGGTTACTTTAGTTGAACCCCATAACTAACTTCTTCCCAGTAGAAAAGAGCAAGTAAAAATATTTGTTCTTTCTGGGATAACTCTGTCCTGCTCCCAGGACCTCACAGGTATGATTTGTTCATTTGGATTCAATTAGTTACAAAAGTAACAGTTTGCAGTTTCCTCTATTTCCCATAATTAACTTCATATTTTCCCCACATGTCTACCAACATGAAACTCTTTCTTTACTCTCTCAAATATCATTTACATGAGTCACAAGTCAATACAAACCCCACTGAAAACCTAAGTATTAGTAGCAAAATATTATCTATTCAAGTTTTAAACAATAAATGTCAGGCATGAATAAATGAGTATCTAAGAAGCCTTTAGAAACATATATTATCCCCCACTTTAGCTTTATTTTTGAGTTCCACTCATAAGTGAGATCTTTCAGTATTTACCCTTCTCTTTTTAGCTTATCTCACTTTACATGATGTCTTCAAGTCCCACCAAGATGAGGCAAAGGAGATAGCTTCATCTTTCTTAGTAGCTGAGTAGTATTAAATTATGTATATATACACAAGGTGAAACTTGGACTAGGTGTGGTATATTGCACCGAAGCAAAGAGCTCTGGGGAAAGAAGTAAAGGAAGGGACTGGAACCAAGCTTTGGGGTCCTGTTGCATGACAGTAATAAATAACCCAAAGTGTTCTATAGAAAGTTTTCACAGGAAAAATGAATACCTGTACCCTTCTGTGAATAACTACACTGTAAACCATTAATTACCCATCTAAAATGACAAAATTAATTATCTAATAACTATTCATCATTAATATCACAAATATTTTACTACTTTAGCTAAATTTTCATTCTTTAAATTTTAATATGTTATTAAGCAATAATTTAGAATTTAATCTAAGAATTACATATAAAGTAATGTAATTTAGGTACTGTGGAAGCAAAAATATTTATTTGTGTTCAGTTACTCAAGATAAATTCCTGAAAGATCCTAAATAATAATAATGTTTACCTCCTAAAAAATGTAAGTAATCACTGAAGGCAATTGAAAAGTGTTAAAAAAAGACTACTTTTTACATACTATACAAATAAATATATAGTTTTAAATCTCTTTATTGGGGACAAATAAATATTTTGACTATTACTTTTAGAGGAGTTAACTTTTTGAGGAAACTAGTTTTTTCAGATGACCAACACCCATTGTATAGTTTCAAAACCTACATTGTAATCTCCAGTTTAAAGAAGATGCCATTATATTATGTATATCCTTCACATCTTCAGTTTCTGCGATGGGTTCATTGTTTCAAGGTGACAGCCCCTGAAGTATTTTTTATTTTTTTATTATTTTTTTTTAAATATTTTATTTTATTTATTTATTCCCTTTTGTTGCCCTTGTTGTTTTATTGTTGTAGTTATTATTGTTGTTGTCGTTGTTCGATAGGACAGAGAGAAATGGAGAGAGGAGGGGAAGACAGAGAGGAGGAGAGAAAGATAGACACCTGCAGACCTGTTTCACCTCCTGTGAAGCGACTCCCCTGCAGGTGGGGAGCCGGGGTTCGAACCGGGATCCTTATGCCGGTCCTTGTGCTTTGCGCCACCTGCGCTTAACCCGCTGCGCTACAGCCCGACTCCCTAAAGTATTTTTTAAAAGAAGCAATTACATGAATATAGCTAGCTGAGTCATTCTTGTTAGAAATGATCAATAAAATCTGGCCCTCTTTATCACATAAAGGAATCATTACAAGTAGAATCATAATCACGTGCAATTTGAAAAATATATAGGTGTGTGAGTATCTTCAAACATATACAGTTTTAAATATGGTGTAAATTTATATAAGGACACAATGAAAAAATAAGATGAAGATATCAAAACCTGATAGTCACATCTAAGAAGGAAAAAGTGTCATAAAATATGATTGTGGTGTAACAATATTTTAAATAAAAAATCAGAAGGGTAAGTCATTTTGTCTAGTGCCAAGTTTCCTAGATACAATACAGAGTACAATTGGAAAGTGATTCCCCTATAGTGAACAAAGCCTCACAAAGTGAGGACACCAATTAACACACTTGAACTTGGACTCGAAGAATTGACTTGACAATTTAATGAATCACATTCATTGGAATGTAAAAAGAGCATCAGGAAGTAAGGAGAGCACTGAACCAGAAAGCATGCTAAAGAACTATGACACTCACTGATACCTTTCTCTTTCAGGCTTGCAAAAATACATGACATTACAAAGGATTACTTTCTGCATAGTTTTTATACCAATATTAAAGTCTCCAAACTGGTAGTGAAAATTGGATTTAAGATTTTTATGTGTAAACAGTCTATTTATTATTTCTTCATTGATGCAGGGAAATAGTTTCACTCACAATGGGAGGTGCAGATCTTACTTTGGTCATTTTTTAATTTTGTTTTATTTTATCACTTTATTTTATATTATCATTTTTTGCAACCAGTGTTATCTCTGGAGTTTCACAATGACTGCACTGCTCTCAACAGCCACTTTTTTTTTTTTTTTTTTTTTTACTAATAAAGATCAACAAGACCATAGGATAAGAGAGGTAAAATTCCACACACTTCTCCACCAGAGTTCCTCATCCCATCCCCTCCACTGGAAGCTTTTCTATTCTTTAGCTTCCTGGGAGCAAGAACCCAGGATCATTATAGGGTGAGAAGATGGATCGTCTGGCTGTTCCACCAGAAATGGGCATTGAGCGGTCAATCCATACTCACAGCTTGTTTCTGTCTTTTCCTATTGGGGCGGATGGAATTAGGGAAGAGAGAGAAAGACAGAGAGAGAGAGAGAGAGAGAGAGAGAGAAGGAGAATGATACAACAATACTCTATAACTACTGAAGCTTTTCCCCTGCAAGTGGAGACTGGGGCCTTGAACTGGGTCCTCACACATGGTGACATGTAACCTCTTCTGTGGGAGACACCACCAGTCCTAATCATTGATTTTTGTCTCTTCTAACTATGAGAAGCCTTACCTATTGCAAAAAATTCAAATCAATTAATTAAAGTTCACTGATGGTAAGGTCTTTGAATTGGTGCTTTACCTCATTAAGACTATCATGGTTGAAAACAATCCCTAGCATTTTCCTAACTTCAGAACTTCAAAATCCCTGGAAGATAAGTTAAGACACAAATTACTATGCACTGAATAGCAGAATTTCTGATTCAACTTGAGATTGAGGCTAGAATTTGTATTTCTAAGAGATGTCAAGGAGATCTGCTGCTACTTATTAGTTGATACACAATGTAAAATTTTGACCTCTGGATCCTACAAAATAACTTGCCTGGATAGTGTGCCTTTTTTTTTTTTCATGCCTACAGACCAGGTTCAAGTCCATTCCCCACTACACTAGAAGAATATTCAGTGATGCTGTCTTTCTCCAACTTCCAATTCCCCTTATCCTGTTTCTCAAAAAGTCAGCCCAGAGCAATGAAGCATCCCTCTCAAGTCCCCAACCTGACAACAACAAAAATTAACCTAGGTGAATATGAGGCAATTACACTGAAATTGAGATGAACTTAATCAGGAGGCTGAACTAAATTTTTAAGTAGTCACTCCAGGAACCCAGCAGAGGAGCAGAGGTTGGAAATTCTTATAGATATGTTTGTACTACAGATAAGCTGTGTTTTTGTGAGGTATCTCCCCAATGTGTCAACTCAGTGACATCCCCACCATATTGGTAGTTCTACTAGAAATCACAGCCAGTGAAGTTTACTAACACTTTAATTTTCAAGCTTTAGAAAATTTTAACATAAAAAAAACCTAACTGCCTTTCTCGTACTTCAGATTTTAAGTACTTTATTTCCAATCTATTTCTCAACAAAATAGATGTAGATGCCTTTCAAAAACCCATTGAAAGAACTAGTTTGTTCTTTCAACCCCTCTTTTCTTTGTTGTTTAAATTTATTTTTAATCAATTTACAAATTACTAGTGTAAGAAAAACCATTGTAGCTTGATAACTTCTTTCTATTAAAATTTAAATAATATTTCCACAAGAAAATCCAAATTTCCATTGTATTTTTTGTTGGTCATACTTCTGGGCCTGTATTTTCAGAGAGAGACAGAGGGAAAGAAGGAAGACACCATAGCACAAAGCTTACACTAGTGTTCTTGGGAGCAGGGCTCAAACTTGTGTTACAAGGAAGGTAAAGCATATGCCTTCCCAAGTAAGAAGGATAAATTGAATAGAAGTCAAATTTGAAAACAAACCCAAAGAGAACATTGGTATTCATTTTTTTGTTTATATTACCCATTTTCTTTAGAAAAGTATTTAATTTTTTTCTTCGTAGTTGGAAGGACACAAGAACTTTGTTGAGATGTGTTGGTATGTGTGTGAAGCTACATTCCTAAGATTTTATAAAGTTGTAAGTCAGTGTTATACCAACAATAGCAAAATTTATAAAAAGCAAAACAAATGAGTAGTAGTAAAAATTATTCCCATAATACATCAGCACAAGTCTATGATTTTCATATATTGAAAGTGATTGGGAACAGTCGTGAAATATAAGAAAACTGTAATGATAATTCTGTTCATAAAAAGATTACAATTTTGGTTTGTGTACTTTGATAATTGTAGAATCAATTTCAAAGTTTAGTTAGTATATCTCTTCCTCATGACTAAAAGCAAACAAAGACCTTAGAGATAGTAGTATATAAGACTTTATGGTTGAAATACCAGGTTTAGTTCCTGACTCTACTATATACCAGAACTCTGCTCTCTCACGAAAATAAATTTCTTTTAAAAAGAAAATAAAATTAAGTTGCATTTTAAAGGCTTATTGTTATTTTAAAATAAAGTAATTCCTATTCATCATCATATTATTGTTTTTTGATTAATGGAACATCTCTATTTCTTTTTCTTTTTTTTGTCACCAGAGTTGTTGCTGGGGCTTGATGTGAATACACCTCTTCCGGTGGCTATCACCCCCCCTTTTCTCCCTAACTTAAAAAAAAATTATTATTGAATAGGACAGAGAGAAATTGAGAGAGGATGATGGGGAAATAGGGAGAAGGAGAGAAATATAGACACTTACAGACCTGCTTCACCACTCTGGATATGGAAACCCTGTTTATGGGGAGTAGCAGGGCCTCGAACCTAGATCCTTGTGCTTGGTAATATGTGCTCTTACCCTGGTGTGCCACCACCACCTGCCACCTCAAATACAACTTTATTTCTTTGTGCTATATTGTATTCTATTTTTTGTCTTTCAAGAGTTTCTGAATGAGACCATATAGTAAGAAAGACAGAAGACACCAGAACCATAGATAGTGTTTTCATTTACTTGGAATAATTCCGGGCCTGATGGTGGTGCACCTGGTTGAGTGAACATGTTGTTATGTGCAAGGAAACAGGTTCAGTTTCCCCCAGTACCCATCTGCAGGGGGACAGCTTCACAAGTGGTGAAATAGTGTTGCAGGTGTCTCTCTGTCTCTCTCCTATATCTCCCCCTACCCTCTCAATTTTTGTCTGTCTCTATCTGATAAATAAAGATAATAAAATTAAAAAAAAAGAAAAATTCCAAAAGAACAAAGATCTGGAGAGATGGGCAAATAATAAAATTCTTGAGTGAAATATTTTGTATTATTTAATGGAATGTCATTAAATCTTACTTTTAATATTATCTCTGAGAACAATTCAATCACTACTTACCTCTAACACTGTTTCTGTGATGCAATTATTTTATTTTTTAGAGTCCTTTGGAGCATTACAACTAACTTTTTAAATTTGGGAGCTTTCTAAGTTGTCTATACTCTTCCCATTCATTCTCAACACAGCACATTGACTTTTTTTTTTTCTGAAATACTAAACTTCCTTAAAGTCCTTTGATTACCACGCTTACTGTACTTACAAAGAAACCCAACAAGGACAATTATGGCTCTATAATTTTACTTGAAGCCATATGACTCTCACTAACTAAACTCTAACTACACAACCCTTATTTTCTTTTCTGTTTTCTTGTTTTCCTGACTTAAATTTTTTGCTAAAGATACTGTTTCATACTTTATTTATTTATTCATTTATTTATTCCCTCTTGTTGCCCTTGTTATTTTATTGTTGTATTATTGTAGTTATTAATGTTGTCATTGTTGGACAGGATAGAAAGAAATGGAGAGAGAAGAGGAAGACAGAAAGGGGAAGAGAAAGAGAGACACCTGCAGACCTGCTTCACTGCCAGTGAAGCGATTCCCCTGCAGGTGGGGAACAGGGGGCTCAAACAGGGATCCTTATGCAGGTCCTTGAGCTTCACACCACCGCTGCTTAATTCCCTGTTTAATACTTTTGGAGGTAGTTTTCCTCTTATTTAAATTTCAAATTGCCACCAGGTTCCAGATGCCAGTATGATGCCAACCAGACTTCCCTGGACAGATGACCCCACCAATGTGTCCTGGAGTTCTGCTTCCCCAGAGACTCACCCTACTAAGGAAAGAGAGAGACAGACTGGGAGTATGGACTGACCAGTCAACATCCATGTTCAGCAGGGAAGCTATTACAGAAGCCAGACCTTCCACCTTCTGCATCCCACAATGACCTTGGGTTCATACTCCCAGAAGGATAAAGAATGAGAAAGGTATCAGGGGAAGGGACAGGTTATGGAGATCTAGTTATGGGAATTTTGTGGAGTTGTACCCCTCCTGTCCTATGTTTTTGTTAATGTCTCCTTTTTAAAATAAATAAATTAATTTTAAAAAATAAAATTCAAATTAATTATCATCTTTTATTTTTCTTAATTATTTTAAATTGTTTTATGAACCACTGCAGTATCTGCTTTGTAGTTTTTTTGTCGTAAAACAGTCATAGCAATGATTATGTTTTTATTATTTAATCATAGAAGTATTTCTTAGTATTATTACCAATGTAGAATTTTCACAAATTTTAAGTACACATTTATTTGTTTACCTATGATTTATCCATTCTATTAAATTCTAAAATCCATGAAGTAGCTGTCATACCTGTTTGGTTATTCTATTTATCTCTAATAATTAACACAATGCAAGGCCTAAAGAGTGCATTTATGAGTGAAGACATTGAATGGATGGGCATGCTTGAGGATAAATTATTAATTTCTACTATTAAGCCCATTCTTCCCTTAGTTTGCATCTATACTGGAGGGGGAAACTATACATTTCAATCTTCCTCTGAACTCTTGGGATTATTAAGTAATACAATTAACACCATAATTATTAATAAAAATAAATTTAATTATAAACATGCATAGATCTATATGAGTTTATATTCTTAAAAAATGAGGAGGAAATTAAAGTATATATTCTAAAGTAAGGAATGGGATGGGAGCATGGGACTTCATAATGAGAGGCAGACATTGTGTATGACAAGGAGAGGCTGTTTAATATGTAGAAAGACCAGATGCTATGTAATAAAATGGTTGTTCTGTCATATACATACCTATTCCTACTAATTATTTCTGATAAAAAATATATGTATATTTAATCTTGGATAGGACAGAGAGAAATTGAGAGGCAAAGGGGCAAAGGAGAAACAGGGAGAGAGAGGGAGAGAGAGAGAGGGAGAGGGAGAGGGAGAGGGAGAGGGAGAGGGAGAGGGAGACCTAAAACACTATTCATGAAGTATCTTCCTAGCAGTTGGGAACCAGGAGCTTGAACCCAGATCCTTACACTTGGTAATAATATGTATGCTGAACTGGGTATACTACCACCTGTCTCTGAGACTTTACTTTCTAAAACTCTGATTTTTTAGTTTCTTTACTGCTGCCAGGGCTTTGTGCCTATGCTATTTTACTGCTTCCAGTGAACCTTTTCTTCTTTCAATTTCAAAATCTTAATTCTGGGTAATGCCCAAAGGTTTTATTCAGGTAGGTAAAGAAGGAAGTGGTGAAAAGTCTTAAAAAGGTTTGTTTTTAACATCTTGGAGAAGTATGATCAGGATATATTTGGGAGGCCTAGATTTCAATTGTTAAATACTAATTTGAGGGAGGCTATGTTTTCCTTTTGTTGTCCTTGTTTATTGTTGTTGTTATTGCTGTCATTATTGTTGGATAGGACAGAGAGAAATTGAGAAAGGATGGGAAGACAGACAGGGAGAGAAAAAGACAACTGCGGAACTACTTCACTGCCTGTGAGGCTACCCAACTGGGATCCTTATGCCAGTCCTTGCACTTTACACCATGTGCACTTAACCTACTGTGTGACCACCCAGCATCCCTGCCAACCCCCCAATATTTCTCTATCTCTAGACCACTGGACTCCTAACCTCCTCCTGGTAATCTTGGAATCCTGAAATTATAGATGAAGGGTTTATTATACTTGACTATATCTTTCCCTTTGTTTTATAAGACTAGATTTTACATGTGAGTGAGATAATCTGTTACTTGTTTTTCTACACTTATTACACTTAACATGATGCCCTCCAGTTCCATCCATGTTGTAGCAAAAGGCAAGACTATCCTCTTTTTTTATATTTGAGGAGTATTCCATTGCATATATTACCACTCATCTCTTGTTGGACACTGGGGTCAATCCCAATTTGTGGCTGTTTAAAGTAGCACTATAGGGAACATAGCTATTAATATATCTGTTTACAGCTTATAGTTGTTTTTTTTTCTCCATCTTTTAGATGGATACCAAAGAGTGGAATTTCTGGGTCACAGTGCAGATCTATATTTATATTTTTGAAAAACTACCATACAATTTCCAAATAGTCTTGACCAATTTACATACTCACCAACAGTATATAAATGTCATCCTTTCTTCATAATCTCGACACTATTTATTATATCTCATCTTTTTGATGTTGGCCATTGTCATAGATGTGAGATGATATCTCAATGTTAATTTTAATTTTCTGATAAAAGATGATAACGGGAATGCAGGGGTTTTGTTTGCTTGTTTTTGGTTGGTTGATTTTCTTCTGTTTTGTCACCAGGGTTATTTTTGAGGCTAAGTGCATGTACAAGGACTCTGCTACTCCCAGCAGCTATTTTTATTTTTATTTTTTTTTTGTTAGTACAATCTTTTTTTTATTCAGAAAAAAAAAAAAAAGTTTTCCAATCACACACAGGAGGGGTATGGGTAGGGGTAGGCATCTGTCCATCCAGCCCCAACCCCCAGCCCATGTGGTTTTGGCAGCAATAAGGGGTGTGGGATAATGGCCCAAAAAATAAAAATGGTGTGTGTGTATGGGAGGGGGGGGTTGCAAAAGCAGTGGGGAGTGGTAGGGGGAAGGGAAGGACGAGGTCAGTACTGAGCACGCCGCAGGTGGGAGGCCATTTCATAACATTTCTTGTTGATCATGCCACCGTGGACACCTTCTTTGCCCATCAGCAGGACTAGCGTCTTGGCAGTCATGGTAACAGTGATGTTGAAGGTGGGGGCTCCACCGGTGCTCTTGGTACGAAGGTCCATGGTAAATTCTCCATCCTGCAGCAGTGAGTCCCGGATCACAGAACATTTCTGGCCCCCAAGCGTCAGCTCATTCACGAAAAAACTTGACCGATCTTTACCAACCAGAACACCAACCTCAGCTGGCGTAATGTTGACGAATGTTTTTCCGGGAACGGAGGCCCAGACAGACGGCGAGTCCTTATAGCCCACGATGGCCGCGTCCTGACAGGTCCTGTCCCCCATGAGGTTGTCGATGTAGGCGTTCCACCCGACCATGACGCTGCTGCTGGGGTTGCTCTCCGCGTTGCTGCTGGGGCCACCGGCTGGGATAGGGCTGCCTCGGACTGGCGGGCGGGGGGAGGCGGAGAGCTTGGGGCACGCGCTGCCCTGCGGACTGCGGGCTCAGCTAGCTGTGCAGCAGCCTTCACCGCCACTTCACCCAGCAGCTATTTTTAAACTTAAATTTTTATTTTCATTTGCATTAACTGTAGTGAAAACAACAAACCATAAATTAACTTTTTTTTTTACAGTTCTGGAAATGGGAGTTCCAGGATGAAAGTAATAACAGAAAGCATCTCCTCTTGACTTACTGATGACACTGTTTTCTCTTTCTCTTCATATGATATCTTCTGTGTACATGTATGTGTCCTAGTTTTTTCTTCTTATGAAAATTAGAGTCATACTGGATCAAAGTCCACCCTAATATGCCCTTTTTAGATCAGTTATTTCTTTTTCTCAATTAATTTATCTTTAAAAAAACATTAACAAAACCATAGTATAGGAGGGGTACTACTCCACACAATTCCCACTACCAGATCTCCATATCCCATCCCCTCCCCTCATAGCTTTCCCATTCTTTATCCCTCTGGGAGTATGGACCAAGGATGCAGAAGGTGGAAGGTCTGGCTTCTGTAATTGCTTCCACTTCTGAACATGGGCGTTGATTGGTCAATCCATACTCCCAGTCAGCCTCTCTCTTCCCCTAGTAGGGAAGGACTCTGGGGAAGCAGAGCTCCAGGACATATTGGTGGGGTCCTCTGTCCAGGGAAGTCTGGTTGGCATCATGCTGGCATCTGGAACCTGGTGGCTGAAAAGAAAGTTTACATACAAAGCCAAACAAATTGTTGAACAATTATGGACCTAAAGGCTGGAATAGTGCAGATGACATGTTGGGGGGTACTCACCACAGACTATAGTGTATTTTTGCTTTCAGGTGTATATTTTGCCCTAGTTTGTGGATTCATGTGAACATATGCTCTATCTCAGGGGACCTGGTCTATATCTAGGTTTTGGAACTTTGTTAAGAAGTGAACCACCTGGAATGGAATTAGAGAATATTATTAAAGGAAAGGTCTCACTCGAGTAATGAAGTAGAAGGGTTGTCATTCCACACCTGAAGTCTCTGGACACAGTCTGAAGTGAAGATTGCTGAGGTGGCACTCCTTGCATTGCTTAGATTGTGATCAGCAAATGCAATATTATTTGATATGAATTGAGAGAAGCATGCAGGAAACTGCGCCCTACCCAAGGTTTCAGGACGGGGGGAAATGTAGATTCTATAGTGGAAATGTGAGGTTCCTGCTGTAAATAAGACAATGGATAGTTATTGTTATCATTACATTATTTGGTAACTGGGTAAACTTTGTAAAGTCCCTTTGTCAGGATTTGCTGTACAATACCCAACATCTTGTATATAGCTGTGCCACTGGTTGCTTCTGTTCTCCCTGGTTTAGACTTTTGAGAGAATCAACATATCAAAGAGTCAGCCTATTTATTAAAAAGAGTCAGTCTGTGCTTTAAAAAGTTTGAGACATACAATCAATATTTTCCCTCTCATATTAATTAGTGATTTATATGACTACAAGTTAAAAGGAGTGTACATAAACAACATTCTCACCACCAAAACACTGTGTCTCATCCTACCCACTACCCCCACCACCTGCCACCCCAGGAAGATGAATGTCCACCCTCACCCTCACCACAGGGTTTTTACTTTGGTGCCCTACTCTAGATTTAGTCAAATTCTGCTTTTAGTTTCCCTTTCTGTTCTTCTTTCTCAACTTCTCTTGATGAGTGGGATCATCCCATACGCATCTTTATCTTTCTGACTTAGCTCATTTAACAGAATTCCTTCTAGCTCCACCCAAGATGGATCAGAGAAGGTGGGTTTATTGTTCTTAAGAGCTGTACACCTACACTGAACTTCTCTGTTCCAGTCTCTTGGAAACAGAGCTGGCAGCCAGCTGAGGTAAAGAACAAAGACCTCATCACAGACCCCTGCAAGCGTCAACCCGGCTTTGACCTAGCACCTTATGATTGGGCTCTACTCAATCGCTATCGAACAGGCCATGGCCAGTGTGCCGCTATGTTCCATCGCTGGGGAGCCAGAGATGACCCGAACTGCCCCTGCGGCTACAGACAGACTATGACCCACATAGTCAACGACTGCCACCTCTCCAGATTCGAAGGAGGTCTCGAAACTTTACATCAGTCTCAACCTGACGCTGTTGACTGGCTACGGAAGAAGGGCAAACGCTAGAAGAAGAAAGAGCTGTATAGTATTCCATTGTGTATATATACCACAGATTTATCAGCCTCTTATCTGTTTTTGGGCACCTGGGTTGCATCCAAGTTTTAGCTATTGTGAATTATGCTGCTATGAACATAGGGGTACACATCTCTTTTTGGTTGGGTGGTATGGAATCCTTCAGTTATATGGAAGGTCCATGTGTAGCCTTGTGAGAGTTCTCCAGATTACTCTCCAGAGAGGCAGGACCAAGTTACATTCCCACCAAGAGTGCAGAAGAGTTCCTCTGTCCCCACAGCTTCTCCTGCATTTGTTGCTGCTGTCCTTTTTGATGCATGTGATTCTCACAGGGGTGAGGTGGTATCTCAGTGTTGCCTTTATTTTCATTTCTCTGACAATCAGCTACCTGGAGCAGTTTTTCATATGTTTGTTAGCCTTCTGGATCTCCTTTGAAGTGAATGTCTTCTTCATATCCACTGCCCATTTTTGGATGGGGTCATTTCCTTTTTAGGTACTAAGTTTGCTCAGCTCTTTATATATTTTGGTTATGAGTCTCTTGTCTGATGTATGGCATGTGAAGATCTTCTCCCATTCTGTGAGGGGTCTCTGTGTTTGTGTGATAGTTTATTTGGCTGTGCAGAAGCTTTTCAATTGATGTAGTCCCATTGGTTTGTTTCTGCTTTAGTCTTCCTTGCAATTGCATTTGTTTCATCAAATATGTCCTTCAGGTTTAGGTGGAAAAGTGTCCCACCAATGGTTTCCCCTAAGTATTTGACAGTTTCTAGTCTAACATTCAGGTCCCAGATCCATATGGAGTTGATTTTTGTTTCTGGTGAGATAAGTTGTTTCAGTTTCTTTCTTCTGCATGTTTCAACCCAGTTTTCCCAGCACCATTTATTGAAGAGAGTCTCCTTCCTCCACTTAATACTTTGGGCCACCTTATCAAAGATTAGATGTCCATAGGAATGGGGTTTTAGTTGTGGGCTTTCAATTCTGTTCCACTGGTCCGGGTGCCTATTTTTTTTTCCAGTACCAGGCTGTTTTGATGAGGATGGCCTTATAATATAGTTTGAGATCTGGCAGTGTGATGCCTCCATTTCTGTTTCTCTTACTCGAGATTGTTTTGGCAATTCTAGGTGTTTACTGGTTCAGATAAAGGATTGGTTTTTGTTCTATTCTCGTAAAGAAGATCGGTGGAACTTTGATGGGTATTGCATTATATTTGTATATGGCTCTTGGGAGAATATTCATTTTGATGATATTTATTCTTCCAAACCATGAGTATTGGATGAGATTCCATTTCTTGGTATCAGTTTCTATTTCCTTGAATAGTGACTCATAGTTTTCAGTATATAAGTCTTTCATTTCTTTGGTCAGGTTTATTCCTAGGTATTTTATTGATTTTGCTGAAACAGTAAATGGGATTGATTTCTGGATATCTTCTTCAGATTTAGTGTTTGCAGAAGGAAATGCCACTGATTTTTTTACATTGATTTTGTTGCCTGACACCTTGCTATATTTCCTAATAACTTTCAGTATTTTTCTGCTGGATTCTTTAGATTTTTCTGTGAATACTATCATATCATCTGCAAATAGTGAGAGCTTGACTTCTTCCCTTCCAATCTGTATTCCTTTGATTTCTTTCTCTTGCCTGATTGCTATGGCAAGAACTTCCAATACTATGGTGAAGAGTAATGGAGACAGTGGACAGCCCTGTGTAGTCCCAGATCTGAGGGGGAATGTTTTCAGCTTCTGTCCATTGAGTATGCTGTTCACTTTTGGTTTGCTATATATGGACTCCACTATCTTGAGGAATTCCCTGGCTATTCCCATTTTTTGTAGTGTTCTGAGCATGAATGGGCATTGAATTTTGTTAAAGGCTTTCTCTGAATCTATTAAGATAATCATGTGGTGTTTGGCTTTGCTTTTATTGATGTGGTGAATGACATTGATTGACTTATGTACACTGAACCAGCCTTGCATTCCTGGGATGAATCCCACTTGGTTGTGATGAACAATCTTTTTGATATGCTGCTGTATCTAGTTGGCCAAGATCTTTTTTAATATTTTGACATCTATGTTCATTATAGATATTGAGCTGTAGTTTTCCCTTTTTGTTGTGTCCCTATCTGATTTTGGTATTAGGGTGATGTTGGCTTCATAGAAGGTGGAAGGGAGTGTTCCTGTTTCTTCAATCTTGTGGAAAAGCTTAGAAATATGGGTATTAACAGTTTCCTGAAGGTGCAATTTGATGTGAAGCCATCTGATTCAACTTTTGTTGTTGGGAAGATTCGTAATAACTGTTAATTTCTTTGGCTGTGATTGTGCATTTAGGTTTTGTAGTTCATCTTGGTTAAGTTTTGGAAGGGTATATGTTTCTAGGAATTCTTCCATTTCTTCTAGATTCTCTAGCTTGGTGGCATATAATTCTTCATAGAAGTTTTGCATGATTCTCTGGATTTCTATTGTCTCAGATGTGCTATTTCCTCTATAGTTTATGATTCTATTAATTTGAGTGTTCTCTCTTTTTTTTAGTGAGTCTGGCTAGGAATTGTAGATCTTGTTTAATTTTTCAAAGAACCAACATTTGGCTTCGTTGATCTTTTGTATGGTTCTCTTATTTTTTTATGTTGTTTATTTTTGCTCTAATTTTAGTGATTTCTGTCCTGGTTGCTTTAGGGTTACTTTGTTCCTCTTCCTCTAAGTCCTTAAGGTGTGCAGTAAGGTCATTTATTTGAGCTTGTTCTTATTGTTTAACATGTAATTGTATGGCTATGAGTTTCCCTCTCAATGCTGCTTTAACTGTGTCCCAAATATTTTGATAGCTTGTGTCTTCTTTTCATTTGTTTCTAGTAACATTTGAATTTCCAGCTTGAAGGTCTCTCTGACCCAGTGGTTCTTAGGCAGTATGCTGTTTAGTCACTAAATTCTGTGCCTTTTAGGAGTTTTCTATTTGTTGTTAAATGTTAGCTCTACTCCACTGTGGTCTGAGAAGGTACTTGGGATTATTTATTAGAGGAACAATCAACCAAGAAGATTTAACAGTTATTAACATCTATGCACCCAATGAGGGACCATCTAAATACATCAAACACCTACTGAAAGAACTACAAAAATACATTGGGATTATTTCGATGCTCTTGTATTTGTTAATGCTGTCTTTGTGGCCTGACATGTGATCTATCCTTGAGTATGTGTTGTGTGGACTTGAAAAGAATGTATATTCCAGTTCTTTGGGGTGAAGAATTCTGAGAATATCCAGGGCTTCTAATCTGTCCATCTCTTCATCTATTTCTCTTGTTTCTTTGTTGATTCTCTGCTTCATTGATCTGTCTAAGTGTGAGACTGGGGTGTTAAAGTCTCCCACTATTATTGTATTACTATTGATGTATTTGGTCACACTATGTTACCTGCTGTCACTTTAAATTTTTATGTATTTCTATATTTTAGGTTTTATGAAGTCATACAGATAGCATGAATGAAACCTGATCATCACACAAAACTGGATCTGCTAAGCTTAAAAGAGCACTACTTTGGAAGAACCTCAACAGTATTTCAAATCAAGGCAGTAAGGGAATTAATTGAAGGGTGAGGTGATTGATGTGTTGTAGGGCAAAAACCAGAGATAGGTAAGAATGTATATATGCAAGTTGGTATATATACAAGTTGGTATGTCAGTGGAATTTAGATACCAGCAAGTATGTCAGTTGGAATTTAGATACCAGCAATGAATTTAGCAATGAATTGAGATACCAGCAATGAATTTAGCAATTAATTTAGATACCAGCAAGTATGTCAGTTGGAATTTAGATATCAGCAAGTTGGTATGTCAGTGGAATTTAGATCCCAGGATTTCAGTTATATTAATCATTTTTTACCCCCCTTAGGATATATGAGCCTGAACAAGATATTCGAACAATCGAACTTCTTTTATTTTATACAACTGGTTCAAGATAACATCAACATTTTTTACCCCCAGCAAAACATGAGAGCACCAAGAACCAAAGGAACTCTACCAATGGTAGAATGCTGCTAAGATATCTCTTCTTCCCTCTCTATTCCTCTCTCTCAAAATAAATGAGCACATGCACACATTGTAAAATTTACTTTAAAAACACTCAAACCTCTAACTTTTTACTCTAGTCTACTGTTATTATTTTTCCCTAGTCACATAAGACATGCATAATGTTCATCTTGTGTTCATTTCTCAGATAACCTGCTCTTTCAAGGTCTTAAAAATAAAGCATATAGTTAAAAATTGGTTCCTTTTTATCTCCATTCTCCTTAGATAAACACAATAATCTTTACTTCAGCAAGCCACATACTGTGATTACCTTTTTTTCTTACCCTATAATGAATCTAGCTTCACTGGGCATAATGGTTCCTAATACTATTCAATAACACATTAAAAACCATCTCAAATCCAATATATAGATATGTTTAAGTTAGAGGATGTTTTACTCTCTAAAAGTGCCATTCTTTTTTTTTAAATTTATTTAAAAAAGAAGACATTTAAAAAACCATAGGATAAGAGGGGTACAATTCCACACAAATCCCACCACAAGATCACCATATCCCATCCTGTTCCCTCATAGTTTTCCTATTCTTTATCCCTCTGGGAGTATGGATTCAAGGTCACTCACTGTAGGATGCAGAAAGTGGAAGATCTGGCTGCTGTAATTGCTTCCCCAATGAGATGGGCATTGACTGATGCATCCATACTCCCAGCCTGCTTCTCTCTTTCCCTAGTAGAGTGGGTCTCTGGGGAAGTGGAATTCCAGGACACATTGGTGGAGTCATCTGTCCAGGGACGTCTGGTTGGCATTATGCTAGCATCTGAACCTGGTAGCTGAAAAGAGAGTTAACATACAAAGCCAAACAAAATTGTTGAACAATCATGGACCTAAAGGCTGGAATAGTGCAGATGAAGTGTTGGGGGGTCCTCCATTTTGTAGGTAGCTAGTAAAAAAATTTTAGTTATATATCAAAGGGCCTCTAGCTATGCTAGTTTTTTTTTTTTTCTCTGAGCCTGACATCTTATATGCAGGTGGATCCTAATTATTCTCTAGGGAGGTGATGTCATGGCTGTAAAGGGACAGAAATCTGGATCAGGGAAGAGAGCAGCTCCCTAATATGGGAAAGGTGTATAAATAGTGTCAACTGTAAACCCCATCAATTTGATGTGCTATGAGGCCCATATTCAGCTTGGGAGCCTATGTGACCTCTGCATCCCTCTAGATCTGAGCTCACATTCTGTGGTCATCAGTAGGAATATTCCAAGCTGGCCCAATATCAGGACCCATCTTCCTCGGGTGCAGCATAGAGTATGTTGTTCATTATCCTTTTGGAGGCTGGAGAACATTATCTACCTTGTTGATCCAAGTTGAGGGCAAGGTCCTTTGGGGGGACCACAAAGTGTTCTATTTTGTTGTTCCTCATAGAAATGACTGGAAACACTGGAGAGAGGGATTTATTTGAGATCTAGGCCCATCATGCCTGTCTGGGAATCGCAGGACTCCCCAAATAGGGCCCCAGCTGATGGGGTGGCCTGATAGTCATTAAAGAGTCATCTTTAGAGTATGTCAGTCTCTTGCCCTTATTCAGCTTTTGTAATACTTGCTTTGCTAAGGTTAACATTGGGGTGAGTGAGAGAACTGTAATAGGAAGTAGGTGAGGAGGGTATCTAAGCCTAATTAGATACTACTTCATTAGGAACTTTATACTGACTCACTGCAGACTATTGTGTACTTTTGCTTTCAGGTATATATATTTGCCCTAGTTTATGGTTATGTGTGAACATATGCTCTATCTCATGGGACCTGGTCTATATCTAGGTTTTTCATTTTGTTAGGAAGTAAAGGAATTGGAGAATATTATGAAAGGTAAGGTCTCACCAGAGTAATGAGATTGAAGGGTTGTCATTCCACACCTGAAGTCTCTGGACACAGTATGAAGTGAAGAATTCTGAGGTGGCACTCCTTGAGTTGCTTAGGTTGGGATCAATGAATGCAATATTATTTGATATGAATTGAGAGAAGCATGCAGGAAAGTGTATCCCACCCGAAGGTTCAAGGACTGGGGGAAATGCAGGCTCTATAGTGGAAATGTGAAGTTCCTGCTCTCTGAGGGTTCAAGAAGACAAAAGATAGTTACTGTTATCATCACATTATTTGGCACTTGGGTTAACTTTTAAAAATCCCTTTGTTAGGATTTTCTTTATCATACACAATATCACCATAATTTATGTCCTTTGATATTATTTGTATATAGCTGTGCCACTGGTTGCTTCTGTTCTCCTTGGTCTAGGCTTTTGAGAGAATCAGAATATCAAAGACTCAGCCTATATATTTAAAAGACTCAGTCTTTGCTTTAAAATTTTGAGACATACAATTTTCCCCTGTCATATTAATTAAATAGTGATTTATATGACTACAAATTAATAGGAGTGTACATAAACACCATTCCCACCACCAAAAGATTGTGTCCCATCACACCTATTCACTCACCACCTCAATGCCCTGGGAAGCCGAATATCCACCCTCACCCTCAACCCAGGGCATTTACTTTGGTGCCCTTTTCCAAATTTAGTCAAATCTTGCTTTTAGTTTCCCTTTCTGTTCTTCTTTCTCAACTTCTGTTTTGGAGTGGGACCATACCATACTCATCTTTATCTTTCTGGCTTAGCTCACTTAACATAATTCCTTCTAGCTCCATCCAAGATGGGTCAGAGAATGTAGGTTCATCATTCTTAATAGCTGCATAGTATTCATTATGTATATATACCACAGCTTTCTCAGCCTCTTATCTGGTGTTGGGCACCTAGGTTGCTACCACGTTTTAGCTGTTGTGAATTGTGCTGCTATGAACATAGGGGTACACATCTCTTTTTGGTTGGGTGATATGGAATCCTTTGGTTATATCACCAAGATAGGAATTACTGGGTTTATGGAAGGTCCATGTATAGCCTTGTGAGAGTTCTACAGACGGCTCTCCATAGAGATTGGACCAATTTACATTCCCACCAGCAGTGCAGAAGGGTTCCTATGTCCCCACATCCTCTCCAGCATTTGTTGCTGCTGTCCTTTTTGATGTATGCCATTCTCACAGGGGTGAGGTGGTTATCTCAATGTTGTCTTGATTTGCATTTGTCTGACAGTTAGCAGCCTGGAGCAATTTTTCATGTGTTCATTAGTCTTTGGATCTCTCCGGTAGTGAATGTTCTGTTCATATTCTCTGCCTATTCTTGGATGGGATCATTTGCTTTTTTGTTGCTAAGTTTGCTGAGTTCTTTGTATATTTTGGTGATTAGTCTTTAGTTTTATGTATGGCATGTGAAGATCTTCTCCCATTCTGTGAGGGGTCGCCTTGTTTGTGTGATAGCTTCTTTGGTTGTGTAGAAGCTTTTCAATTTGACGTAGTCCCATTGATTTGTTTGTGCTTTAGTATTTCTTGCAATAAGGGTTTTATCATCCAGGTTGTCCTTGAGGTTTAGGTCAGAAAGTGTTCCACCAATGTTTTCTTCTAAGTATTTGATAGTTTCTGGTCTAACATCTATGTCTTTGGTCAATTTGGAGTTAATTTTTGTTTCTGGTAAGACAAGTTGGTTCAGTTTCATTCTTCTGCATGTTTCAACCCAGTTTTTCCAGTAGCATTTATTGAAGAGAGCCTCCTTCCTCTATTTAATACTTTGGGCCCCCTTATGAAAGATTAGATGTCCATCGGTGTGCGGTTTAAGTTCTGGGTTTTCAATTCGGTTCCACTGGTAGGTGTGCCTATTTTTGTTCCAGTACCAGGCTGTTTTGGTGATGATGGCCTTATAATATAGTTTGAGATCTGGTAGTGTGATGCCTCCATTTCTGTTTTTTTTACTCAAGATTGTTTTGGAAATTCTGGGTGTTTTATGGTTCCAGGTAAATGATTGCAGTTTATGTTCTATTTTCTTCTTTTTATAATTTAAGAAAGGATTAATTAACAAAACCACAAGGTAGTAGGGGTACAACTCCACACAATTCCCAACACCCAATCTCCATAACCCACCCCCTCCCCTGATAGCTTTTCCCATTCACTATCCCTCTGGGAGCATGGATCCAGGGTCATTGAGGGTTGCAGAAGGTAGAAGGTCTGGCTTCTGTAACTGCTTCCCTGCTGAAAATGGGCGTTGACTGGTCGGTGCATACTCCCAGTCTGCCTCTCTCTTTCCCTAGTAGGGTGTGTCTCTGAGGAAGCTGAGCTCCAGGACACATTGGTGGGGTATTCAATCCAGGGAATCCTGGCCAGCATCCAGGTGGAATCTGGAGCCTGGTGATTGAAAAGAGAGTTAACATACGAAGCCAAACAAATTGTTGAGCAATCATGGACCCAAAGCTTGGAATAGTGGAGAGGAAGTATTAGAGGCGTACTCACTGAAAACTCTAGTGTACTTCTGCTTTCAGGTATATATTTTGCAGTAGTTTATGGATACGTGTGAACATAAGCTCTCTCTCACAGAAACTGGTGTATATCTAGGTTATGGGACTTTGTTAGAAAGTGAACCACCTGAGATGAAATTAGAGTGTACTATAAAAGGAAAGGTCTCACACAAGTAATGAAGCTGAAGGGTTGTCATTCCACTTGTGAAGTCTCTGGACACAGTCTGAGGTGAAGCATGTTGAGGTGGCAATCGTTGTGTTGGTTAGGTTGTGATTGGCGGATGCAATATTATTTGATATGGATTGGGAGACGCATATGGGAAAGTGGGCCCTATCCAAGGGTTCCAGGACTGGGGAAAGTAGGGGCTCTATAGTGAAGATGTGAGGTTCCTGCTGTCTTAGGGTTCAAAAAGACAATTGATAGTTAATGTTAATATCACATTATTTGGTAATTGGGTTAACTTTGAAAAGTCCTTTTGTTATGGTTTGCTGTACAGTATCCAGTATCTTGTATATAGCTGTGCTATTGGATGCTTCTAATATACTTGCTCTAGGCTTTTGAGAGAGCCCACATATCAAATACACAGCCTATATATTAAAAAGATTCAGTTTGTGTTTTGAAAAACTTTGAGACATACAATTGATTTTCCCCCTCTCATATTAATCAACTACTGATTTATATGTCTACATTTTTCTAGGAGTGTACATAAACACCATTCCCACCACCAAAAGACAGTGACTATCCCTCCAACCCACTCCCACCCCCCACTGGCCCAGGAAGCTGCATGTCTACCACTCACCACAGGGTTTTTACTTTGGTGCCATACTTACAATTTGGTCAGGTCCTGCTTTTAGTTTCCCTTTCAGATCTTCTTACTCAACTTCTGTTGATGAGTGGGATCATCCCATACTCATCTTTATCTTTCTGACTTAGTTCACTTAACATAATTCCTTCTAGCTCTGTCCAAGATGGGTCAGAGAAGGTGGGTTCATTGTTCTTGATAGCTGCATTGTGTATATATACCAATGCTTTCTCAGCCACTCATCTGTTGTTGGGCACCTGGGTTGCTTCCAGGTTTTAGCTATTATGAATTGTGCTGCTATGAACATAGGAGTACATACCTCTTTTTGGTTGGGTGTTATGTAGTCCTTGGGGTATAACCCCAGGAGAAGAATCACTGGATCATATGGAAGGTACTTGTCTAGCCTTCTGAGAGTTTTCCAGACTGCTCTCCACAGAGGTTATAGCAATTTACATTCCCACCAGCAATGTAAAAGGGTTCCTCTGTCCCCACAGCCTCTCCAGCATTTGTTGCTGCTGTCCTTTTTGATGTATGCCATTCTTACAGGAGTGAAGTGGTATCTTAGTGTTGTCTTAATTTGCATTTCTCTGACAATCAGTGACCTAGAGCAGGTTTTCATATGTTTGTTAGTCTTTTGGATCTCCTCTGAGGAGAATGTTTTGTTCATATCCTCTGCCCATTTTTGGATGGGGTCATTTGCTTTTTTGGTGCTAAGTTTGCTGAGCTCTTTATATATTTTGGTGATTAGATTCTTGTCTGATGTATGGCATGTGAAGATCTTCTCCCATTCTGTGAGGGGTCTCTCTCTTTGTTTAATAGTTTCTTTGGATGTGCAGAAGCTTTTCAATTTTATGTAGTCCCATTGGTTTGTTTCTTCGTTAGTCTTCCTTGCAACTGGGTTTGATCCATCAAAGATGTCCTTGAGGTGTATGTGGGAAAGTGTTTTACCAATGTTTTTCTCTAAGTATTTGATTGTTTCTGATCTGACATCTAGGTCTTTGATCCATTTGGAGTTGATTTTTGTTTCTGGTGAGATAAAGTGGGTCAATTTCATTCTTCTGCATGTTACAACCCAGTGTTCCCAGCACCATTTATTAAAGAGAGCCTCCTTTTTCCATTTAATCCTTTGGCCCCCCCTTATCAAAGATTAGATGCCCATAGGTGTTGGGATTTGTTTCTGGGCTTTCAATTCTGTTCCACTGGTCTGTGTGCCTATTTTTGTTCCAGTACCATGCTGTTTTGATGATGATGGCTTTATAATATAGTTTATGGTCTGGGAGTGTGATGCTTCTTTTCTGTTTCTTTTCCTCAAGACGGTTTTGGCAATTCTAGATGTTTTCAGTTTCCAGATAAATGACTGCAGTGTGAGTTCTATTCTCTTAAAGAGGCTTGGTGTAACTTTGATGGGTATTGCATTAAATTTGTATATGGCTCTGGGGAGAATATTCAATTTGGATGATATTTATTCTTCCAATCCATGAGCATGGGATATCTTTCCATTTCTTGGTATCAGTTTCTATTTCCTTGAGTAGCAACTCATAGTTTTGAGTATACAAGTCTTTCACTTCTTTGGTCAACTTTATTCCTAGGTATTTGATTGATTTTGCTGAAACAGTAAATGGGAGTGATTTCTGGATGTCTTCTTCTTCAGATTTAGTGTTTGCGTAAAGAAATGCCACTGATTTTTGTACATTGATTTTGTAGCCTGATAACTTGCTATATTGTCTAATAACTTCCAGTAGTTATCTGCTGGATTCTTTAGGTCTTTCTATGTATACTATCATATCATCTGCAAATAGTGAGAGCTTGACTTCCTCCCTTCCAATCTGTATTCCTTCGATTTCTTTCTCTTGCCTGATTGCTATGGCAAGAACTTCCAATACTATGTTGAAGAGTAACGGTGACAGTGGACAGCCCTGTCTAGTCCCCGTTTGAGGGGGAATGCTTTCAACTTCTGTCAATTGAGTATGATGTTGGCTGTAGGTTTGCTATATATAGACTCCACTATCTTGAAGAATTTCCCATCTATTCCCATTTTTTGTAGAGTTTTGAGCATGAATGTGTGTTGGATTTTGTCAAAGGCTTTCTCTACATCTATTGAAATAATCATGTGGTTTTTGGCTTTGCTTTTATTGATGTGATGAATGACATTGATTGACTTAAGGATGTTGAACCAACCATGCATTCCTGGGATGAATCCCACTTGGTCATGATGAACAATCTTTTTGATATGTTGCTTTATCCGGTTGGCCAAGATCTTGTTTAATATTTTGGCATCTATGTTCATCAGAGATATTGGTCTTTAGTTATCCTCTTTTGTTCTGTCCCTATCATCTTTTGGTATCAGGGTGATGTGGGCTTCATCGAAGGTGGAAGGGAGTATTCCTGTTTCTTCAATCTTATGGAATAGCTTAAGAAGTATGGGTATTAACTGTTTCCTGAAAGTTTTGTAGAATTCGTCTCTGAAGCCATCTGGTCCAGGACTTTAATTGTTGGGAAGGTTCTTAATAACGGTTTCAATTTCTTTGTCTGTGATTGGTGCATTTAGATTTTGTAGTTTTTCTTGGTTCAGTTTTGGAAGGTCATATGCTTCTAGGAATTGTTCCATTTCTTCCAGATTCTCTAGCTTGGTGGCATATAGTTATTCATAGAAGTTTTGCATGATTCTCTGGATTTCTGTGGTGTCAGTTGTGATATCTCCTCCATCGTTTACAGTTCTATTAATTTGAGTCTTCTCTCTTTTTTGTTTGGTGAGTCTGGCTAGGGGTTTGTCAATTTTGTTTAATCTTTCAAAGAACCAACATTTGGCTTCATTGATCTTTTGTATGGTTCTTTTATTTTCGATGTTGTTTATTTCTGCTCTAACTTTAGTGATTTCTGTCCTTCTGGTTGCTTTAGGGTTCCTTTGTTGCTCTTCCTCTCGGTCCTTGAGGTGTGCAGTAAGAACGTTCATTTGAGCTTCTTCTTGGTGTTTAATATGTGATTGTATGGCTATAAGTTTCCCTCTCAGTACTGCTTTAGCTGTGTCCCAAATATTTTCATAGGTTGTGTCTTCATTTTCGTTAGTTTCCAGGAATATTTGAATTTCCTGCTTGAGTGAGTCTCTGACCCAGTGGTTCTTAAGGAGTATCTTGTTTAGTTTCCAAATTCTGTGACTTTTAATAATTTTCTGTTTGTTGTTAAATGTTAGTTTTACTCCACTTTGGTCTGAGAAGATACTTGGGATGATTTTGATGCTCTTGAATTTATTGCTGCTGTCTTTGTGGCCTAACATTTGGTCTATCCTTGAGTATGTGTTATATGGATTTGAATAGAAGGTGTATTCCAGTTTTTTGGGGGTGGAGGAGTCTGAAAATGTCCAAGAGGTCTAGTCTGTGGATCTCTTCATTCAATTCTCTTGTATCTTTATTGGCTCTCTGCTTTGTTGATCTGTCTAAGTGTGAGAGTGGGGTATTGAAGTCTCCCACTATTTTTGTATTACTATTGATTTATATTTGATATACTTTCAGTAGGTGTTTAACGCATTTAGATGGCCCTCATTGGGTGCATAGATGTTAATAATTGTTATGTCTTCTTGGCTGATTGATCCTCTAATCATTATGTAATGTCCTTGCCTATCTTTTATTACTTTATTTAATTTAAAATCTATCGTGTCTGAGGTGGGAATGGCTGTTCCTGCCATTTTTTGTGGTCCATTAGCCTGTATGATAGTTTTCTATCCTTTCACTTTAAGTCTGTGTTTATGTTGTTGTGACAGATGGGATTCTTGCAAGCAGCATATGGTTGGGTTATGTTTTCTGATCCATCCCCCCACCCTGTGCCTTTTGATGGGTGAGTTTAAGCCATTGACATTTATTGAGATTATGGATTTAATGTATTGTAGTGCCATTGTTTAAATAAAAAATTGTTTGCTCTGATATATTGTAAGTATTATAGTGATGTTCTTGTTTATAAGAGGTCTTTCAGAACCTCTTTCAGGCCGGCTTGGTGATGGTTGCCTCCTTTAACTGTTGTTTATATAAGAAGGGTTTGATCCCTCCATCTAGTTTGAATGAAAGTCTAGCAGGATACATTATCCTTGGTTGAAACCCTTTTTCATTCAGGGCTCGATAGATATCTTGCCACTCCCTTCTGGCTTTTAGAGTTTGAGTGGAGAAATCTGCAGATAGTCTTATGGGTTTTCCCTTGTATGTGACTTTTTGTTTCTCTCTTGCAGCCTTTAGGATCCTTTCTTTATCCTTACTTCTTCTCATAGTGACTATGATGTGTCTTGGTGTCTTCAGGTCTGGGTTGATTCTGTTTGGTACTCTCTGGGCCTCTTGGATCTTGATGTCCTTTCTGTTATTCAGGTCTGGGAAGTTTTCTTGTATTATTTCCTCTAGAATGTTTACTTCCCCTTCCTCTCTTTCTTCCTCTGGCAGGCCAATTATACGAATGTTACTTCTTTTGAGATCATCCCATATGTCTCTGTTGTTTTTTTCAGTGTCTCACAATCTCTTTTTGAGCTCTTTCACCACTTTCTTAGTTTTCTCTAACTCATCCTCTGTCTGACCAATTCTGTTTTCTGCTTCTGTTAATCTGCTTTCCCTTGCCTCAGCTTCTTTCTTCATTACAGCTATTTCAGCTTTCAGTTCTCTAATTGCCCCAAGATAATCAGTACTTTTCTTGGGGGTCTCAACTGTTGTTTCCCTAATACTTTCCTCCAATGTTGTTTTCATTTCTCTGATTAATAAGTTTATTATTGCTTGCATACTTTTCTTATCTATGGTTACTTCTGGCTGATTTGTAGTTTCTTCTGGGCTCTTGTCTTCATTCATTGGAGTAGCAGTTTTATTTGTTTTTGATCTACCCATTTTTTTAATTTATGTGTTTTCTTTTTTATTTTATGCTCCGTTGTTCCTCAGTTGTTGTGTCTTGAGTACAAGTAACACTGTACTAAATACCTTTATGACAATTGCACTCACCAACCTCAGGAATTACAGTAGCAACTGAAGCAATTATTGAAGCAGTTTAATCATTACCAGTTATCCAAACAATTTCTCCAATCCATGAAAAAATAGTAACCAAATCCCAGTGTAGAAAGAGAAAAGAAAAAAAGGATAGCAAGAATAGACAGTTATGCAAATCTGCTATCCACTGTATATTCTAGGGGTAACAAGAGGGGAAAGGGAACTAGATCAGAGTTACACACATAGAGAGTCCACTCTGAGTCAGATTTCTTCCCCAAAATAATTCACAAATTCTGACAGGCTAAGAAGAAGGAAGAAGTGTATGACAAGATTTTTTAAAAAGAGAGAGAGAGAAACAAGAGAGAGAGAAAAGGGAAAAGAAAAGAAAAAAAGCTGTAATTAAAGAGCAGTGAATGGAAATTCCCAAATGTGTATCAGTGAATTCAAAAAAGCACACTGTGGTGTGGGGGTTGGGGGCTGTGACTTTGGAAGCTATAGGATTAAGGAAGTAGGGATGACAAGAATGAGAAAAAGAAAAGAAAAAAAAGAAAGAAAGAAAGAAAGAGAAAAAAGAAAAAGATAAGAAAAAGGACAGTCATAAAAGGGCATTGAAAGGAAAGGTTTTTTTTTAAATTTATTTTTAATTATTTAATTAGCTATGCGGGGTGAGGTGGGGGGGTTGGCTACTTAGAAAGAAAAAAGGCCAGAGGTTTCAGAAGGTTATAGACTTAGAATTAATGATACTCCCTGGTGGAGCAGGAATTTGGTAAAGAAAAGAAGCTCCCCTCCCCTGCTAGGAGCTGGTCCCCAGGTACTGGTTAAGGGGGGGGGGGGGGCGGGAAGTAGGTATGCTTGAAAATTAAAAGGAAGAAAAAAAATTTTTTCCCCTTTTTTCCCTACTCTAATTCTTAACCCAAATTAAGTTATAGTCACCTCCTTAGTGTCACCGCTAGGACCCCATATTGCTGGCCTGCTAAAGGCAGAAAATCCTACTGTTTCCAGGAGATGTGGTCAGAGATCAGCCACTAGCAGCTTCTCAGTCTGCCATCTTCTGGGAAACCCCCCCCCCCGAAGCTTTTTTAAAGGATTTCTCAAAAATGAAAACTAGCTCCAAGTCCTTTTGATCCAATGAGAGTTGTACTCAAGGATGTCCTCCGATCCACCCTCAGGGTCACGGTGGTCCCCGGAGAGTCCCAAGAGAAAGCCCCCGAGCTACAGTGCTCCCTCCCAGTCTTCTGCCATCCACCCTGCAGCGCTCTGCAACCAGCTCAGGAGCCGCCTTCCCGGGCTGAGAACAGTGCCCGGCGCACCTGCCTTGCCTGCCGCCGCCTGGGAAGTCTAGAGCAGCCCGCTAGTCCACACCACCTCTACTCTAATTCTTAACCCAAATTAAGTTATAGTCACCTCCTTGGTGTCACTGCTAGGATCCCTTATTGACTGGCCTACTAAAGGCGGAAAATCCTACCGTTTCCAGAAGATGTGATCAGAGCTCAAGCCACTAAGCAGCTTCTCAGTCCGCCATCTTCATGTTCTATTTTCTTAAAGAAACTTGTTGGAATATTGATGCATATTGCTTTTAAGTTTTATAGGGCTCTGGAGAGAATATTCATTTTGATGATATTCCATGAGCGTGGGATGTCTTCCAATCCATGAGCATGGGATGTCTTTCCATTTCTTGGTATCAGTTTCTATTTCCTTGACTAGCAACTCATAGTTTTCAGTATACAAGTCTTTCACTTCTTTGGTCAGGTTTATTCCTAGGTATTTTATTGATTTTGCTGCAACAGTGAATGGGAGTTATTTCTGGATATCTTCTTATTCACACTTAGTATTTGCATAAAGAAATGCTACTGATTCTTGTACATTGATTTTGTAGCCTGAAAAAATCCTGCTATATTGCCTAATAACTTCCAGTAATTTTCTACTGGATATTTTAGGTTTTTCTATTCATACTATCATATCATCTGCAAATAGTGAGAGCTTGACTTCTTGCCTTCCAATCTGTATTCCTTTGATTTCTTTCTCTTGCCTGATTGTTATGGCAAGAACTTCTATTAATGGTGATAATGGACATCTTTCTCTAGTCCCCAATCTGAGGGAGAATGCTTTCAACTTCTGTCTATTAAGTATGATGTTGGCTGTAGGTCTGCTATACATGGATTCCACTATCTTGAGGAATTTCTGGTCTAGTTTCATTTATTGTTTTGAGCATGAATGGGTGTTGGATTTTGTCAAAGGCTTTCTCTGAATCTATTGAGATAATCATGTGGTGTTTGGTTTTGCTTTTGTTGATGTGATGAGTGACATTGATTAACTTACGTTTGTTGAACCAGCCTTGCATTTCTGGGATGAATCTCACTTGGTCTTGATGAACAATCTTTTTGACATACTGCTGTATCCAGTTGGCCAGGATCTTGTTTAATATTTTGGCATCTATGTTCATCAGAGATATTGGTCTGTAGTTTCCCTTTTTTGTTGTGTCCCTATCTGTTTTTGGTATCAACGTGATGTTGGCTTCATAAAGATGGAAGGGATTCCTGTCTCTTCGATCTTGTGGTAAAGATTTAGAAGTACAGGTATTAGCTGTTTCCTGAAAGGTCTGTAGAATTTGTTTGTTAAGCCATCTGGTCCAAGATTTTTGTTGTTGAGAAGATTCTTAATAACTTATTGTTGCATTTAGGTTTTATAGTTCTTGGATCAGTTTTGGAAGGGTATATGTTTTTCCAAGAATTCTTGCATTTCTTCCAGATGTTCTAGCTTGGTGGCATATAGTTCTTCATAGAAGTTTCACATAACTTGCTAGATTTCTGTTGTGTCAGTTTTGATATCTCCTCTATCCTTTACAATTATATTTATTTGGGTCTTCTTTTTTCTCTTTCTTTCTTTCTTTTTTTTTTTTTTGTGAGTCTGGCTAGGGGTTTGTCAGTCTTGTTTATTTTTTTTCAAAGAATCAACATTTGCCTTCATTGATCTTTTTGTATGGTTCTCTGATTTTCAATGTTGTTTTTTTCTGCTCTAATTTTAGTGATTTCCATCTTTCTGGTTGCTTTAGGGTCCCATTGTTCTTCTTCCTCTATGTCCTTAAGGTGTGCAGTAAGGTCATTTATTTGAGTTTTTTCTTGTTCTCTAATATGTGATTGTATGGCTCTGGTTTTCCTTCTCAATACTGCTTTAGCTGTGTTCCAAATATTTTGATAACATGTGTCTTCGTTTTCATTTGTTTCCAGGAACATTTAAATTTCTTGCTTGAGTGCCTCTCTGACTCAGATGTTCTTAAACAGTATGTTGTTGAGTTTCCAAATTCTTTCACTTTTAGTAATTTTCTGTTTGTTGTTGAATGTTAGCTTTCCACTGTGGTCTGAAAAGACAGTTGGGATGATTTCAATGCTCTTGAATTTGTGGATACTGTCTTTGTGGTCTAACATGTGGTCTATCCTTTAAGGTGTGTTGTGTGGATTTGAAAAGAATGTGTATTCCTGTTTTCGGGGAAGCACTCCGAAAATGTCCAGGAGCTCTAGTCTGTTCATCTCATCATTTAATTCTCTTATTTCTTTGTCGATTATCTGCTTTGTTAATCTGTCTAAGTGTGAGACTGGTGTGTTGAAGTCTCCCACTAATATTGTGTTACTATTGATGTATTTTTGTAGTTCTTTCAGTAAGTGTTTGATGCATTTAGAAGGTCCCTCATTGGGTACATAGATGTTAATAATTGTTAAATCTTCTTTGTGGATTGATCCTCTAATCATTATGTAATGACTTTGCCTATCTTTTATTACCTTATTTAATTTAAGCTCTATGGTGTCAAGAGATGAGAATGGCTATTGCTACCCCTTTTTTGTGGTACATTACCCTGTATGTTAGTTTCCCATCCTTTCACTTTAAGTCTTTGTTTATCTTGTTGGGTCAGATGGGATTCTTGCAAGCAGCACATGGTTGGATTGTGTTTTTTGATCTACCCGCCCACTCTGTGCCTTTTAATAGTTGCATTTAATCCATTGACATTTATTCATGTTATGGATTATTGAATATATAGCCATTATTCAACAATTCTTTACTTGCTCTGACATATGGCAAGTATTATAGTGATGTTCATGTTTATAAGAGTTCTTTTAGTCTCTCTTTAAGGGCATGCCTCCTTTAACTGTTGTCTGTCTGAGAAGGTTTTGATCCCTCCACCTAGTTAAAGTGAAAGTCTGGCAGGATATATTATTATTGGCTGAAACATTTTTTCATTCAGGGCTGGATAGATATCTTGCCATTCTCTTCTGTCTTTTAGAGTTTGAGAGGAGATGTTTGCTGATAGTCTTATGGGATTTCCCCTGTATGTGATTTTTTTGTTTGTTTGTTTTTCTCTTGCAGCATTTAGGATACTTTATCATTGCTTCTTTTCATTGCAACCTATGAGATGTCTTGGTGACTTCATGTCTGTGTTCATTCTGTTTGGGTCTTTCTGGGCATTTTGAATCTTAATGTCCTTTCTGTTGTTTCTGTGATTATTAGGTTTACTATTGCTTACATACTTTTCTTATTGATGGTTACTTCTGACTGATTTGGAGTTTCTTCTGGGCTCCTGTCCTAATTCACTGTGGTAGCAGATTTATTTGCTCTTGATTTAACCTTTTTTTTTATTGGTGTGGCTTTTATTTTTCTGTTCTGTCATTCTTCAGTTGTTGTGTTTTGAGTACAAGCCCTGTTATACTGAAGGCCTTTATGACAAGTGCAATCACCAACCTCAGAAATTACAACATTAGTAACTGAGGCAAGTATTGATGCAGTTTACCAATATCATTTAGCTAATGATATTGGTAAACACCTCCAGTCCAAGAAAAAATAGCAACCAAACAAAAGAAAAAGAGACAGGAAAAAAGGGAAAGCAAGATTAGGCAATTATGCAAATCTACTGTCCACTATAAATTCTAAGGATAGAAAGAGGAGAAAGTGAAGTAGAGAACACACAGACACACATAGAGTCCACTCCAAGTCAGATTTCTTCCCCAAAACAATTCACAAGTATCAGTGAATTCAGAAAACAAAAGAAGGATGAAAAAAAAAATAAAAGAAAGAAAGAAGAGCAATGAAAGGAAAGAGGTGTTTTTTTTTGTTTGTTTGTTTGTTTTTATACATTATCTAGGAGGAGGGAAAAGCAGAGTGGAGAGAAGAGGTATAGAGAAACAAGTTCCTCTCATACTGGATAGGACACCCAGTCACCTAGCAATGGAAAAATAACAACACTTAATTTTGGTAAACATGAAGAAGGTAGATGGAAAAATGACATATTTATATAATAATAGTAGTAATAAAATAGAATAGAAAACCCCTAAAAGTCAGTCTTCAGCTTGTACCACTCTATTGGGGCCAGGCAGCCTGAGCAAAGACAGTAAGAAGTATCAAAAAAAAAAAAAAAAAAAAAAAAAAAAACAAAAAAAAAACACCTTCCAGACAAGGATGAGGCTCTGATTGGTCAGGTATTTTGTAATTCAAATAAAACTCCAGCCACTTTAAAAAAGAGAGAGAGAAGTTAAGTAAGAGGCTTGGAATGACACCCCTAGTGAGCCAGGAATCCTGGTAAAAAAAAATACCTCAGCAGGGAGCCTGCTAGGAGCTGCTGTACTGCCCCTGGGGGCTGGTACTGAGGTGAGCATGGTGAATTCAGAAATAATCAAAGGATTTTCCTTTGTCCCCCTGACCTCCATTTGTCTCTGGATCCCCAGCAATGGAACATAGCGGCGCACCAGCCATGGCCTGTTCGATAGCGATTGAGGAGGGCCCAATCATAACGTGCTAGGTCAAAGCCGGGTTGACGCTTGCAGGGGTCTGTGATGAGGTGTTTGTTCTTTACCTCAGCTGACTGCCAACTCTGTTTCCAAAAGTCTGGAACAGAGAAATTCAGTGTAGGCGTAGGAGACCAGATTGGATGACGAGAAGTCAAGTGTTGGACAGGGTGGGCGAAGATATCCGCGTATATTGGCAGGTCCGGTCGAGCGTAGAGGTGGGAAATGATCTTAGATGATGCTGCATCCCGACGAATATCTGGCTGGGCGATGTTGCTAAGAACTGGCAGCCATGGAACCGGGGTGGAACAGAGGTTCCAGAAATTATCCTCATGGAGGAATATAATTTGGAATCGACCAAGTGGACATGGGGGCTACGGAACCATACTGGGGCACAGTATTCTGCAGTGGAATAGCATAATGCCAGAGATGATGATCATAGTGTGGAAGCGCTCACGCCCCATGAGGAGCTGGCCAGTCTTGCAATGACGTTATTCCTCGCGCCCACCTTTGCTGCAGTTTTTATGAGATGTTCGTGAAATGACAGGGTGCGATCGAGAGTAACGCCAAGATAAACTGGCTGGGCTTCATGCCGGATTCTCGTATTGTCAAGCTGCACATTAAGCTCACATGAGGCCGAGGCATGGTGTAGATGGAAAACAGATGATAACATTTTTGCAGTGCTAGGGATTAGTCTCCATTTTTTACAGTAATCAGATATCAGAGACATGTCTTTCGTGAGTGTTTCCTCGAGGATGTCAAAAAAGTGGAATAGTGATTTGACACAACTGGATCAGTTGGATGTTAAGAGAAATGTGCAATAGTAATTCTCTCTGAGGAAAGAAATATGTAGAATATTATAAACTGACAAGCGAAAAAAGCATTATGACTGAATTATGCCTCCCCCAAATGAACTTTTGTAGTAGTTTTAATCTCAGATACCTCAGAATTTGAGGCTGTTTAGAAATACGAATTCTTGAGGCTGGGCAGTGGCGCACCATGTCAAACACACAAAATACGAAGCACAAGGATTCTCATAAGGTCGGCTCAGAGATCCTGGTTGGAGCCCCTAGCTCCCCACCTGCAGAAGGATCTTTCACAAGTGGTGAAGCAGGTCTGCAGGTGTCTATCTTTCTATTTCTCTATCTAGTTTCCCCTCACCTCTCAATTTCTTTCTGTCTTATCCATTTTTTTAAAATTTCTTTATTGGGGGAATGTTTTACATTCGGCAGTAAATACAATAGTTTGCACATGCATAATATTTATCAGTTTTCAACATAACAATACAACACCCACTAGGCCCTCTGTCATCCTTTTTGGATCTGTACTCTCCCCGGCACCCACCTCAGAGTCTTTTACTTTGTTTCAATACACCAACTCCAGTTCAGGTTCTACTTGTGTTTTCTCTTCTGATCTTGTTTTTCAGCTTCTACCTGAAAGTAAGATTATCTCATAGCCATCCTTCTGTTTATGACTTATTTCACTTAACATGATTTCGTCAAGCTATATCCAAGATGAGCTGAAAAGGTAAAATCACCATTTTTAATAGCTGAGTAGTATTCTATTGTGTATATATACCACAACTTGCTCAGCCACTCATCTGTTGTTGGACACCTGGATTGCTTCCAGGTTTTGGCTATTACAAATTGTGTTGCCAAGAACATATGTGTACACAATTCTTTTTGGATGGGTGTGTTGGGTTCCTTAGGATATATTCCCAGGAGAGGAATTGCAGAATCATAGGGTAGGTCCATTTCTAGCCTTCTGAGAATTCTCCAGACTGCTTACAGAGGTTGGACCAATTTACATTCCCACCAGCAGTGTAGGAGGGTTCCTTTGACCCTACAACATCTCCATCATTTGTTGCTGCTACTTTGTCTGATGTATGACATTCTCACAGGAGTGACGTGGTATCTCATTGTTGTCTTTGTTTGCATTTGTTTGACAATCAAAGACTTGGAGAATTTTTTCATGTGTTTCTCACCCTTTTGGACCTCCTCTGTGGTGAATATTCTGTCCATGTCCTCCCCCCATTTTGGATGGTGTTATTTGCTGTCTTGTTGTTGAGATTTGCACGTTCTTTATATATTCTGGGCATTAGACTCTTGTCCATGTCCTCTCCCCATTTTTGGATGGGGTTATTTCTTTTCTTGTTGTTGAATTTGATGAGCTCTTTATATATATATATATATATATATATATATATATATATATATATATATATATATGTATGTATTTTGACCTCTTGTCTGATGTATGGCATGTAAACATTTTCTCCCATTCTGTGAGGGGTCTCTTTGTTTGGATATTGGTTTCTTTTGCTGTATAGAAGCTTCTTAATGTGATATAGTCCCATAGGTTTATGCTTGTCTTAATCTTCTTTGTAATTGTATTCGTTTCAATGAAGATGTCTTTAAAATTTATGTGGAGGGAGTTGGGTGGTGCAAAGCACATGGAACAGCATAAGGATCCCAATTCAAGCCCTGGTTCCCCACCTGCAGGGCAGTTGCTTCTGTGAAAGTGGTGAAGCAGGTCTGTAGGTGTCTATCTTTCTCTCCCCCTCTCTGTTTTACCATCGTCTCTAAATTTGTCCTATCCAACAATGATGGCATCAATAACAACAACAATAGTAACTACAACAATACAACAACAAGGGCAACAGAAAGGTACAATGAATAAATCAAAATAAAAAAACTGTAGGAAAGAGTTCTGCTAATATTTTACTCTAAGTATCTGACAGTTTCTGGTCTAACATTCATGTCCTTGATCCACTTGGAATTTACTTTTGTTTTTGGTGAACTATAGTGGTTCCATTTCATTCTTCTGCATGTTTCAACCCATTTTTCCAACATCATTTGTTGAAGAGACTCTGCTTTCCCCTTTTAATAGTCTGGGCACCTTTGTCAAATATTAGATGTTCCTTGGTGTGCGGGCTTAATTCTGGGCTCTCAATTCTTTTCCACTGGTAAGTGTGTCTGTTTATGTTCCAATAACAAGCAGTTTTGATGCCAATGGCCCTATAATACAGTTTGAGATCTGAGAGTGTGATGCTTCCAGTTCTGTCCTTTCTTCTCAGGATTGTTTTGGCAATTCTAGGTCTTTTTTGGTTCCAGATAAACATTTGTAGCATGTGTTCTTTTCTCCTAAATAATGTGGTTGGTATCTTGATGGGGATAGCATTATATGTGTAAATGACTCTGAGTAGTATATTCACTTTAATGATGTTAGTTCTTCCAGCCCATGAACATGGGATGTCTTTCCACTTTTTTGTGTCTTTTTCAATTTCCTTGAGTGGTGACTCATACTTTTTAGTATACACGTCTTTCACTTTTTCCTACGTATCTTTTGTTTTTGTTTATGGTAAAAGGAACTGATTTCTGGTTTTCATCTTCTCTAACTTATTGTTAGAGAAGATGAAAAACCAACTGTTGTTGGTTTTTCAATTGATAGGTGACTGGGTGACCTATCCACTATGAGCTAAACTTTTTCTCTCCCTCTTCCCTCCAATTTCCTTTTTCTATCCTTCTAGATAATTAAAAAAAAAACTTTCCTTTCACTGCTCCCCCTTTTTTTCCTTTCTTTCTTTTTTTGTAAGATATCTGACTTGGAGTGGACTCTGTGTGTGCATGTCTCTCTTTTCTACTACCCTTTCTCCTCTTGCTATCCTTAGAATATACAGTGGACAGTATATTTGCATAATTGTCTAGTCTTGCTATCCCTTTTTCCTTTCTCTTTTTTTATTTTGGTTTTGGTTGGTATTTTTTCTTGGACTGGTGGTGGTCTTTTGCTATTGTTGTAATTTCTGAGGTTTGTGACTGCATTTGTGAAAGGGCTTTAATATATTCTGCCTTGTACCCAAAACACAACAAATGAAGAATGACAGAACAGAAAAATAAAAACCACATAAAAATAGTTAAATCAAGGTAAAATAAAACTGCTACCACAATGAATCAGGACTGGAGACCAGAAGAAACTCCAAATCATAAATAAGAAAGAGTAACCATAGATAAGAAAAGTATTCAAGCAATAATAAACCTAATAATCACAAAATGAAGACAAGTATGGATAAAGGGATAGAAGAATTAGGGACATAACAGATGAGACCCTCAAAAAAAAAATACTAGCTACCTCAAGGTAATTAGAAAACTGAAAGCTAAAATAGCTGAGCTAAAAGGTCAATTAGGAGAACAAGCTAACACTATAACTGAACTGAAAATAGAGGATGAGGGAAGGGAAAACTGACTAACAGAAGCAGAAAATAGAATTAGTCAGGCAGAGGATGAGCTAGAGAAAAGTAAGAAAGAGGTAAAAGAGCTAAAATAAAGATATTGAGAGATAGTGAAAACAACAACAGAGAAGTAACATTCATATAATTGGCATACCAGAGAAAGAAGGAGAGGAAGGGGATGCAAACATTCTAGAGAAGATAATGGAAGAAAACTTCCCATACCTAAACAACAGAAAGAGGCCCAGAAAGTCCCAAACAAAACCAGCCCAAACATGAAGAAACCAAGATACATCATAGTTACAATGAAAAGAAGAAAGGATAAAGAAAGGATCCTAAAGGCTTCAAGAGAAAAACAAAGTCACATACAGGGGAAAACCCATAAGACTATAACCAGAGTTTTCCTCTCAAACTCTAAAATCCAGAAGAGAATGGCAGGATGTCTATTGAGCCCTGAATGAAAAAGGGTTTCAACCAAGAAAATATATCCTGCTAGACTTTCATTCAAACTAGATGGAGGGATCAAAACCTTCTCAGACAGACAATAGTTAAAGGAGGAAACCATCACCAGGCTTGCCTTGAAAGAGGTTCTAAAAGACCTCTTATAAACAAGATCACCGTATTTCTTGCCATATATCAGAGAGAATAAAAATATTGAATAATTGCACTAGAATACATTGAATTCATAATATCAATAAATGTCAGTGGCTTAAACTCACCCATTAAAAGGCACAGAGTGAGAGGATAGATCAAAAAACATGATCCAACCATATGCTGCTAGCAAGAATCCAACCTGATCCAACAACACAAACACAGACTTAAAGTGAAAGGATGGAAAATTATCATACAGGCTAATGGACCACACACACACACAAGGCAGGAACAGCCATTCTCATCTCTGACCCCATAGACTTTAAATTAAGTAAAATAATAAAAGATAGGCAAGGCCATTATATAATGATTAGTGGATCAATCAACAAATAAAATTTAACAATTATAACATCTATGTATCCAATGAAGGACCTTCTAAATACAACACCTACTGAAAGAACTACAAAAATACATCCATAGTAATACAATATTAGTAGGAGACTTCAACATGCCACTCTCACACTTAGATCAATGAAGCAGAGAATCAACAAAGAAACAAGAGAATTAAATGAAGAGATGAACAGACTAGACCTCCTGGACATTTTCAGAGTTCTTTACCCCAAAAAACTGGAATACACATTTTTTTTCAAATCCACAGTGCACATCCTCAAGGATAAACCACATGTTAGACCACAAAGACAGTGCCAACAAATTCAAGAGCATTGAAATCTTCCCAAGTATCTTCTCAGACCACAGTGGAGTAAAGCTAACATTTAAAAACAAACAGAAAATTACTAAATGTCACAGGATTTGGAAACTAAACAACATACTGCTTAAGAACAGCTGGGTCAGAGAGGCATTCAAGCTTGAAATTCAAATGTTCCTGGAAACAAATAAAAATGAAGACACAAGGTATAAAAATATTTGGGACACAGCTAAAGCAGTATTAAGAGGGAAACTCATAGCCATAAAAATCACATATTAAAGAACCAGAAAAAGCTCAAATAATCAGCCTTACTGCAAGCCGTAGGACTTAGAGGAAGAGGAACAAAGTAACCCTAAAGCAACCAGAAGGACAGAAATAACTGAAATTAGAGCAGAAATAAACAACATAGAAAACAAGAGAACCATACAAAAGATCAGTGAAGCCAAATGTTGGTTATTTGAAATATTAAACAGGATTGACAAACCCCTAGCTAGACTCACTTAAAAAAAAAAAGACTCAAGTAAATTGAATTGTAAACGATAGAGGAGATATCACAACTGACACCACAGAAATCCAGAAAAATATGTGACACTTCTACGAAGAACTACATGCCACAAAGCTAGAGAATCTGGAAGAAATGAAAGAATTCCTAGAAACATATGCCTTTCCAAAACAGCAAGAACTACAAAACTTAAATGCACCAATCACAGCCAAAGAAATTGAAACAGTTATTAAGAATTTTCCCAACAACAAAAGTCCTGTTTGTCATCTGAAATTCTACCTCAATATGTCTGGATTAGTGTTTTGTGTCTTGTTTCATTTTAAAAACTTGTTTAACATAAATTGAAATTAAAAAACATAATAAACCTAGTTAACAAGTTTAATGTGATCTTCAATTCCATTAGCATTATTTCATTATTTCTATTTTGAATACTCTCTTTGTTCTAAAATATCTTTAGACACATCCATTCTCCTTACTGTCTTGAAGTCCTGAATTTAGTTCCTGATATCCAAATATAAAACAAAGAAAAACTATTCACATTGACTATAATACTCTCACTGTGAATCCTAGATGCAGTTGAACAGCAAAATTAGAGTCTCACCAGAGACCCTGGATTCCCCCATATGTGCCAAAATCTCTAATAGATCCCTTCCTCTACCAACACTGGTCACACCCATAAGGAATGTCATTATAAGGTCTTTTGTCAGCTTCTTCTGGCCTATACCCTCACTATGAAATAGCAATGGTAGGGACTGCCCCACTCTTCAAATAGAGGCTGGGTCATCCTACTTGGCTACTCAAGGAAGACTGGTTCTGAAATGAGTGCAACCTAGAATGGTTCCAGCTGTGACTATGGGCTGTGAACTCACTCTGACAGGGATTCAGTGGTTGCACAGGCTTTTTCACTAAATATAAATAGATTTGGGGCTCAGGTTAGACCATTTTGGTAAACAGTTAATTACATTTATATATCTTCTTCAAGTTTGTAACCAACTTTCTACCCTAATCCTGCTTCCTAGTTCTACTCTCTCCCACTTATGACACCATCTTCCTAGACAGTATTTCTGGGTGCCCCATGTTAGCTATTAAGCTCAAGCAAAGATTATTAAGACATTCTGAAAAAAATGAGTTCAAGCTTAGATACACCATTTCTGTATATGTAGCTAAACTAAATTAGATGTGTGAAGGCAGAATAAACTTTTTTTTTTCCAGATATAAAGAGTGGGAGAGAGAAGCAAAGTGGGATAGAGAAGAGGAAATCTCGGTATCAAAGTTTCCTTCAGTGAACTGGGGACTGGGTTCAAATCTGTATCTTACCTAGGACAAAACACTGCACTATCCAAGTGGACTATTTTACTGGTTCTAAGACAATTCTAATTATCTAGGACTTAAGAAACTTACCCAGAATACCCCAGTTAAGGAAGCACAATGCAGTCTTATTTAAAGAAACACAATAGATAACAAATTTTTTATCATGACAAAATGAATCTCAAATGACAATGAAAAAGGATGAAGCATAAATGATAGGGGAAATTTTAATGGTTATTGAGTTGCCAAGAAAATGAAAGTTAACTTTATAAATTGTTAAGAATGATTGTTATAAAGTAAAGGAAGGAGTAAAAGATGAATGTCATTTCAATATATTCCCAGGAGAAAATTGCATATATAGTAAGAGGTTAATTTTGTTTGACTAGAAATATAAAGCAAACAACATAAATATCTAGTTTTATCTATCTATCTGGAAAAATATATGTTTTAGAAATCTGGGGTGGGGGGAACTCAGTCTGTTAATGTTCAGAACTCTCTGGTCTGAGACCCCAGACGCTACAAGATCAATCTATAGCACTGCTGTGTGGCAGAGTTAAATAGTACTTTTACCTGTCTGTGTCAGTTTTAATAAATAAGTAAATATTAAACTGTTTAGATTTATTAAGTAATGATAGTAAAAATCTCATACCTTGGTGAAAAATAGGTTGGTAGCAGGGGGGAGTCCGGGTGTAGAGCAGCAGGTTAAGCGCAGGTGGCACTAAGCACAAGGACTGGCGTAAGGATCCAGGTTCGAGCCCTGGCTCCCCGCCTACAGGGGAGTTGCTTCACAGGCGGTGAAGCAGGTCTGCAGGTGTCTATCTTTCTCTCCCCCTCTCTGTCTTCCTTCATCTTTCTCCATTTCTCTCTGTCCTATCCAACAATGACAACAATAATAATAATAACTACAACAATAAAACAAGGGCAACAGAAGGGAATAAATAAATAAATAAATAAATAAATAAATAAAAAGAAAATAGGTTGGTAGCTTATTTTATGGCTGACAAACAGAAGTTCTATGTTTTACATACTAAGTTTTGTTCTTACTGTGTTATATAGAGTTAAGTTAAAACATATCATTGTAACCACTTTTTAGTTTTAATATTATATCATACTGCTCCAATGTATTTAAAAATTAGCATTATTTTTTCAGTTTAATTAAAGCATAAATAAAAATGTCTAATTTAAAATGAACAATATGAGGACAGGGGTAAATATCGTAAGGGTTGTGTAAAGAGACTCATGCTTGAGGCTCTGAAGTCCCAGGTTCTATCCTCCACACCACTATAAGCCAGAGCTGAGCAGTGCTCTGGTTAAAAAAAATAATATAGTGAACAATATGTCAAATAGACATAATTATAAATTGAATAAACAATAGTTAAAACATCCATCACCTCATTTAATTACCTTGTTGAGACATTAAAATCTAAGTATTTTTTAATGCAAGTATATAATATTGCAAACCATAGTCATTATTAATACTATAATTTAGATCCCCAGAGATCATTTATTTTATAGCTCAAAGTTTGTACTCTTTCAAAAAGGCTTCTTACCTATCACACTCCAGACTTGGCCAAAAATATTCTAGCCTTTAAATCAAGGCTAGGGAAACTTTTTTTCTGCCAAGGGTCATTTGTATACTTACAACATCATTCAAGGGCTGTACACAATTACCAACTTAGAAATTAATGCTTAATGTTGCTATGAAAAAAGTTCCAGTGTCTTAAAAGGGCCAATTTTGATGACCATATATGGCCTGTGGACCATATATTTAGTTTCAGCCATCATTTTTTAAAATTTTCCTCATAAAAGTATCTACACATTTTGTTACATGTTAGGTTCCTACTGAAGATGGATCTTTAATTTCAAATTCTACTTGTTCATTTCTGGCATATCGGGAAGCAACTGAGAGTTGTTGCTATTAAACCAGTCCTATGAAGAATGCTAAAGGATCTTACATATTAAAAAAACACTAAATGAACACACCTATAAGAATAAATAAAGAAATAATGCAGAGGTGGGCTGATGAGATATCTCATTTGGATCATATTCTTCTCTGCCATTTGTGTGACCTAGGTTTACCCCTAGCCTGTCCCCGACCTCATTAAAGCAAACTTCATTGCTATTGTCCTGTCACTTTAGCTTTACAGGGGAAAAATGCAATTCAAGGGGACAAAGTAAAATGAGAACAAATATTTATAATAGGATTGCAGAACTGAGGTCATTACAGGGGCCTAGTGGAGCCAGGGAGAGGAAGTTGCAAAGGTGAAAGGAGTACTACAAATTTTGGTGGGGGGGTATTGGTATTTTGGAGGTGGAAGTGGTTAAGTTTTGAAGAGGTAGGGAATGGTACTACTAATGTATTTCTGGTCGAATAAGTCAATGTTAACCTCAAAGGCAAGTAAGAAATTAAAACAGTGAATTAAGTGTAATAACATATAGTTGAGTCATGTTTATATAGTTTGGCTAATCTCTCACTGAATGCATGCATTGACTTTTAAGATGATTATTGACATAGTTAATAAGTATATTTATTATTATTTTTTTGTTTGATCCCCCTTTAATTTGTTTCAATTTTTGTCTTTTCTGTAATATGTGGTTCTCATTCAGTAATTTACATAATTCCATTTTCTCCTAATTTAATGTTACATGTCTGTTTTTATTTATCCTTAATCAAGTGTCTTTTTAAAGGTTTTTTTAATATAACTTTATTTAATTTAATAAAACACAGAGACAGGAAGGGGAATAGGAAAGGAAAGAGAGAGACACTTGTAACACTGCTTCATTGTTTCTGAAGCTGTCCCCTTACAGGTGGGGCCCAAGGGCTTAAACCCTGGTTGATCTATATAACAACATGCCCACTTAACCAGTTATACCAATGTCTGGTTCCTACTGGTATACTTTTCAAAAACTATCTTGGTAGTTGTCCTAGATTTTTCAGTTTTTCTTAGTATTTATTTATAAGCAATCCAAATCCACTTTTATAAAATATCTTACCATTTCACTGATAACATAAGAACTTTATAACAACTATATGATGCTAATATCTTCCTATAAATTGCATCATTACTGTTATTCACTTCAATTACATATATATATATGTATATATGTAAATGTATATATATATGTATATATGTAAATGTATATATATATATATATATGATTTCTGATGATTTTTGACTTTTAGTGGTGCCAGGAATTGATCATGGGACCTACATGTATGTCTTCTGAACTAACACTGCTTTACCTTCCTGATCCTCAATATTTTTTATATTTCAGTTTTCTAGTATTTTACTCTTATCTTCTCTAGCTCAGTTATATTTCTTTCCTGCTGTGTCCAATGATTTCTCTAACCCTTTCTAAACCACTTTTACCCCTGCTTCATATTTTATCTTGCTCTTACTTAGTCTTTCCATCTCTGTGTTTAGAGATGTTTTAACTCTGTAGTTATAAACACTGAGACTCCAGTTTACTATAGTTTAGGCATGTCATACTTCAGAACAGGCTACTTTTTGTTTTAATTTTTATCTTCCAAAGTCTGCTGTTAAAAACTGTGACTCTGTTCTTGGGATAACCTTCTGTCCTCCCTTCTCTTATGAATCCAAGAAGAGTTGCTCATTTTACCGCTTATTCAGCTTTTGCTTGTTAAGATGGAGTGGTGACATCCAAGCTACTTACTTGCAGAATTAAAATCGATTATAAATATTTCACATGTTTTTGTTCCTTTTATACTAGAGTTTGAAGTTAATTATGTCCTATCACTACATTAAAAAATGCTGATTCTAGCTATGTATGTATCTTTATTTGTGAGTTTTACACACATAGTTTTAAAGTTAAAATGTTTGAACCAGTGTATTTACAGGATTCTTCAGTTGTCAACTGAAGAATCCCATAAACATACGCATGTAGTATATAAGCATGTATCTGAGTGAATATGTATTCTGGTTAAATGTGGTATTGTTAGCAAGCATTACAAGCTTCATCTTGCTATCCATTATTATAGGGTTATGTTTTTTTTAATTTTTTTTTATTTAAGAAAGTATTCATTAACAAAGCCATGGGATAGGAGGGGTACAATTCCACACAATTCCCACCACCCATTCTCCATATCCCACTCTCTCCCCTGATATCTTTCCCATTCTCTATCCCTCTGGGAGCATGGACCAAGGGTCATTGTGGGTTGCAGAAAGTAGAAGGTCTGGCTTCTGTAATTGCTTCCCCGCTGAACATGGGCATTGACTGGTGGATCCATACTGCCAGTCTGCCTCTCTCTTTCCCTAGTAGGGTGGGTTTCTGGGGATGTGGAGCTCCAGGACACATTGGTGGGATCTTCAGTCCAGGGAAGCCAGCCAGAATCCTGATTACATCTGGAACCTGGTGACTGAAAAGAGAGTTAACATACGAAGCCAAACAAGTTGTTGAGCAATCATGGACCTAAAGCTTGGAATAGTGGAGAGGAAGTGTTAGGGGGATACTCACTGCAAACTCTAGTGTACTTCTGCTTTCAGGTATATATTTTGCAGTAGTTTACGGATACGTGTGAAGATATGCTCTCTCTCACAGAAACTGGTGTATATCTAGGTTTTGGGACTTTGTTAAAAAGTGAACAGCCCGAGATGGAATAAGAATATACTATGAAAGGAAAGGTCTCACCGGAGTAATGAAGCTGAAGGGTTGTCATTCCACACGTGAAGTCTCTGGACACAGTCTGAAGTGAAGCATGCTGAGGTGGAAATCGTTGTGTTGGTTAGGTTGTGATCGGCAGATGCAAAATTATTTGATATGGATTGGGAGAGACATATGAGAAAGTGGGCCCTATCCAATGGTTTCAGGACTGGGGGAAGTAGAGGCTCTATAGTGGAGATGTGAGATTCCTGCTGTCTTAGGGTTCAAAAAGACAATTGATAGGTAATGTTATCATCACATTATTAGGTAATTGGGTTAACTTTGAAAAGTCCTTTTGTTATGGTTTGCTGTACAGTACCAAGTATCTTGTATATAGCTGTGCTATTGGTTGCTTCTGATCTACTTGGTCTAGGCTTTTTAGAGAGTCTGCATATCAATTACATAGCCTATATATTAAAAAGATTCAGTTTGTGTTTTGAAAAACTTCGAGACATACAATTAATTTTCCCCATCTCGTATTAATTAACTAGTGATGTATATGACCACATTTTACTAGAAGTGTACATAAACAACATTCCCACCAACAAAAGACTGTGACCCATCCCTCAAAACCCACTCCCACCCCCCACTGTCCCAGGAAGCTGCATGTCTACCCCTTACCTCAGGGTTATTACTTTGGTGCCCTATTTACAATTTGGTCAGGTGCTGCTTTTAGTTTCCCTTTCAGATCTTCTTCCTCAACTTCTGTTGATGAGTGGGATCATCCCATATTCATCTTTATCTTTCTGACTTAGCTCACTTATCATAATACTTTCTAGCTCTGTCCAAGATGGGTCAGAGAAGGTGGGTTCATGTTATCGATAGCTGCATAGTATTCCATTGTGTATATATATACCACAGCTTTCTCAGCCACTCATCTGTTGTTGGGCACCTGGGTTGCTTCCAGGTTTTAGCTATTATGAATTGTGCTGCTATGAACATAGGAGTACACACCTCTTTTTGGTTGGGTGTTATGGAGTCCTTGGGGTATAACCCTAGGAGAGGAATTACTGGATCATATGGAAGGTCCATGTGTAGCCTTCTGAGAGTTTTCCAGACTGCTCTCCACAGAGGCTGGACCAATTTACATTCCCACCAGCAATGTAAAAGGTTTCCTCTTTCCCCACAACCTCTCCAGCATTTGTTGCTGCTGTCCTTTTTGATGTATGCCATTCTTACAGGAGTGAGGTGGTATCTTAGTGTTGTCTTAATTTGCATTTCTCTGACAATCAGTGACCTAGAGCAGTTTTTCATATGATTGTTAGCCTTTTGGATCTCCTCTGTAGTGAATGTTTTTTCATATCCTCTGCCCATTTTTGGATGGGGTCATTTGCTTTTTTGGTGCTAAGTTTGCTGAGCTCTTTTTATATTTTGGTGATTAGTTTCTTGTCTGATGTATGGCATGTGAAGATCTTCTCCCATTCTGTTAGGGGTCTCTCTGTTTGTTTAATAGTTTCTTTGGATGTGCAGAAGCTTTTCAATTTGATGTAGTCCCATTGGTTTGTTTCTGCTTTAGTCTTCCTTGCAATTGGGTTTGATTCATCAAAGATGTCCTTGAGGTGTATGTGGGAAACTGTTTTACCAATGTTTTCCTCTAAGTATTTGATTGTTTCTGGTATGGCATCTAGATCTTTGATCCATTTGGAGTTGATTTTTGTTTCTGGTGAGATAAATTGGTTCAATTTCATTCTTCTGCATGCTACAACCCAGTTTTCCCAGCACCATTTATTGAAGAGAGCCTCCTTCTTCCATTTAATGCTTTGGGCCCCCTTATCAAAGATTAGATGTCCATAGTTGTGGGGATTTATTTCTGGGCTTTCAATTCTGTTCCACTTGTCTGTGTGCCTATTTTTGTTCCAGTACCATGCTGTCTTGATGATGATGGCTTTATAATATAGTTTAGTGTCTGGGAGTGTGATGCCTCCTTTCTGTTTCTTTTCCTCAAGATGGTTTTGGCAATTCTAGGTGTTTTCATGTTCCTGATAAATGATTGTAGTGTTTGTTCTATTCTCTTAAAGGAGCTTGGTAGAACTTTAATGGGTATTGCATTAAATGTGCATATGGCTCTGGGGAGAATATTCATTTTGATGATATTTATTCTTCCAATCCATGAGCATGAGATATCTTTCCATTTCTTGGTATCAGTTTCTATTTCCTTGAGTAGCGACTCATAGTATTCAGCATTCAAGTCTTTCACTTCTTTGGTCAACTTTATTCCTAGGTATTTGATTGATTTTGCTGAAACAGTAAAAATTAGTGATTTCTGGATGTCTTCTTCAGATTTAGTGTTTGCGTAAAGAAATGCCACTGATTTTTGTACATTGATTTTGTAGCCTGATACCTTGCTATATTGCCTAATAACTTCCAGTAGTTTTCTGCTGGATTCTTTAGGTTTTTCTATGTATACTATCATATCATCTGCAAATAGTGAGAGCTTGACTTCTTCCCGTCCAATCGGTATTCCTTGGATTTCTTTCTCTTGCCTGATTGCTATGGCAAGAACTTGCAATACTATGTTGAAGAGTAACGGTGACAGTGGACAGCCCTGTCTAGTCACCGATCTGAGGGGGAATGCTTTCAGCTTCTGTCCATTGAGTATGATGTTGGCTGTAGGTTTGCTGTATATAGATTCCACTATCTTGAGGAATTTCCCATCTACTCCCTTTTTTTGTAGAATTTTGAGCATGAATGGGTGTTGTATTTTGTCAAAGGCTTTCTCTGCATCTATTGAGATAATCATGTGGTTTTTGGCTTTGCTTTTATTGATGTGGTGAATGACATTGATTGACTTATGGATGTGAACCAGCCTTGCATTCCTGGGATAAATACCACTTGGTCATGATGAACAATCTTTTTGATATTTTGCTGTATCCTGTTTGCCGAGATCTTGTTTAATATTTTGGCATCTATGTTCATCAGAGAAATTGGTCTGTAGTTTTCCTTTTTTGTTCTGTCCCTATCAGCTTTTGGTATCAGGGTGATATGGGCTTCATAGAAGGTGGAAGGGAGTATTCCTGTTTCTTCAATCTTATGGAAAAGCTTCAGAAGTATGGGTATTAACTGTTTCCTGAAAGTCTTGTAGAATTCGTTTGTGAAGCCATCTGGTCCAGGACTTTTGTTGTTGGGGACATTCTTAATAACGGTTTCAATTTCTTTGTCTGTGATTGGTGCATTTAGATTTTGTAGTTCTTCTTGGTTCAGTTTTGGAAGGGCATATGCTTCTAGGAATTGTTCCATTTCTTCCAGATTTTCTAGCGTGGTGGCGTATAGTTCTTTATAGAAGTTTCGCAGGATTTTCTGGATTTCTGTGGTGTTGTGATATCTCCTCCATCGTTTACAATTCTATTAATTTGAGTCTTCTCTCTTTTTTGTTTGGTGAGTCTGGCTAGGGGTTTGTCAATTTTGTTTAATCTTTCAAAGAACCAACATTTGGCTTCATTGATCTTTTGCATGGTTCTTTTATTTTCGATGTTTTTTATTTCTGCTCTAACTTTAGTGATCTCTGTCCTTCTGGAGGCTTTAGGGTTCCTTTGTTCCTCTTCCTCTAAGTCCTTGAGGTATACAGTTAGGTCGTTCATTTGAGCTTCTTCCTGGTGTTTAATATGTGATTGTATGGCTATAAGTTTCCCTCTCAGTACTGCTTTAGCTGTGTCCCAAATATTTTGATAGGTTGTGTCTTCATTTTCATTTGTTTCCAGGAACATTAGAATTTCCTGCTTGAGTAAATCTCTGACTCAGTGGTTGTTAAGTAGTATCTTGTTTAGTTTCCAAATTCTGTGACTTTTAATAATTATCTGTCTGTTGTTAAATGTTAGTTTTACTTCACTGTGGTCTGAGAATATACTAGGGATGATTTCAATGTTCTTGAATTTATTGATGCTGTCTTTGTGGCCTAACATGTGGTCTATCCTTGAGTATGTGTTATGTGGATTTGAAAAGAAGGTGTATTCCAGTTTTTTGGGATGAAGGACTTTGAAAATGTCCAAGAGGTCTACTCTGTCAATCTCTTCATTCAATTCTCTTGTATCTTCGTTGGTTCTCTGCTTTCTTGATCTGTCTAAGTGTGAGACTGGGGTGTTGAAGTCTCCCACTATTATTGTATTACTATTGTTGTATTTTTCAAATTCTTTCAGTAAGTGCTTGACGTATTTAGATGGTCCCTCATTGGGTGCATAGATGTTAATGATTGTTGAGTCTTCTTGGCTGATTGATACTCTAATAATTATGTAATGTCCTTGCCTATCTTTTATTACTTTATTTAATTTAAAATATCATGTCTGAGATGAGAATGGCTGTTCCTGCCCGTTTTTGTGGTCCGTTAGCCTGTATGATAGTTTTCCATCCTTTTACTTTAAGTCTGTGTTTATCTTGTTGTGACAGATGGGATTCTTGCAAGCAGCATATGGTTGGATTATGTTTTCTGATCCATCCCCCAACTCTGTGCTTTTTGATGGGTGAGATTATGCCATTGACCATTATTTATATTATGGATTTATGTATTGTAGTGCCATTGTTCAAAAAAAAATTTTTTTTGTTTGCTCTGATATATTGCCAGTATTGTAGTGATGTTCTTGTTTATAAGAGTTCTTTTAGAATCTCTTTCAGGGCCAGTTTGGTGATGGCTGCCTCCTTTAACTGTTGTTTGTGTAAGAAGGTTTTGATCTCTACATCTAGTTTGAATGAAATTCTAGCAGGATATATTATCCTTGGTTGAAACCCTTTTTCAATTAGGGCTCGATAGATATCTTGCCATTCTCTTTTGGCTTTTAGAGTTTGAGTGGAGAAGTCTGCAGATAATCTTATGGGTTTTCCCCTGTTTGTGACTTTTTGTTTCTCTCTTGCAGCCTTTAGGATCCTTTCTTTATCATTACTTCTTCTCATTGTGACTATGATGTCTCTTGGTGTCCTCAGGTCTGGCTTGATTCTGTTTTTTACTCTGTGGGCCTCTTGAATCTTGATGTCCATTCTGTTATTCATGTCTGGGAAGTTTTCTTCTATTATTTCCTCTAGAATGTTCTCTTCCCCTTCCTCTCTTTCTTCCTCTGGCAGGCCAATTATACGAATGTTACTTCTTTTGAGATCATCCCATATGTCTCTGTTGTTGTTTTCAGTGTCTCTCAATCTCTTTTTAAGCTCTTTCACCTCTTTCTTTGTTTTCTCTAATTCATCCTCTGTCTGACTAACTCTGTTTTCTGCTTCTGTTAGTCTGCTTTCCCTTGCCTCAGCTTCTTTCTTCAATACAGCTATTTCAGCTTTCAGATCTCTAATGCCTCAAGATAATCAGTATTTTCCTTGGGGGTCTCAACTCTTTTTTCCCTAATACTGCCATTCCTTTCCTCCAATGTTGTTTTCATTTCTGTGATTAATAAGTTTATTATTGCTTTTCTTATCTATGGTTTCTTATCTATGGTTACTTCTGGCTGATTTGTAGTTTCTTCTGCGCTCCTGTCTTCATTCATTGGAGTAGCATTTTTATTTGTTTTTGATCTACCCATTTTTTTGATTTATGTTTCTTTTTTTTTATCCTCTGTTGTTCCTCAGTTGTTGTGTCTTGAGTACAAGCAACACTGTGCTAAATACCTTTATGACAATTACACTCACCAACCTCAGGAATTACAGTAGCAACTGAAGCAAGTATTGAAGCTGTTTAATCACTACCAGTTAGCCAAACAATTTCTCCAGTCCGTGAAAGAATAGTAACCAAATTCCATTGCAGAAGAAAGAGAGAGAAAAAAAAAAGAAGGGATAGCAAGAATAGACAGTTATGCAAGTCTACTATCCACTGTATATTCTAGGGGTAACAAGAGGGGAAAGGAAACTAGAGCAGAGATACACACATAGAGAGTCCACTCTGAGTCAGAATTCTTCCCCCAAATAATTCCCAAATGTGTATCAGTGAATTCAAAAAAGCACACTGTTTGGTGGTGTGGGGGCTGGTGCCTGTGGCTTTGGGAGCTGTAGGATTAAGGAAGAAAGGTAGACAAGAATGAGAAAAAGGAAAAAAAAGAGAGAGAGAGAAAAGAAAAAGATAAGAAAAAGAACAGTCATAAAAGAACGGTGAAAGGAGTTTTTTTATTTCTTTATTTTTAATTATTTAATTAGCTATGCAGGGTGAGGTGTGGGGGTTGGCTACTTAGAAATAAAAAAGGCCAGAGGTTTCAGAAGGGTATATACTTAGAATTAATGATACTCCCTGGTGGACAGGAATTTGGTAAAGACAGAAGCTCAGCAGAGGATTCTGCTAGGAGCTGGTCCTCAGGGACTGGTTAGGGGTGGGGAGGTGGGGGGTGGTGTGCTTGATAATTAAAAGGAAAAAAAATTTGTTGTTCCCTTTTTTTCTACTCTAATTATTAAACCAAATTAAGTTATAGTCACCTCTTGGTGTCACCTCCTTGGTGTGACTGGTCTACTAAAGGCAGAAAATCCTACCGTTTCCAGAAGATGTGATCAGAGCTCAAGCCACTAGCAGCTTCTCAGTCTGCCATCTTCTGGGAATCAGTCAGGGTTATGTTTTAAGAAATATAAGAAACATTATTTTTTGTAGTAATTTGCTAATTAACTGAAGATATTGATTAACAATTTTATCTGCCATTTTACCCTGTTTCCCAGGGAAATGAATGTCTAAGTAGGATCCTGTTACTTAGAGAGGCATTGTTTCATGATGTTATCTCCAAGTTTTATGTTGGACAAGGTCACCAAACTCTGATGACTCATTCCATGTGACCAGACCCACACCTTATCCAACAGACAGAAAGTCCTGTGCAAGGACCCTGTAAGTCATCCAGATAGACTCAAGAATGGATTTCTTCTGTTCTGTTAGACTATTACACTTTATAAACAGTGAACTTCAGTGTCACAGGAAGATGGCTTTTGAGGTATGGGTATGTCATCTACTAAGGTTTTCTAGTATCTAATGAAGTCTTATCTCTTGATTAACTGACTTTTTGAGTAGTGAGAAATTCAAACCCTCAATTTATCAACAATAGTGGACATACTTATTTGCATATATAATATATAAATTGATTTAAATATGTTTATATAGTGTGTGTGCATAGTGGTATATGTATGTATACAAATATATACTCACAGAGTCAATTATGCTGACCCATGGTAGTGAGATTTTACAGTCACTGTGAATACTGAGTTAGTAATTTATTAAACCATTACCTGGGAGTTGGGTGGTAGCTTACCAATTATGTACATGTAGTATGAAGAACAACCACTCAAGGATCTAGGATCAAGGCCTCCAGCTTCTCATCTGCAGGGGAGTCACTTCACAGGCAAGGAAGCAGGTGAAGGTGTCTATCTTTATCTCCTTTTCTTCTCACGTAGTGCCAGCACTAATCCCCAGTGATAACCCTGGAGGGGAAAAAAAAACTACCCTAAAAGAATATTCAGGGTGAGGTTCTAGAGGACTGTATTTATATTTTTGTTAACTGTCATATATGCATGCCATAACTTAGGTTACCAGCATCTTTATTTTTTAAAAAGGCTTTAATGACCATGTCCAGTGGGGAAGCAATTACAGAATCAAGGACTCCTACCTTCTGCACCTCAAAAAGAATTTTTTAATTTATTCTCAGGGGAGAAATATTTCAGGGGAAGATGAGTAGAATGTTCTGAACTCCAATTCCATCAGGACTCAGAGGAAAGAAAAAAAGGAAAGACATTTTGAAGTAATAAAAGGTGTAGGCGTGACCTAAAAAGGGAGAGAAGGCAGGACCACAGGAAAAAAAAGGGCAAATGTATATGTGCATGTACATGTACATGTATATGATGTATATGCATAAGTATATGCATATGCATATGTATATAAATTGATAGATGATAGATAGATAGCAGTCAACTCATATCTGTGACCTTATGAGAACCACTGCAGTTTCTTTTTATTTATTATTTTTTTATTTAAGAAAGGGGACATTAACAAAACCATAGAATAAGAGGGGTACAATTCCGCACAATTCCCATAACCCGATATCCACGTCCCACCCCCTTCCCTGATAGCCTTCCCATTCTTTATCTCTCTGGGAGTATGGATCCAGGGTCATTGTGGGTTGCAGAGGGTGGAAGGTCTGGCTTCTGTAATTGCTTCCCCGCTGAACATGGGCGTTGACTGGTCGATCCATACTCCCAGTCTGCCTCTCTCTTTCCCTAGTAGGGTGGAGCTCTGAGGAAGTGGCACTCTAGTACACACTGATGGGGTCGTCTGTCCAGGGAAGTCTGGTCAGCATCCAGAACCTAGTGGCTGAAAAGAGAGTTAACATACAAAGTCAAACAAATTGTTGAACAATCATGGACCTAAAGACTGTAATAGTGCAGATGAAGTGTTGGGGGTATTCCCTGCATGCTTTTGTGTACTTCTGCTTTCAGGTATATATTTTTCCCCTAGTTTGTGGGCACGGGTGAACCTATGCTCTATCTCAAGGGACCTGGACTATATCTAGGTTTGGGGACTTTATTGGGGAGTGGACCACCTGGGCTGGAATTAGAGAATACTATGAAAGGAAAGGTCTCACCCGAGTGATGAAGCTGAAGGGTTGTCATTCCATACCTGAAGTCTCTGGTCACAGTCTGAAGTGAAGCATGCTGGGGTGGTACTCGTTGCGTTGATTAGGTTGCGATCTTCGGATGCAATATTATTTGATTTGAATTGAGAGCAGCATGCAGAAAAGTGGGCCCCACCCTAAGGTTCCAGGACTGGGGGAAATATAGGCTCTAAAGTGGAAACTTGAGGTTCCTGTTGTCTTAGGGTTCAAGAAGACAGTGGATAGTTATTATTATCATCACATTATTTGGTGATAGGGTTAACTTTGGAAAGTCCCTTTGATAGGGTTTGGGGTATAGTACCCAGCATCTTGTATATAGCTGTGTTGACCACTGCAGTTTCTAATGGAGGGAATAGGAATACAGAATTCTGGTGGTGGGAAGTGTGAAATTATACCCGTTATTTTGTAATTTAGTAATTTAAGTCAATAATAAAAATAGGGTAAAAAGAAATAAAAAAGAGAAAGAAATCATCATCATGAAAAAAAAAAAAAAAGAATAGCTCATGACCATTGAAAGCTTTCCTTCACACAAATCTTTTCCTGTATAACATTTACCAAGTTTCCACTTATCTGACAATTTTAAACTTGTCTCAAGCATATTTCTTTTGAAATGTGTCCCTAAACTGGCACTAACTGAGGAAGGCTTAGCATTTTTCTTTCTCTGGTTAATGTGATCAAGCTTTTCTTTTGCTTTCAATTTAGCATGATGCTGACCACTATGCACTTTTTTAAAAAAAACAGAGAGAAATTGAGAGAGGAGGGAAAGACAGAGAGAGAAGATATAGACACCTGCAAACCTGCTTCACCATGTGTGAAGCGACCCCCCCACACATACAGGTGGGGAACCAGGATCATTATGCTGGTTCTTACGCTTAACCCACTGACCCACCACCCAGCTCCCCCACTATGTATTTTTAATATCCTATATTATCTCATCAATCTCCAAATTTAGTATCTTTTCTATATTACTTACAAGCTATAGCTGATACTTTGATGCTTTCTAGAGAAGCTTTATATAGAGAATAGCAAATTAATAAATCAACATTGAACTGTGGAGAACAGCACTGTAACTCATGCTTGAACAAAGTGTACCTGAGGAGCTCATTGTACCAGTGTGGCACATTATGGGCTCCTTGTGCTTAGGAATTGTGTATAATATTAAAAACTAGTGGTAGAAAGTGATCTGAAGCAGTGACAATATTTCTCAACAGCAAAAACATAACAATCTTATGTAAAGAATTTATTTATATTTTTAACTTTAGACTTTATTGAGTAATGGTTTACAGTATAGTCCTTTTTTTCTCATCACTCCCATCACCATAGGTCTGTGTCCCCATCGCCACACCCATAGATAACCATTAAAGTTCTCCCAGCAATCTTAGATACAGCTTGACATTTTTTTTTTACATTCGTATGTTCAATTCTCTATTCTGCATATGAGTGAAACCATTCTGTAGTTGTCCTTCACCTCCTTACTTGCTTCACTAAGCATCATTTTCTTCAATTTCATCCATTTTATCCCAAAGGACACAATATAATTTTTATAGCTTTACTTTTTAATATTTTTATTTTTTTATTTTTGAGAGAGACGCAGAGAGAGAGACAGAGAGAAACACTAGAGCACTGCTCAGCTCTGGCTTATGGTGGTGCAGGGGATTGAACCTGGGACTTAGGAGCCTCAGGCATGACAGTCTGTTTGCATAACCATTATGCTATCTCCCCTGCCCTTTTTATAGCTTTATAATATTGTGTTGAGTAACTGTTCCATAACTTTTTTTATCCAGTCATCTGTCAAAGGACATTTTGGTTGTCCCCAGGTTTTTGCAATTTATTATAATTTAAAAAATAAGTAAAGGACTTTGGTGCATAGCTTGACGTGGGTTTAAACATAATCAAGGTTTATCACATCGCAGTACAGTTGTACAGAATATAAGCTCACCTTTTCTACCACATCAACTAATTATCTGGGATTCTAGTCAGAGATTTCCACATGACTTAGACCTCTAACAGATCTCTCTCACTACCATTACTGGTCACTTAAATCAAGAATGTTATGATAAGCACATCTGTGGACCTCTCCAGAACCTTACTCTCACTATAAAACCTTATTCTCACTATAAGGACAGGCCCACTCTCTGAAGAAAGACTGGGACATCCTACTCTGCCACTTGAGGTATAGTGGTCCTGTGATGAGTTCAGCCTAGAATGTTCTCACCTATGACCATGAGCTATGAGCTGAAAGTTACAGATACTACTACAATTTCATCCTGACCTCCCTAGGCAGGCCAACTTGTCCTGGAACATCACTTCCAAAGCCCTACCTTACTAGAGAAAGATAAAAATAGGCTAGGGGTATGGACCAACTGTTACCATTCATGTTCTGTGAAGAAGCAATTATGGAGATAGATGATTAGAAACATGATTGATAGATAGAAAGACTGACAGACAGATATAGATAGATGCTACTTCATGAGAACTACTGCAGTTTCCAGTAGAAGGGGATGGGGTGGGAAAGATGTGGACTTATATATTATCTTATAATTTTGTACATCAATATTTTAAGAAAAAAGAACTGTAAAGAAGGAATCTAGTAAAAATTTTGTTAACATAATCAGGGAATGAGATACACAAGAACTGATCTATAGATCAATCAAGGTTAAACAGAAATTTAAAAGACATAATACCATAACAGCATGAATACATAAATGTTGCCATTGATAGATGTTTTCACCTTCTTAATTAAGTTTTTTAGCTTATTTATTTATTTACTTATCTATAAACTTCATATTCTTCTGGTCTATGCTATACAAGGGATTGAATGTGGGTTTCATACATAAAATTTCTGTTCCCTGATGCTGAGTTGCCTTTCCCAGCTTCATTTCTTCTTTTTTTTTTAACTAAATTAAATTTATTTATTTATTTATGCCTCCAGGATTATCCCTGAGGCTCAGTGCCAGCACAACAAACCTGGGTCCTTGAACTGAGATCATTGTGTGGGTCTTTGTGCTTCGTACTATGTGTATTTAACCTGGTGCAACACTGCTGGACCACCTCCCAGTCCCCCCAGCCCCAATTGCATCCCTCTGACTAAGTTTTGACAGATAAGGAGGCAGGGGTGAAAGTTCTATGAAGCAACCTTCCTTTTGGCAAATATTGACGAGCAGTTCAGAATGACTGAAAGTTGGGAGACATAAGGGAATAGAGGGATTTTTTTTCCTTTTTCTTTTAAATAATTTCTAAAGCAAATGCCAAGCTAAAAAAATAAGGTTGAGAAATATCCTTAGGCATCTAAGTGTCTAGAACTTTTTTTTTATTTAAAAAAGGATTAATTAACAAAACCATAGGGTAGGAGGGGTACAACTCCACACAATTCCCACCACCCAATCTCCATATCCCACCCCCTCCCCTGATAGCTTTCCCATTCTACATCCCTCTGGGAGCATGGACCCAGGGTCATTGTGGGTTGCAGAAGGTAGAAGGTCTGGCTTCTGTAATTTCTTCCCCGCTGAACATGGGCGTTGACTGGTGGGTCCATACTCCCAGTCTGCCTCTCTCTTTCCCTAGTAGGGTGTGTCTCTGGGGAAGCGGAGCTCCAGGACACATTGGTGGGGTCTTCAATTCAGGGAAGCCTGGCTAGCATCCTGATGGCATCTGGAACCTGGTGACTGAAAAGAGAGTTAACAAAAGAAGCCAAACAAATTGTTGAGCAATCATGGACCCAAAGCTTGGAATAGTGGAGAGGAAGTGTTAGGGAGGTACTCACTGGAAGCTCTAGTGTACTTCTGCTTTCATGTATATATTTTGCAGTAGTTTATAGATACGTGTGAAAATATGCTCTCTCTCACAGAAACTGGTGTATATCTAGGTTTTGGGACTTTGTTAGAAAGTGAACCACCTGAGATGAAATTAGAGTATACTATGAAAGGAAAGGTCTCACTGGAGTAATGAAGCTGAAGGGTTGTCATTCCACATGTGAAGTCTCTGGAAACAGTCTAAGGTGAAGCATGTTGAGGTGGCAATCATTGCATTGGTTAGGTTGTGATCGGCGGATGCAATATTATTTGATATGGATTGGGAGAGGCATACGGGAAAGTGGGCCCTATCCAAGGGTTCCAGGACTGGGGAAGTAGAAGCTCTATAGTGGAGATGTGAGGTTCCTGGTGTCTTAGGGTTCAAAAAGACAATCGATAGTTAATGTTATCATCACATTATTTGGTAATTGGGTTAACTTTGAAAAGTCCTTTTGTTATGGTTTGCTGTACAGTACCCAGTTTCTTGTATATAGCTGTGCTATTGGATGCTTCTGATCTACTTGGTCTAGGCTTTTGAGAGAGTCCGCATATCAAATACACAGCCTATATGTATATTAAAAAGATTCACTTTGTGTTTTAAAAAACTTGGAGACATACAGTTGATTTTCCCCCTCTCATATTAATTAACTAGTGCTTTATATGACTACATTTTACTAGGAGTGTAAATAAACACCATTCCCACCACCAAAAGACTGTGACCCATCCCTCCCACCCACTCCAACCCGCCACTGTCCCAGGAAGATGCATGTCTACTCCTCACCACAGGGATTTCACTTTGGTGCCTACTTACAATTTGGTCAGGTCCTGCTTTTAGTTTCCCTTTCAGATCTTCTTACTCAACTTTTTTTTAATTGGTTTTTTTATTTTTATATTTATTTTTTATTTAATAAAGGATTAATTAACAAAACCATAGGGTACGAGGGGTACAATTCCACACAATTCCCTGCACCCAATCTCCATATCCCACCCCCTCCCATGATAGCTTTCCCATTCTCTAAACCTCTGGGAGCATGAACTCAGGGTCATTGTGGGTTGCAGAAGGTAGAAGGTCTGGCTTCTGTAATTGCTTCCCCACTGAACATAGGCGTGGACTGGTCAGTCCATACTCCCAGTCTGCCTCTCTCTTTCCCTAGTAGGGTGGGTCTCTGGGAAAGCGAAGCTCCAGGACACATTGGTGGGGTCTTCAGTCTATGGAAGCCTGGCCGGCATCCTGATGACACCTGGAACCTGGTGACTGAAAAGAGAGTTAACATACAAAGCCAAACAAATTGTTAGGCAATCATGGACACAAAGCTTGGAATTGTGGAGAAGAAGTGTTAGGGGGATACTCACTGCAAACTCTAGTGTACTTCTGCTTTCAGGTATATATTTTGCAGTAGCTTACGGATATGTGTGAACATAAGCTCACTCTCACAGAAACTGGTGTATATCTAGGTATTGGGACTTTGTTAGAAAGTAAACCACCTGAGATGGAATTAGAGTATACTATGAAAGGAAAGGTCTCACCCGAAGCTGAAGGGTTGTCATTCCACATGTGAAGTCTCTGGACACAGTCTGAAGTGAAGCATGTTGAGGTGGCAATCCTTGTGTTGGTTAGGGTGTGATCGGCAGATGCAATATTATTTGATATGGATTGGGAGAGGCATACAGGAAAGTGGGCCCTATCCAAGGGTTCCAGGACTGGGGGAAGTAGAAGCTCTATAGTGGAGATGTGAGGTTCCTGCTGTCTTAGGGTTCAAAAAGACAATCGATAGTTAATGTTATCATCACATTATTTGGTAATTGGGTTAACTTTGAAAAGTCCTTTTGTTAGGGTTTGCTGTACAGTACCAAGGATCTTGTATATAGCTGTGCTATTGTTTGCCTCTGATCTACTTGTTCTAGGCTTTTGAGAGAGTCTGCAGATAAATTACACAGCCTATATATTGAACAGTTTCAGTTTGTGTTTTGAAAAACTTTGAGACATACAATTAATTTTCCTCCTCTCATATTAATTAACTAGTGATTTAATGACTACATTTTACTAGGAGTGTACATAAACACCATTCCCACCACCAAAAGACAGTGACCCATCCCTCCCACCCACTCCCATCCCCCACTGGCCCAGGAAGCTGCATGGCTACCCCTCACCACAGGGTTTTTACTTTGATGCCCTGCTTACAATTTGGTCAGGTCCTGCTTTTAGTTTCCCTTTCAGATCTTCTTCCTCAACTTCTGCTGATGAGTGGGATCATCCAATACTCATCTTTATCTTTCAGACTTAGCTCACTTAACATAATTCCTTCTAGCTCTGTCCAAGATGGGTCAAAGAAGGTGGTTTCATTGTTCTTGATAGCTGCATAGTATTCCATTGTGTATATTACCACAGCTTTCTCAGCCACTCACCTGTTCTTGGGCACCTGGGTTGCTTCCAGATTTTAGCTATTATGAATTGTGCTGCTATGAACATAGGAGTACATGCCTCTTTTTGCTTGGGTGTTATGGAGTTCTTGGGGTATAAGTCCAGGAGAGGAATTACTGGATCATATGGAAGGTCGATGTCTAGCCTTCTGAGAGTTTTCCAGACTGCTCTTCACAGAGGCTGGACCAATTTACATTCCCACCAGCAATGCAAAAGAGTTCCTCTGTCCCCACAGCCTCTCCAGCATTTGTTGCTGCTATCCTTTTTGATGTATGCCATTCTTACAGGAGTGAGGTGGTATCTTAGTGTTGTCTTAACTTGCATTTCACTGAGAATCAGTGACCTAGAGCAGTTTTTCATATGTTTGTTAGCCTTTTGGATCTCCTCTTAGTGAATGTTTTGTTCATATCCTCTGCCCATTTTTGCATGGTGTCATTTGCTTTTTTGGTGCTAAGTTAGCTGAGCTCTTTATATTTTGGTGATTAGTTTCTTGTCTGATGTATGGCATGTGAAGAATTTCTCCCATTCTATGAGGGGTCTCTTTGTTTATTTAATAGTTTCTTTGGATGTGCAGAAGCTTTTCAATTTGATGTAGTCCCATTGGTTTGTTTCTGCTTTAGTCTTCCTTGCAATTGGGTTTGATTCATCAAAGATGTCCTTGAGGTGTAGATGGGAAAGTGTTTTGCCAATATTTTCCTCTAAGTATTTGATTGTTTCTGGTCTGACATCTAGGTCTTTGATCCATTTGGAGTTGATTTTTGTTTCTGGTGAGTTAAAGTGGTTCAATTTCATTCTTCTGCATGTTACAAGCCAGTTTTCCCAGCACCATTTATTGAAGAGTGCCTCCTTCCTACATTTAATACTTTGTGCCACCTTATCAAAGATTAGATGTCCATAGGTGTGGGGTTTTAGTTGTGGGCTTTCAATTCTCTTCCACTAGTCTGGGTGCCTATTTTTGTTCCAGTACCAGGCTGTTTTGATGAGGATAGCCTTATAATATAGTTTGAGATCTGGCAGTGTGATGCCTCCATTTCTGTTTCTCTTACTTGACATTGTTTTGGCAATTCTCGGTGTTTACTGGTTCAGATAAATGATTGTAGTTTTTGTTCTATTCTCATAAAGAAGCTCGGTGGAACTTTGATGGGTATTGTATTAAATTTGTATATGGATCTTGGGAGAATATTCATTTTGATGATATTTATTCTTCCAAACCATGAGTATTGGATGAGATTTCATTTCTTCGTATCAGTTTCTATTTCCTTGAATAGTGACTCATAGTTTTCAGTATATAAGTCTTTCACTTCTTTGGACAGGTTTATTCCTAGGTATATTATTGATTTTCCTGCAACTATGAATGGGAGTGATTTCTGGATATCTTCTTCTTCTTCAGATTTAGTGTTTGCATAAAGAAATGCCACTGATTTTTTTTACATTGATTTTGTTGCCTGACATCTTGCTATATTGCCTAATAACTTTCAGTAGTTTTCTGCTGGATTCTTTAGGTTTTTCTATGTATACTATCCTATCATCTGCAAATAGTGAGAGCTTGTCTTCTTCCCTTCCAATCTATATTCCTTTGATTTCTTTCTCTTGCCTGATTGCTATGGCAAGAATTTTCAATACTATGTTGAAGATTAATGGTGACAGTGGACAGCCCTGTGTAGTCCCTGATCTGAGGGGGAATGCTTTCAGCTTCTGTCCATTGAGTATGTTGTCGGCATTTGGTTTGCTATATATGGACTCCACTATCTTGAGGAATTCCCTGGCTATTCCCATTTTTTGTAGTGTTCTGAGCATGAATGGGTGTTGGATTTTGTCAAAGGCTTTCTCTGCATCTATTGAGATAATCATGTGGCTTTTGGCTTTGCTTTTATTGATGTGGTGAACGACATTGATTGTCTTATGTACGTTGAACCAGCCTTGCATTCCTGGGATGAATCCCACTTGGTCGTGATGAACAATCTTTTTGATATGTTGCTGTATCTAGTTGGCCAAGATCTTTTTTTAATATTTTGGCATCTATGTTCATCAGAGTTATTGGTAAGTAGTTTTCCTTTTTTGTTCTGTCCATATCAGCTTCTGGTATCAGGGTGATGTTGGCTTCATAGAAGGTGGAAGGGAGTATTCCTGTTTCTTCAATCTTATGGAAAAGTTTCAGAAGTATGGGTACTAACTGTTTCCTGAAAGTTTTGTAGAATTCGTCTCTGAAGCCATCTGGTCCAGGACTTTAATTGTTGGGAAGGTTCTTAATAACGGTTTCAATTTCTTTGTCTGTGATTGGTGCATTTAGATTTTGTAGTTCTTCGTGGTTCAGTTTTGGAGGGGCATATGATTCTAGGAATTGCTCCATTTCTTCCAGATTCTCCGGCTTGGTGGCATATAATTCTTTATAGAAGTTTTGCATGATTCTCTGGATTTCTGTGGTGTCAGTTGTGATATCTCCTCCATCGTTTACAATTCTATTAATTTGAGTCTTCTCTCTTTTTTGTTTGGTAAGTCTTGCTAAGGGCTTGTCAATTTTGTTTAATCTTTCAAAGAACCAGCATTTGGTTTCATTGATCTTTTGTATGGTTCTTTTATTTTCGATGTTGTTTATTTCTGCTCTAACTTTAGTGTTTTCTGTCCTTCTGGTTGCTTTAGGGTTCCTTTGTTACTCTTCCTCTAAGTCCTTGAGGTGTGCAGTAAGATCGTTCATTTGAGCTTCTTCTTGGTGTTTAATATGTGATTGTATGGCTATAAGTTTCCCTCTCAGTACTGCTTTAGCTGTGTCCCAAATATTTTGATAAAAATGTGTATTCATTTTAATTTGTTTTCAGGAACATGTGAATTTCCTGTTTGAGTGACTCTCTGACCTAGTGGTTCTTAAGGAGTATGAAGTTTATTTTCCAATTCTGTGTATTATAATAATTTTCTGTTTGTTGTTAAACGTAAGTTTTACTCCACTGTGGTCTGAGAAGATACTTGGGATGATTTTGATGCTCTTGAATTTATTGATGCTGTCTTTGTGGCCTAACATGTGGTCTATCCTTGAGTATGTGTTATGTGGTTTTGAAAAGAAGGTGTATTCCAGTTTTTTTGTGTGAAGGACTCTGAAAATGTCCAAATGTCTAGTCTGTCAATCTCTTCATTCATTTCTCATATCTTTGTTGGTTCTCTGCTTTGTTGATCTCTCTAAATATGAGAGTGGGGTATTGAAGTCTCCCACTATTATTGTATTACTATTGATGTATTTTTGAAATTCTTTCAGTAGGTGTTTAATGCATTTAGATGGTCCCTCATTGGGTGCATAGATGTTATTAATTGTTAAGTCTTCTTGGCTGATTGATACTCTAATAATTATGTAATATCCTTGATTATCTTTTATTACGTTATTTAATTTAAAATCTATTGTGTCTGAGATGAGAATGGCTGTTCCTGGCCTTTTTTGTGGTCCGTTAGCCTGTATGATAGTTTTCCATCCTTTCACTTTAAGTCTGTGTTTATCTTGTTGTGACAGATGGGATTCTTGCAAGGAGCATATGGTTGGGTTATGTTCTCTGATCCATCCCCCCACCCTGTGCCTTTTGATGGGTGACTTTAAGCCATTGACATTTATTGATATTATGGATTTAATGTATTGTAGTGCCATTGTTCAAAATTTTTTTTTTGTTTTTCTCTGATATATTGCCAGTATTGTAGTGATGTTCTTGTTTATAAGAGATCTTTTAGAACCTCTTTCAGTGCTTGTTTGGTGATCGTTGCCTCCTTTAACTGTTGTTTGTCTAAGAAGGTTTTGATTCCTCCATCTAGTTTGAATGAAAGTCTAGCAGGATATCTTATCCTTGGTTGAAACCCTTTTTCATTCAGGGCTCGATAGATATCTTGCCACTCCCTTCTGGCTTTTAGAGTTTGAGTGGAGAAGTCTGCAGATAATCTTATGGGTTTTCCCCTGTATGTGACTTTTTGTTTCTCTCTTGCAGCCTTTAGGATCCTTTCTTTATCCTTACTTCTTCTCATAGTGACTATGATGTGTCTTGGTGTCTTCAGGTCTGGGTTGATTCTGTTTGGTACTCTCTGGGCCTCTTGGATCTTGATGTCCTTTCTGTTATTCAGGTCTGGGAAATTTTCTTGTATTATTTCCTCTAGAATGTTTACTTCCCCTTCCTCTCTTTGTTCCTCTGGCAGGCCAATTATATGAATGTTACTTCTTTTGAGATCATCCCATATGTCTCTGTTGTTTTTTTCAGTGTCTCACAATCTCTTTTTGAGCTCTTTCACCTCTTTCTTACTTTTCTCTAACTCTTTCTCTGTCTGACTAATTCTGTTTTCTGCTTCTGTTAGTCTGCTTTCCCTTGCCTCAGCTTCTTTCTTCATTACAGCTATTTCAGCTTTCAGTTCTCTAATTGCCTCAAGATAATCAGTAATTTCCTTGGGTGGTTTAACTGTTGTTTCCCTAATACTGCCATTCCTTTCCTCCAATGTTGTTTTCATTTCTCTGATTAATAAGTTTATTATTGCTTGCATACTTTTCTTATCTATGGTTACTTCTGGCTGTTTTGTAGTTTCTTCTGGGCTCTTGTCTTTATTCATTCAAGTAGCAGTTTTATTTGTTTTTGATCTAACCATTTTTTTTAAAATCTATGTGTTTCTTTTTTTATGCTCTGTTGTTCCTCTGTTGTTGGGTCTTGAGTACAAGCAACACTGTACTAAGTACCTTTATGACAATTGCACTCACCAACCTCAGGAATTACAGTAGCAACTGAAGCAAGTATTGAAGCTGTTTAATCACTGTCAGTTAGCCAAACAATGTCTCCAGTCCATGAAAAAATAGTAACCAAATCCCAGTGAAGAAGAACGAGAAAAGCAAGAAGGGATTGGAAGAATAGACAGTAATGCAAATCTACTATTCACTGTATATTCTAGGGGTAACAAGAGGGGAAAGGGAACTAGAGCAGAGATACACACATAGAGAGTCCACTCTGAGTCAGATTTCTTCCCCAAAATAATTCCTAAATTCAGAAAGGCAAAGAAGAAGGAAGGAAGAAATGTATGACAAGATAAAAAAAAAGAAAGAAACAAAAGAGAGAAAAGAGAAAAGATAAGAAAAAGAACTGTAAATAAAGAGCAGTGAAAGGAAAGTTATTTTTTGATTACTTTATTTTTAATTTAATTTAATTTAATTTTTTTATTTAGCTAGGAGGAGGAGGAGGGGGAGAGTCTGTAGAGGAGGTAGGAGTAACGAGACAAGTTCCTCCCACAATAGATAAGACGCCCACTATCCTAGCAATGAAAGATACCCTAAGAGTTAATTATGATCAACCTAAAGGGGGTGGGTAAGATATATGCCTTTATATAATATTAATAATAAAATAGAGAAGGGTAAAAAAAAAACGTGTCCCAGATTACCTCAAACCTCGTGAGCAGAGGCAGCTGATTGTTAATAAATAAAATAAAATAAAATAAAATAAAATAAACCTCAGGACTAGACAAGGATAGCTGGAATAGACAGTTATGCAAATCTACTATCCACTGTATATTCTAGGGGTGGCTAAAGGAGGAAGGAAAGTTGAGCAGAGATACTCACAGTGAGAGTCCACTCTGAGTCATAATTCTTCCCCCAAATAATTCCCAAACGTGTAACAGTGAATTCAGTGAAAGCACACTGTTTGGTGGTGTGGGGGATGGGACCTGTGGCTTTGGAAGCTTTAGGATTAAGGAAGAAAGGATGACAAGAATGAGAAAAGGAAAAAAAAAAGAAAGAGAGAGAGTAAAAAGAAAAAGATAAGAAAAAGGACAGAGAAATGCAAATTAAGACAACACTAAGATACCACCTCACTCCTGTAAGAATGGCATACATCAAAAAGGACAGCAGCAACAAATGCTGGAGAGGATCTGGGGACAGAAGAACCCTTTTACATTGCTGGTGGGAATGTAAATTGGTCCAGCCTCTATGAAGAGCAGTCTGGAAAATGCTCAGAAGGCTAGACATGGACCTTCCATATGATCCAGTAATTCCTCTCCTGGGCTTATACCCCAAGGACTCCATAACACCCAACCAAAAAGAGGTGTGTACTCCTATGTTCATAGCAGCACAATTCATAATAGCTAAAACCTGGAAGCAACCCAGGTGCCCAACAACAGATGAGTGGCTGAGAAAGCTGTGGTATATATACACAATGGAATACTATGCAGCTATCAAGAACAATGAACCCACCTTCTCTGACCCATCTTGGACAGAGCTAGAAGGAATTATGTTAAGTGAACTAAGTTAGAAAGATAAAGATGAGTATGGGATGATCCCACTCATCAACAGAAGTTGAGGAAGAAGATCTGAAAGGGAAACTAAAAGCAGGACCTGATCAAATTGTAAGTAGGCACCAAAGTAAAAACCCAGTGGTGAGGGGTAGACCTGCATCTTCCTGGGCCAGTGGGGGGTGGGAGTGGGTGGGAGGGTTGGGTCACAGTCTTTTGGTGGTGGGAATGGTGTTTATGTACACTCCTAGCAAAATGTAGACATATAAATCAATAGTTAATTAATATGAGAGGGGGAAAATCAGTTGTATGTCTCAGTTTCTCAAAACACAAACCGAATCTTTTTAATATATAGGCTGTGTATTTGATATGCGGACTCTCTCAAAAGCCCAGACCAAGTAGATTGGAAGCATCCAATAGCACAGCTATATACAAGATACTGGGTACTGTACAGCAAACCATAACAAAAGGACTTTTCAAAGTTAACCCAATTACCAAATAATGTGATGATAACATTAACTATCGATTGTCTTTTTGAACCCTAAGACAGCAGGAACCTCACATCTCCACTATATAGCCCCTACTTCCCCCAGTCCTGGAACCCTTGGATAGGGCCCACTTTCCCGTATGCATCTCCCAATCCAAACCAAATAATATTGCATCCGCCGATCACAACCTAACCAAGCAATGATTGCCACCTCAACGTGCTTCACCTCAGACTGTGTCCAGAGACTTCATGTGTGGAATGACAACCCTTCAGCTTCATTACTCGGGTGAGACCTTTCCTTTTATAGTACACTCTAATTTCATCTCAGGTAGTTCACTTTCTAACAAAGTCCCATAACCTAGATATACACCAGTTTCTGAGAGAGAGAGCTTATGTTCACACGTATCTATAAACTACTGCAGAAACTATAACTATAAACTACCTGAAAGCAGAAGTACACTAGAGTTTGCGGTGAGTACCTCCCTAACACTTCCTCTCCACTATTCCAAGCTTGGGATCCATGATTGCTCAACAAATTGTTTGGCTTCGTATGTTAACTCTCTTTTCAATCACCAGGTTCCAGATGCCACCAGGATGCTGGCCAGGCTTCCCTGGATTGAAGACCACACCAATGTGTTCTGGAGCTCAAGTTCCCCAGAGACACACCTTACTAGGGAAAGAGAGAGGCAGACTGGGAGTATGTACCGTCCAGTCAATGCCCATGTTCATCGGGGAAGCAATTACAGAAGCCAGACCTTCTACCTTCTGCAACCCTCAATGACCCTGGGTCCATGCTCCCAGAGGGCTAGAGAATGGAAAAGCTATCATGGGAGGGGGTGGGTTATGGAGATTGGGTGGTGGGAATTGTGTGGAGTTGTATCCCTCCTACCTTATGTTTTTGTTCATTAATCCTTTCTTAAATAAAAAATTTAAAAAAAAGAAAAAGGACAGTAATAAAAGAGCGGTGAAAGGAAAGAGTTATTTATTTATTTATTTTTTATTATTTAATTAGCTATGTGGGTGGGGTGGGGGGGTTGGCTACTTAGAAAGAAAAAAGGCCAGATGTTTCAGAAGGGAATGGCTTAGAATGAATGATACTCCCTGGTGGGACAGGAATCTTGGTAAAGAAAGAAGCTCAGCAGGGGAGCCTGCTAGGAGCTGGTCCCCAGGGACTGTTTATGGGGGGCAGGGGTGGAGGTGCACTTTGAGAATAATAATTTAAAAGAAAAAAATGTTTTCCCTTTTTTACTACTCTATTTTTTGAATAATAATACTCTTAATTTCAAGTCTGTCTTTTTTAAGTTTTCATGAATTGTTTTAAATTTTATTTTATGGTTGATATGAAAATATTTCACATTTTGTTACTTGTCTTTCAAATTCATAACTTAATAAGAGATAATTATGACAATTCTATTGTAACATCCTTTAAATATCTCTTGTATTACATACAATCTCTTAAATTATCTGATTTTGTGGTTTATATAAGATGATTTATCAAGTAAAGTTTTAGTCTACTTTTTAATTGTATTTATACATTTTTTCTAATTTGGGGATTCCTTTCTGCATTAATGTGTCTCTCAGTTCTATTTTCTAGTCTGACACCATTCTCCCATACAATATTTCTAATCCATCTCAGTGTTAACTATCAAGTTGAATTAAAGATTACTAAATTCTTGGTTTCCTAGGCATATGCCCAAAGTAGACATTCTAGCTTTTTTCTTTTTTTTTTCTTTGATGCTAAGTACCACTTACAATTATTTTAGTATAGGTCTCTCTCTCTCTCTCTTTTTTTTGAGCATTTCTTTTTTTTTCTTTTAGCAAAGATTTTATTTATTTATTAATGAGAAAGACAGGAGAGAGAGAAAGTACCAGACATCACTCTGCTACATGTGCTGCTGGGGACTGAACTCACAGGACACAGTTCAATGATTGAACCCACAGGACAGATTTTTGAAGCATAGTTCATGAAGTGTCCTGCAAATTTTTTCTTCTATGTATTTGATAGTTTTTTATTTTTATTATTATTATTATTTATTTGTAAAAAGGAAACACAAAACCATAAGGTAAGAAGGGTATAACTCCACACAATTCCCACCACCAGAACTCGTTCCTATCCCCTTCCTTGATAGCTTTCCTATTCTTTAACCCTCTGGGAGTATGGACCCAATGTCATTGTGGGATGCAGAAGGTTGAAAGTCTGGCTTCTGTAATTGCTTCCCGGCTGAACATGGGCATTGAGACCTGTTTGTATTCTTATGTCTCTATTCCATTGTAACTACTTAGAAGTAAGAAGTGCTAGCAACCAGTGCCTCTACAACATATTCATTAGCAATATAAAGCTATCTGTCTAAATTGTTTCTTTTCTCTCCATTCCAAACCCTTACCTCTACTGATGGATACTTTGTTTGCTTGAACTCTAACCAAAGGCATGGAAAATTTCCCCAAACTGACAGTAGAATGTATGATACACTGGTATGTTTTTTTCTTTTTTTCTTTTTCCATTAATCACTAATTCATGCATTTCCATTGTGGGAAACAATTTCTTGATGTTTCAACTTGATAATATGAGATAATTTTTTTTTAATTGCCACCAGAGTTATCACTAGGGCTTGGTGCCATCACTATGAATTCATCACTCCTGGTGGCCACTTTTTTCCCTTCTATTTTACTCAATAGGACAGAGAGAAATTGTGGGGTGAAGGGGATACAAAGATGGAAAGAGACCTACTTCACTGTGAAGCATCCCTGCTGAAGGTGGGGAGCATGGCTCAAGCCCAGGGACTTCTACATTGTACTATGGGCACATAACTGGGTATACCTCTGCCCAGTTCTCCTGTGAGAGACCTTTTAAGAAAATGTATTGCCTCACATTCTTGAAATGCTGTCTTTTTTTTCTACATTTAATAATGAATTTGGATATTCATAAGCTGTCTGATTTCCTTGTTGTTCACTTCATTCTCACATAGGAACTCAACCAGTATCCTCAAATGTCCTTAGATCAGCTGAGGGCTTGGTATGCATATAACTTTAATCCTGGTTCAATAATAGGAACATTTGAGAACCAGCATTTGAAACTGAAAAAAAGGAAATACTCTAATTGGTTCATTTGGGAGCAGAGACATCAATTCCTGAAATTGAGGTGTTATCAGCTCTCAGATTTGCTGAGGTTGAAAATGAGAAGGGATAATTTTTCAAAGAGTGGTATGTATTACTTATGTGAAGGATTGTGTATGGAGTTATAAAAATGTGATGTGACCTGAGTATAAGCTTATGTCATAAATATCTAAACCTGGACACCTTTCAGAGTATGAGGTTTCATATATATATGTAAGCAAAGTGAACTGAGACTTTTCACACTAACCTAACAACATGATAACCCTACCCAACCAGGTCAGAAACAGTAACCTTGAACCCCTTATGCTAGTTAGTTAACTTAGTATGGAAATCCTAGGAATAATGGGATGAGTTTTTGCTTTGTGAAGTAGTTTTCATTTTACTATGGAAGCAAGTAATCTATGAGGCTTTATTAAAACTTAAGATGCATGAGACAAACTCCTGACTTGTAAACAAGAATTGAAGAGATCCTCAGGCATCTACATTTTAACATGTCTATTATATATTTAGTGCCAAACAAAATTTGAAAGCTACTATATTGATTCACTCTAATAATAAAAAAAAATGACTCCAGCTATTGTTACTATCTAGGAATGATGGCAAAAAGGTATTTCTTAAATGGTTTTCTTAAATTTGGGACAAGAGATAATCTTTTATGGTAGCTGAAAAGAAACAAATCTACAGTAATGGAAATAAATAAAATAAATAAAATAAAATAAAATAAAAATCTACAGTAATGGAAATTTTTATTTCAATTCTAACTCTGTTACCTACCAGCACAAGGAACTTGGGTTCTAATGATATAAGATTATAACTACAGTGAAATTTAGTCTTTTTCATGATAGGTTTCATAAAGAGAGGAATCAACAGTTAGCATCAAAGTAATAAAATTCACATTTCAATTAAATAATCATGCCTTTAATATTTGTTTAACAATACTAGCAAGAGGGTGATCCAGGTACAAGTCCCACTCCCACCCTACCTTACTGAAGGAAACTTTGGTTCTGTGGTCTCTTTTACTCTCTTCCTCTATCTAAAAGGAAAAAAAGTGAAATATTTTCCTTTCGTATATGAAACAATATTGTAGTTTATTTTTTCTTTTACTAATCATGCAGTCTCTAAGGAGAAAGAATAAGTATGGGTGTGACTCAGAAAGGAAGAGGAGACAGCACCATAGAAAAAATGGGCAAATATATAGACATATAGTTATAGAAATAACAGTCAACCAATATCTGCAACCTTGAAAGAACTGCTGTAGTTCCCAAAGGAGGAAATGGGTATACAGAACTCTGGTGATGAGAAAGGTGCAGAATTATACCCCTGTTACCTTACAATTCTGTAAATTAATATTAAGTCACTAATAAAATTTAAAAGAAGTATAACTAGTTGGAGCTGTAATAGCTGTAACCATACATACAATTTTATGACCAGGGGATAGTGTACTGGCAGAGTACTGGATTTTCATTCATGAAATCTCAGATTCTATCCCAATCACAACTTCAGAGTGCTGCTGTCTCTCATAAAATATATATTTGAAAAACTGAATTTTTTTCATGCATTTTCAGCATTATCCACATATTTTAATTGTGATAGCTATAATTAGGACTTATGCAAAGTACCAATTTGTCAGGGATACTGGGCTACAAGGTTAGAAGAATGGCACTTTGGCTGAGGAGCCAAGATGGCGACTTTGGAGAAGCAGCTGCCTAGAGCTCCATGAAGCAGCAGCTTGTAACCTGGGATCTGCTGGATAGGGCCGTCTGTAGGAGGGTAAACATGGGCTGGTCAGAGCAACACCAAAATACAGTCCCATAAATCTATCTTGGGCTGACAAATGGAGGTCAGGGGGACAAAGGAAAATCCTTTGATTATTTCTGAATTCACCATGCTCACCTCAGTACCAGCCCCCAGGGGCAGTACAGCAGCTCCTAGCAGGCTCCCTGCTGAGGTATTTTTTTTTACCAGGATTCCTGGCTCACTAGGGGTGTCATTCCAAGCCTCTTACTTAACTTCTCTCTCTCTTTTTTAAAGTGGCTGGAGTTTTATTTGAATTACAAAATACCTGACCAATCAGAGCCTCATCCTTGTCTGGAAGGTGTTTTTTTTTTTTTTTTTTTTTTTTTTTTTTTTTTTTTTTTGATACTTCTTACTGTCTTTGCTCAGGCTGCCTGGCCCCAATAGAGTGGTACAAGCTGAAGACTGACTTTTAGGGGTTTTCTATTCTATTTTATTACTACTATTATTATATAAATATGTCATTTTTCCATCTACCTTCTTCATGTTTACCAAAATTAAGTGTTGTTATTTTTCCATTGCTAGGTGACTGGGTGTCCTATCCAGTATGAGAGGAACTTGTTTCTCTATACCTCTTCTCTCCACTCTGCTTTTCCCTCCTCCTAGATAATGTATAAAAACAAACAAACAAACAAAAAAAAACACCTCTTTCCTTTCATTGCTCTTCTTTCTTTCTTTTATTTTTTTTTTCATCCTTCTTTTGTTTTCTGAATTCACTGATACTTGTGAATTGTTTTGGGGAAGAAATCTGACTTGGAGTGGACTCTATGTGTGTCTGTGTGTTCTCTACTTCACTTTCTCCTCTTTCTATCCTTAGAATTTATAGTGGACAGTAGATTTGCATAATTGCCTAATCTTGCTTTCCCTTTTTTCCTGTCTCTTTTTCTTTTGTTTGGTTGCTATTTTTTCTTGGACTGGAGGTGTTTACCAATATCATTAGCTAAATGATATTGGTAAACTGCATCAATACTTGCCTCAGTTACTAATGTTGTAATTTCTGAGGTTGGTGATTGCACTTGTCATAAAGGCCTTCAGTATAACAGGGCTTGTACTCAAAACACAACAACTGAAGAATGACAGAACAGAAAAATAAAAGCCACACCAATAAAAAAAAAGGTTAAATCAAGAGCAAATAAATCTGCTACCACAGTGAATTAGGACAGGAGCCCAGAAGAAACTCCAAATCAGTCAGAAGTAACCATCAATAAGAAAAGTATGTAAGCAATAGTAAACCTAATAATCACAGAAACAACAGAAAGGACATTAAGATTCAAAATGCCCAGAAAGACCCAAACAGAATGAACACAGACATGAAGTCACCAAGACATCTCATAGGTTGCAATGAAAAGAAGCAATGATAAAGTATCCTAAATGCTGCAAGAGAAAAACAAACAAACAAAAAAATCACATACAGGGGAAATCCCATAAGACTATCAGCAAACATCTCCTCTCAAACTCTAAAAGACAGAAGAGAATGGCAAGATATCTATCCAGCCCTGAATGAAAAAATGTTTCAGCCAATAATAATATATCCTGCCAGACTTTCACTTTAACTAGGTGGAGGGATCAAAACCTTCTCAGACAGACAACAGTTAAAGGAGGCATGCCCTTAAAGAGAGACTAAAAGAACTCTTATAAACATGAACATCACTATAATACTTGCCATATGTCAGAGCAAGTAAAGAATTGTTGAATAATGGCTATATATTCAATAATCCATAACATGAATAAATGTCAATGGATTAAATGCAACTATTAAAAGGCACAGAGTGGGCGGGTAGATCAAAAAACACAATCCAACCATGTGCTGCTTGCAAGAATCCCATCTGACCCAACAAGATAAACAAAGACTTAAAGTGAAAGGATGGGAAACTAACATACAGGGTAATGTACCACAAAAAAGGGGTAGCAATAGCCATTCTCATCTCTTGACACCATAGAGCTTAAATTAAATAAGGTAATAAAAGATAGGCAAAGTCATTACATAATGATTAGAGGATCAATCCACAAAGAAGATTTAACAATTATTAACATCTATGTACCCAATGAGGGACCTTCTAAATGCATCAAACACTTACTGAAAGAACTACAAAAATACATCAATAGTAACACAATATTAGTGGGAGACTTCAACACACCAGTCTCACACTTAGACAGATTAACAAAGCAGATAATCGACAAAGAAATAAGAGAATTAAATGATGAGATGAACAGACTAGAGCTCCTGGACATTTTCGGAGTGCTTCCCCGAAAACAGGAATACACATTCTTTTCAAATCCACACAACACACCTTAAAGGATAGACCACATGTTAGACCACAAAGACAGTATCCACAAATTCAAGAGCATTGAAATCATCCCAACTGTCTTTTCAGACCACAGTGGAAAGCTAACATTCAACAACAAACAGAAAATTACTAAAAGTGAAAGAATTTGGAAACTCAACAACATACTGTTTAAGAACATCTGAGTCAGAGAGGCACTCAAGCAAGAAATTTAAATGTTCCTGGAAACAAATGAAAACGAAGACACATGTTATCAAAATATTTGGAACACAGCTAAAGCAGTATTGAGAAGGAAAACCAGAGCCATACAATCACATATTAGAGAACAAGAAAAAACTCAAATAAATGACCTTACTGCACACCTTAAGGACATAGAGGAAGAAGAACAATGGGACCCTAAAGCAACCAGAAAGATGGAAATCACTAAAATTAGAGCAGAAAAAAACAACATTGAAAATCAGAGAACCATACAAAAAGATCAATGAAGGCAAATGTTGATTCTTTGAAAAAAAATAAACAAGACTGACAAACCCCTAGCCAGACTCACAAAAAAAAAAAAAAGAAAGAAAGAAAGAGAAAAAAGAAGACCCAAATAAATATAATTGTAAAGGATAGAGGAGATATCAAAACTGACACAACAGAAATCTAGCAAGTTATGTGAAACTTCTATGAAGAACTATATGCCACCAAGCTAGAACATCTGGAAGAAATGCAAGAATTCTTGGAAAAACATATACCCTTCCAAAACTGATCCAAGAACTATAAAACCTAAATGCAACAATAAGTTATTAAGAATCTTCTCAACAACAAAAATCTTGGACCAGATGGCTTAACAAACAAATTCTACAGACCTTTCAGGAAACAGCTAATACCTGTACTTCTAAATCTTTACCACAAGATCGAAGAGACAGGAATCCCTTCCATCTTTATGAAGCCAACATCACGTTGATACCAAAAACAGATAGGGACACAACAAAAAAGGGAAACTACAGACCAATATCTCTGATGAACATAGATGCCAAAATATTAAACAAGATCCTGGCCAACTGGATACAGCAGTATGTCAAAAAGATTGTTCATCAAGACCAAGTGAGATTCATCCCAGAAATGCAAGGCTGGTTCAACAAACGTAAGTTAATCAATGTCACTCATCACATCAACAAAAGCAAAACCAAACACCACATGATTATCTCAATAGATTCAGAGAAAGCCTTTGACAAAATCCAACACCCATTCATGCTCAAAACAATAAATGAAACTAGACCAGAAATTCCTCAAGATAGTGGAATCCATGTATAGCAGACCTACAGCCAACATCATACTTAATAGACAGAAGTTGAAAGCATTCTCCCTCAGATTGGGGACTAGAGAAAGATGTCCATTATCACCATTAATAGAAGTTCTTGCCATAACAATCAGGCAAGAGAAAGAAATCAAAGGAATACAGATTGGAAGGCAAGAAGTCAAGCTCTCACTATTTGCAGATGATATGATAGTATGAATAGAAAAACCTAAAATATCCAGTAGAAAATTACTGGAAGTTATTAGGCAATATAGCAGGATTTTTTCAGGCTACAAAATCAATGTACAAGAATCAGTAGCATTTCTTTATGCAAATACTAAGTGTGAATAAGAAGATATCCAGAAATAACTCCCATTCACTGTTGCAGCAAAATCAATAAAATACCTAGGAATAAACCTGACCAAAGAAGTGAAAGACTTGTATACTGAAAACTATGAGTTGCTAGTCAAGGAAATAGAAACTGATACCAAGAAATGGAAAGACATCCCATGCTCATGGATTGGAAGACATCCCACGCTCATGGAATATCATCAAAATGAATATTCTCTCCAGAGCCCTATAAAACTTAAAAGCAATATGCATCAATATTCCAACAAGTTTCTTTAAGAAAATAGAACATGAAGATGGCGGACTGAGAAGCTGCTTAGTGGCTTGAGCTCTGATCACATCTTCTGGAAACGGTAGGATTTTCCGCCTTTAGTAGGCCAGTCAATAAGGGATCCTAGCAGTGACACCAAGGAGGTGACTATAACTTAATTTGGGTTAAGAATTAGAGTAGAGGTGGTGTGGACTAGCGGGCTGCTCTAGACTTCCCAGGCGGCGGCAGGCAAGGCAGGTGCGCCGGGCACTGTTCTCAGCCCGGGAAGGCGGCTCCTGAGCTGGTTGCAGAGCGCTGCAGGGTGGATGGCAGAAGACTGGGAGGGAGCACTGTAGCTCGGGGGCTTTCTCTTGGGACTCTCCGGGGACCACCGTGACCCTGAGGGTGGATCGGAGGACATCCTTGAGTACAACTCTCATTGGATCAAAAGGACTTGGAGCTAGTTTTCATTTTTGAGAAATCCTTTAAAAAAGCTTCGGGGGGGGGGGTTTCCCAGAAGATGGCAGACTGAGAAGCTGCTAGTGGCTGATCTCTGACCACATCTCCTGGAAACAGTAGGATTTTCTGCCTTTAGCAGGCCAGCAATATGGGGTCCTAGCGGTGACACTAAGGAGGTGACTATAACTTAATTTGGGTTAAGAATTAGAGTAGGGAAAAAAGGGGAAAAAATTTTTTTTCTTCCTTTTAATTTTCAAGCATACCTACTTCCCGCCCCCCCCCCCCCCTTAACCAGTACCTGGGGACCAGCTCCTAGCAGGGGAGGGGAGCTTCTTTTCTTTACCAAATTCCTGCTCCACCAGGGAGTATCATTAATTCTAAGTCTATAACCTTCTGAAACCTCTGGCCTTTTTTCTTTCTAAGTAGCCAACCCCCCCACCTCACCCCGCATAGCTAATTAAATAATTAAAAATAAATTTAAAAAAAAACCTTTCCTTTCAATGCCCTTTTATGACTGTCCTTTTTCTTATCTTTTTCTTTTTTCTCTTTCTTTCTTTCTTTCTTTTTTTTCTTTTCTTTTTCTCATTCTTGTCATCCCTACTTCCTTAATCCTATAGCTTCCAAAGTCACAGCCCCCAACCCCCACACCACAGTGTGCTTTTTTGAATTCACTGATACACATTTGGGAATTTCCATTCACTGCTCTTTAATTACAGCTTTTTTTCTTTTCTTTTCCCTTTTCTCTCTCTCTTGTTTCTCTCTCTCTCTTTTTAAAAAATCTTGTCATACACTTCTTCCTTCTTCTTAGCCTGTCAGAATTTGTGAATTATTTTGGGGAAGAAATCTGACTCAGAGTGGACTCTCTATGTGTGTAACTCTGATCTAGTTCCCTTTCCCCTCTTGTTACCCCTAGAATATACAGTGGATAGCAGATTTGCATAACTGTCTATTCTTGCTATCCTTTTTTTCTTTTCTCTTTCTACACTGGGATTTGGTTACTATTTTTTCATGGATTGGAGAAATTGTTTGGATAACTGGTAATGATTAAACTGCTTCAATAATTGCTTCAGTTGCTACTGTAATTCCTGAGGTTGGTGAGTGCAATTGTCATAAAGGTATTTAGTACAGTGTTACTTGTACTCAAGACACAACAACTGAGGAACAACGGAGCATAAAATAAAAAAGAAAACACATAAATTAAAAAAATGGGTAGATCAAAAACAAATAAAACTGCTACTCCAATGAATGAAGACAAGAGCCCAGAAGAAACTACAAATCAGCCAGAAGTAACCATAGATAAGAAAAGTATGCAAGCAATAATAAACTTATTAATCAGAGAAATGAAAACAACATTGGAGGAAAGTATTAGGGAAACAACAGTTGAGACCCCCAAGAAAAGTACTGATTATCTTGGGGCAATTAGAGAACTGAAAGCTGAAATAGCTGTAATGAAGAAAGAAGCTGAGGCAAGGGAAAGCAGATTAACAGAAGCAGAAAACAGAATTGGTCAGACAGAGGATGAGTTAGAGAAAACTAAGAAAGTGGTGAAAGAGCTCAAAAAGAGATTGTGAGACACTGAAAAAAACAACAGAGACATATGGGATGATCTCAAAAGAAGTAACATTCGTATAATTGGCCTGCCAGAGGAAGAAAGAGAGGAAGGGGAAGTAAACATTCTAGAGGAAATAATACAAGAAAACTTCCCAGACCTGAATAACAGAAAGGACATCAAGATCCAAGAGGCCCAGAGAGTACCAAACAGAATCAACCCAGACCTGAAGACACCAAGACACATCATAGTCACTATGAGAAGAAGTAAGGATAAAGAAAGGATCCTAAAGGCTGCAAGAGAGAAACAAAAAGTCACATACAAGGGAAAACCCATAAGACTATCTGCAGATTTCTCCACTCAAACTCTAAAAGCCAGAAGGGAGTGGCAAGATATCTATCGAGCCCTGAATGAAAAAGGGTTTCAACCAAGGATAATGTATCCTGCTAGACTTTCATTCAAACTAGATGGAGGGATCAAACCCTTCTTATATAAACAACAGTTAAAGGAGGCAACCATCACCAAGCCGGCCTGAAAGAGGTTCTGAAAGACCTCTTATAAACAAGAACATCACTATAATACTTACAATATATCAGAGCAAACAATTTTTTATTTAAACAATGGCACTACAATACATTAAATCCATAATCTCAATAAATGTCAATGGCTTAAACTCACCCATCAAAAGGCACAGGGTGGGGGGATGGATCAGAAAACATAACCCAACCATATGCTGCTTGCAAGAATCCCATCTGTCACAACAACATAAACACAGACTTAAAGTGAAAGGATAGAAAACTATCATACAGGCTAATGGACCACAAAAAATGGCAGGAACAGCCATTCCCACCTCAGACACGATAGATTTTAAATTAAATAAAGTAATAAAAGATAGGCAAGGACATTACATAATGATTAGAGGATCAATCAGCCAAGAAGACATAACAATTATTAACATCTATGCACCCAATGAGGGCCATCTAAATGCGTTAAACACCTACTGAAAGTATATCAAATATAAATCAATAGTAATACAAAAATAGTGGGAGACTTCAATACCCCACTCTCACACTTAGACAGATCAACAAAGCAGAGAGCCAATAAAGATACAAGAGAATTGAATGAAGAGATCCACAGACTAGACCTCTTGGACATTTTCAGACTCCTCCACCCCCAAAAAACTGGAATACACCTTCTATTCAAATCCATATAACACATACTCAAGGATAGACCAAATGTTAGGCCACAAAGACAGCAGCAATAAATTCAAGAGCATCAAAATCATCCCAAGTATCTTCTCAGACCAAAGTGGAGTAAAACTAACATTTAACAACAAACAGAAAATTATTAAAAGTCACAGAATTTGGAAACTAAACAAGATACTCCTTAAGAACCACTGGGTCAGAGACTCACTCAAGCAGGAAATTCAAATATTCCTGGAAACTAACGAAAATGAAGACACAACCTATGAAAATATTTGGGACACAGCTAAAGCAGTACTGAGAGGGAAACTTATAGCCATACAATCACATATTAAACACCAAGAAGAAGCTCAAATGAACGTTCTTACTGCACACCTCAAGGACCGAGAGGAAGAGCAACAAAGGAACCCTAAAGCAACCAGAAGGACAGAAATCACTAAAGTTAGAGCAGAAATAAACAACATCGAAAATAAAAGAACCATACAAAAGATCAATGAAGCCAAATGTTGGTTCTTTGAAAGATTAAACAAAATTGACAAACCCCTAGCCAGACTCACCAAACAAAAAAGAGAGAAGACTCAAATTAATAGAACTGTAAACGATGGAGGAGATATCACAACTGACACCACAGAAATCCAGAGAATCATGCAAAACTTCTATGAATAACTATATGCCACCAAGCTAGAGAATCTGGAAGAAATGGAACAATTCCTAGAAGCATATGACCTTCCAAAACTGAACCAAGAAAAACTACAAAATCTAAATGCACCAATCACAGACAAAGAAATTGAAACCGTTATTAAGAACCTTCCCAACAATTAAAGTCCTGGACCAGATGGCTTCAGAGACGAATTCTACAAAACTTTCAGGAAACAGTTAATACCCATACTTCTTAAGCTATTCCATAAGATTGAAGAAACAGGAATACTCCCTTCCACCTTCGATGAAGCCCACATCACCCTGATACCAAAAGATGATAGGGACAGAACAAAAGAGGATAACTAAAGACCAATATCTCTGATGAACATAGATGCCAAAATATTAAACAAGATCTTGGCCAACCGGATAAAGCAACATATCAAAAAGATTGTTCATCATGACCAAGTGGGATTCATCCCAGGAATGCATGGTTGGTTCAACATCCTTAAGTCAATCAATGTCATTCATCACATCAATAAAAGCAAAGCCAAAAACCACATGATTATTTCAATAGATGTAGAGAAAGCCTTTGACAAAATCCAACACACATTCATGCTCAAAACTCTACAAAAAATGGGAATAGATGGGAAATTCTTCAAGATAGTGGAGTCTATATATAGCAAACCTACAGCCAACATCATACTCAATTGACAGAAGTTGAAAGCATTCCCCCTCAAACGGGGACTAGACAGGGCTGTCCACTGTCACCGTTACTCTTCAACATAGTATTGGAAGTTCTTGCCATAGCAATCAGGCAAGAGAAAGAAATCGAAGGAATACAGATTGGAAGGGAGGAAGTCAAGCTCTCACTATTTGCAGATGATATGATAGTATACATAGAAAGACCTAAAGAATCCAGCAGATAACTACTGGAAGTTATTAGACAATATAGCAAGTTATCAGGCTACAAAATCAATGTACAAAAATCAGTGGCATTTCTTTACGCAAACACTAAATCTGAAGAAGAAGACATCCAGAAATCACTCCCATTTACTGTTTCAGCAAAATCAATCAAATACCTAGGAATAAAGTTGACCAAAGAAGTGAAAGACTTGTATACTCAAAACTATGAGTTGCTACTCAAGGAAATAGAAACTGATACCAAGAAATGGAAAGATATCCCATGCTCATGGATTGGAAGAATAAATATCATCCAAATTGAATATTCTCCCCAGAGCCATATACAAATTTAATGCAATACCCATCAAAGTTACACCAAGCCTCTTTAAGAGAATAGAACTCACACTGCAGTCATTTATCTGGAAACTGAAAACATCTAGAATTGCCAAAACCGTCTTGAGGAAAAGAAACAGAAAAGAAGCATCACACTCCCAGACCATAAACTATATTATAAAGCCATCATCATCAAAACAGCATGGTACTGGAACAAAAATAGGCACACAGACCAGTGGAACAGAATTGAAAGCCCAGAAACAAATCCCAACACCTATGGGCATCTAATCTTTGATAAGGGGGGGCCAAAGGATTAAATGGAAAAAGGAGGCTCTCTTTAATAAATGGTGCTGGGAACACTGGGTTGTAACATGCAGAAGAATGAAATTGACCCACTTTATCTCACCAGAAACAAAAATCAACTCCAAATGGATCAAAGACCTAGATGTCAGATCAGAAACAATCAAATACTTAGAGAAAAACATTGGTAAAACACTTTCCCACATACACCTCAAGGACATCTTTGATGGATCAAACCCAGTTGCAAGGAAGACTAACGAAGAAACAAACCAATGGGACTACATAAAATTGAAAAGCTTCTGCACATCCAAAGAAACTATTAAACAAAGAGAGAGACCCCTCACAGAATGGGAGAAGATCTTCACATGCCATACATCAGACAAGAATCTAATCACCAAAATATATAAAGAGCTCAGCAAACTTAGCACCAAAAAAGCAAATGACCCCATCCAAAAATGGGCAGAGGATATGAACAAAACATTCTCCTCAGAGGAGATCCAAAAGACTAACAAACATATGAAAACCTGCTCTAGGTCACTGATTGTCAGAGAAATGCAAATTAAGACAACACTAAGATACCACTTCACTCCTGTAAGAATGGCATACATCAAAAAGGACAGCAGCAACAAATGCTGGAGAGGCTGTGGGGACAGAGGAACCCTTTTACATTGCTGGTGGGAATGTAAATTGCTATAACCTCTGTGGAGAGCAGTCTGGAAAACTCTCAGAAGGCTAGACAAGTACCTTCCATATGATCCAGTGATTCTTCTCCTGGGGTTATACCCCAAGGACTACATAACACCCAACCAAAAAGAGGTATGTACTCCTATGTTCATAGCAGCACAATTCATAATAGCTAAAACCTGGAAGCAACCCAGGTGCCCAACAACAGATGAGTGGCTGAGAAAGCATTGGTATATATACACAATGCAGCTATCAAGAACAATGAACCCACCTTCTCTGACCCATCTTGGACAGAGCTAGAAGGAATTATGTTAAGTGAACTAAGTCAGAAAGATAAAGATGAGTATGGGATGATCCCACTCATCAACAGAAGTTGAGTAAGAAGATCTGAAAGGGAAACTAAAAGCAGGACCTGACCAAATTGTAAGTATGGCACCAAAGTAAAAACCCTGTGGTGAGTGGTAGACATGCAGCTTCCTGGGCCAGTGGGGGGTGGGAGTGGGTTGGAGGGATAGTCACTGTCTTTTGGTGGTGGGAATGGTGTTTATGTACACTCCTAGAAAAATGTAGACATATAAATCAGTAGTTGATTAATATGAGAGGGGGAAAATCAATTGTATGTCTCAAAGTTTTTCAAAACACAAACTGAATCTTTTTAATATATAGGCTGTGTATTTGATATGTGGGCTCTCTCAAAAGCCTAGAGCAAGTATATTAGAAGCATCCAATAGCACAGCTATATACAAGATACTGGATACTGTACAGCAAACCATAACAAAAGGACTTTTCAAAGTTAACCCAATTACCAAATAATGTGATATTAACATTAACTATCAATTGTCTTTTTGAACCCTAAGACAGCAGGAACCTCACATCTTCACTATAGAGCCCCTACTTTCCCCAGTCCTGGAACCCTTGGATAGGGCCCACTTTCCCATATGCGTCTCCCAATCCATATCAAATAATATTGCATCCGCCAATCACAACCTAACCAACACAACGATTGCCACCTCAACATGCTTCACCTCAGACTGTGTCCAGAGACTTCACAAGTGGAATGACAACCCTTCAGCTTCATTACTTGTGTGAGACCTTTCCTTTTATAGTACACTCTAATTTCATCTCAGGTGGTTCACTTTCTAACAAAGTCCCATAACCTAGATATACACCAGTTTCTGTGAGAGAGAGCTTATGTTCACACGTATCCATAAACTACTGCAAAATATATACCTGAAAGCAGAAGTACACTAGAGTTTTCAGTGAGTACGCCTCTAATACTTCCTCTCCACTATTCCAAGCTTTGGGTCCATGATTGCTCAACAATTTGTTTGGCTTCGTATGTTAACTCTCTTTTCAATCACCAGGCTCCAGATTCCACCTGGATGCTGGCCAGGATTCCCTGGATTGAATACCCCACCAATGTGTCCTGGAGCTCAGCTTCCTCAGAGACACACCCTACTAGGGAAAGAGAGAGGCAGACTGGGAGTATGCACCGACCAGTCAACGCCCATTTTCAGCAGGGAAGCAGTTACAGAAGCCAGACCTTCTACCTTCTGCAACCCTCAATGACCCTGGATCCATGCTCCCAGAGGGATAGTGAATGGGAAAAGCTATCAGGGGAGGGGGTGGGTTATGGAGATTGGGTGTTGGGAATTGTGTGGAGTTGTACCCCTACTACCTTGTGGTTTTGTTAATTAATCCTTTCTTAAATTATAAAAAGAAGAAAATAGAACATAAACTGCAATCATTTACCTGGAACCATAAAACACCCAGAATTTCCAAAACAATCTTGAGTAAAAAAAACAGAAATGGAGGCATCACACTACCAGATCTCAAACTATATTATAAGGCCATCATCACCAAAACAGCCTGGTACTGGAACAAAAATAGGCACACCTACCAGTGGAACCGAATTGAAAACCCAGAACTTAAACCGCACACCGATGGACATCTAATCTTTCATAAGGGGGCCCAAAGTATTAAATAGAGGAAGGAGGCTCTCTTCAATAAATGCTACTGGAAAAACTGGGTTGAAACATGCAGAAGAATGAAACTGAACCAACTTGTCTTACCAGAAACAAAAATTAACTCCAAATTGACCAAAGACATAGATGTTAGACCAGAAACTATCAAATACTTAGAAGAAAACATTGGTGGAACACTTTCTGACCTAAACCTCAAGGACAACCTGGATGATAAAACCCTTATTGCAAGAAATACTAAAGCACAAACAAATCAATGGGACTACGTCAAATTGAAAAGCTTCTACACAACCAAAGAAGCTATCACACAAACAAGGCGACCCCTCACAGAATGGGAGAAGATCTTCACATGCCATACATAAAACTAAAGACTAATCACCAAAATATACAAAGAACTCAGCAAACTTAGCAACAAAAAAGCAAATGATCCCATCCAAGAATAGGCAGAGAATATGAACAGAACATTCACTACCGGAGAGATCCAAAGACTAATGAACACATGAAAAATTGCTCCAGGCTGCTAACTGTCAGACAAATGCAAATCAAGACAACATTGAGATAACCACCTCACCCCTGTGAGAATGGCATACATCAAAAAGGACAGCAGCAACAAATGCTGGAGAGGATGTGGGGACATAGGAACCCTTCTGCACTGCTGGTGGGAATGTAAATTGGTCCAATCTCTATGGAGAGCCGTCTGTAGAACTCTCACAAGGCTATACATGGACCTTCCATAAACCCAGTAATTCCTATCTTGGTGATATAACCAAAGGATTCCATATCACCCAACCAAAAAGAGATGTGTACCCCTATGTTCATAGCAGCACAATTCACAACAGCTAAAACGTGGTAGCAACCTAGGTGCCCAACACCAGATAAGAGGCTGAGAAAGCTGTGGTATATATACATAATGAATACTATGCAGCTATTAAGAATGATGAACCTACATTCTCTGACCCATCTTGGATGGAGCTAGAAGGAATTATGTTAAGTGAGCTAAGCCAGAAAGATAAAGATGAGTATGGTATGGTCCCACTCCAAAACAGAAGTTGAGAAAGAAGAACAGAAAGGGAAACTAAAAGCAAGATTTGACTAAATTTGGAAAAGGGCACCAAAGTAAATGCCCTGGGTTGAGGGTGAGGGTGGATATTTGGCTTCCCAGGGCATTGAGGTGGTGAGTGAATAGGTGTGATGGGACACAATCTTTTGGTGGTGGGAATGGTGTTTATGTACACTCCTATTAATTTGTAGTCATATAAATCACTATTTAATTAATATGACAGGGGAAAATTGTATGTCTCAAAATTTTAAAGCAAAGACTGAGTCTTTTAAATATATAGGCTGAGTCTTTGATATTCTGATTCTCTCAAAAGCCTAGACCAAGGAGAACAGAAGCAACCAGTGGCACAGCTATATACAAATAATATCAAAGGACATAAATTATGGTGATATTGTGTATGATAAAGAAAATCCTAACAAAGGGATTTTTAAAAGTTAACCCAAGTGCCAAATAATGTGATGATAACAGTAACTATCTTTTGTCTTCTTGAACCCTCAGAGAGCAGGAACTTCACATTTCCACTATAGAGCCTGCATTTCCCCCAGTCCTTGAACCTTCGGGTGGGATACACTTTCCTGCATGCTTCTCTCAATTCATATCAAATAATATTGCATTCATTGATCCCAACCTAAGCAACTCAAGGAGTGCCACCTCAGAATTCTTCACTTCATACTGTGTCCAGAGACTTCAGGTGTGGAATGACAACCCTTCAATCTCATTACTCTGGTGAGACCTTACCTTTCATAATATTCTCCAATTCCTTTACTTCCTAACAAAATGAAAAACCTAGATATAGACCAGGTCCCATGAGATAGAGCATATGTTCACACATAACCATAAACTAGGGCAAATATATATACCTGAAAGCAAAAGTACACAATAGTCTGCAGTGAGTCAGTATAAAGTTCCTAATGAAGTAGTATCTAATTAGGCTTAGATACCCTCCTCACCTACTTCCTATTACAGTTCTCTCACTCACCCCAATGTTAACCTTAGCAAAGCAAGTATTACAAAAGCTGAATAAGGGCAAGAGACTGACATACTCTAAAGATGACTCTTTAATGACTATCAGGCCACCCCATCAGCTGGGGCCCTATTTGGGGAGTCCTGCGATTCCCAGACAGGCATGATGGGCCTAGATCTCAAATAAATCCCTCTCTCCAGTGTTTCCAGTCATTTCTATGAGGAACAACAAAATAGAACACTTTGTGGTCCCCCCAAAGGACCTTGCCCTCAACTTGGATCAACAAGGTAGATAATGTTCTCCAGCCTCCAAAAGGATAATGAACAACATACTCTATGCTGCACCCGAGGAAGATGGGTCCTGATATTGGGCCAGCTTGGAATATTCCTACTGATGACCACAGAATGTGAGCTCAGATCTAGAGGGATGCAGAGGTCACATAGGCTCCCAAGCTGAATATGGGCCTCATAGCACATCAAATTGATGGGGTTTACAGTTGACACTATTTATACACCTTTCCCATATTAGGGAGCTGCTCTCTTCCCTGATCCAGATTTCTGTCCCTTTACAGCCATGACATCACCTCCCTAGAGAATAATTAGGATCCACCTGCATATAAGATGTCAGGCTCAGAGAAAAAAAAAAAAACTAGCATAGCTAGAGGCCCTTTGATATATAACTAAAATTTTTTTACTAGCTACCTACAAAATGGAGGACCCCCCAACACTTCATCTGCACTATTCCAGCCTTTAGGTCCATGATTGTTCAACAATTTTGTTTGGCTTTGTATGTTAACTCTCTTTTCAGCTACCAGGTTCAGATGCTAGCATAATGCCAACCAGACGTCCCTGGACAGATGACTCCACCAATGTGTCCTGGAATTCCACTTCCCCAGAGACCCACTCTACTAGGGAAAGAGAGAAGCAGGCTGGGAGTATGGATGCATCAGTCAATGCCCATCTCATTGGGGAAGCAATTACAGCAGCCAGATCTTCCACTTTCTGCATCCTACAGTGAGTGACCTTGAATCCATACTCCCAGAGGGATAAAGAATAGGAAAACTATGAGGGAACAGGATGGGATATGGTGATCTTGTGGTGGGATTTGTGTGGAATTGTACCCCTCTTATCCTATGGTTTTTTAAATGTCTTCTTTTTTAAATAAATTTAAAAAAAAAGAATGGCACTTTTAGAGAGTAAAACATCCTCTAACTTAAACATATCTATATATTGGATTTGAGATGGTTTTTAATGTGTTATTGAATAGTATTAGGAACCATTATGCCCAGTGAAGCTAGATTCATTATAGGGTAAGAAAAAAAGGTAATCACAGTATGTGGCTTGCTGAAGTAAAGATTATTGTGTTTATCTAAGGAGAATGGAGATAAAAAGGAACCAATTTTTAACTATATGCTTTATTTTTAAGACCTTGAAAGAGCAGGTTATCTGAGAAATGAACACAAGATGAACATTATGCATGTCTTATGTGACTAGGGAAAAATAATAACAGTAGACTAGAGTAAAAAGTTAGAGGTTTGAGTGTTTTTAAAGTAAATTTTACAATGTGTGCATGTGCTCATTTATTTTGAGAGAGAGGAATAGAGAGGGAAGAAGAGATATCTTAGCAGCATTCTACCATTGGTAGAGTTCCTTTGGTTCTTGGTGCTCTCATGTTTTGCTGGGGGTAAAAAATGTTGATGTTATCTTGAACCAGTTGTATAAAATAAAAGAAGTTCGATTGTTCGAATATCTTGTTCAGGCTCATATATCCTAAGGGGGGTAAAAAATGATTAATATAACTGAAATCCTGGGATCTAAATTCCACTGACATACCAACTTGCTGATATCTAAATTCCAACTGACATACTTGCTGGTATCTAAATTAATTGCTAAATTCATTGCTGGTATCTCAATTCATTGCTAAATTCATTGCTGGTATCTAAATTCCAACTGACATACTTGCTGGTATCTAAATTCCACTGACATACCAACTTGTATATATACCAACTTGCATATATACATTCTTACCTATCTCTGGTTTTTGCCCTACAACACATCAATCACCTCACCCTTCAATTAATTCCCTTACTGCCTTGATTTGAAATACTGTTGAGGTTCTTCCAAAGTAGTGCTCTTTTAAGCTTAGCAGATCCAGTTTTGTGTGATGATCAGGTTTCATTCATGCTATCTGTATGACTTCATAAAACCTAAAATATAGAAATACATAAAAATTTAAAGTGACAGCAGGTAACATAGTGTGACCAAATACATCAATAGTAATACAATAATAGTGGGAGACTTTAACACCCCAGTCTCACACTTAGACAGATCAATGAAGCAGAGAATCAACAAAGAAACAAGAGAAATAGATGAAGAGATGGACAGATTAGAAGCCCTGGATATTCTCAGAATTCTTCACCCCAAAGAACTGGAATATACATTCTTTTCAAGTCCACACAACACATACTCAAGGATAGATCACATGTCAGGCCACAAAGACAGCATTAACAAATACAAGAGCATCGAAATAATCCCAATGTATTTTTGTAGTTCTTTCAGTAGGTGTTTGATGTATTTAGATGGTCCCTCATTGGGTGCATAGATGTTAATAACTGTTAAATCTTCTTGGTTGATTGTTCCTCTAATAAATAATCCCAAGTACCTTCTCAGACCACAGTGGAGTAGAGCTAACATTTAACAACAAATAGAAAACTCCTAAAAGGCACAGAATTTAGTGACTAAACAGCATACTGCCTAAGAACCACTGGGTCAGAGAGACCTTCAAGCTGGAAATTCAAATGTTACTAGAAACAAATGAAAAGAAGACACAAGCTATCAAAATATTTGGGACACAGTTAAAGCAGCATTGAGAGGGAAACTCATAGCCATACAATTACATGTTAAACAATAAGAACAAGCTCAAATAAATGACCTTACTGCACACCTTAAGGACTTAGAGGAAGAGGAACAAAGTAACCCTAAAGCAACCAGGACAGAAATCACTAAAATTAGAGCAAAAATAAACAACATAAAAAAATAAGAGAACCATACAAAAGATCAACGAAGCCAAATGTTGGTTCTTTGAAAAATTAAACAAGATCTACAATTCCTAGCCAGACTCACTAAAAAAAAGAGAGAACACTCAAATTAATAGAATCATAAACTATAGAGGAAATAGCACATCTGAGACAATAGAAATCCAGAGAATCATGCAAAACTTCTATGAAGAATTATATGCCACCAAGCTAGAGAATCTAGAAGAAATGGAAGAATTCCTAGAAACATATACCCTTCCAAAACTTAACCAAGATGAACTACAAAACCTAAATGCACAATCACAGCCAAAGAAATTAACAGTTATTACGAATCTTCCCAACAACAAAAGTTGAATCAGATGGCTTCACATCAAATTGCACCTTCAGGAAACTGTTAATACCCATATTTCTAAGCTTTTCCACAAGATTGAAGAAACAGGAACACTCCCTTCCACCTTCTATGAAGCCAACATCACCCTAATACCAAAATCAGATAGGGACACAACAAAAAGGGAAAACTACAGCTCAATATCTATAATGAACATAGATGTCAAAATATTAAAAAAGATCTTGGCCAACTAGATACAGCAGCATATCAAAAAGATTGTTCATCACAACCAAGTGGGATTCATCCCAGGAATGCAAGGCTGGTTCAGTGTACATAAGTCAATCAATGTCATTCACCACATCAATAAAAGCAAAGCCAAACACCACATGATTATCTTAATAGATTCAGAGAAAGCCTTTAACAAAATTCAATGCCCATTCATGCTCAGAACACTACAAAAAATGGGAATAGCCAGGGAATTCCTCAAGATAGTGGAGTCCATATATAGCAAACCAAAAGTGAACAGCATACTCAATGGACAGAAGCTGAAAACATTCCCCCTCAGATCTGGGACTACACAGGGCTGTCCACTGTCTCCATTACTCTTCACCATAGTATTGGAAGTTCTTGCCATAGCAATCAGGCAAGAGAAAGAAATCAAAGGAATACAGATTGGAAGGGAAGAAGTCAAGCTCTCACTATTTGCAGATGATATGATAGTATTCACAGAAAAATCTAAAGAATCCAGCAGAAAAATACTGAAAGTTATTAGGAAATATAGCAAGGTGTCAGGCAACAAAATCAATGTAAAAAAATCAGTGGCATTTCCTTCTGCAAACACTAAATCTGAAGAAGATATCCAGAAATCAATCCCATTTACTGTTTCAGCAAAATCAATAAAATACCTAGGAATAAACCTGACCAAAGAAATGAAAGACTTATATACTGAAAACTATGAGTCACTATTCAAGGAAATAGAAACTGATACCAAGAAATGGAATCTCATCCAATACTCATGGTTTGGAAGAATAAATATCATCAAAATGAATATTCTCCCAAGAGCCATATACAAATATAATGCAATACCCATCAAAGTTCCACCGATCTTCTTTACGAGAATAGAACAAAAACCAATCCTTTATCTGAACCAGTAAACACCTAGAATTGCCAAAACAATCTCGAGTAAGAGAAACAGAAATGGAGGCATCACACTGCCAGATCTCAAACTATATTATAAGGCCATCCTCATCAAAACAGCCTGGTACTGGAAAAAAAAATAGGCACCCGGACCAGTGGAACAGAATTGAAAGCCCACAACTAAAACCCCATTCCTATGGACATCTAATCTTTGATAAGGTGGCCCAAAGTATTAAGTGGAGGAAGGAGACTCTCTTCAATAAATGGTGCTGGGAAAACTGGGTTGAAACATGCAGAAGAAAGAAACTGAAACAACTTATCTCACCAGAAACAAAAATCAACTCCATATGGATCTGGGACCTGAATGTTAGACTAGAAACTGTCAAATACTTAGGGGAAACCATTGGTGGGACACTTTTCCACCTAAACCTGAAGGACATATTTGATGAAACAAATGCAATTGCAAGGAAGACTAAAGCAGAAACAAACCAATGGGACTACATCAATTGAAAAGCTTCTGCACAGCCAAATAAACTATCACACAAACACAGAGACCCCTCACAGAATGGGAGAAGATCTTCACATGCCATACATCAGACAAGAGACTCATAACCAAAATATATAAAGAGCTGAGCAAACTTAGTACCTAAAAAGGAAATGACCCCATCCAAAAATGGGCAGTGGATATGAAGAAGACATTCACTTCAAAGGAGATCCAGAAGGCTAACAAACATATGAAAAACTGCTCCAGGTAGCTGATTGTCAGAGAAATGAAAATAAAGGCAACACTGAGATACCACCTCACCCCTGTGAGAATCACATGCATCAAAAAGGACAGCAGCAACAAATGCAGGAGAAGCTGTGGGGACAGAGGAACTCTTCTGCACTCTTGGTGGGAATGTAACTTGGTCCTGCCTCTCTGGAGAGTAATCTGGAGAACTCTCACAAGGCTACACATGGACCTTCCATATAACTGAAGGATTCCATACCACCCAACCAAAAAGAGATGTGTACCCCTATGTTCATAGCAGCATAATTCACAATAGCTAAAACTTGGATGCAACCCAGGTGCCCAAAAACAGATAAGAGGCTGATAAATCTGTGGTATATATACACAATGGAATACTATACAGCTCTTTCTTCTTCTAGCGTTTGCCCTTCTTCCGTAGCCAGTCAACAGCGTCAGGTTGAGACTGATGTAAAGTTTCGAGACCTCCTTCGAATCTGGAGAGGTGGCAGTCGTTGACTATGTGGGTCATAGTCTGTCTGTAGCCGCAGGGGCAGTTCGGGTCATCTCTGGCTCCCCAGCGATGGAACATAGCGGCACACTGGCCATGGCCTGTTCGATAGCGATTGAGTAGAGCCCAATCATAAGGTGCTAGGTCAAAGCCGGGTTGACGCTTGCAGGGGTCTGTGATGAGGTCTTTGTTCTTTACCTCAGCTGGCTGCCAGCTCTGTTTCCAAGAGACTGGAACAGAGAAGTTCAGTGTAGGTGTACAGCTCTTAAGAACAATAAACCCACCTTCTCTGATCCATCTTGGGTGGAGCTAGAAGGAATTCTGTTAAATGAGCTAAGTCAGAAAGATAAAGATGCGTATGGGATGATCCCACTCATCAAGAGAAGTTGAGAAAGAAGAACAGAAAGGGAAACTAAAAGCAGAATTTGACTAAATCTAGAGTAGGGCACCAAAGTAAAAACCCTGTGGTGAGGGTGAGGGTGGACATTCATCTTCCTGGGGTGGCAGGTGGTGGGGGTAGTGGGTAGGATGAGACACAGTGTTTTGGTGGTGAGAATGTTGTTTATGTACACTCCTTTTAACTTGTAGTCATATAAATCACTAATTAATATGAGAGGGAAAATATTGATTGTATGTCTCAAACTTTTTAAAGCACAGACTGACTCTTTTTAATAAATAGGCTGACTCTTTGATATGTTGATTCTCTCAAAAGTCTAAACCAGGGAGAACAGAAGCAACCAGTGGCACAGCTATATACAAGATGTTGGGTATTGTACAGCAAATCCTGACAAAGGGACTTTACAAAGTTTACCCAGTTACCAAATAATGTAATGATAACAATAACTATCCATTGTCTTATTTACAGCAGGAACCTCACATTTCCACTATAGAATCTACATTTCCCCCCGTCCTGAAACCTTGGGTAGGGCGCAGTTTCCTGCATGCTTCTCTCAATTCATATCAAATAATATTGCATTTGCTGATCACAATCTAAGCAATGCAAGGAGTGCCACCTCAGCAATCTTCACTTCAGACTGTGTCCAGAGACTTCAGGTGTGGAATGACAACCCTTCTACTTCATTACTCGAGTGAGACCTTTCCTTTAATAATATTCTCTAATTCCATTCCAGGTGGTTCACTTCTTAACAAAGTTCCAAAACCTAGATATAGACCAGGTCCCCTGAGATAGAGCATATGTTCACATGAATCCACAAACTAGGGCAAAATATACACCTGAAAGCAAAAATACACTATAGTCTGTGGTGAGTACCCCCCAACATGTCATCTGCACTATTCCAGCCTTTAGGTCCATAATTGTTCAACAATTTGTTTGGCTTTGTATGTAAACTTTCTTTTCAGCCACCAGGTTCCAGATGCCAGCATGATGCCAACCAGACTTCCCTGGACAGAGGACCCCACCAATATGTCCTGGAGCTCTGCTTCCCCAGAGTCCTTCCCTACTAGGGGAAGAGAGAGGCTGACTGGGAGTATGGATTGACCAATCAACGCCCATGTTCAGAAGTGGAAGCAATTACAGAAGCCAGACCTTCCACCTTCTGCATCCTTGGTCCATACTCCCAGAGGGATAAAGAATGGGAAAGCTATGAGGGGAGGGGATGGGATATGGAGATCTGGTAGTGGGAATTGTGTGGAGTAGTACCCCTCCTATACTATGGTTTTGTTAATGTTTTTTTAAAGATAAATTAATTGAGAAAAAGAAATAACTGATCTAAAAAGGGCATATTAGGGTGGACTTTGATCCAGTATGACTCTAATTTTCATAAGAAGAAAAAACTAGGACACATACATGTACACAGAAGATATCATATGAAGAGAAAGAGAAAACAGTGTCATCAGTAAGTCAAGAGGAGATGCTTTCTGTTATTACTTTCATCCTGGAACTCCCATTTCCAGAACTGTAAAAAAAAAAGTTAATTTATGGTTTGTTGTTTTCACTACAGTTAATGCAAATGAAAATAAAAATTTAAGTTTAAAAATAGCTGCTGGGTGAAGTGGCGGTGAAGGCTGCTGCACAGCTAGCTGAGCCGCAGTCCGCAGGGCAGCGCGTGCCCCAAGCTCTCCGCCTCCCCCCGCCCGCCAGTCCGAGGCAGCCCTATCCCAGCCGGTGGCCCCAGCAGCAACGCGGAGAGCAACCCCAGCAGCAGCGTCATGGTCGGGTGGAACGCCTACATCGACAACCTCATGGGGGACAGGACCTGTCAGGACGCGGCCATCGTGGGCTATAAGGACTCGCCGTCTGTCTGGGCCTCCGTTCCCGGAAAAACATTCGTCAACATTACGCCAGCTGAGGTTGGTGTTCTGGTTGGTAAAGATCGGTCAAGTTTTTTCGTGAATGAGCTGACGCTTGGGGGCCAGAAATGTTCTGTGATCCGGGACTCACTGCTGCAGGATGGAGAATTTACCATGGACCTTCGTACCAAGAGCACCGGTGGAGCCCCCACCTTCAACATCACTGTTACCATGACTGCCAAGACGCTAGTCCTGCTGATGGGCAAAGAAGGTGTCCACGGTGGCATGATCAACAAGAAATGTTATGAAATGGCCTCCCACCTGCGGCGTGCTCAGTACTGACCTCGTCCTTCCCTTCCCCCTACCACTCCCCACTGCTTTTGCAACCCCCCCCTCCCATACACACACACCATTTTTATTTTTTGGGCCATTATCCCACACCCCTTATTGCTGCCAAAACCACATGGGCTGGGGGTTGGGGCTGGATGGACAGATGCCTACCCCTACCCATACCCCTCCTGTGTGTGATTGGAAAACTTTTTTTTTTTTTTCTGAATAAAAAAAAGATTGTACTAACAAAAAAAAAATAAAAATAAAAATAGCTGCTGGGAGTAGCAGAGTCCTTGTACATGCACTTAGCCTCAAAAATAACCCTGGTGACAAAACAGAAGAAAATCAACCAACCAAAAACAAGCAAACAAAACCCCTGCATTCCCGTTATCATCTTTTATCAGAAAATTAAAATTAACATTGAGATATCATCTCACATCTATGACAATGGCCAACATCAAAAAGATGAGATATAATAAATAGTGTCGAGATTATGAAGAAAGGATGACATTTATATACTGTTGGTGAGTATGTAAATTGGTCAAGACTATTTGGAAATTGTATGGTAGTTTTTCAAAAATATAAATATAGATCTGCACTGTGACCCAGAAATTCCACTCTTTGGTATCCATCTAAAAGATGGAGAAAAAAAAACAACTATAAGCTGTAAACAGATATATTAATAGCTATGTTCCCTATAGTGCTACTTTAAACAGCCACAAATTGGGATTGACCCCAGTGTCCAACAAGAGATGAGTGGTAATATATGCAATGGAATACTCCTCAAATATAAAAAAAGAGGATAGTCTTGCCTTTTGCTACAACATGGATGGAACTGGAGGGCATCATGTTAAGTGTAATAAGTGTAGAAAAACAAGTAACAGATTATCTCACTCACATGTAAAATCTAGTCTTATAAAACAAAGGGAAAGATATAGTCAAGTATAATAAACCCTTCATCTATAATTTCAGGATTCCAAGATTACCAGGAGGAGGTTAGGAGTCCAGTGGTCTAGAGATAGAGAAATATTGGGGGGTTGGCAGGGATGCTGGGTGGTCACACAGTAGGTTAAGTGCACATGGTGTAAAGTGCAAGGACTGGCATAAGGATCCCAGTTGGGTAGCCTCACAGGCAGTGAAGTAGTTCCGCAGTTGTCTTTTTCTCTCCCTGTCTGTCTTCCCATCCTTTCTCAATTTCTCTCTGTCCTATCCAACAATAATGACAGCAATAACAACAACAATAAACAAGGACAACAAAAGGAAAACATAGCCTCCCTCAAATTAGTATTTAACAATTGAAATCTAGGCCTCCCAAATATATCCTGATCATACTTCTCCAAGATGTTAAAAACAAACCTTTTTAAGACTTTTCACCACTTCCTTCTTTACCTACCTGAATAAAACCTTTGGGCATTACCCAGAATTAAGATTTTGAAATTGAAAGAAGAAAAGGTTCACTGGAAGCAGTAAAATAGCATAGGCACAAAGCCCTGGCAGCAGTAAAGAAACTAAAAAATCAGAGTTTTAGAAAGTAAAGTCTCAGAGACAGGTGGTAGTATACCCAGTTCAGCATACATATTATTACCAAGTGTAAGGATCTGGGTTCAAGCTCCTGGTTCCCAACTGCTAGGAAGATACTTCATGAATAGTGTTTTAGGTCTCCCTCTCCCTCTCCCTCTCCCTCTCCCTCTCCCTCTCCCTCTCTCTCTCTCCCTCTCTCTCCCTGTTTCTCCTTTGCCCCTTTGCCTCTCAATTTCTCTCTGTCCTATCCAAGATTAAATATACATATATTTTTTATCAGAAATAATTAGTAGGAATAGGTATGTATATGACAGAACAACCATTTTATTACATAGCATCTGGTCTTTCTACATATTAAACAGCCTCTCCTTGTCATACACAATGTCTGCCTCTCATTATGAAGTCCCATGCTCCCATCCCATTCCTTACTTTAGAATATATACTTTAATTTCCTCCTCATTTTTTAAGAATATAAACTCATATAGATCTATGCATGTTTATAATTAAATTTATTTTTATTAATAATTATGGTGTTAATTGTATTACTTAATAATCCCAAGAGTTCAGAGGAAGATTGAAATGTATAGTTTCCCCCTCCAGTATAGATGCAAACTAAGGGAAGAATGGGCTTAATAGTAGAAATTAATAATTTATCCTCAAGCATGCCCATCCATTCAATGTCTTCACTCATAAATGCACTCTTTAGGCCTTGCATTGTGTTAATTATTAGAGATAAATAGAATAACCAAACAGGTATGACAGCTACTTCATGGATTTTAGAATTTAATAGAATGGATAAATCATAGGTAAACAAATAAATGTGTACTTAAAATTTGTGAAAATTCTACATTGGTAATAATACTAAGAAATACTTCTATGATTAAATAATAAAAACATAATCATTGCTATGACTGTTTTACGACAAAAAAACTACAAAGCAGATACTGCAGTGGTTCATAAAACAATTTAAAATAATTAAGAAAAATAAAAGATGATAATTAATTTGAATTTTATTTTTTAAAATTAATTTATTTATTTTAAAAAGGAGACATTAACAAAAACATAGGACAGGAGGGGTACAACTCCACAAAATTCCCATAACTAGATCTCCATAACCTGTCCCTTCCCCTGATACCTTTCTCATTCTTTATCCTTCTGGGAGTATGAACCCAAGGTCATTGTGGGATGCAGAAGGTGGAAGGTCTGGCTTCTGTAATAGCTTCCCTGCTGAACATGGATGTTGACTGGTCAGTCCATACTCCCAGTCTGTCTCTCTCTTTCCTTAGTAGGGTGAGTCTCTGGGGAAGCAGAACTCCAGGACACATTGGTGGGGTCATCTGTCCAGGGAAGTCTGGTTGGCATCATACTGGCATCTGGAACCTGGTGGCAATTTGAAATTTAAATAAGAGGAAAACTACCTCCAAAAGTATTAAACAGGGAATTAAGCAGCGGTGGTGTGAAGCTCAAGGACCTGCATAAGGATCCCTGTTTGAGCCCCCTGTTCCCCACCTGCAGGGGAATCGCTTCACTGGCAGTGAAGCAGGTCTGCAGGTGTCTCTCTTTCTCTTCCCCTTTCTGTCTTCCTCTTCTCTCTCCATTTCTTTCTATCCTGTCCAACAATGACAACATTAATAACTACAATAATACAACAATAAAATAACAAGGGCAACAAGAGGGAATAAATAAATGAATAAATAAATAAAGTATGAAACAGTATCTTTAGCAAAAAATTTAAGTCAGGAAAACAAGAAAACAGAAAAGAAAATAAGGGTTGTGTAGTTAGAGTTTAGTTAGTGAGAGTCATATGGCTTCAAGTAAAATTATAGAGCCATAATTGTCCTTGTTGGGTTTCTTTGTAAGTACAGTAAGCGTGGTAATCAAAGGACTTTAAGGAAGTTTAGTATTTCAGAAAAAAAAAAAGTCAATGTGCTGTGTTGAGAATGAATGGGAAGAGTATAGACAACTTAGAAAGCTCCCAAATTTAAAAAGTTAGTTGTAATGCTCCAAAGGACTCTAAAAAATAAAATAATTGCATCACAGAAACAGTGTTAGAGGTAAGTAGTGATTGAATTGTTCTCAGAGATAATATTAAAAGTAAGATTTAATGACATTCCATTAAATAATACAAAATATTTCACTCAAGAATTTTATTATTTGCCCATCTCTCCAGATCTTTGTTCTTTTGGAATTTTTCTTTTTTTTTAATTTTATTATCTTTATTTATCAGATAGAGACAGACAAAAATTGAGAGGGTAGGGGGAGATATAGGAGAGAGACAGAGAGACACCTGCAACACTATTTCACCACTTGTGAAGCTGTCCCCCTGCAGATGGGTACTGGGGGAAACTGAACCTGTTTCCTTGCACATAACAACATGTTCACTCAACCAGGTGCACCACCATCAGGCCCGGAATTATTCCAAGTAAATGAAAACACTATCTATGGTTCTGGTGTCTTCTGTCTTTCTTACTATATGGTCTCATTCAGAAACTCTTGAAAGACAAAAAATAGAATACAATATAGCACAAAGAAATAAAGTTGTATTTGAGGTGGCAGGTGGTGGTGGCACACCAGGGTAAGAGCACATATTACCAAGCACAAGGATCTAGGTTCGAGGCCCTGCTACTCCCCATAAACAGGGTTTCCATATCCAGAGTGGTGAAGCAGGTCTGTAAGTGTCTATATTTCTCTCCTTCTCCCTATTTCCCCATCATCCTCTCTCAATTTCTCTCTGTCCTATTCAATAATAATTTTTTTTTAAGTTAGGGAGAAAAGGGGGGGTGATAGCCACCGGAAGAGGTGTATTCACATCAAGCCCCAGCAACAACTCTGGTGACAAAAAAAAGAAAAAGAAATAGAGATGTTCCATTAATCAAAAAACAATAATATGATGATGAATAGGAATTACTTTATTTTAAAATAACAATAAGCCTTTAAAATGCAACTTAATTTTATTTTCTTTTTAAAAGAAATTTATTTTCGTGAGAGAGCAGAGTTCTGGTATATAGTAGAGTCAGGAACTAAACCTGGTATTTCAACCATAAAGTCTTATATACTACTATCTCTAAGGTCTTTGTTTGCTTTTAGTCATGAGGAAGAGATATACTAACTAAACTTTGAAATTGATTCTACAATTATCAAAGTACACAAACCAAAATTGTAATCTTTTTATGAACAGAATTATCATTACAGTTTTCTTATATTTCACGACTGTTCCCAATCACTTTCAATATATGAAAATCATAGACTTGTGCTGATGTATTATGGGAATAATTTTTACTACTACTCATTTGTTTTGCTTTTTATAAATTTTGCTATTGTTGGTATAACACTGACTTACAACTTTATAAAATCTTAGGAATGTAGCTTCACACACATACCAACACATCTCAACAAAGTTCTTGTGTCCTTCCAACTACGAAGAAAAAAATTAAATACTTTTCTAAAGAAAATGGGTAATATAAACAAAAAAATGAATACCAATGTTCTCTTTGGGTTTGTTTTCAAATTTGACTTCTATTCAATTTATCCTTCTTACTTGGGAAGGCATATGCTTTACCTTCCTTGTAACACAAGTTTGAGCCCTGCTCCCAAGAACACTAGTGTAAGCTTTGTGCTATGGTGTCTTCCTTCTTTCCCTCTGTCTCTCTCTGAAAATACAGGCCCAGAAGTATGACCAACAAAAAATACAATGGAAATTTGGATTTTCTTGTGGAAATATTATTTAAATTTTAATAGAAAGAAGTTATCAAGCTACAATGGTTTTTCTTACACTAGTAATTTGTAAATTGATTAAAAATAAATTTAAACAACAAAGAAAAGAGGGGTTGAAAGAACAAACTAGTTCTTTCAATGGGTTTTTGAAAGGCATCTACATCTATTTTGTTGAGAAATAGATTGGAAATAAAGTACTTAAAATCTGAAGTACGAGAAAGGCAGTTAGGTTTTTTTTATGTTAAAATTTTCTAAAGCTTGAAAATTAAAGTGTTAGTAAACTTCACTGGCTGTGATTTCTAGTAGAACTACCAATATGGTGGGGATGTCACTGAGTTGACACATTGGGGAGATACCTCACAAAAACACAGCTTATCTGTAGTACAAACATATCTATAAGAATTTCCAACCTCTGCTCCTCTGCTGGGTTCCTGGAGTGACTACTTAAAAATTTAGTTCAGCCTCCTGATTAAGTTCATCTCAATTTCAGTGTAATTGCCTCATATTCACCTAGGTTAATTTTTGTTGTTGTCAGGTTGGGGACTTGAGAGGGATGCTTCATTGCTCTGGGCTGACTTTTTGAGAAACAGGATAAGGGGAATTGGAAGTTGGAGAAAGACAGCATCACTGAATATTCTTCTAGTGTAGTGGGGAATGGACTTGAACCTGGTCTGTAGGCATGAAAAAAAAAAAAGGCACACTATCCAGGCAAGTTATTTTGTAGGATCCAGAGGTCAAAATTTTACATTGTGTATCAACTAATAAGTAGCAGCAGATCTCCTTGACATCTCTTAGAAATACAAATTCTAGCCTCAATCTCAAGTTGAATCAGAAATTCTGCTATTCAGTGCATAGTAATTTGTGTCTTAACTTATCTTCCAGGGATTTTGAAGTTCTGAAGTTAGGAAAATGCTAGGGATTGTTTTCAACCATGATAGTCTTAATGAGGTAAAGCACCAATTCAAAGACCTTACCATCAGTGAACTTTAATTAATTGATTTGAATTTTTTGCAATAGGTAAGGCTTCTCATAGTTAGAAGAGACAAAAATCAATGATTAGGACTGGTGGTGTCTCCCACAGAAGAGGTTACATGTCACCATGTATGAGGACCCAGTTCAAGGCCCCAGTCTCCACTTGCAGGGGAAAAGCTTCAGTAGTTATAGAGTATTGTTGTATCATTCTCCTTCTCTCTCTCTCTCTCTCTCTCTCTCTCTCTGTCTTTCTCTCTCTTCCCTAATTCCATCCGCCCCAATAGGAAAAGACAGAAACAAGCTGTGAGTATGGATTGACCGCTCAATGCCCATTTCTGGTGGAACAGCCAGACGATCCATCTTCTCACCCTATAATGATCCTGGGTTCTTGCTCCCAGGAAGCTAAAGAATAGAAAAGCTTCCAGTGGAGGGGATGGGATGAGGAACTCTGGTGGAGAAGTGTGTGGAATTTTACCTCTCTTATCCTATGGTCTTGTTGATCTTTATTAGTAAAAAAAAAAAAAAAAAAAAAAGTGGCTGTTGAGAGCAGTGCAGTCATTGTGAAACTCCAGAGATAACACTGGTTGCAAAAAATGATAATATAAAATAAAGTGATAAAATAAAACAAAATTAAAAAATGACCAAAGTAAGATCTGCACCTCCCATTGTGAGTGAAACTATTTCCCTGCATCAATGAAGAAATAATAAATAGACTGTTTACACATAAAAATCTTAAATCCAATTTTCACTACCAGTTTGGAGACTTTAATATTGGTATAAAAACTATGCAGAAAGTAATCCTTTGTAATGTCATGTATTTTTGCAAGCCTGAAAGAGAAAGGTATCAGTGAGTGTCATAGTTCTTTAGCATGCTTTCTGGTTCAGTGCTCTCCTTACTTCCTGATGCTCTTTTTACATTCCAATGAATGTGATTCATTAAATTGTCAAGTCAATTCTTCGAGTCCAAGTTCAAGTGTGTTAATTGGTGTCCTCACTTTGTGAGGCTTTGTTCACTATAGGGGAATCACTTTCCAATTGTACTCTGTATTGTATCTAGGAAACTTGGCACTAGACAAAATGACTTACCCTTCTGATTTTTTATTTAAAATATTGTTACACCACAATCATATTTTATGACACTTTTTCCTTCTTAGATGTGACTATCAGGTTTTGATATCTTCATCTTATTTTTTCATTGTGTCCTTATATAAATTTACACCATATTTAAAACTGTATATGTTTGAAGATACTCACACACCTATATATTTTTCAAATTGCACGTGATTATGATTCTACTTGTAATGATTCCTTTATGTGATAAAGAGGGCCAGATTTTATTGATCATTTCTAACAAGAATGACTCAGCTAGCTATATTCATGTAATTGCTTCTTTTAAAAAATACTTTAGGGAGTCGGGCTGTAGCGCAGCGGGTTAAGCGCAGGTGGCGCAAAGCACAAGGACCGGCATAAGGATCCCGGTTCGAACCCCGGCTCCCCACCTGCAGGGGAGTCGCTTCACAGGAGGTGAAACAGGTCTGCAGGTGTCTATCTTTCTCTCCTCCTCTCTGTCTTCCCCTCCTCTCTCCATTTCTCTCTGTCCTATCGAACAACGACAACAACAATAATAACTACAACAATAAAACAACAAGGGCAACAAAAGGGAATAAATAAATAAAATAAAATATTTAAAAAAAAATAATAAAAAAATAAAAAATACTTCAGGGGCTGTCACCTTGAAACAATGAACCCATCGCAGAAACTGAAGATGTGAAGGATATACATAATATAATGGCATCTTCTTTAAACTGGAGATTACAATGTAGGTTTTGAAACTATACAATGGGTGTTGGTCATCTGAAAAAACTAGTTTCCTCAAAAAGTTAACTCCTCTAAAAGTAATAGTCAAAATATTTATTTGTCCCCAATAAAGAGATTTAAAACTATATATTTATTTGTATAGTATGTAAAAAGTAGTCTTTTTTTAACACTTTTCAATTGCCTTCAGTGATTACTTACATTTTTTAGGAGGTAAACATTATTATTATTTAGGATCTTTCAGGAATTTATCTTGAGTAACTGAACACAAATAAATATTTTTGCTTCCACAGTACCTAAATTACATTACTTTATATGTAATTCTTAGATTAAATTCTAAATTATTGCTTAATAACATATTAAAATTTAAAGAATGAAAATTTAGCTAAAGTAGTAAAATATTTGTGATATTAATGATGAATAGTTATTAGATAATTAATTTTGTCATTTTAGATGGGTAATTAATGGTTTACAGTGTAGTTATTCACAGAAGGGTACAGGTATTCATTTTTCCTGTGAAAACTTTCTATAGAACACTTTGGGTTATTTATTACTGTCATGCAACAGGACCCCAAAGCTTGGTTCCAGTCCCTTCCTTTACTTCTTTCCCCAGAGCTCTTTGCTTCGGTGCAATATACCACACCTAGTCCAAGTTTCACCTTGTGTATATATACATAATTTAATACTACTCAGCTACTAAGAAAGATGAAGCTATCTCCTTTGCCTCATCTTGGTGGGACTTGAAGACATCATGTAAAGTGAGATAAGCTAAAAAGAGAAGGGTAAATACTGAAAGATCTCACTTATGAGTGGAACTCAAAAATAAAGCTAAAGTGGGGGATAATATATGTTTCTAAAGGCTTCTTAGATACTCATTTATTCATGCCTGACATTTATTGTTTAAAACTTGAATAGATAATATTTTGCTACTAATACTTAGGTTTTCAGTGGGGTTTGTATTGACTTGTGACTCATGTAAATGATATTTGAGAGAGTAAAGAAAGAGTTTCATGTTGGTAGACATGTGGGGAAAATATGAAGTTAATTATGGGAAATAGAGGAAACTGCAAACTGTTACTTTTGTAACTAATTGAATCCAAATGAACAAATCATACCTGTGAGGTCCTGGGAGCAGGACAGAGTTATCCCAGAAAGAACAAATATTTTTACTTGCTCTTTTCTACTGGGAAGAAGTTAGTTATGGGGTTCAACTAAAGTAACCAAGATTTAGACTATGAGAATCATAATGTGTGTAGGAATTGTTTTTCTTTTTTAATTTTTTTTTATAATTTTTACTTATAAAAAGTAAACACTGACAAGAACCATAGGATAAGAGAGGTGCAACTCCACATAATCCCCACTACCAGAACTCTGTATCCCATCACCTCCCTTGATAGCTTTCCTATTCTTTATTTCTCTGGGAGTATGGAACCAAGGTCATTATGGGGGGCAGAATGTGGAAGGTCTGGCTTCTGTAATCGCTTTCCTGCTGAACATAGGCATTGACAGGTCAATCAATGCTCCCAGCCTGTCTCTCTCTCTTTCCCTACTGGGGTGGGGCTCTAGGGAAGGGGGGCTCCAGGACATATTGGTGTGGTCGTCTGCCGAAGGAAGTCTGTTTGTCATCATGGTAGCATCTGGAACCTGGTGGCTGACAGAAGAGGTAATATATAAATCTAAACAAGTTGTTCACTAATCATGAACCTAAAGGCTGGAATATTGCAGATGAAGATTTGGGTAGTTTCCATTTTGTAGAAAGTAGGCCTATTTTAGTTATATTCCAAAGGGCCCATGACTATGCTAGTGTTTTATTTATTTATGTAAGAAAGGAGACATTAACAAAACCATAGGATAGGAGGGGTACAACTCCACACAATTTCCACCACCTGATCTCCATATCCCCTCCCCTCCCCTCATAGCTTTCCCATTCTCTTTCTCTCTGGGAGCATGGACCCAAGGTCATTGTGGGTTGCAGAAGGTGGAAGGTTTGGCTTCTGTAATTGCTTCCCCGCTGAATATGGGCATTGACTGGTCAATCCATACTCCCAGTCTGCCTCTCTCTTTCCCTAGTAGGGTGTGTCTCTGGGGAAGTGGAGCTCCAGTACAAATTGGTGGGGTCGTCAGTCCAGGGAAGTCTGGTTGGCATCATGCTGGCATCTGAAACCTGGTGGCTGAAAAGAGAGTTAACATACAAAGCCAAACAAATTGTTGAACAATCATGGACCTAAATGCTGGAATAGTGCAGATGAAGTGTTGGGGAGGTGCTCTCTGCAGACTCTTGTGTACTTCTGCTTTCAGGTATATATTTTTCCCTGGTTTATGGACACTTGTGAACATATGCTCTATCTCAGGGGACCTGGTCTATATCTAGGTTTGGGGACTTTATCGGAGAGTGGACCACCTGGAATGGTATTAGAGAATACTATGAAAGGAAAGGTCTCACCTGAGCGATGAAGCTGAAGGGTTGTCATTCCACACCTGGAGTCTCTGGATATAGTCTGAAGTGAAGCATGCTGGGGTGGCACTCATTGCATTGATTAGGTTGGGATAAGCAGTTGCAATATTATTTGATTTGAATTGAGAGAAGCATGCAGAAAAGTGGGACCCACCCTAAGGTTCCAGGACTGGGGCGTGTGTAGGAATTTATGTCTTTGGCTGAACAGCATAATGTATCAATACCAGAAGTTTAGAGGTTTAATGTTATTGGTGATGGTGGTGGATTTTTCCAGCTATACAGGCATGCCATGTGCACTAATGGAGTAACAGTAATGATCAGCAGTAGAATAAAACTTTTGATCAATAGAAATAAAGTTACTAATATGGCAGCAAATTGCTGAAGTTCCAACACTTTCATTTCTGAGTTTATGCAACTATGAAACTCCTAAAATTAACTTGTTTATTTTCCTCTTAGATATTTTTCCCATTAAACAGATTCTTTGTGATTTTTGACACAAATGATAAAGTTCTTTGTTGTCATAAGCTTCTGAAGTTCTGTGCCATGGAGACTATGGAAATAAGGAGTGACACTTTCTAGAGGAAGAACAACCCATCTCAATTTAAGCAAACTTTGAAAATCTAGTGGCACACAAATCAGCTTTGTCTATGACATAAGGATCTGGCATGAGCACTTTGTTCACTGCTACAATTATTAGCAAAAAGTATAAAGGTATACTCCTTCTATACTTACATTTAGTATTTTTCTATAATTGCTATAGCAACAAAAGAATTTAAGAAATAAGAATTGAATATCTGAATATGTTAGATTACTTTTTAAATTTCAAAGTAATTAAACTAAATGTTAAAAAATACATTATCTTAGAGAAAGAGGATACAATTCTTATCTGATTTTTTTTTTACTAAAAGTATGAGATAATTCTTAATGCATCATTGGATATTATTTCTTTATTGAAATGACTGGTAATTTTTCAGCTGGAAATAAATCTAAAGGTAACAAGACAACCTTTTAGATAAGCTTTAGCTTTATTTTCTATAGACTTAGGTTAGAAGATAGGGAATAGATAATGGAACCATTATGAATGCGAACAAGCAGAAAGATAATTGGAGTGAATTTTAACTTTACATTGTCCTGAATTCCTTTAGGAGTTCTTCCTAAACCCTAGCTTGTCTCTATACAACTGATTCCCCTCTAGGCTTTGGAGTGTATTTTCAGGTGATCTGGGTCAAAACGAAAAGCTAAGGCATAGCACAAATTCATGAGAGAAACAACCACAATCTGACTGGTCTCTGGGTCTTCATTTCCTACAGCCATCCTTTAGTTAATCCTCTTAAAGACTAACAAACTATAAAAATATGATCAGAGCTAGAATAACCATGCTGACCTCTTCCTTTCCTGTTTGTACTTGCCCCTTCAGCTCCTCACATCCTCCCTCTTCCAGATTTTTCCTTTCCTCGCCCAACTCTTCTTCCTTCCCTTCAGTGTGACTTTATGGAACAGCCACAATGCCCCTAAATTGTTTTGAAATCATATAAATATTGACATTTTTATCATCGAAATATTTAAAATATCATACTATATAAAGTCGTATGTTAAAATACTGGATATATTTCTCTCATACGCATCACATGACCCTATATCTGTACTGCACATTATAGCAATATCATCTCTATAATGAAATAGTTCAAATAGTTTCTTAGCCATTCATTCTACCTCAACACTTACTACCCACCAACTGATTTCCTATCTTTCTATAACACTCATCTATGACTAGAATGTATCTATGAATCTGATATGAATTTACTATGAATCTGATAAATCATTATTTCACTTTTTCAAATAGAAATTGTCACAGAAGACAATTAAGTACTTGCCCAAGATCACTGAGAACCAAACCAGCTAGAGAGAAAAGCCAGGCACTTGACTGTGTTTTTTATGCTGGTTGATCTTGATAATGCTTAAATTTAATGTGAATCTCTCCTTCTTCAGTCAAGAGCAATCTGATTCACACAATAGTCCCACTGTCTGTAATTTGAAACTTCAACTTGACCCAATTCCTTGAATTCTAACTTGTCCATAACTAGCTTCTATTTAACTCTTAAGTCTCATATTACTGATTTATTTTTCCTTCTAACTCCATTCACCAAAAGCAAATTTGCCATGCTTGATCCTACCTGGGAGATTTTTAGAATGTTTTTGCTTTAAATGGAATATTCTTTTTTTTTTATTTAAAATATTTATTTATTTATTTAATATGACAGAGGGAAACTGAGAGGGAAGGAGAAATAGAGATGGAGAGAGATACATGCAGTATTGCATCACCACTCATGAAGCTTCCTATCTGCTAGTGGGGGCCTAGGGCTTAAACTTGGGTCTTTGTGACTGATAACACCAGTTCTCAGCCAGATTTACCACCATTCAGTGGTCCTAGATGTATTATTCTTACCTTGGCTTTATTCTAAGAGTAACTCATGATTTAAGCTCATCTAGAAATTTGGGTCTTTCTCTTCAGATCTTCCTTTCTACTGAAGACTGCCTGATCTAGGTTTAGTGGAGGCCTTCAGCAGTATCACAGTGTACCACAGTATCTGCACTGCCATGCCTATTCCTTACCTTTATTAACAGCAGATTGAATTGCAGGGGTACCAAGACTCAGAGAAAAATATAAGATCAGTTCTATAATAATATTGAAACTGTAAAGGTAATAGCAACAACAAATGTGTATTTACTAAGTGGATATTTTGTGTGTTTGGATCTAGTACCTTGCATAAATGTGATTTACCACAACCATACTGATTTTTTTACAGAGAGAGAGGGAGAGGGGGTAGGAGAGAGAGAGAGAGAAGGAAGAGACCACGACACTGGAGCTTCCTCACTTTCATATGATGTAAGGATTGAAAGTTGAGTCCTACCACGTGAATTACTGCTGTGAAGTATAGAAATATGTATTTAGATCCTTTCTCCCAAATAATTAGAGAATCACTTTATATCATTATTCTAATGCTTCCCAGATCTAACAAGGTTTGATCTATTTTGGTCCATATGTGGGGTTACTATTTTTTCACCTAAAGATATTTATTTTGGAATGCTGTATTTCACATTAATGTACAATTTATGGAGTTCTTTCTTTTTAGCCTTCATCTGATTGCTTTAGAATTTTTCTTTATTGTTAAGTTTTAAGACATAATTGTATTTTTTTTTCAGTTTCTACAGTTACTGGTGTGTGATCAAGCCATTTATTCTTTCTGACATTCAATTTTTTTCTGTGAACCAATTTCTTTTTTTCTTTTTTTATTGGGGGAATAATGTTTTACATTAATCAGTAAATGCAATAATTTGTATATGCATAATATTTCTTCAGTTTTCAATACAACCGTACAACCCCCACTAAGTCCTCTGTCATCCTTTTTGGACCTGTATTCTCCCCGCACCCATGCCAGAGTGTTTTACTTTGGTGCCATACACCAACTCCAGTTCAGGTTCTACTTTTAAGACATAATTGTATTTTATACCTCTCTAAAAGATTTTGTCCCTCTATCATTTTGGATAGAAAATCAAATATTTCCTCTCTTCTTCTCTTACTTCTTTACATTTATTTTGAAAAATTTCTCTGCACCCACAAAGAAACATATCAACAAGCATCTATTTCTTTGCTGATGATTTTTACATGTTCCCTTTTATGAATAAATCAACTACCACAAGCTGAATGTTAATCTCTTTGAACTTCCTAGCTGGTCTACATATTTCTTTTCTTGAAGATGCTTACAATTTCCAGGGACTCAGAAAAATAATTTTCAAGTTCTTCATATTTAAACCGGATATGCTTTGTACTTTGAACATTCAAGATGAAAAATAAGTCCTTTATTTTCACCCAGCACATTTTTATTTAGTGATTTCATTTTGTTATGTGACATTTGTCTTTAAATCCTTCACATGCCCTTTTATCACCTGGCTTAGAAGGAGTTATGAACAATAGGTCATGTAGAAACGTTAAGTATTTGAGCCAAAATATATTTGCAATTTAGGAAGTTTTTCTTAAAATATATTTATCTCTGAGACTTTTCTCTTTGAGAATTGCAAGCAGTGCTTCTGTTCAATCTATCCTATGGATATCAGGCATTACATTAATCTTCCAAGAGAAGTTTGCCAACATTGTTGCCTGCCATGCCTAGCATCAAATGACTGGGCAAAGATTTAGATAATTAGGTCCTGGAGCTGTCAGTCTGTTCACTGGCATCGAAGATAGGCTCATTGAACCTTGGATTCACTGTGCTGCTCTGACGAGGAGGAGGAATGACAACAAACAATGGCTGGAGGCACTACTAGAGTGGAATAATCCAAAATGAAATATTGTATACAAACACCTGATAAACCAGTATGGAGTAGCATTAATGTAATCTACTGTCGTGAGGGAAACAGAGATGGAGAGAACCAATTTCTGTAAAACATAAAAACTATCTTTTATAGTGTAAAAGTTTAAAATTACAGAAATGTATAGCTTTGTAGAGAACCACCACAAGTTAAAGAGAGGCCTTAAAACAACTAGTGTGGAAAAAGCTTCTAAGTTTTCAACATAAAAATAAATTGAATTCCTTTGAATAAATAAAGTGTGTGTGTGTGTGTGTGGTGTGGTGTGTGTGTGTGTGTGTGTGTGTGTGTGTGTGTGTATGCACACATACATGCACGTAGGAAATTTAGTAGACTTTTATTCTAAAGATAGTTTGACTTGTGATTAGACTCAAGGTCAAAACCATTTAAGACAAATGCAAAATTAGTTAACATGATGAGCACTTAAGATTACTCATTAGGAACTATGGTGGTTATCTTTGGGACATGGGAGGGTGGAGACAAAGATCTTTGGTGATGATATGATGTGGAACTATATACTTTAATATTATAGTCTTGTGACTCACTAAATAAAAATGGGAAAATGGGAAGAAACAGATGATTCACTAGTCGCTTATTTACATTCATACTCATTATAGTTAGTAGACACTATATTTGAGGAGACTGTAGTCATGGCTTTGGATTAACTACTGCAGGTTAGCCTGTGAAAAATTTCAATAGTCAGATAAGGAAAAGAGTTAGAAACAAAAACAACATCTAATATTTAGGACTTGGCATCAGGCAGGAAGACAGGTGGCAGATATTTTTCATGCTGAAAAGCAGTCTGAAAGGTGACATTGAACATGAGTACTAGAGAAAGGTTTAATTCCTCAGTTCAAAAATGCTACTGAGAACCTAATCTTTCATAGAATAAGATTCAAAATTCTCAGTTAAATATGGTTTGTACATAGTGGGAAAAGACAGTGTTATAAATATCAGGTAGTTTATTGCATGCTGTAACAGAATGAAGGTAATGGAAGCAGTATCACATTTTCTATGGGTGAAAATAAACCTTGTCTATCTACTTCTATCAGAATCCCAGAGTTATTGATGTTAAAAAATGAATGTGAGGTCTTTAAGATTTTATGATTGCTTTTAGCACTCATAAAAATGTAGTACTAGTAACAGGAAAAGTATAACATAGGAGAGATATTAAAAATTTAAAAAACTATATAAGGGTCTTCTGGGATTCATGCTGATGATTAGGTGACTAAGGACCTTGAAAATATAACTAAAAATGAAAAAAGAGAAAAGGCAAAATAATGGTCAACAATGAACTGAAAGAGAAGGGAAGGCCTGAGTATAAAAGAAAATTCAAAGCAACAGAGTCAAATGGTCAACACATGAAATTTTTGTTAATATAATAGTATTAATTGTTATTTTATTTATTATTAATATAATAATATTAATTGTTATTTTATTTATAAAAGGGAAGTATTGACGAAACCATAGGATAAGAGGGGTACAAATCCACACAATTCCCACCACCAGATCTTCTTGTCCCATCCCCTCCCCTGATGGCTTTCTTCTTCTTTTTTTTTTTTTTTTTGCCTCTAGGGTTATTGCTGGGGCTCAGTGCCTGCACCACGAATCCACTGCTCTTCGAGGCCATTTTTTCCCTCTTTTGTTGCCCTTGTTGTTGTAGCCTTGTTGTGGTTATTATTATTGTTGTTGATGTTGATGTATTTTGTTGTTGGATAGGACAGAGATAAATCGAGAGAGGAGGGGAAGACAGAGGGGGGAGAGAATGATAAACATTTGCTGACTTGCTTCACTGCCTGTGAAGCAACTCTCCAGCAGGTGGGGAGCTGGGGGCTTGAACTGGGATCCTTACACTAGTCCTTGGTGCTTTGTGCCACATGCGCTTAACCCACTGTGTTACCACTGATCCCCAGCTTTCTTATTCTTTAACCTTCTGGGAGTATGGACCCAAAGTCATTGTGGGATGCAGAAGGTGGAAGGACCGGCTTCTGTAATTGATTCCCTGATGAACATGAGCATTGACAGGTCGATCCATACTCCCAGCCTGCCTCTCTCTCTCTAGGAGGGTGGGGCTCTGGGGAAGCAGACCTCCAAGGCACACTGGTGGTGTTGTATATTCAGGGAAGTCTGGTCAGCATCCTGCTAGCATCTGGAACCTGGTGGCTGAAAAGAGAGTTAACATACAAAGCCAAACAAATTGTTGACCAATTGTGAACCTGAAGGCTGGAATAGTACAGAAGAAAAGTTGGGGGGGAGTCTTCCATTTTGTAGAAAGCTAGTAGACATATTTCAGCTATATTCCAAAGGGCCTGTGGCTATACTAGTTTTTTTTTTCCCCTGAGCTTGAAATCTGATATGCAGGTGGATTCAAGTTATTGTCTGGGGAGGTGATATCATGGCTGCAAAAAGAACCAGAAAGTTGCATCAGGGAAGAGAGTAGCTCCCTAATATGGGAAAGTTGTATAAACATTGTTGATAGTTAACCCCATCAATTTGATTTGGTCTGGGGCCCATATTCAGCTTAGGAGCCTGTGTGACCTCGGCATCCCTCTAGATCTGAGCTCACATTCTGTGGTCAGCAATAGGAATATCCCAGGCTGCCCCAATATCAGGACCCATCTTCCTGGGTCCTGGGTAGCATAGAGTATGTTTTCCAGCCTCCATCTGGAGGATGGAACATTCTCTACCATTATTGATCCAAGTTGAGGGCAAGGTCCTATGGAAGGTCCACAAATGGGTCTTTTTTTGTTGTTCCTAATAGAGATGACCAGAAACACTGGAGAGAGGGATTTATTTGAGGTCTAGGCCCATCATGTGTTTGGGAATCTCAGGCCTCCCCAAATAGGGCCCCAGCTGATGGGGTGGCCTGATAGTGACTAAAGGGTCATCATTAAAGTATGTCAGTCTCTTGCCCTTATTCAGCTTTTGCAGTCCATGCTTTGCTAAGGTTAGCTTTGGAGTGAGTGAGAGAACTGTAATAGGAAGTAGGTGAGGAGGGTATCTAAGTCTAATCAGATACTATTTCATTAGGAACTTTATACTGACTCTCTGCATACTATAATGTACTTTTGTTTTCAGGTATATACTTTGCCCTACTTTATGGATACATGTGAAGATATGCTCTATCTCACAGGACCTGGTCTATATCTAGGTTTGGGGACTTGTTAAGAAGTGAACTGCCTGGAATGGAATTAGAGAATATTATGAAAGGAAAGGTCTCACCAGAGTAATGAGGCTGAGTGGTTGACATTCCATGCCTGACATTTTTGGACACAGTCTGAAGTGAAGCATGCTGAGGTGGTACTCACTGCATTGATTAGGTTCACTTAGGTGGATGCAATATCAATTAGTATGAATTGAGAAAAGCAAGCAGGAAAGTTAGTCCCACCCTAGAGGTTCCAGGAATTGTGGAAATACAGGCTCTATAGAGGAAGTGGGAGGTTCCTGCTGTTTTAGGGTTAAGAAGACAATTGATAGTTATTGCTATAATCACATTGTTTAGCACTTGGGTTAACTTTGAAAAATCCCTTTGTTAGGATTTTTTGTATCATACACAACATCACCATCATTTATGTCCTTTGACGTTATTTGTATATAGCCACCAGTTGCTTCTGTTCTCCCTGGTCTAGGCATTATTACTATTATTATTATTATTTCCCTTTTGTTGCCCTTGGTGTTTTTTATTGTTGTTGTAGTTATTATTATTGTTGTTAATGATGGATAGGACAGAGAGAAATGGAGAGAGGATGGGAAGACAGAGGGGGAGAGAAAGACACCTGCAGACCTGCTTCACTGCCTGTGAAACGACTCCCCTGCAGGTGGGAAGCCAAGGGCTCCAACCAGGATCCTTACTCAGGTCCTTGTGCTTCTCACTATGTGTGCTTAACCTGCTGTGCTACCTCCCGACTCCTCTGGTCTAGGCTTTTAAGAGAGTCAACATATCAAAGACTCAGTCTATGTATTAAAAAGATTCAGTCTGTGCTTTAAAAAGTTTGAGACATACAATCAATGTTTCCCCTTTCATATTAATTAATTAGTAATTTATATGACTACAAATTAATAGGAGTGTACATAAACACCATTCACAGACCAAAAGATTATATCCTATCCCATCCACCCTATCCCCTAATACCTCAGGCAGCTGAATATTCACCCTCACCATCACCCCAGGGTTTTTACTTTTGTGCCCTACCCCAGATTTAGTCAACTCCTGCTTTGAGTTTCCCTTTCTGATCTTCTTTCTCAACTTTTCTTGATGAGTAGGATCATCCCATACTCATCTTTATCTTTCTGACTTAGCTCACTTAACATAATTCTTTCTAGCTCCATCCAAGATGGATCAGAGAAGGTGGGTTCATTGTTCTTAATAGCTGCATAGTATTTCATTGTGTATATATACCACAGCTTTCTCAGCCACTCATCAGTTGCTGGGCACCTGGGTTGCTTCCAGGTTTTAGCTATTGTGAATTGTGCTACTATGAACATAGGTATTATATCTTTTTGGTTGGGTGTTAAGGAGTCCTTGGGGTATATTTCAAAGAGAGTAATTATTGGGTCATATGGAAGGTTCATGTCTAGTTCTCCAGACTGCTCTCCACAGAGGTTGGGCCAATTTACATTCCCACCAGCAGTTCGGAAGGGTTCTTCTGTCCCCAAAGCCTCTCCAGCATTTGTTGCTGCTGTCCTTCTTGATGTATGCCATTCTCACAGGGGTGAGGTGGTATCTCAATGTTGTCTTTATTTGCATTTCTCTGACAATCAGCAACCTGGAGCCATTTTTTGAAACACATGAAATCTCTAGTGGAAAGGAAAAAATCAATTTTGGGGGATGTGCATATTGAAGAAAAGTACAAAGGAGAAGTCAGCCTTTCCTAGGGATATATGTGTAATAGAATCACCCAAAATACAAGTCTTTTGTCTTCAGTGTCAGAAAATGTCAAAATACAAGTCTTTTGTCTTCAGTGTCTACTTTTCCAAGTAGAAGTGTGGATTAGAAGTTGTGTTGCCCATACCACTGATTGACAATGCCATTTTTTTTAGTCTGGATTCTATTTATAACTAGATTCTATTTTGTTATTTACTTCAAAAATTAATACTATTTAGGTTTTACATGTTAAGCCGCACCTCCCTCATTGTTCTCCTCTTATATTATATCAGTCCTTTAATTTTTGAATAGAACCATCCAGAAATCACTTGAAGTGATCAAGTGCTACAAAATTACAAGTGTTCTTTAAATTTTTGCTTCAACACATTGCTTTGTGGGTAACACACACACACACACACACATTAAACTATAACCTATAAATATTATAATTTGTAAATTTGCATCACCAGTAAGAACAACACCCTGGTAGGTTAACAAAATACCCTTTTAATACCTGGATCCTTGGACTTTTTCTTTTTTGAACATGGGTTTCCACTTCTTCTACACTCCTTTCTTCCCATCAGTCTTTCCTCTGTCCAAGAGCATAACCGAAAATCTAGAACTTCCCTTACCTGTTCTGTTCCCCTCTCACTCAGTTCCTTTTCTTAAGGGCCTTTCCTAATTCCATCTGTGCTGTTACCTAGTGGTTGGCGTAGCTTTGTTCCTTCCCTGTACTTCGGGGGGATCTAGGTTCTTGCTTCCCTAGATCCCTGCCCCACTAGGGAAAGAGAGAGACAGGCTGGGAGTTTGGATTACTTGCCAATGCCCATGTTCAGTGGGAAGCAATTACAGAAGCCAGACCTTCCACTTTCTGCACCCCATAGTGACCCCGGGTCCATACTTCCAGAGTTTTTAAAAATAGGAAAGCTATCAGGGGAGAGGATGGGATAAGGAGTTCTGGTGGTGGGATTTGTGTAGAGTTGCACCCCTCTTATCCTATGGTTTTGTCAGTGTTTCCTTTTTATAAATAAAAAATTTAAAAATTAGCATATAAAATAATAATAAACTAAACACAATATAGATTGACAAAAAGTTGTAAACAAACTCATGAAATTTTATACCATGATAGTTACAGCTTAAACAACAAAAAATACATTATAATTCATCCAAGTAAATAGAAAAACTTGTTAACAAGAAAAAATGAAGAAGAAAAGAGAATAGGAAATGTCTAGAAAATAAGGTTTTGTGGAGCAGGTTAGACAGACTTCTCTGTATTACTAGTGATGTATTTTTGTAGTTCTTTCAATAGATTTTTGATATATTTAGATGGGACCTCACTGGATACATAGATGCTAATAATTGTTGAATATTCTTGGTTGATTATTCCCCTGATCATTATTTAATGGCCTTGCCTATCTTTTATTACTTCATTTAATTTAAAATCTATGGTGTCAGAATGGCTATTCCTGCTTTGTGTGTGTGTGTGTGTGGGCCATTAGCCTGTATGATAGTTTTCCATCCTTTCACTTTAAGTCTGTGTTTGTCTTGTTGGGTCAGGTGGGATCCTTGCAAGCAGCATATGGCTGGGTTGTGTTCTCTGATCCATCCTCCCACTCTGTGCCTTTTGATGGGTGAGTTTAAGCCATTGACATTTAACGATATTATAGATTGAATGTATTGTAGTGCCATTATTCAAGAGTTTTTTATTTGCTCTGATATATGGCAAGTATCATGGTGATATTCTTGTTTATAGAAAGTCTTTTAGAACCACTTTCAGGGCAGGCTTGGTGATGGTTTCCTCCTTTAATTGTTGTCTGTCTGAGACGGTTTTGATCCCTGCATCTAGTCTGAATGAAAGTCTAGCAGGATATATGATCCTTGGTTGAAACCCTTTTTCATTGTGGGCTTGATAGATAGCTACCGTTCTCTTCTGGATTTAGAGTTTGAGTGGAGAAGTCTTCTGATAGTCTTATGGGTTTTCCCCTCTATGCAACTATTTTTTTCTCTTGCAACACTTAGGATACTTTCTTTATCTTTACTTCTTTTCATTTTAACTATGATGTTTTTGGTGTCTTCAGGTCTGGGTTGATTCTGTTTGGGACTCTCTGGGCCTCTTGAATATTAACATCCTTTCTGTTGTTTAGGTCTGGGAAGTTTTTTTCTATTATTTCCTCTAGGATATTCACTTCCCTTTCCTCTCTTTTTTCCTCTGGCAGGCCAATTATATAAATGTTACTTCTTTTGAGATCACCCTTTATATCTCTGTTGTTGTTTTCAGTGTCTTTCAATCTCTTTTTTAGCCCTTTTGCCTCTTTCTTAGTTTTCTCTGGCTCATCCTCTGTCAGTATAATTGTTTTCTGCTTCTGTTAATCTGATTTCCCTTCCCTTCCTTCTATAATTCAGTTATAGTATTAGTTTGTACTGCTAATTGGCCTATTAACTCAGCTTTTTCAGCTTTCAGTTCTCTAATTACCTTGAGGTAGCTAGTATTTTCCTTTAGGATCTCATCTGTTGTTTCCTTATTACTGATAGCCCTTTTCTCCATAGTTGTTTTCATTTCTGTGATTATTAGGCTTATTATTGCTTGCATACATTTCTTATGGTTAGTTCTGACTGACTTTAGTTTAGTTAGTTAGTTAGTTAGTTAGTTCTGATCATGGTTAGTTCTGACTGACTTATAGTTCCTTCTGGGCTCCTTTCCTGATTCATTGTGGTAGCAGTTTTATTTCCTCTTGATTTAACTATTTTTAAAATGTGGTTTGTATTTTTGTGTTCTGTTGTACTTCAGTTGTTGTGTTTTGAGTACAAGCCAGACTAAATGAAAGTTTTTCACAAATGCAGTCACAAACCTCAGAAATTACAACAATAGCAACTGAAGCAAGGATTGATGTGGTTCAGCCTACACCAGTTAGCCAAACAACACCTTCAGTCCAAGAAAAAATAAATAAAACCAAAAGAAATAGAGGAGAAAAAAAAAGGCAAAGCAATAATAGACAATTATGTAAATCTACTATCCACTATAAATTTTAAAGATAGCACGAGGATAAAGGAAAGGAGAAAAGAGTGAGAAACAAAGAGTCCACTCTGAGTCAGATTACTCCCACAAAATAATTCCCAAAGGAATATCAGTGATTTCAGAAAGCAAAAGAAGGAAGACAAAAAAAAAAAGAGCAGTGAAAAGAAAGAAAAAAAAATTCAATTAGGTAAGAGGAGGGAAAAAGGAGGGTGGAGGAAAGAGGGAGAGAGAAACAAGTTAGTCCCCCAGTGGATAGCACACTCAGTCACCTATCAATGGAAAAAGCAACAACAAATAATTTTGGTCAACCTGAGAGGGAGGAGGGAAAAGGAACACATGTATATAATAAAAACTATAAAAAGATAAAATAGAGTAAAAAAAAAAAAACTAAAAGTCAGTTTGCAGGTTGGACCACTCCAGATAGGCTGCACACAGCCTGGTCCTCTTAAAGAAAAATAACCAATTATAAGGAGTATAATGAAAAAAAACAAAAAAAACAAAACTCCAGCTAGTCTTTCTCATGTAGGGCTGAGGCTCTGATTGGTCAGGTATTCTGTCACTCAAATGGAGATCCAGTCCTGTTCAAAAAGAAAAAGAAAAGGGAGGGGGGAAAGGCTTGAAATGATACCCCTGCAGGGCCATAAATCTTCGTAAAGGGAAAGTAGCTCCACAGGAAGCCTGCTAGGAGCAGCTAGCCACACTGTGGGGCTTGTTTTTGGGTGGGAGTAGGAGATGAGTTCAGAAATAGTCAAGCCAAATATTTTCCTTTCATTTGTCCTTTTGGCCTCTGTTTGCCAGGCCAAAAGTGGGTTATATGACTCTTTTTTTGTGTCACCTTGACTACCCTTGATTTCCCTTACCACTGATGGTCAGAAATTCCTCTCATGAGAATCCAAGGTTGAAAGCTGATTTTCTCACACCAGGCGTTGTCTCCAAATCACCATCTTGGCTCCGCCCCACTACACAGACTTCTCTGAAGAGGTAATTATTGAAGAAAAACTTGTAAAGAATCTTCCATATGGATGTCTTGGGAACCATTTTTCTAGACCAAACAAATGAATAAAAGCTCTGAGGTTTTAGTCTGCTATGTTTATAGGGGAAAGTGGAAGCCACTGAAGTTATACAAGAAATGGTAAAAATTTATGTAGTAGGAAAAGGTTATTAGAGAGCTCCAGCGATCCACAGAATGTAAAATTATTTTGGTCATAGTACATAAAATCTTTTAATTTCTGAAGTATTAGAAAACCATAAAAGGCTCTACCCCTACTTTCATTTGCTCTATTCCTACATTTGGGTCCCTGCTTACTGAACAATTTGCTTTATATGTTACCACCTTTCAGCTACCAAGTTGCAGATGCTACTATGACACCATCCTGACCTTCCCAGACACATGGACCTTATTAATATGTCCTCCCTTAATACCTCCCCTCTCCAGACTACTGTCCCACTAACAAAAGCTAACAGGCTGGGTGTATGGATTGACTTGCCAATGTTCATTTCCAGTGGAGAAACCATTACAGAAGCCAGACCTTCCACCTTCTGCACCCCATAAAGAATTTTGGTCCACAGTCCCAGAGCTATAAATAATAGGGAAGCTGCCAATGAAGGGGATGGGATATGGAACTCTGGAAACTGTGTGAAATTGTACTCTTGTTATATTACAATCCTGTTAATCATTATTAAATCACTAACTTAAAAAAGAGGCTCTAAAAAAAACAAGGGAATTATTAGTTTTTATTTTAACAGAATAAATCTGGCTTTTTTATAGAAGAAAAATTGGCACAGGTATTTGAACAGATTTCTTTAAGATACTAAGACTTACAACCCAGATATTTAGCCAAAAAATGATGGCGATATCATAATTAAAGTGGGTTAGCCCAGAATAAATGAGACCTGCATTTTACATATTAATTGTTCTCTACCTGCAAGGCAAGAAAGCTTCATGAGTGATAAAGCATAGCTGCAGGTCTCTCTCTCTCTCTCTCCTACTCTCTATATATCACCCTCTACCCTTTCAATTCCTCTCTATATATACAATAATAAATAAGTGAATAATATTTTTAAAATATTGGGATAAAAGATTTAAATGTGCTATCTAAACACAAGAGGCTAAAATGAAAAAGGATATCTCAGGACAAATCTTAAAAGTAATGCCACTTTTCAAATATTTTTTATCTAAGGACTACTTTTACTTAAAATTTGTTTGGGTTCTCAATAGTCTTTCTTAAATGTTTTTTAATTTTTAAAATTATCTTAATTTATTTATTGGACAGATACAACCACAAGTCAAAAAGGAGGGGGAGATAGGAAGAGAGAAAGAGACACACTTGCAGCACTGCTTCACCACTTGTAAAGCTTTCCCCTTGTAGGTGGGGGCCAGAAACTTGAGTCTGGGTCCTTGCACAGCCTGGATCCTTGCATATTGTATCATGTGTGCTCAACCAAGTGTACCACCACCTGGCCCCACAAAGATTCTTTCAAATGTGAGTTAAATATATTGATGGAATATATTTGAAATTTATAGTTTATTATTATTTCTATATGCCATAGTGAAAATTCAGATACTTTAAAGTATTTATGTATATATTTATTTTAAAATAAATGCTAAAATGTCTATTTTATGTTTACACAGTAATATTTTTTTATAAAATAAACTGTATTATTCAAATAAAAAGTTCAGTGAGCCACCTAATGGTTGGTGAAATTTCACAAGTGGTGAAATAGTGCTGCAGGTGTCTCTCCCTGTTTCTACTACCTTCTCAATTCAAAATAAATAAAACTTTATATTTAAAAAAGTTAAGTGATAATATTAGAGTTGTTTTTAAAGTTTTTCAATTTTTTTTTCATTTCCCTCCCCTGTTAGCTTTCCTATTCTTTAGTGAGGGGGATCTGTTAGAGGTCTAGTCCCAACATGTCTGTGTGGCAATCCCAGAACTCCCTGACTATAGCCACAGGTGATAGGGAGCCACTATAATTCTAACAAAGTCTTAGACAGATTGCTTGTTTCTGGGATTTTATTTGGTTTTTGTTTGTTTTATTAAGTTCATGTATATCAGTTCTTTATATCCCACATACAAGCAAAATTATCTGGTAATTGTCTGTAACTTCATTAATTCATTAAGTGTAATCATCTCAAATTCCAATCATCTGTCCTGGAAGATGTAATATCATCTTTTTTTTTTAAATTAGAGAATAGTATTTTTTGAATACATACCCCATAACATTTTTATGTAGTCATCTGTTAATGGGCATTTAGTCTGCTTCCACTCTTTGGCTACTGTGCATAATATGGCTATGAACATAAGGATACCTATGTCCCTTCAAATTAATGTTTTTTTGTCTTTTGGATAAATAAGAGTAGTATTGCTGAATTGCAAGATATTTGCATGTTTATTTGTTTAAGAATTCTCCTTTGAGTTTTCTAGAGGGACAGCACCAGTTGACATTACCAACATTGTAAGAGCCACTTTTTCCTCCACAATCTCACTAACACCTGTCATTTCCCATTTTGTCAGTGTAGGCCATTTTTATAGGCATGAAGTAGAATCTCCATTTAGTTTTGATTTGTATTTCTGCTATGGTCAGTGAAGCACTTCTCCTATGTCTGTGGGTCATGAGCAACTCTTCTTTAGAAAGCTGTCTACTCAGTTCTTTTTTCCATTTTTATTGTTTGTTCCTTTTGTTGAGTTGTATGATTTCCACAAATGTCTGATATCAATCACTTGTCAGATGTGTGATATGCATATATCTTTTCCCAATTACTTAGATCTAATATCCAAATATCTGACACATTTTAGTTAACTTTTGTTCATGGTGTTAAGTATGTTCCAGTCTCATTTTTTTTTTTAATGTGGCTGCCCAGTTTTCCCACCACCATTGATTATAGAGAACTTGTTATCCTCATAGAATGGTTTTGTTCCCTTTGTCATGGACTAAGATTTTGTTTATGTGTGGATTTATTCTTGGGTTCTCAATTCTGTCCCATCCATCCAAGTGTCTATTCTTTCTCCAGTACTATAATGTTTTAATTACAATTTCCTTGTAGTACAAACTGAGGTATGAAGTAAAGGAGTGTGATACTTCCATTTTCTCGTCCATTTTTTCTCAGAAGTGCTTTGGTTACTGGTGGTTTTCTTTGTGTGTGGTTTTAGGCAATCTTTTGAATAAGTTGTTCAATTGCCTTAAAGCATATCACGGGGATTTTGATAGGAACTACTGGGAATCTGTAGTTTTCTTTTGGTAAAATTATCATTTAAATAATATTTATTCTTCCAATTCAGGATCATTTCTTGTTATCATTTTCCATTTCTTTTAACACTGTTTTGCAGTTTTCACTGTAGAGATCCTTCACCTCCTTTGTTAAATTCATTCCAAGGTATTTTATCTTTTAGAGTGTGATTTTAAATGGCATTGATTCCTTCAATTCCATTTATTCTTTTCTTTTAAAAATATTTTATTTATTTTAATAAGAGAGATACAGAAGTGAAGATACAGAGAAAGGAAGAGAGGGATAAAGAGACAGAGGGAGAGCGGGGAAGAGCTTATGGTGATGCCTGGGGCCTCAGAGCCTCAAGCATTGAAGCCATTTTGTATAACCATTATACTATTTCTCCAGTGCCTTTTTTGTCTTTCACATGATTAATAGGGCACAGTTGTACATCACAGAACTTGACAAGATATCTTTGGTTTATGGCATCATTGTCCTATAAAATATAGGGATTTGTTTCTCTCTAGTGTTCATATTATAGTTGAATAACATTTCAATTACTCTTATTTCTTTGGCAACTAGATGGCCACAGTACACATTTGAGCAAGTTCTCAGAAGTCATCAGTTTTGAAATCCCAGTATAAAAATTTAATGCAGGTCTCCAGGGCAAGTTGTCAATTTAGGAAAATTCTTAAGAAAAATCATAACACTCTTGTATATTAGTATCCCCCCATAAAGTGATATATTAAAAGAAAACATATAATTGGGTTGATTAATATACTCATCTGTACATTATGCTTGCTTTACTATACATGTGACCCAGGTTCAAGCATAGATTCCACTATACTGGAAAAATTATAGTTCTCTCTCTCATTCAGCCCTGAACAATAAAGTATAGTTCTGAACACACACACACACACACACACACACACACACACACACACACACACACACACACACACACACACTATATATATATATATATTCAACTATACCTACTACTCTATAAGGTCTACTAGAGCAAGAAAGTTTACCTTATTCTTCCAACTCTTATTTTAACTATCCTAACAACTTGAAACAATGTCAACAATATACTACCACACAGCAAATATTTACTGGAAGAAATAAAAAATTATTTCAGTAATCAGTGAGTATAATTTTTCCACATATTCACTTATTTACCAACTTCTTCAAAAAAAAAAGAAGAAAAGAAAAAGAAGAGAAGGAAATGAAAAAAGACAAGTAAGATAGACCAGCAAATTAGAGCTCTACAATGTTATTACTTAGATTATCATGCTTCATATCAGATGTTAGGTGTGGGGAAGACAAGGTCCATAGATGAATGTATATAGTTGACAGGAAATGTGAGAATTAACAATAATTGATGAACTAAAAACAAACAAAAAAGTTAAGAAACATAGGAATAATATCAAAATAAAAAATAAGGAAAATAACAGTCATTAAATACATTTGTGATGATAATTTAGCACAGCCACTTTTGATGACTCTTAAGGGTCATAGATTTATTTCTCATTACGGAATTCATATCATTTGATATAATTATTTCAAATTCAGTAGAGAAATAATAATATGAGTTTATGTAGTAACAAAATGTTCTGAGACAAAAAAAATAGGTAGTGGCTAGACACCTATTAAATGTTTATGCCTGGAGACTAATGCTATATTGCATTTAAATGACACATTAGAAAAAAAAAAGTCAGATAATTTAATGGCATGGTGACAAAATAGAAGATTTAAAGCAAACATAAAAATGTTTTCCCAAATACAGGCACCATGTGAATTTAGTGAATTGTATTTCTTAAACTAAAGCAATTTAATTATAATGCCTCCCTTTTGTGTAATAATTCTTTTTGCTTTGTAAATTACCTTTTACCCACTTACTGAAACTCCATTGCACACACTTCTTGTTGTTTATTCTCTTCTGGTGGCCTCATCTCTCTCCCTCCCCCCTCTCTCACCCCACACATATATATATTACAGACAGACATTGAGAAGGAAGGGTATATAGAAAGAAAGATAAAGGCACCTGCATATCTGCTTCACCTCTTGTGAAGCGACCTTCTATAGGTAGGAAGCCAAAGGCTTGAACCAAGATCTTTCTGCGGGTCCTTGAGTTTGTAGTATGTGCAGTTAATCAGGTGCACCACAGCCCGACCCCCAAGATAATCTTTCAAAATCAATCTGAAAGCAATTAACTTCATTTTCTGCATGCATCTTTTAATTTGTATGAATTAGAAAAAAACTGCATGACAAAACAGCCATTTCTAAAGATAAGCTCTAGCTTAGTTTTCTTTCATCTGTTAAACATACATTATGGTGTGTTACAATAGTGATTTCACATTTGCCAACACATGAAACAGTCATATACATCAGAGATCAAGGGAAACAGCACAAAGATGCAATTAGAAGCTATTAATCTATAGTTCCATTATCAATCAAGCAACCAATGACTCTAATCTGTCTAGATGTAATCTAAGCACATATCACAAAACAAACTTTCCCAATTATGTGATAAAAACTTGGAAAATCATGCAAATTAGAAAGAATTGGGAAAAAAGACAGGAAGTGCTTTGGACATCTTTACAGGCTTCCATGGATTCTTGCTTTAACAAGAGGGGCACATATGCTAATTCAACTCCCTGAGGTTTAGCAAAGGATAGTGAGTGGCCTTTTAAGGTGGCTGATCTCTTAAGGTTACCCAGATTCAGAACTCATTGTAATTCCAGGTATCCAGAAAGAATCAAGAGATCCATAATGAAGAGATTCAGGAATATACCCTATTAGAACACATAAACTGTCCTTAGTGCAATGGCATTTCTAGACATACTCTAAACAAAATTTATGATCCAAGAGTCAAGCTAAAAAGGAAATAGTATAATTATAACTAGATGAAACAGCCAATTAGTTTCCCTTAAAAACAGTACAACAGAGCATCCCAGGAGGTGGCTTAGGGGCTAAAACTTTAGATTAGAAAGCAAAAATAAGACAACAGGGGGCTGGGCAGTAGCACAGCCGGTTAAGAGTACATGGCGCAAAGCCCAAGGGCTGGCATAAAGATCCGAGTTCGAGCCCCCAGCTTCCCACCTGGGGTCATTTTTCAAGTGGTGAAGCAGGTGTGCAGGTGTCTGTCTTTCTCTCCTCCCCCCTACCTCTCTCGATTTTCTCTTTACTACCCAACAACCACAACAACAACTACAACAAGGGCAACAAAATGGGAAAAAATGACTTTCAGGAGCCGTGGATTCCTAATGCAGGCACCCAGCCCCAGTGATAACCCTGGAGGCAAAATAATAATAATAACAACAGCAATAATAATAATAATACAACAAATAAAAAATAAATAAAGCTGTTTTAGTGTACCTGGTTGAGCTCACACATTATCATGTACAAGGACCTTAGTTTGAACTCCCAAGTCCCCACCTGCAGAGGGAATCTTCACTAGTAGTGAAACATTGCTTCCTGTGTCTCTCTTTTTCCCTCACTATATTCTCTTCCCCTCTCAATTTTTCTCTGTCCTATCAAATAAAAAAGTAAACTAATATCTTTAAAAATAATAAAATAAAACTAGATGTTCATTGCATAAATTCTGCAATGTTCAGCATCCAAACAAAACTAATGTACAATTCCATCAGGACCTAGAGAGAGAAGAGGAAAAAAGGAAGGACACTAGAAAGTTGTAATAGATGTGGGTGTGATTTAGAAAGAAAGAGCAGCCAGGAACATAAAAGAATAATGGGCAAAATATTATATATATAATAGTTCACCCACATCTATGACTTTGGGAGAACTACTACAGTTTCCAGTGGAGGGAATTGGGACACAGAACTCTGGTGGTGGGAATGGTGTAGAATAATACCCCTGTTATCTCATAATTTTGTAAATCAATATTAAATCACTAGTAAAGAAGAAAGAAGACTTGTTTAATCAAAACAGATACCATGATGGGAGAAATAGTTGAATTAACATAGGATAATGTTAGCTCAACTACAAACAGCATAAAGTACTCAAAACATGACACAAAATAATAATTGTTTTTTCGTGATAATAGCAACTTCCAGGAAAGTT